>NC_136408.1:113530288-114730288 GCF_051521515.1 Lactuca serriola
GAAATGTTCCCATAGGTGGAAGTTATTCATTAAATCTGTGTAAGATTAGGAAACTTAATGAAAAAATAATGTTTAAAGGCAATGAACTTTGAATATGAGACTTCGTTTCCACGGAGTTGATCTCCATTGGAATACTATGTAATGTCTGTTAACAAGTCTTTGAGACTTTGTGCATGATCATTACAAGAGGACCAATGCATATAAGTTTAGAATCTAACAGATTTAGGTAAATGGCAGGAGTTTGGAATTCTTGCATTTGTGGTAAGGATTTGGGATTGTGAAATGAGTATCATTGGAATTATGTTCAATAGATCTATTCCACAGAGTAAAGATCATAGACAAACTTAGTGAGCATACTTGGTGTATGGCATAACAAATGTTCGGAAAAACATAATTTGCATACTTGGTGTATGGCATGACTAGTGCTTAGAAAAAACCAAGGTTGTAAAAATCACTCGGCGGTAGCTCGACGATCGACTGACGATAAACGATTAAAAATTTAAAACTTTTGTTTAATATTTGAAAATTATTTTTTTTTTGAATTTTTTAAGTATTGCCCGCCTATGACCGCCGAGAACCGCCAAGGCCGCCAAGGACTGCCAAGCCCAACTTTGACCGATTTTGACCAATTTCCGACAAGCACCTTAATCGTAATCGGTTCGAGGCCGCCAAGCGATTAATCGCTGATTATTCAGCCGCCAAGGCCAAGTGCAGCAAGTGCAACTACCATCACCATGGTATTTGTCGCGAGATGCACTGCAAGAACTGTGACAGGAAGGGGCACACAGCCCGTTTCTGTAAAGCACCGGCACGACCAATCACTCAAGTTTCTGGCACTGGAGTAAGCCGGGTGTGTTATGGGTGCGGGGAGACTGGACACTTCAGGAGGGATTTTCCCAAGGAAAGGAATATTGGCGGTGTGGGGAGAGTGCTGGCAGTAGGACAGAGAGAAGCAATAGCGGACCCCACGTTGGTTACGGGTACGTTCCTACTCAACAACACTTATGCATGCATACTTTTTGACTGCGGTGCGGAGAGAAGTTTTGTGAGTCATAATTTCAAACACCTACTTAATCAAAAACCCCAACCACTCAATAAAATATTCACTGTAGAAATGGCAAACGGAAAAACAGAACACGCAAACGATTTGTACGTAGGGTGCACACTAAATTTAAACGAGCACTTGTTTCGAGTCGATCTTATGCCCATTTCCATAAGAAGTTTCGATGTCATCATCGGTATGGACTGGTTGAGCCTTCACCATGCCGATATCCTTTGCCACGAAAGGGCTGTTCGCCTAAATCTGCCAAACGGCGAAACTCTTGTCATTTATGGCGACAAACCTAGTTCAAGTTTACAAATCATTTCCTGTATTAAAGCACAAAAGTATCTTCGTAAGGAATATCATGCCTTTCTAGCCCACGTAGTAGACAAGAAACGAGAATCGAAAAATATTAAAGATATTCCGGAAGTCTGCAACTTCCCGGATATTTTCCCAGAAGATCTTCCAGGAATCCCACCGGAACGTCAAGTCGAGTTCAGAATCGACTTAATCCCTGGAGCTACCCCTGTAGCAAAGTCACCTTACCGTTTAGCCCCAGCCGAGATGCAGGAACTATCCAGTCAATTAAACGAGCTGCTGAGTAAGGGATTCATCAGACCGAGCTTCTCACCATGGGGAGCGCCAGTCCTATTTGTGAAGAAAAAGGACGGATCCTTTCGCATGTGCATCGATTATTGGGAACTAAACAAACTCACGATCAAGAACCGATATCCCTTACCGCGCATAGACGATCTATTCTACCAACTTCAGGGAGCAAGCTACTTCTCAAAGATCGATCTAAGATCTGGTTATCACCAACTGCGAGTGCTGGAGAGAGACATCCCCAAAACGGTTTTCCGAACACGTTATGGTCACTATGAGTTTGTGGTAACGCCCTTCGGATTGACGAATGCTCCAGCAGTGTTCATGGACTTGATGAACCGAGTATGTCTTCCCTTCCTGGATAAATTCGTGATCGTATTCATAGATGATATACTCATCTATTCAAGAAGCCAGGAAGAACACAGCAAACATCTCCGCCAAGTACTGGAAACATTAAGGGCAGAGAAACTTTACGCAAAATTTTCCAAATGTGAATTTTGGATTCGGGAAGTGGATTTCCTAGGACATGTTGTAAGCAAAGAAGGAATACACGTGGACCCCTCCAAGATAAAGGCAATAGATAGTTGGACTACTCCAAGGACCCCTACCGAAATCCGGCAATTTTTGGGACTCGCCGGGTATTACTGAAGATTCGTACCGAACTTTTCAAAGATTGCCAAGCCACTTACCACCCTAACCCAGAAGAATGTGACCTTCGACTGGGGAGAAAAACAAGACATCGCATTTCAGACACTAAAGCGAGCCTTATGTAGTGCGCCCATCCTAACCCTGCCAGAGGGAACGGAGGACTTCGTGGTCTATTATGATGCATCAAACCAAGGACTTGGGTGTGTCTTAATGCAAAGAGGGAAGGTCATCGCCTACGCCTCAAGGCAACTGAAGACGCACGAAGTGAACTACACAACGCATGATCTTGAGCTAGGAGCAGTCGTCTTCGCTCTGAAGATATGGAGACACTATCTCTACGGCACAAAATGTACCATCTTCACTGATCATAAAAGCCTCCAACATATCCTCAATCAGAAGGAACTCAACATAAGACAGAGACGATGGGTAGAACTACTAAGTGATTACGAGTGCGAAATTCGATATCACCCTGGAAAAGCTAATATAGTGGCTGATGCACTCAGTCGGAAGGAATACTCAGGTCGCCGAGTAAAATCCCTAACTATGACGATCCAGTCACACCTGTTCATGCAAATCAAGGAAGCCCAAATAGAAGCCTTGAAATCCGAAAATGTGACAGGAGAAGCCCTAAGGGGAATGGATAAAAACCTTGAGACCAAGAGCAACGGGATTCGTTATTTCATGGATCGAATTTGGATACCGAAGTGTGGTGGATTCAGAGAAATCGTTATGGACGAAGCCCATAAAACACGATACTCCATTCATCCCGGCTCCGATAAGATGTATCTCGACCTCAAGAAGTTGTACTGGTGGCAGAACATGAAAGCCGAAATTGCTACCTACGTGAGCAAATGCCTGACATGTGCCAAAGTCAAGGTGGAATACCAGAAGCCCTCGGGTTTATTACAACAACCAGAAATACCCGAATGGAAGTGGGAATGGATAACCATGGATTTCATAACAAAATTACCCAAAACAACAAGCGGACTCGACACCATTTGGGTAATTGTCGACAGGTTAACTAAGTCAGCGCATTTCCTACCAATCAAAGAGACGGATAAATTGGAGAAGTTAACAAGGACATACCTCAGAGAAATTGTACGACTGCATGGTGTGCCCATATCCATTATCTCGGACCGAGATAGTACATTCACCTTAAGGTTCTGGCAGTCGCTACAAAAAGCTTTGGGGACAAGACTAGACATGAGTACCGCTTATCATCCACAAACCGACGGTCAGAGTGAGAGAACTATACAAACCCTAGAAGACATGCTGAGAGCTTGCGTAATCGATTTTGGCAAAGCATGGGACACACATCTACCATTGGTCGAGTTCTCGTACAACAATAGCTACCACACCAGTATCAAGGCTGCCCCGTTCGAAGCCCTCTATGGCCGCAAATGCAGGTCACCTTTGTGCTGGGCTGAAGTGGGGGACACACAACTAGCAAAAGGGCAAGCAACTGACAACACGCTCACTGGACCAGAAATTATAAGGGAGACTACGGAGAAGATTGTTCAAATCCGAGAACGTCTAAAAGCATCAAGGGATAGACAAAAGAGTTACGCAGATAAGAGACGAAAACCCTTGGAATTCCAAGTTGGAGACCATGTCCTACTCAAAGTCTCGCCTTGGAAAGGTTTAATACGCTTCGGAAAGCGTGGAAAACTGAACCCTAGATACATTGGACCATTCGAGATCCTTGCCAGGATCGGTCCAGTGGCTTACAAACTTAGACTACCTCAGGAGCTCCACAACGTACACCCTACCTTTCACGTATCGAATCTAAAGAAGTGCTTATCCGACGAGACCCTTGTCGTCCCTCTATACGAAATAGCAATAAATGAAAACCTCCAATTTGTGGAGGAACCAGTAGAGATCATGGATCGGGAAATCAAAAGGACTAAACAAAGCCGCATACCTATTGTAAAGGTCCGCTGGGATGCCAAGCGAGGACCTGAATACACCTGGGAACGCGAAGATCCGATGAAACAAAAGTACCCGCACCTTTTTCCTAAAACTGTACACTCTATCTTAAATTAAATTTCGAGACGAAATTCCCTTAACAGGGGGATGATGTGACAAACCTATATTTTCCAAAAGCATTGTAACACTCGAAAGCCAAATACAACGGAATTAACCTCGAAAATAAAGTGTTCAAGTATCTAAGTTGGGATGCCTCAAATATTTGATATCATGCCAAGGTTTCCAAAAACATAAAGAACGCTCAAAACCGGGTTATATTGAAGAAAGTATAACCACTCGTATATTTACGACACGACGTTAAAATATTATTTGACATAAAAAGTAAAATCTCAATAAAATGCATTTTAGCCTTAATTATCTAAACAAAAGTCGTAGATCTCGTTGAAAGGTGAGCGTGCATAAAAAGATCGCCCAAATTGGACCTCGTATGAAGAAGTTACGGATTTTCAAAGTTTCGTGACTGTAGTGGAGGGCTAAAAACTCGGATTGAAGAACGAGTGTTATTTAGCTATCGCCACCTAAACGGAAGTTGAAGATCTCCTCAGTGGTAATAAAACAATAAAAAGACAAACGAAAACCGACGTCGAATAAAGAACCTATGAATTTTTAACGAACTTTAGGAGGCCCGACCTATTAAAAAAATATATCATTAAAAATAAGTCAAAACTAGCCGACGGAGTCTAAATGAAAGTTGTAGAGCATAATCTCACCTACGCGTGGATATAAAGAACACGAAAAACGGACCTCGTACGCGAAAGTTACGGAATTTAGAAGTCGGAAGCAGGGATTACGCCCCGCGTACTAGACCCAGAGTCGAGTCTCATCAGCCCGCCGAAGCTATACCCGGCTAGACCCAGGAGTCCCATCGACCCGCCCAAGCTACGCTAGCTAGACCCGAGTCGTAAGCCATGACGCCATTTTACGCCCCGCGTACTCCAGAAGTACGCGCCGCGTACGGGGTTTTCCAGCCCTATAAATAGAAGGCATAAGCTTCGAGTTTAAGCACACATTCACAAACCTCCAGATACTCTCACACTCTTCTAAAGCTCCAGAGACCATTCCATCACCTCGGTTTCCGCACTCGAGCCCCCGACGAAAGATTTACGCTGCAGAGATCCCCGAAGACCCCAACGACGCAACCATCCGCGGTCGAAATTCTGCTCAAACCTAGCCTCTCTCTCTTCGAACTTAACGAGTGAGTTCATACCCTTACTTTTCAATTCTTTTCACATTTTAGGGGGGAAATACAAGTACATTACAAGTCAAAGTATCATTTCATAAACATAATTATAATATCGTTCTTATAGGGTTTTGATACAAAAATAACGTTATGTTTAAAGGGCTAATATATCACCACGTTGTTCTTACTATATGGAAACATACTTTTGAGAAACTATAATGCGTGTAGTATTCAAGTGATTCATACATTTTACATAAACATCTCGACAAATGAAATGCTTTCAAAAGAAGTAAAGTCTTTATTATCGTAAATCTGTTTATACTAAGTAATGTGAGACATTTAAACTTCAACGTACTCGTGTGTATGCATTTCAAGTCCTGTATTATATACCATAATCTCTTGGAGAGAGAGCGTGATACTTGTGTATAGATCTATACGGGATTGACAATCCCACACCTAAGCTGTTAGCTACAGCTAGGCCGGCAGGCCTGGGGTGACAAATGTCATAACAGTTCCAACGCCTGAAGAACGTTGTTACAGGCCATCAATGTCAATAGAATGGTTATAAAGCTCACATAAAAGTATAAAAACAAGTTTGATTTACGAGATTCATCTATGCATTTCAGTTTTCCATTTTATTGTTAACACCAAGTTTATCACTATTATACAAGTATGGAAAACACTAACGCGTTTCAACACGGGAAACTTTTCAAATCATTTATAGAAAATATTGGATTTTCTGAAAACCTCGTTCATCGATTCACTATCAAAAAGGACATACTTTTCAAAGCAAAACTCTTATGAACTCACCAACTTAATTGTTGACACTTTTTCGAAACCACTTGTATTTCTCAGGGAATCAGTAATACAGGTAACCACCAGCTTTTGGAGAAAGGAACACTAAGGATGTTTTATTACCGAAACATTTATCATCTCATTGTAATATTCTTTTGCTAATATGTATAACATAACAATATACGCTTTCATTATATATGTGATGGTTGTGTTACTTTCTTTACAATATTCAATGGTTGTGATACTACGTGAAGTCATCCACCCCCGAATGTTTCCGCCATTCTGGTTTGGGGGTGTGACAATATGTTGGAAGTAAATTTGAATCAAGACTGTCATGAAGCTGGATTGCAAACGTCCAAGGTATGGGACATAGCACGAGTTGCTGCAACATTCACGAGTGCTCTTAAGTTCTGAGTATTGGATTCAACCCATGCTTACTAGTATCACTTCATGGAATTTATCTCGAGTGGTCGTGAGACAGTAATATCATATATGTCTTCAAACCTACATATATGACTTGTTTCCTATGAGTTGGTTATACATTGATTGTACCAAAACGCATTGGTAACTCGATGTTATAAAAACATGCCTTTATGTATGATTCAACAAGTAGTAGAACAAGCATATGAGTTGAAGTTTATCTGTTCCTTCTTGGATGAGAAGCGATATCTGGGCCCCTCGATGATTTTGTGTTGACCCATGTACCGGACCCGGTCAGAACTAAGTTGATGTGTTCAATTATGGTCTATGTCAAACAAATCGGAAATCGGGAAACAAACTGTTGGACAATAAGTAAGACATTGTTCCATGTATTTGTCCGACTGATATCTAGAATAGAGGATTATATGATCACTTATCTTAAATGTTGTATCATCATCATCTAAGTTCTGCGAGACCTTGAAGAAGCTACGATAGCTGATCGGTTCCTGAAGTTATTCTTGCAAATATAGTTATTAGACTTATCCAAGTCGGAGACTGTTGGATTAGGTGTCTAAGCTCGTAATTATTTTTGGGATGTACTTGACCCGGTTGGCATGGTACATTTGGGTTGCATGCCATAGCAACACTTGGATGGACCAAATGAGAAAAAGGACACTTAAGGATTATTAATATATTATAAGTTCTAATATATTAATAATATTATTTAATTAGTATTGTTCAAAGAATTAATTTGAAATTAATTAAGTGATCAAAAAGAAACTAATTAAATATATGGGGTTGATTGTGTAAATAATCTATTGTTATATAGTAGGCTAATGATCCATGATTTGTATGAATTGGGTGAAAACCCATAAGGTACTCCATGGATAATCCATACAGGTTACAAACCCATCGATCATGGAATATGAAAAGCCATGACAATTATGGTTTTCATGGTGTAACCCTAGTAGTGCCACAACTATATAAAGACCCCTAGTCTAGCAAAATTGGCACTACTTGTACAAGATAGAGGGCTAGCCGATTTTGAGGTTAAGTGAACTTCTCTAAAGCCTATTACAAGAGTTGTAGTGTTGTGTGAGACATTTGAGGCATCACACTTGAGGTACTAGGCTCACAAGGTTCTCAAGGAATCCAAACTAGAAAAGGTTTGTTCTTCTTCTACAATTTATGTTTAAAAGTTCCCCATCATATGCTAGATAGGTTAAGAACCTTGGAAAATCAATTTTGCATGTATCATAGTAAAACATAGATCCAAGGTTTCAAGGGTTGCATGTACACCTTAGGAGTGTTGGAATGCTCAAAACCTAATAATATTGTATCACCATCACTAATGACTACAATCATTTTGGTTATGTGTATTTGATGAAACATAAACTTGAAGAATTTGAAAATTTTGAATTGTTTCAAAGTGAAATTGATAGTTAACTTGATGAAACAATCAAAATCCTTCGTTTGGATAGAGGAGGCGAGTACTTTAGCGAAGAGTTCCAAGATCATCTAAGGAGTCGTGTGATTATCTCTCAACTCAATCCACCTTGAACACCATAGCTTAATGGTATTTCTGAGAGTAGAAAACGAACCATACTTCATATAGTTTGATCTATGATGAGTCAAAGTGCTCTTCCTTTATCATTTTGGAGTTATGATTTACTCATGCAACCCTTATCTTGAATATGACACCAACTAAGAAGGTAGAGATAATATCTTATGAGATGTGGTATGGAAGACCTCCATCCTTATCTCATATGAAAAGTTTGGGGATGCGAAGCTTATGTTAGACAAGAGACTTCCAACAAACTTGAGCCTAGATCTACGAAATGCATCTTTGTATGATATCCTGAAGATTGTTTAGGATATTAATTCTACATCCCTGTTGAGAATAAGATCTTTATTTCATGAAAAGCTAAATTCTTAGAAAGCAAGTTTCTAATGGATGAGGCAAGTGGGAGGCGTGTGGAACTTTAAGAAGATCAAGAACCTCAACCTGATGCATCTCTAGTTGGAACTAGTACTGAACAAGAGGTTGTTGAAGATGAAGAGATCATTGCCCTTAAACCTACTGAAATACAAGGCGTTCACAGATCTGGTTGAATTCGTCATGAACCTGAGAGATATGGATTTCTCATTGACGAGTGCTTCGTAATGACAAATGCTGATGAGCCGGTCAGCTACTAGTATTCAATGGAAGATCCCGAATTTGCCAAATGGCTTGAAGCCTTGAATGTTGAGATGCAATCTATGAGAGAAAATCAAGTCTGAGACTTGGTTGGTCTTCCTCCCAATAGCAAGACTATTGGAAGTTACACGCATTCAAAGCAAGAAGAAGACTGACATGGATGGAAACTTACACACATTCAAAGCAAGATTGGTTGCTAAAGGATTCACTCAAACTCATGGGGTTGATTATGATGAAACCTTTTCATCGGTCGCTATGATTAAATCAATTAGGATATTACTTGCCATACCTGCACACTATGACTATGAGATATGGGAAATGGATGACAAAACTGCTTTTCCAAATGGACACTTAGAAGAAGATGTCTACATGGATCATCCCAAAGGTTTTGTCGACCAAAATCATCATAATAAATTGTGTAAGCTTAATTGATGCATTTATGGGTTAAAGCAAGCATCTCGTAACTGGAATCATCGTTTCGATGATGAAATCGCAAAGTATGGTTTTATTAGAAATGAAGATGAATCTTGTGTTTACGTGGGAACTAGTGCGAACTCGGTGAAACTTTTAGTGCTATATGTGGATGACATATTGATCATGTGAAATTACATTCCAACTTTACAAGGTGTAAAGATTTGGCTTGGAAAGTGTTTCTCAATGAAGGACCTAGGTGAGGCACAATACATTCTTGGAATCAAAATCTATAGAGATAGATCAAAATGATTAATAGGTCCAAGCCAAGGTACATATATTGAGAAAGTAATGAAACTATTCAATATGGAAAACTCTAAAAGAGGATTTGTACCCATGGCACATGGCACTGTACTAATTTTATCTCAATGTCCTAGCCCAAAGGCTGAGCTAGAAAAGATGAAAGATATCCCATATGCTTCTGCAATTGGATCCATCATGTATGCATGAATTGTACAAGACCTGATCTTTCTTATGCGATGACCATGGTAAGCATGTTCCAAAAAAATATAGGAGCTATGAAGAACATCCTAAATTACTTAAGACGAAGTAATGATTTGTTCCTCATCTATGGAGGCGTGGAAGAAAGCTTAAGTGTGAAGTGCTACAATGATGCTTCCTTCACAACTGATCGAGATGATTTCAAATCGCAATCAAGATATGTGTTCATTATTAATGGGATTGCAGTATCTTGGAAAAGCTCCAAGAAAAGTGTTGTTGCAAAATCCACTACAGAGTTAGAATACATTGTTGTTTCTAAAGTTGCACAAGAGGTTGCTTGGATGAAGAAATTCATTGGAGATCTATAGGTAGTCCCTACGATTCAGGACCCCCTAGATATTTTTTGTGACAATGAGGTGCTACTGCTTTGGTGAGAGAACCCCGAGCACACAAGAAGTCCAGACATATTAGTCATCCATTCAACTTCATCTGGTATAAAGTTGAAGAAGGTGAAATTAGTATTCACAAAGTTCACACTGATTAAATTTGTCGGAGCCTTTCACGAAGCCTCTTCTTCATGCAAAATTTAAAGGACATGCCCGAGGAATAGGACTTTGCTATTCTAGTAATTGGTTTTGATCTATCTATTAGTATTGAATATTGGAATATCATATAACATCATCTATTGTAATGACTATGATATATTTGGCATATGATCTTTTCATTAAATATTGGTTGTGTTCTTTATTAACATGTTTAATCCTTGAGTAAATTTATTCACTCTAAAACTACATAGTCAATTATTATTATGGGAGCAATAATGAAATAAGACTAATAAGACATGGGATGGTTGACAAAGCATTATAACCAATTTCATAGGTATTTACTAGAGATTAAGTATTGGAGTGATCCTTTCAAGATCACTTCAAGGATTGTTGTCATTAATGATACTTGATAAAATGTAATATCTTTATATCCTTAACACCTGAGACACATATGTGGGACTTGAGTGTGGGTAACATTATGCTTTGATGTAGTCAAAAGTTGTTCTTTAATTAGGTAGTTATAAAATCTATCATCGGGTGTGATGTGAACCACACAAAAGGCGTATGTAGTCAAGATGGGATTTGTTCGTCTTATTCATTAGGAGTATCTAAGCTCTTATGTAATGTTAAACACTTATATAATATTGAATGTGATCCATATCTCATGTTCAACATGTTGTCTGTAGCAAACGGATAAATGATAAACTTAGTTTACTCACCAATTGTAGCCTTGGGGCTTCTGGGGAATTGGCTGTGGATGGAATGACAATATATCATATGTTGTTGGGGGAAGTGAAATGTTGTTAGAGGTTCACCATTGTCTATATCAAATTGAAATGAGTCTTGCGTAAGTGGGAGATTGAAAGATTTAGTAATCTCAAGAGTCATTTTAAAATTATATTGCTAAATAACATATGATCCTAAGGGCCATACTAGCAACAACTTGATACAATTGATTATTTGTTAGAAATTGATTCAAATAAATATTGATAAACTCTTATAATAAATTGGGAAAATATATATTTCAAGGAAATAAATTATTTTACAATACAAGTAACACATTATTTCATAATGTATAAATATATATGCCATGTACATCTTTTTGGACCAAATAAACCTTTTTTCTATTAGCAATAGACAAAATTTATATCTTATAAACTTTGAGTTTATAAACTATAAATCTTCCCTTGTCTTTTCACCTTGGAACCGTGAGTTGAAGTGATGGGACAAGAAGCATGGGTCTTGTATTTGTTTAATGGAAAGAATACAAGCTACATGGAACATACACACGACAAAGGGACATGCTTGCAAAAAGTGTTAAGATTTAGTAAGTATTGACTTCACTTTATATCTATATAAAGGTTGCACTCTTGCAACCTTCTTGTTACACAAAGAAAGGTCGAGAGCCTCTTTTTCCCTCTCCATATTTTCTCTAAAGTCTTTCACTTTGAAGATTTCGTGTTGCTTTCATTCTCTCTTTAAGTCATAGTCTTGTTTTAACTTAAAGCTTAAGAGTTGTAACTAGCATTACATAAAGTTGGTATACTCTTGGTGTCTCAGGGGTTCATCCTCACTCCTTTAATTTCCATGCCTCCCCTAAAGGAGTCAAAGTGCTTCAAAGGTTGTTACCACTTCTTCCTTATATGATAGTGTTTTAAATCTTTCCTTTACTTGAAAGATAATCCTTGGTGGGTGATAGGATGTATATGTTATTTATAAAACACAAGTCTTCCGTTTGCCATTATTTGTAGCTTTTGAAAATAAGTTTTAAATAAAACCAAACATAGTTTGTCAGTATCGAAGGTCTTCATGACATCGATAATGTATGTATTTTATCAGGAGCATATGTTATTTCTCTAAAAATATCGAAGCTGTGATGTACTTTTTGTTTTTGTCGAATACAGTATAAATATTGTAGGTACCTAAGTAATATTTAACTTTTGCATCTTGTGGTTTCTGTCTCACAAATGTACTTTTACTTCTTCAGATAATATGAGTTGAATTAAGTGTAGCATTCTAAATGTCATCATAAAAAAAAAATTCATTTTTGAAGAACATTTTCATAAAGCATAAGTCATAAAAAAACATTGTTTCCAAAACATAATCATAAAAATCATAGTATCAAAATCTCTCAAAAAAATATCAGCAGGAGCATGTGTACAATCACACCTTCACCTTGCATCGATCATCTGATGTACCTGAATCCATGGAACCAACAACTGTAAGCTAAAGCTTCATGATTTCCACCAAACTATGCTTACATATCACAAATTGCAGGCATGGACACAAGCCTTTAGCACAAGTTTAGGCTACCACTTGAGCCTTACGCAATAAGCTAGACAAACCCAAAGCCTACATCATAAGCTGGATTGCTTCCATGGGGGCTAAAATGTCAATTGGATTGCCAGGTATCTTGGCCTTCAGCACAAAGCAAGACCGCCTCAACCCAACCACAGTATGTCGCCATATGCAAACAGTAACCAATAACCAGCAAGTACAGGTTACCACACAAATCTACCAATAAAACACATCACTAAAACATAGCAACATCCTACATACCAATATACATAAAACAACCTACTAGTTCGACATTGGTGCGTTCGACCCACAAGTACGGTGAGGAAAACTCACCTCGTAGATAAGAAAATAGAAGTACCATACACAGATCCAACAATTGGCTCTACAGGTCATGTATAGAACAAACATGGGCATATTCTTTAAAACTCAGTCAAAAAACCTAATTTTGACCTAAAGTCAAACTAGGTCAACACCAACGATCAAATTCAATACTCTAAGGTCATTCGCCAGCCACCATGTCATGATAAGATGAAATAATTGTGGGTCACCCTTCTCACGTCGTGACACCCGAAAGTGTCACATCGTCACGTTGAGTTGATGCACCAAACCCTATCTCTTCTTCTTCTTGACTAAAAAATACCCAAATCAAGCTCAAAAAAAACTATGGAGAATTAGGATTTCAAATGGGGTATATGGATGTGATGGAGGCTGAGGGTCAGCTAACGCAAGTCCTCACTTCCCTCAAATAGGGGAACAATCCCCAGAATTAGGGTTTTGACTCGCAGTTGTTGTTACGTCGTGACACTAGAGGGAAATGCATGTTTCTTCAAATCATTGTCACATCGTGGCAGACAAGCATTCACATCGTGACTAGGTCCAATACGCAAAGAAATTGATTGAAATTTTTGAAAAGTATTTACCTAGAACTGGGTGTTACATCAAGATTTTATTTACATATCTTGTTCATATTAAATATGGTTTCATATATGAATCATAAAACATCATTTCAATTAGTATCAAAGCAAGATTTGTCAAATCAATATAACAAGCTCATTCACCTTTTCATTTTATTGAGTCATTTGCTTCGATTCAATTCTTCTACAAGTGAAAACATAATTCTTCGATTGATCTCTATGGTTTAGCGATTTTTCAATCGTTAATGGATCATTTGTATCCGATTTCATTCTCTTCAAGTTTTTCTTCTATTAAACTTATATTAATGGCGATTTTGAATGTTAATACCATGAAAAAATTAGTTTGCTTGGTTCGTCCATGAACATTCCGATTTTGCTTCCTAAGTACTATGATTATTGGGCTGATCACATGGAGGATTACATCAACGAGATTGATGAAGACCGTTGGAGATCGATTCATGTTGGTCCATATTGTGCCAATTGTATTTAAGTAGTGGGAACAGCAGGTGAGAAGCAGAAGGTGTGATTGCTCTAGGTAACAAGAAAAAAGCTAATGACAAAACTTGCATTTGTGAGTTGCGTCGAGCCTTACCACCGATAGTGTATGACTACACATATGGATCCAAGACTGTCTAAATAGATCGATAATACAATCAAAGATAAATTCCAGGGAAATTGGGGAACAAAGAATAACTTTGTGACTCAATACTAGTCTGAGTTAGTTAACTTTGAAAAGAAGGAAAATGAATCTATCAAAGCATACTACACTCGATTCAGTAACTTGATTCATAGTTATACCAGATATAATGCTGTTCTCACTACTCTAGAGTTCTAAATTACTTTCATTCTTGGTCTGAAAAAGGAACTGAAGAACATATGTTTGATTATTAAGACCCAAGAGAACATCGATGTTTGGAGATTGCAAAACCTGAGTGCTTTTAGGAAGTTAGAAAATGTTGTAGTTGTGATATTTGGAAATAATAAAAATGCAAAGTGAAGAGTTATGGAAAGGTGAAAAATGGGAATTTCACTGCTAATCTAGTCCATTATGTCGAAAGTTTGAAGCATAACCTTATAAGTGTAACTCGGTTGGTTGCTGGAACATGGAATTAAGTGATTTTTGATGAGGAAGAAAGTATGATTTCAAACTAAGAAATGAAGAAATTATTATTCAAATGAAATAGGAAGGGAGATATGTTCACCTTACACATAAAACCAATTAGTAATTTACCCACAGTTTAATTGCTATCGAAGGCCACCTCAGACCTCCGTTGGCTTTGGCATCGAAGATTTTCTCATCTTAATTTCAAAATTTTGAATAAACTTGTTTTAAATGATCTAGTTCGGGGTTTACCAATTCTAAAATTTGATATTGATTCTTTGCGTGCAGGTTGTTAACAAGGAAAACAACATCGACAAGTTCATCCTATAGTTATCTACTCCAAGATCGTTGAACCATTGGCACATCTACATATTGACATGTGTGGACATTCGACTGTTGAATCCATTAATGTGAGGAAATATGTACCTGTTATATCAGATGATTTTTCATGCTTTACATGGGTTTATTTTGTTAGATAGAAATTTGAGACTGCTCAATTGATGATTGATTTCATCAAAAACATTGAAATGAGTTAGAGGAAGAAAGTTCATTGTATCAAAAGTGACAATGGAAACAATTCAAGAATAATTTTCTCGATTCATTCTTGACAAATCTAGGCATTTTTCATAATTTTTAATCTCCTTACACACCAAAAAAATGGTGTTGTAGAAAGTAGAAATCAATCATTGTGTGAACCAGCTAGAACAATGCTCATTTATGCAAATTTACCTAAATATTTTTTGGCAGAAGCAATTTGTAACGATTGTTTCAATAAAAATCGCACTTTCATTCATCAATGATTTAATATCACACCTCATGAAATCATTAATAGAAGCAAACCTAACGTAAATTTTTTTCTATGGTTTTGGTTGCAGTTGCATTATTATGAATCTAAAAGAGAATCTTTCAAAGTTTCAGACAAAGTCTAATGAGGGAATCTTTCTTGGATACTCTCATAATTCTATGCCATATGGGGTGCTAAACAAACTAACACAAATAGTTAAAAAAACATTCAATTTAACATTCAATGATTACTATTTTAAAAGAGTCAAACATGATTTTCACTAGGAACCAATTCTTTTCTATAAGCAAATGATTATGTTTGACATTAACTTTGATTTTCTTTTTGGTATTCCTGACAGAGCAAATGATGTTGAGATTAATGTCAAAGACAATCAAGTTCATGAAGAATTTAACCATTTCGATTACTTATGTAACACCGTGAATTTCAAAATAATTTTTCGCAAATTATAAAAACATTTCTCATTTAATTTTCACAAAACATTAAGTTTAAATCCCAATTCACATCGTACAAAATACCAAGATCACATATATATCAAAAATCCCATGCGTGTGTACAGATCAAGCCGGCGCCTTCCCACGGTCATCGCTAGTACCTGAAACAACAACACTAACACTGTAAGCACAAAGCTTAGTGAGTTCCCCAAAATACCACATAAACATATATTAGCCACTCGAGGCTATAACTCTATGGGTCCGTGCACCCAAGCTCTGTGAACCCGTAGGTTCTAACTCTGGGAACCTTTCGGTTCCAACTCTATAAACATGCACAACATAAATCACATAGACATCATGCAGTACAACACATAGCATACACATACTCTGACACATAACTCTGGTTACCTACTCAAGGTAAAGTATAGTGAGAAGACTCACCTCGTGTATCTCGGTAACTCGCGAATCCTGTAAATCACTCGTGCTCGATCCTCCGAGCTATATTCCTCCTATAACAACATACATCTATAATTAACGCTTTTGCCACTAAGGTTGACTACCCTATCAAGTCAAGTCTGGTCAACTCTGGTCAACGGTCAACGGTCAACTTTGACCGGACTCGGCGAGTGCACTAGGGCGACTCGGCGAGTCTATATGTGTTCACCAACTCTCTACGATTCTCTTTTGACACGTCAAGTACTCTCCCGACTCGACGGGTTCCACCTGGCATGAATCGCGGGGCCACCACGACTCAACTCGCCGAGTCTCAAGAACAACTCGGCGAGTCCCAGCTCGACTCAGTCCAACTGTCAACCCTATCTAACTCTCCCTGACTCACTGAGTCAACTCATAACTCGGCTGGACCACTCACTGAGTGGTCAAGGAATATCTTCATGCTACTCGCCGAGTCTGTTCTTCGGACTCGGCAAGTCCATGCCATGCATCTACTCAAACTAGCTTCTAAGGTCAGATCCGCACCATCCACTCATAGATCTGGCCCTCCTAAGCTTATTTACCACGTAAAGTCTATATCTTGGTGCTCATAACACACCTATAAGGCTCTTTTTGGAGAAATAACCTCTAAAATGGCAACCCTAGCCTCTAACCCAAAAGGGAGGGCATAAAGCATGACATTAGGGACTCTCTGGACCTGCTAAGGTCCAGATCTAAGCACCATATCCCCATGGGACCTCTCACACTTCCAATACAAAGCAAATAAGGCATGAAGAAACCCTAGATTTGACCAAATCAACAAAAATACGGAAATAAGCTCTGAATGATACCTCAAGAAGCCTCCTCTGATGAAATGAAAGAAGATCCAAGCTCCCAACTCCTCTAGCTTGACTTCCCTCTTCCTTTCTTGCAAAAACACAAAAATTCGGTGAACAATAGCCTCTTATCTCACTCACACGAATCCCTCAGCTGCTTTGGTGCTCTCAAGATAAAGGTAGCCGCAATGAAGGGCCATAAGGTCCTTTAAATAGGGCTTAGGACCGGGAATTTAGGGTTTCATTAAACAGCGAGGACTCGCCGAGTCCATTCCTTGGACTCGTCGAGTCCGGGCGGGAACCCGCGTCCTGAACCGCAATCCTACTCGGCGAGTTTGAGCTCCAACTCGCCGAGTCCCCTCACAAAACTCCAAAAACATAAGCATAAAAGATACCTGGAGATCCGAGCTGTTACAACTTAACAATTACTGATGGACGAATTGATGAATACTCATCTTCGACACAAAGAACACAATTCGAAGAGATTCAACCTTTGACATATGGTCCAATTGAGGGGGATGACTTGCCAACACAAACTCAAGTCGAGGGGTAGCCATTACATTTGAATGGTAGTGTTTAGGGGGAGCAACACATAGTAGATCCATCTATCCAGGGGCAGCCAAATCGACCCGGCCTACACTCTCAATCACACGGAATGGACCAATATACCGGGCCCCCAACTTGCCCCTCTTCCTGAATCGAATCACTCCTTTCCAAGGAGAGACCTTCAGGAGAACAAAGTCGCCGACCTGAAACTCAAGATCGGACCGGGTGCTGTCTGCATAACTCTTCTGTCAGCTCTGAGCGGTCAACAACCTCTGTCTGACCTACTGAATCTGCTCTGTCGTCTGAAGCACGATCTCTGTATTGCCCATCACCCGCTGACCGACCTCTCCCCAACAAATAGGGGTCCGACACCTCCTCCCATACAACAGCTCAAAGGGTGGCATACCAATGCTCGAATGATGGCTGTTGTTGTAGGAAAACTCTGCCAAGGGTAAATACGCATCCCAGCTGTCCCCGAAATCTAACACACATGCCCGGAGCATGTCCTCAAGCGTCTGAATCGTTCGCTCACTCTGACCGTCTGTCTGGGGATGATATGCGGTACTAAAATGCAGTCTAGTACCCAACTCCTCATGAAATTTCTTCTAGAATGTGGAAGTGAAGCGCACATCACGGTCTGAAACAATCGAGATCGGCACGCCATGCCGAGATACCACTTCCCTCACATACACCTCAGCCAATTTCTCTGCTGAAGAACTCTCACTGATGGCAAGGAAGTGAGCGCTCTTTGTCAACCTGTCCACAATCACCCAAATTGCGTCAACTCCCCTGGCAGTCCTCGACAATTTGGTGATGAAATCCATAGTGATCTGTTCCCACTTCCACTCGGGAACCTCCAACGGCTGCAACTTGCCATGCGGCCTCTGATGGTCGGCCTTAACCCTACGACAGGTCAAGCACCTCTCAAAAAACCACGCAACATCCCTCTTCATACAGGGCCACCAATACTCCTTTCTCAAATCCAAATACATCTTCGTGGCCCCCGGATGGATCGAAAATTTCTACCGATGAGCCTCCTCCATCAAAATGGTACGCGTTCCTCCCACAAATGGTACCCAGATACGCCCTTGAAAAGTCATAAGCCCCCGACCATCGGTAACGAACTCTGAAACCAAACCAACAACCCGTTCCCTCTTCTGCATCTCAGGTTGCACAGCCTCGGCCTGTGCCCCACGAATAGCGGCCAATACCGGGGCTATCACTGTCAATCTCAAACATACCTCCCGCAGCAGGGTGCCCTCCGCCCTGCGGCTCAATGCATCGGCTACCACATTAGCCTTGCCTGGGTGGTACAGGATCTCACAATCATAATCCTTGACCACATCCAACCACCTTCTCTGACGCATATTCAGGTTGGGCTGATCCATCAAATACTTCAAACTCTTATGGTCCGTGTATATCGTACACCGAACCCCATACAAGTAGTGACGCTAAATTTTGAGGGCGAACAACACTGCCCCCAACTCTAGATCATGGGTGGGATATCTCGTCTCATGAGGCTTCAGCTGCCTCGAAGCATACGCTATCACATGCCCCCTCTGCATCAGCACAACTCCCAATCCCAAAATCGATGCATCACAGTATACCACAAAGTCCTCCATCCCTTCTGAGAGAGCTAACACCGGGGCTTCGCACAACCTCTGGCAAAGTGTCTCAAAGGAGGCCTGCTGCTCGGGGCCCCATGAAAAAGCAACACCCTTCCGGGTCAATCTGGTGAGTGGCACTGCGATCTTGGAGAAATCCCTAATAAACCTACGATAATACCCTGCCAACCCTAGGAAACTCCTGATCTCGGAGGGCGACTTCGGCACCTCCCAACTCATCACTGCCTCAACTTTCGCTGGATCGACCAATATCCCTTCCTGGTTAACGAGTTGTCCTAAGAACTGAACCTCCCGCAACCAGAAATCACACTTGGAGAATTTGGCATAAAGCCTCTCCGATCTCAAGACTCCGAGAACCTCTCTCAGATGCTCCTCATGCTGCTCTCTAGATCTCGAATATACCAGAATGTCGTCGATAAGCACAATCATCGACCGATCCAGCATCGGCCTACACACCCGGTTCATGAGATCCATGAACACTGTCGGGGCATTGGTGAGCCCAAAAGGCATCACCACAAACTCATAATATCCATAACGCGTCCTGAACGTTGTCTTCTGGACGTCCTCATCCCGCACCCTCACCTGATGATATCCAGACCTCAAATCGATCTTGGAGAACCAAGATGCTCCCTGCAACTGATCGAACAAATCGTCGATCCTCGGCAACAGGTAACGGTTCTTGACCATCAGCTTGTTCAAGTCCCGGTAATCAATACACATCCGGTGTGAACCATCCTTCTTTTTGACGAACAGGATAGGTGCTCCCCACGGCGAGCTGCTCGGCCGAATAAACCCCTTCCCCAGCAGCTCTTGAAGCTGCGAGGATAACTCTTGCATCTCTGGAGGTGCAAGGCGATAAGGCACCTTGGTGATAGGCACGGCCCCCGGGACCAAATCTATGCTGAACACCACTTGCCTCACAGGAGGCACACCCGACAACTCCTTGGGAAAAACATCCGGGAACTCACGCAACACCGGAACCTCCTCAACTGAACTCGGCCTCTCGGAAGCCACTCGCGTATCCATCACATATGCCACAAAACCCTTACAGCCCTGCTGTAGACACTGCCTTTCTCTAGCGGCCGAACAAAACGCTGATCTTGATCCTGATCGTGTACCCTCTCCGTATACCGAAAGAACTCCCCCACTAGGGTCTCGTATGGTCAACAGCTGACGCTCGCAGTCGATAACTGCACCAAATCTGCTCAACCAGTCCATGCCCACAATGACACAAACATCACCCATAGAAATAGGAACCAGATTAATCGGGAACTCAACACCAAAAATCTCAACTACGCAACCTCGGAGAACCTCCGTGGCATATATCACCCTCTCATCAGCTATGGAAACTCTCAGAGGCCGACTCAACGCCTCACGACTAACACTGAGATGCTGACTAAAAGCCAAAGATACAAAAGACCGACTCGCACCCGAGTCAAATAACACCAAGGCAGGTACAGAATTCACAAGAAAAGTACCTACGCATAACATAAAATAAGCATAATATCTCATCATCAAAATAAATACATGAAAGATTACATACCAGCCACGACATCGGGCGCTGCGCGGACCTCCTCCGTGGTTAGCTGAAAAGCTCTCCCTCGTGCCCTCGGCGCCTCGGCCTTCACCGGCCGACTCTCTATAACTCTGATGGCGGCAGGGGCAGATCCCTGAGGTGCTCCTTGAGACGACCCTCGCAACTGCGGACACTCTGCCTTCCGGTGTCCGGTCTGATTGAAGTGGAAGCACACTGCAAACCCCTTGGGGCAATCCTTGGCCATATGCCCCTCCTTGCCACATTTGTAGCAAGATCCCGCTCTGCAGACTCCATCGTGACCCTTGCCACACTTCCCACAAGTGCGGCCCTTCTGGCTCCCTGGTTTGGGATCAGCGGGCTTGGCCCGCTTGGCTGCCGGTTAAGACTGTGCCGGTCGCCGATCCCTCCCCTGAGACTCCGCCTCCTCCCTGGCCTGAGTCTCTAGCTCAATCTCCCTCTTCCGGGCATTTTCCTGAAGCTCAGCAAATGTCCGATACGAGGAGTTCGCCGCGAACTCCCGAATATCCCGCCTCAAAATGCCCAAATAACGGCTGATACGTGCCTGCTCAGTGGACACGTGCTCAGGGCAGAACATCACCCTCTCATGGAACGTCCTGGTAATTGCTGTAACTAACTCAGTACCCTGCTTGAGGGTCAGAAACTCCTATCCCAAACGCTCCCTCTCCACCTGGGGAACGTAATCATCTCGGAACATGACAGTGAACCTCTCCCAGGTCACTGCCGCAAGCTCAGTAGGCGTATAATGCGCTGTCACAAACTTCCACCAGTCCTTCGCTCCCAAGCGAAGCAGGTTCAGCGCGAACCGAACCTTCAAATGCTCAGGAGATGAGCAAGTGAAGAAGCACCCCTCTATATCAGATATCCATCTCATAGCTGCCACCGGATCCTGGGTCCCATCAATCTCTGGTGGTTTTGTGTTGCTGAACTCCCGGAACAACAACGCATCACCACCTTGCGGCCTCGCGGCAGCAATCGCTGCGGTGGCCGCTGCAACAGCAGCCTCAGAAAGAGTGGCATAACTCTCGTCGAAGTTCTCAATCAGCGTGGTCTTAATAGACGCGAACATCTCTGGTATCTCTACCCTGATGGCCGCAACCACCTCCTCGTGGATGATCCGGCAGATATCCTCATCACTGGTATCACTGCTCTCAGGCATCAAACGTGTCCTCACCATGCTCTACCTCTGAAATACAACATACGAAAAATTAGAACCCCTTCGAGCATACTCACACTCGACAACTCATTCCTCCTTGATCCTTGGTATTCTAAAGATTCTTACTTGGGCTGTACACCGCTCCGGTGCTTTCAGTAGTACGGGCCCAATACTACTGTCCACACCGTATCAGAATACATTCCAAGTCCTCCTCTTCGGATCCTAATTTCCAAGTACTCTATCATGCGTAGATCACTCTCTAATAGATCTCTCACAAGCCCCTCGCTGCTACCTACTCACTATCAGGCATCTCATAGCAGCTCACCACTTCCTAGGCTAAGGCATCACAAATCAGGCCACTCTAGTCCTAATAGGAATACTTAGCCTACTCTAACATGTGAATACTTCATATCAATATCAATAGCACATAACATGAGGGTATTTTGGGAAATCACCGTTCGGGCACGGACTGATCGTACACACAACTCTGCTCTGCGTTTTTTTTTTTCAAAATCTTTTACTCTTTTTGAAAATACTTCTCAAATCCTCAGTTTGAGTTCAAATACGCCCGAAGGTGTACTCGAATCCCTCAAACCAAGGCTCTGATACCAACTTGTAACACCGTGAATTTCAAAATAATTTTTCGCAAATTATAAAAACATTTCTCATTTAATTTTCATAAAACATTAAGTTTAAATCCCAATTCACATCGTACAAAATCCCAAGATCACATATATATCAAAAATCCCATGCGTGTGTACAGATCAAGCCGGCGCCTTCCCACGGTCATCGCTAGTACCTGAAACAACAACACTAACACTGTAAGCACAAAGCTTAGTGAGTTCCCCAAAATACCACATAAACATATATTAGCCACTCGAGGCTATAACTCTATAGGTCTGTGCACCCAAGCTCTGTGAACCTGCAGGTTCTAACTCTGGGAACCTTCCGGTTCCAACTCTATAAACATGCACAACATAAATCACATAGACATCATGCAGTACAACACATAGCATACACATAACATACACATACTCTGACACATAACTCTGGTTACCTACTCAAGGTAAAGTATAGTGATAAGACTCACCTCAGGTATCTCGGTAACTCGCGAATCCTGTAAATCACTCGTGCTCGATCCTCCGAGCTATAATCCTCCTATAACAACATACATCTCTAATTAACGCTTTTGCCACTAAGGTTGACTACCCCTATCAAGTCAACTCTGGTCAACTCTGGTCAACAGTCAACTTTGACCGGACTCGGCGAGTGCACTAGGGCGACTCGACGAGTCTATACGTGTTCACCAACTCTCTAGGATTCTCTTTTGACACGTCGAGTACTCTCCCGACTCGATGGGTTCCACCTGGCATGAATCGCGGGGTCACCACGACACAACTCGCCGAGTCTCAAGAACAACTCGGCGAGTCCCAGCTCGACTCATTCCAACTGTCAACCCTCTCTAACTCTCCCTGGCTCACTGAGTGGTCAAGGACAATATTCATGCTACTCGCCGAGTCTGTTCTTCAGACTCGGCGAGTCCATGCCATGCATCTACTCAAACTAGCTTCTGAGGTCAGATCCGCACCATCCACTCATGGATCTGGCCCACCTAAGCTTATTTACCACGTAAAGTCTATATCTTGGTGCTCATAACACACCTACAAGGCTCTTTTTGGAGAAATAACCTCTAAAGTGGCAAACCTAGCCTCTAACCCAAAAGGGAGGGCATAAAGCATGACATTAGGGACTCTCTGGACCTGCTAAGGTCCAGATCTAAGCACCATATCCCCATGGGACCTCTCACACTTCCAATACAAAGCAAATAAGGCATGAAGAAACCCTAGATTTGACCAAATCAACAAAAATACAAAAATAAGCTCTGAATGATACCTCAAGAAGCCTCCTCTGATGAAATGAAAGAAGATCCAAGCTCCCAACTCCTCTAGCTTGACTTCCCTCTTCCTTTCTTGCAAAAACACACAAATTTGGTGAACAATAGCCTCTTATCTCACTCACACGAATCCCTCAGCTGCTTTGGTGCTCTCAAGATAAAGGTAGCCGCAATGAAGGGCCATAAGGTCCTTTAAATAGGGCTTAGGACCGGGAATTTAGGGTTTCATTAAACAACGAGGACTCGCATAGTCCATTCCTTGGACTCGTCGAGTCCGGGCGCGAACCCGCGTCCTGAACCGCGATCCTACTCGGCGAGTTTGAGCTCCAACTCGCCGATTCCCCTCACAAAATTCCAAAAATATAAGCATAAAAGATACCTGGAGATCCGGGCTGTTACAACTTAACAATTACTGATGGACGAATTGATGAATACTCATCTTCGACACAAAGAACACAATTCGAAGAGATTCAACCTTTGACATATGGTCCAATTGAGGGGGATGACTTGCCAACACAAACTCAAGTCGAGGGGTAGCCATTACATTTGAATGGTAGTGTTCAGGGGGAGCAACACATAGTAGATCCATCTATCCAGGGGCAACCAAATCGAACACATATCAAAGATGAAAATTTGTTGCAAGTCGAAGATTGTGACAACTCGAAATATCTATCTTGTAAGTCAATCTAATCAACAAAAGTGATATTTTTTGTTTGTTACCTTTTTACTGTGTTGAGGGTCTATTTGAGAGTTTCTAAGCCTAGTACACTCAAGGGTTGAGTGGTAGGAAGTGTTAGCTTAAGATCAGTGAGTTGCAATCAAGCCAGGAACACTTTCAAAAGTGGTTCACGGCTGTGAACCCCTCCTAGGGTCGTGAACTCTCTCTTGGCCGTGATCTCCTCCCTATATATAGGTGTTTACTTCATTTTTCATTAATTTCTATTTCTTCTAGCCGTGAACTTGAGTTCTCTCTCAAGTATCATCCACAAAAGGGCCTTCTTTCACCTAAAAAACGTAAGTAACTCACCCCTCTTCTTGTTGTTACTTGAAAGCCCTTTACCTTCCATCTTGATTCATCAATTTTTCATCTTGAAGTTCAAGATTTTCAAGCTTAGGGTCATGAACCATTCATATTGGGCCGTGAACCCTTCATATTGGGCCATCCAGCCTTCATATTGGGTCGTAATCCTTCAAGTGGGTCGCGAAAACTTCATGTGTTCTTGCACCGTGATTACACCTTGGGGCCGTGAACCCTCATTAAACCTCCTAACTTGCTTCCAACCTTCATTTGGTGAGTTGTTCTTGCATCCTAGGGTGATTCCCTTACACCTTTGTGGTTATGATTAATGAGTTTTGAGCATTCTCATACCCCTAACTGTACATGCAACCCTAGAATACCTTGGATCTATGTTTGTCTAAAATAGATGCAAAATATGATTTCTATGGTTCATAATCCTATCTAGCATACATGGGGATCTTTTAATCTAAAAGATGGCTAGAATTACATACCTTGTAGTTGATTTTATTCCTTGAAAACCTTGAGAGCCTAGCACCCCAAGTGTGATGCCTCAAATGCTTCACACAACACCAAATGCTTTGGAATAACTATAGAGTATGTATAGCACTTGTAAAAATCAGCTTGCCCTGTCTTGTTCTTAGTTTAGTTGATTTTGGTTAGTATCATGTTCCTTATTTAATGTTTCACATCTAGGGTTACACCATGTAAACCCTAATGTGACATGAATCTTCATTTCCATGACCCATGGGTTTGTAACCCCCATGGAGCATCCTATGGGTTTAACCCAACTTGATAATCCATGGAGCCTTTTAGCCCACTACACAAGTTATGGATGATTTACATAATCAACCAATATATTTAATTAGCCATCTTTTGATCACTTAATTAATTCATGATCAATACTAATTAAACAATACAATTAATATATTAGAACTTATAATATATTAATAAACCACAAGTGTTATTTCTCTCATTTAGTCTATCCAAATGCATGGTGCCATGCAACCCAAATGGACCATTCAAGGCCGGGTCAAGTACATACCAAATATTGTTATTGGCGTAGACACCTTATCCATTAGTCTCCCACTTGGATAAGTCTAATAACTATATCTGTAAGTATGACTTCAGGAACCGATCAACAATCGTAGCTCTTTCAAGGTCTCTCGGAACTGAGAAGATGATGATGCACCATTTAAGATAAGTGATCATATAATCCTCTGTTCTCTATATCAGCTGGACAAATACATGGAACAATGTCTTACTTATTGTCTAGCAGTTTGTTTCCCAATTTCTGAATTGTTTGACATGGAACTAAATTGAACACATTAATTCGGTTCTGACCAGGCCAAGTACATAGGTCAAAACAAAATCGTAGAGGGGCCCAGATATCGCTTCTAATCCAAGAAGGAATCACACACAAAACTACGCTTTATAACATCGAGTTACCAATGCGATTTCGTACAATCAATGCAGAACCAACTCATAGGCAATAATTCATATCTCTATGTTTGAAGACTTATTACATATTACCGTCTCACGATCACTCGAGATAAATTCCATAAAGTGGTACCAGTGAGCGTGGGTTGAATTAATTGCTTAGAACTTATGAGCACTCATGAGTGTTGTAGCCATGTCCAAAAACTTATACCTCTGCAACCATCTCATGACAGTCTTGATTCATACCTACTTCCAAGATATGACTGACTGTGGAGAGTTCGAATAATATGATATACCAAACATAATTATTCTGGAAGTCAAAACATGCAAACGAAATATAGTAAACGATTGACAAAAGATTGCAACACTTTACTCAAAAATAAACACCACTTTTATTCATCATTAAATGTCAATCACACTTTACAAATTTAAAAATTATCTAACTACTAAAACTAATATAATCCTCCAGCCCTATGCTCTGAGCATGCTGGAGATGCTTAGCCCAACTCAGTCCCTTCGTGAGGGTATCTGTTGGGTTCTCATCCGATGACACCCTCTTTGCCATGAGGAGTCCATCTTCTATTCGATGTCTGATGAAATGGTATTTTATGTTGATGTGTCTGGATCTCCCGTGATCCCTTGGTTCCTTAGCTAAGCCAACTGCACTTTCACTATCACAGAAAATTTCCAAGGTCTCCAATGAAGTTCTTCAGCCATATCCCTCCTTTGCTGCCTTGCTTGCTGCTATATACTCTGATTCGAAAGTTGAATCAGCCACTATCTCTGGCTTGGAACTCTTCCAAGTAATTGCTCCTCCATTTAAGGTAAAGAACTAGGCTGACTGAGAGCGGAAATTATCCCTATCGGTCTGAAAGCTAACATCACTATACCCTAAGATTCTCAAGTCATCACTCCCACCGAGGGTAAGGACCCAGTCCTTAGTTCTCCGCAGGTACTTGAGGATGTTCTTTACCAGAGTCCAGTGACCCTTGCCAGGGTTCCCCTAATATCTGTTGAACAAGCTCAAGGCAAAGGCCACATCAGGATGAGTGTCGGTCATAGCATACATGATCGAGCCTACTGCAGAAGTATAAGGTACTCGACTCATTTGTGCTATCTCGGCCTCAGTACAAGGGCTATGAGATTTACTCAGTCTAGCATTGTAATGCCTGTGTTTCCGGGCTTGCCATTTTTAGCAATGTAATAGTCTAGGTTAACCTCTGTAACCCGCTTTGAAATAATAAGATTGTATTATTTGAGTATTATGTGTTTTGTGCTTAATTGCTTAATTATGTGGTCTGATTAATTAAGAATAAAAATACGCGTCAAAATTTAAGTGTAAAATAAACTTAATATCTTTGGTTAATGTTGTAGTAGTTGAAACTAGGTTTCCGAATATATATATAGAACGCCCAAATCTGACTTCGTATGAGAAAGTTATGATTTATCGAAGTTTCGGCTTAGCGGTGTGCTGCCTGTTATACTCAATTTGAGATCGAGCGGTTTTTAGTCGAAACAATCTAAACGAGGATCGAAGGTCTCGTTGTTGGTATCGAAGCGATAAAAAGTTAGGCGAGAACGGACGTCAAACGAAGAAGTTATGAATTTATAACGAAGTTTTTCTGTCGCGGCCTATTAAAAATAAATAATAAAAATAAATACGAAATTAGTCGACAGAGTCTAAACAAAAGTTGTAGAGCGTAGTCTCACCTTCGCGTGGATATAAAGAACGTCGAAAACGGAGTTCGTATGAAGAAGATATGAATTTCCGAAGTTTATTTAATATTTTGTATTTAAATTTAATTAGAAATTCGAAAGCATTATCCGAGGACGAGTCACCGGTTTGATCCGAGGTACGCCCCGCGTACTCCGAAGTGTCGACATTCGCAGCAAGTGGCTTCGGATGACGAACGCCATGACGATTTCGGACCTGTACGCCCCGCGTACAGGCGTACGCCCCGCGTACTCCGAGGCTCCAGCCTCCTATAAATAGGATCCGAAGGCAGCCGAGTCTTTTGTTCATTTTCTCTCTTCTCTCTCCTGTTTTGCATCGTTTTGCGTGCCAGAAATATCCCGAAGCCCCGGTATCATTCTCGAGCCCCGAGGCAAGTCCCGAGATCCGGAAGATCCCGAGAAGTGCGGTTCCCGAGCCGAAGCTCTACCCGCGAGAAGTTCGATTTTTGAAGAGATCTTCCAGATCTGCTGAGGATTACTACTTCTGCAAGTCGTAGTGCTGTCCGATCATCTTTTGATCAAGTGAGTGTATACTACCTTTCATAAACATGATAATAATACAAGTTTGGTTCGAGTGTATTAAGTATATTGTTGTTTATAAGTGTGAGTGTGTAGTTATCTTCTTCTAACACATAAATATTAAGTATTTTCTATAAAATACGTGCTATGTGTATAGTATATTGTTGTTTATATGTGTGAATGTGTATTCACTCTCTTCTATCTCATAGATATGATTTATTCTCTATGAGATATGTGTTATGTGTGAGTGTGCCTCATCTGTTATGTGAATTATGTGTTGATCAAAGCATGTTATACATGTTTTTAAACTATGTATAAAAATGTATATTTTATCTACTAATATGTTGGGTATAACATGGGTAGATAGTTGGTGTGTAATAAACAGATGAGATGCCTCGTTGTTGTTTGATTTAGTCATCTAGCGGAGTTTAGATAACGACCACTGGCTATTCTAGACAGTCTTGTGGAAACATTAGCAGGTTCGCCACCTGTAGGTGTTAATGAACTTGGGTGTTCATTTGTTGTAGTCCATCCCCCTCATGGTTGCCTTATTTGACTTATATTGTTGAGGTACCCCCGAAGCATGTGTTGTCGCCCCAATGAAATATTCTTAGACTAGGTCCCTTATGTTAGTTGTTTTAGGGACATAAAGTGAGAATAACGGGAATGGGTAATTGGGTTATTGTTGGTTGGTGAAAACTAAATATGATTATTTATTGTGGGTTGAAAACCCTATATGCTCACCAGGCTCCCAAGCTTGACACACTCAGTTTTATTTGTAATACAGGAAGTGGCGCGAGGGCATAAGATGGATGAACCATCAAGTTGTTTTGTTTACAAGTCTATATATGTATATATTTGTTGAATGACTTCTAATGTTATCGTTTATGCTTATTGGTCTGTATCGGAACATGACACCCCGAGTTTTGATTATATAATGAAAAATACATTTCTTTTATGAAATGCTTTGGTAAACATTGTTTTATCATGTTTTGTTTTTGGGAACAAATTCCGCAACTCTTTCAAATCAAAAGGATTTACTCTGAAAATATTTTAAAAGCATAAATGAAAATCGGTCTTTTCTGGCCAAGATTTTTGGGATGTCACAGTTGGTATCAGAGCATTAGTTTAAGCGAACTAGGAATTTGTAGGATTTCTAGACTTAAACTTAGAATGCTAAGTGGAATTTTGAGATGTGTGTCTGTTGTGTTTTAGACACGAGCACTGGTTTATTTTAGGAAAGTTGCCTAAAATGCTTTATGTGCTAAATGTTATATGTTGCCATATATGATATTATTTGTTCGGATCTATGGCCTGTTGCCGACCGGATCTAGAAACCTTATGTGTGTAGGATTCTAAGCGTACGTCTACGATATTAGAACTAGCATGTAAACGTTTCGGTGTGCTAAGGAAGATTTGAATATCTATCATGATTGAGGATCTAATTTCACCTTTTTCGGTGTGTAGATCAAAATGGTGAGAACAAGAAGTGGAGTTGGAAATGCTGATGAAAACAGGAATCAACCACCAGTGATTGAGCAAGTACCTGTCGTAGCAGCAGCACCTGAGCCAATAACCATGGCTGGCGTGCAAATGATGATTCAGACGATGTTGGATCGTCAGATGGATGAAACTAGATGGTTGCTTCAACAGAATCGTGAAGAACTGTCAATTCGTGTGGAAGAACCTGAATTAAATGAAGGGCACTCGGAAGGGGGAAACTTTAGTGGGTCTATTGGTCAAGCCAACCCACCGATAGTTAGAAAAGATAACCATGATGGAAGGAATGATGGAATGGGATGCAAGTACAAGGACTTTCTAACTTGCAAACCATCGAACTTCAATGGAAAGGAGGATCCGATTGGGGTTATGGATTGGATCTCCGAAATGGAGTTAGCCTTTATGACTTGTGGCTGCAGAGGCAAGTTGCAGACTATCTATGCAGTGCGACAATTCCGAGGTGGAGCCGTTCGTTGGTGGAACACTCTAGGGAAGACATTGAGCCCTAATGAACCACTGCAATTGTCATGGGCAGAGTTCTTGGTGCAGTTCAAGCGCAGATTCTGCTCGGCTCAAAATTTGTTGGAGTTGGAGAATAAGTTCCTGACATTGACGAAAGGCAGCATGTCAGTTGATGAATACACCAATAGCTTCACCGATAAGATGGAGTTTGCCTTGCGTATCGTTCCAGACGAGTTGACAAAGGTGGACCGGTATGCGAAGGGACTCCCATGGGAGTATGAGGTGCCATTACGTCAGGCACATACTCTAGAGGCAGCTATTTGGGCTGCCAAGTCTGTTGAGAACATGATAAAGGGAAGAACCACCATCAAGGTTGAGGTTGGTGAGAAAAGGAAGTTTGAGGGAACATCTGGTTCCGGTAAGAAGGGCAATTTTCGAAATCTGATTCGAAAAAGTTTGGAGGAAAAGGAGGCGAAGCGAAGTGGTGTGATAAGTGTAAGAAAAAGCACTTTGGGAAATGTAGCAAGGATGTAACCTTCTACAAGTGTGGAAAGATTGGACATTTTGTCAATGAATGTCCGAACAACAAAAGGATGTGCTTTGGTTGCAATGAAGAGGGGCATATTTTGAAAGACTGTCCGAAGAAGAAGGAGGCAGCTTGGCCCAACATTCCACCAAAGCCGAAGGCGAGAGCCTTCCAGATGACACTCGAAGCTGCGAAAGATGAAGCTGATGTCGCTTCAGGTACCTTTCTCGTAAATGAATTACCTGCTCAAATTTTGTTTGATTCTGGAGACAACTACTCCTTTATTTTGCATGAGTTTGGTAGAAAGCTAGCTTTGCCTGTTGATAGACTAGATGATGCTTTATTAGTCGAAGTAGCTAGTGGCAAGTTTGTACCTGTTAGCCATCATATGAAAAACATCATAATTGATCTGAATGGGAATAAGTTTCACGAGGAATTATTGCCTATCGAGCTTAATGGTTTCGACATCGTGTTGGGAATGGATTGGCTTAGCGCCAATGATGCCTAAATTTTGTGCAAGAAGAAGATAGATAAAGTAAACCCGCCTGGGAAGGATTCATTTATGGTGTACAGGGACAAACGGCGAGTAAATTCTGGAATCATTTCCCTAATGAAAGCAAGAAAGTGTTTGACCAAAGGATGTACATCATATTTAGCATTCGTGATTGATGCTAAGAAGGAAAAGAAGGTGATGCAGAGTATTCCAGTGGTGTGTGAGTATCCGGAAGTATTTCTCGAATATCTTCCTGGATTACCACCTGATAGACAAGTGGAGTTCAGAATTGACTTGTTACCAGGGACCACGCCAATAGCAAAAGCACCTTATCGATTAGCACCGACGGAGATGAAGGAGCTGATGATGCAACTTCAGGAGTTATTGGACAAAGGTTTCATTAGACCTAGTTCATCGCCCTGGGGAGCTCCGGTGTTATTTGTGAAGAAGAAAGATGGAAGTATGAGAATGTGCATCTATTACAAAGAGCTGAACAAGGCAACAATAAAGAATAGATATCCGTTGCCGAGGATTGATGACCTATTTGATGAATTGCAAGGTTCGAGCTATTTCTCGAAGATCAATCTAAGGTCAGGATATCATCAGCTGAAAGTAAGAGAGCAAGATATCGAGAAGACTGCATTCAGAACTAGATATGGACACTACGAGTTCTTGGTTATGTCGTTTGGACTAACCAATGCTCCAGCAGCATTCATGGATTTGATGAATAGGGTTTGTAACCCTTTCCTTGATAAATCTATGATAGTGTTCATAGACGACATTCTGATTTACTCGAAAAGCCAGGAGGAGCATGGCAGACACTTGCGAGAAGTGTTAGAAGTTTTGAGGAAGGAGAAACTGTATGCGAAGTTCTCCAAATGTGATTTTTGGATTCGTGAAGTCCAATTCTTGGGTCACGTGGTCAACCAAGAAGGGATAATGGTTGATCCAGCGAAGATCGAAGCTGTGATGAAGTGGGAACAACCGAAAAGTCCCGCGGAGATTCGAAGCTTTTTAGGATTAGCCGGATATTACCGAAGGTTTATCCAAGGCTTTTCTTCAATTGCTACTCCATTGACAGCTTTGACCCACAAAGGAGCTACTTATGCTTGGAGTGATAGGCATAAAGAAGCATTCGAGAAGTTAAAGAAGAAGCTATGCGAGGCACCGATACTTTCTCTACCCGATGGAGTTGAAGACTTCGCCGTTTATAGCGACATGTCTGGGGTTGGATTGGGTTGTGTTTTGACCCAAAGAGAAAAGGTGATAGCATATGCGTCTTGACAGCTGAAAGAGCATGAAAAGAATTACCCGACTCATGATTTGGAGTTGGCAGCGGTAGTTTTCGCTCTGAAAATATGGAGGCATTACCTCTATGGCACGAAGTGCAAACTTTTCACTGATCATAAGAGTCTCCAATATCTCTTTAATCAGAAGGAATTGAATATGAGGCAATGACGCTGGCTAGAATTACTTAAAGACTACGACTGTGAGATACTTTACCACCCCGGTAAAGCTAATGTTGTTGTTGATGCTCTCAGTCGGAAAGTCAATCTTGAAAGGAGAAGGCCAAGAGCGTTGAGAATTGAAGTTGTCTCGACCATTGTGGAAAGTATAAAGAAAGCTCAAGATGAAGCTTCTGAGAAAAATGACCGAAAGGAGGAACGTTTGGGTAAAACGTTGGTGTTTGGTACAAACTGTCATGGACTGAAGGTATTCCAAGATCGTATTTGGGTACCTAAGTCAGGAGGAATTAGGGATCTTCTGATGGAAGAAGCTCACAAAACCATGTACTCAATTCATCCTGGTAGCACTAAAATGTATAGGGACCTGAAACCCTACTACTGGTGGCCGACGTTGAAGCTTGATGTTGCAAAGTATGTGGCTGAGTGTGTGACTTGTGCGAGAGTCAAGACATAACATCAGAAACCTTACGAGAGTTTAGAACCATTGCCTGTGCCTATGGGTAAGTGGGCAGACATTGCTATGGACTTTGTCACTAAACTGCCCAGAACAAAGAATGGTCACGACATGATTTGGGTGGTCGTTGATCGATTCACTAAGAGTGCGCATTTCATAGCAGCCAAGGAGAAATGGTCTATGGAAAAGCTTGCCAATTCTTATGTGAGGGAAATTGTGAGGCTTCACAGTGTTCCGTTAACGATTGTGTCGGATCGTGATAGCCGTTTCACCTCAAGGTTTTGGAAAACTCTACAAGAGGAAATGGGTACCAAGTTACGTTTAAGTATAGCTTACCATCCGCAGACTGATGGTCAGAGTGAAAGAACAATACAAACACTTGAAGATATGCTGAGAGCATGTACCTTGGAATTCCTAGGTAATTGGGATGAACATTTACCATTGGTAGAATTTTCCTATAATAATAGTTTTCACTCGAGCATTAAGATGGCACCTTATCAAGCTTTGTACGGACAGAAGTGTCGTACGCTGTCTTGTTGGCTTGAGGCTGGGGAAAAACAATTTATGGGACCAGAGATGGTTCATCAAACTGCTGAAAAGTTGAAAATAATTAGGGAAAGAATGTTAGCAGCTCAAGATCGTCAAAAGAGCTATGCTGACAAGAAGCGAAGACCGATGACTTTTGAAATTGGAGATTCGGTTTTGCTTAAAGTCTCGCCGTGGAAGGGACTTATAAGATTTGGTAAAAGGGGAAAGTTGAGTCCAATGTTTATTGGACCGTTTAAAGTTCTTCAGAGGGTTGGGAACCAAGCTTACAAGCTCGAATTACCCGAAGAACTGAATGGAATTCACAACACTTTTCATGTGTGTTATTTGAGGAAGTTCACGGGAGAAGTTCCCGACATAATTCCAATTTCTGAATTGAGAATTGATGAGAACAAAAGGTTGATTGAGGAACCAGAGGCAATTGTTGAGCGAAAGACTAAGAAATTGTGACGCAAGATGGTTGGGTTAGTGCTTGTCCGATGGAAACACACGAATGGGCCGAATCTCACCTGGGAGACGGAGAGTGACATGTTGAGTCACTATCTGCACTTGTTTGTTGATGTGTGATTCCGGGGACGGAATCATTCTAAGGTGGAGAGAATTGTAACGCATGTGTTTTCGGGCTTGCCATTTTTAGCAATGTAATAGTCTAGGTTAATCTCTGTAACCCGTTTTGAAATAATAAGATTGTATTATTTGAGTATTATGTGTTTTGTGCTTAATTACTTAATTATATGGTTTGATTAATTAAGAATAAAAATAAGCGTCAAAATTTAAGTGTAAAATAAACTTAATATCTATGGTTAATGATGTAGTAGTTGAAACGAGGTTTCCGAATATATATATATATATATATATAGAACGCCCAAATCTGACTTCGTATGAGAAAGTTATGATTTATCGAAGTTTCGGCTTAGCGGTGTGCAGCCTGTTATACTCGATTTGAGATCGAACGGTTTTTAGTCGAAACAATCTAAACGAGGATCGAAGGTCTCGTTGTTGGTATCGAAGCGATAAAAAGTTAGGCGAGAACGGACGTCAAACAAAGAAGTTATGAATTTATAACGAAGTTTTTCTGTCGCGGCCTATTAAAAATAAATAATAAAAATAAAGTCGAAATTAGCCGACGGAGTCTAATCGAAAGTTGTAGAGCGTAGACTCACCTTCGCGTGGATATAAAGAACGTCGAAAACGGAGTTCCTATGAAGAAGATATGAATTTCCGAAGTTTATTTAATATTTTGTATTTAAATTTAATTGGAAATTCGGAAGCATTATCCGAGGACGAGTCACCGGTCTGATCCGAGGTACGCCCCGCGTACTCCGAAGTGTCGACATTCGCAGCAAGTGGCTTCGGATGACGAACGCCATGACGATTTCGGACCTGTACGCCCCGCGTACTCCGAGGCTCCAGCCTCCTATAAATAGGATCCGAAGGCAGCCGAGTCTTTTGTTCATTTTCTCTCTTCTCTCTCCTGTTTTGCATCGTTTTGCGTGCCAAAAATATCCCGAAGATCCCGAGAAGTGCGGTTCCCGAGCCGAAGCTCTGCCCGCGAGAAGTTCGATTTTTTAAGAGATCTTCCAGATCTGCTGAGGATTACTACTTCTGCAAGTCGTAGTGTTGTCCGATCATCTTCTGATCAAGTGAGTGTATACTACCTTAAACACGATAATAATACAAGTTTGGTTCGAGTGTATTAAGTATATTGTTGTTTATAAGTGTGAGTGTGTAGTTACCTTCTTCTAACACATAAATATTAAGTATTTTCTATAAAATACGTGCTATGTGTATAGTATATTGTTGTTTATATGTGTGAATGTATATTCACTCTCTTCTATCTCATAGATATGATTTATTCTCTATGAGATATGTGTTATATGTGAGTGTGCCTCATCTGTTATGTGAATTATGTGTTGATCAAAGCATGCTATACATGTTTTTAAACTATGTATAAAAATGTATATTTTATCTACTAATATGTTGGGTATAACATGGGTAGATAGTTGGTGTGTAATAAACAGATGAGATGCCTCGTTGTTGTTTGATTTAGTCATCTAGCGGAGTTTAGATAACGACCACTGGCTATTCTAGACAGTCTTGTGGAAACATTAGCAGGTTCGCCACCTGTAGGTGTTAATGAACTTGGGTGTTCATTTGCTGTAGTCCATCCCCCTCATGGTTGCCTTATTTGACTTATATTGTTGAGGTACCCCCGAAGCATGTGTTGTCGCCCCAATGAAATATTCTTAGACTAGGTCCCTTATGTTAGTTGTTTTAGGGACATAAAGTGAGAATAACAGGAATGGGTAATTGGGTTATTGTTGGTTGGTGAAAATTAAATATGATTATTTATTGTGGGTTGAAAACCCTATATGCTCACCAGGCTCCCAAGCCTGACCCACTCAGTTTTATTTGTATTACAGGAAGTGGCGCGAGGGCATAAGATGGATGAACCATCAAGTTGTTTTGTTTACAAGTCTGTATACGTATATATTTGTTGAATGACTTGTAATGTTATTGTTTATGCTTATTGGTCTGTATCGGAACATGACACCCCGAGTTTTGATTATATAATGAAAAATACATTTCTTTTATGAAATGCTTTGGTAAACATTGTTTTATCATGTTTTGTTTTTGGGAACAAATTCCGCAACTCTTTCAAATCAAAAGGATTTACTCTAAAAATATTTTAAAAGCATAAATGAAAATCGGTCTTTTCTGGCCGAGATTTTGGGGATGTCACAAGCATTACTCTGGATGGGTAACTCTCATTTCTTAGAGTCCTGCATGTTGAACCTCTTCAGCACCTTATCCAAGTAGGTACTCTTACTAAGTCCAATTAGTCGTTTACTCCGGTCTCTCAGAATCCTTATCCCCAGAATATAGGAAGCTTCTCCTAGTTCTTTCATAGAGAAACACTTCCCAAGCCAAGACTTCACTTCCTGTAGGGTTGGGATGTCATTTCCTATGAATAGTATGTCATCCACATATAGTACCAAAAAGCTGACTATACTCCCACTAGCCTTGACATAGACACAAGATTCATCATCACTCCATGAAAAGCCAAATTCTTTGACTTTCTCATCAAAGAAAAGATTCCATCTCCGAGGTGCCTGTTTCAATCCATAAATAGATTTCTCAAGCTTACACACTCTATTAGGGTATTCTGTACCGACAAAACCCTCTGGATGACTCATGTAAACATCCTCAACCAAACATCCATTAAGGAAGGCGGTTTTCACATCCATTTGACATATTTCATAATCATGAAATGCAACGATGGCTAACAAAACCCTAATGGACTTAATCCTTGCTACTGGTGAAAGTTCTCATCATAATCAACTCCCGAAGTTTGAGAAAATCGCTTTGCAACCAATCGTGCCTTATATGTGTATACATTTCCATCCATGTCGGTCTTCTTCTTGAAGATCCATTTGCACCCAACTATCTTATGACCTGGTACATTGTCAACCAAGTTGCAAACTTGATTGTCATATATGGACTGTATCTCGCTGTCCATTGCCTCTTTCCATTTGGCAGACTCGGGGCCTGCCATGGCTTCTGCGTAACCGTTAGGTTCATCCAGATTTACTAATGTCTCATCACTGATAAGTGTCGAACCTTCCGCAGTAATATGGAAACCAAAATAATGTTCATGTGCATTCTTAACCCTTATGGAACTCCTCAGAGGTACAGACCTATGAATTGGCTCAACAAGAGTTTCCTCCTCAGGTTGAGTGTTACGGTTTGAAGTTCCTTCACCACTTGACTCTTGAATTTCTTCAACGTCAATCTGCCTCCCACTGTTTCCTTGGCTTATGAACTCTCTTTCTCGAAAGACACCCTTCCTTGCTACAAAGACCACAGTGTCACTAGGTCTATAGAAGAGGTAACCAAAGGATTTTTTTGGGTAGCCGATGAAAATACACCTCTCACTTCGAGGTTCGAGCTTATCATGAGTCTTGTGTCTCACGAAAGCCTCGCAACCCCAAATCTTGATGTGGTCTAGTTTGGAAACTTTACCAATCCACATCTCATGAGGAGTTTAGGAAACTTTCTTTGTAGGGACCAGATTAAGGAAATGAGCGGCAATCTATAAGGCTTACCACCAAAACGAGATTGGTAGCGAAGCACGAATCATCATGGAACGAACCATGTCTAGCAAGGTTTGATTGCGCCTTTCAGCCAGACCATTCAATTGTGGTGTTCTGGGAGGTGTCAATTGTGAGATAATCCCACGTTCCTTAAGATAGTCGAGGAACTCTATACTAAGATACCCACCTCCATGATCGGATCGAAACATCTTAATGTTCCTGCCCAATTGATTCTCGACTTCCTGTTTAAACTCTTTAAACCTTTCAAAAGTCTCTGACTTATTCTTGATTAAATAGACATATCCATATCTACTATAATCATCAGTAAAATTCAAATAATAACAATTAACATCCCTTGTGGCAGATTTGAAGGGTCCATACACATCCGTGTGCACTCGATCCAACAAACCTTCACCCCTAGAACAAGAACTAGTGCAGGGTGACTTTATCATTTTAGCAAGTAAGCATGATTCCCAACTATCATCTGACTTTAGGTCAAATGACTCCAAGACTCCATCCTTTTGGAGTTGGCCTATGCGTTTCTTGCTCATGTGTTGAAGATGATAATTCCATATTGATGTTTTATCTAAGTTATTATTATCAAAAGAATCAATACACAACACATTATTTCCTAGATTATCTACAACAGATACAACTTCATACACACCATCACAAGGCAATGCTTTCAAATAAAGAACATTATTAAAGAAAATATTTACTCAACCAATTTCATTATCAAAAGAAAAGGTAAACCCTTGTTTGTACAAAGCATGAAAGGAAACAATATTTCTTTCCATTTCTTGTGAATAACAACATTTATTCAAATCTAAAGTAAACCCACTACTTAGCAACAAAGAATAAACTCCAATCTTGGTGACAGGTGAAGCATTCATATTCCCCATGATCAAGTTTATCTTTCCATGCTCCTCATTCTCACTTCTTCTTAGTCCCTACAAATCAGAACATATGTGAATACCATAACCGATATCAAGGACCCAAGAGTTAGAATAGGGTGAGTTATTAGATAGAATAATGAAAATATCTACATGGTTGGTTTTGACTTTCCCATCCTTCACATCTTGCTGGTATTTTGGGCAGTTCTGCTTCCAATGCGACTTTTCGTGGCAATAGAAGCATTTCGCCTCTTTTGGGTCAGAAGAAGGAGTGATGAAACCTTTATTGGTTCCACTTGAAGAAGAGCCATCAAGATTCTTTCCCTTGGTACCCTTCGCAGGGCTCTTCCTCTTCTTCCCTCTACCTTTCCCAATTGCCAAGATAGGGCAGAGATTGGACTAGGAGTAGGAGTGTTAACAACCGAATTACCTTTAAGACCTGTTTTTGCGGTCTTTAGGAGTCCCTGAAGTTTGCTGAGTGTGACTTCTTCCTTATTCATGTGGTATTTCAAGCGGAATTGATCATAACACGACGGTAAAGAGTGAAAAATGATATCTATTGCAAGCTTCTCGGGGAATTTCACATTGAGCTTCAGCAACCAATCCACAGACCTTTGCAATTTTTTCATGTGGCTCATGACAGTTTCTCCGTCCTTCATCCTGGTTGTTATCATGGAGGATATTTTTTTATAATGCTCTTGACGAGCAATCTGATGGTATCTTTCAATCATATCTTGGTGCATCTCAAAAGGGTAGTAGTCCTCATAGGACTTCTGGAGTTCAGCTGTTATGGTGGCCATCATGACGCATGCCACTTCGTTGGCATCTCATTCATGAGTCTAGAAGTCAATGATCTCCTGGGGAGTAGCAGTGGACTCATCGATCTCCTTTAGCTCCTTATCGAGGACATATTCCTTGTCCTCGTAACGAGTCACCATCCTAATGTTCCAGATCTAATCCATAAAGTTGGAACCATCGAAGATGACCCTCCCACATAGGTTCATGAGGGAAAATGAGTCGGTAGGGTTTAAGCCAGAAGTAGTATTGTTGGAAGACATCTGAAAAAGAAGAGAGCAACTTTAGTTTAGATATAAAGATAGTCCTTAATAAAACACCCAAAGGTAATATTAAGTCTAGGATCCAGTCACAATACATCATAACTTAGAAGAGGTATGTCGTAATCTAAGTTATAACATATTTGAAAGGTAGGTGAATGACGATTGACCAATTTCCACCAAAACCGAAATATAAATTATTACGTTTTAATTGGTTCTTAGGAATTACTAGATTCTTTTGATATTCAATGACTTTTTAAAGGCATGTTTCAATCTCGAGTGTGCCCTCCAAGTTTTGTGACTAGGATACCGAGGATCACAAAACGAGGTGTGAACTAACCATGCAAATCACTTGGTACCCTTAAAGTTTATCACTCAATCGATGTGTCGGTTAACCAAACGGGCTCAACCGACCTATAATAACCTTTAAGTCTCCCTTTACCTACCTTGTTAATTCCAGGTTAGTGTGTCGGTTAACCACACACGCTTCACTAACGACTTAAACAAAGTGTAAAGTGTAATTTCATGGATTAGCACCTTATTCACATTTTCTTAAAGTAACTAAGATTGAGAATTTAATGAAACATTTAGTTACTTTATACTATTCATCATACTTTTACTGAGGATTTATAAGTCGTTGTCCTACCCGTTCGGTTAACGATCCTCCACCGATCAAGGAAGCGGTGGATGAGAGTGGACACCCATTAAGCTGCCATTTCATAGGCATCAACCTTATACCCCCTTATACACCGGCTTCGTGAATGAGGCCTACTAATGGTAAGACGACTTGCTTGTTATATATATATATATATATATATATATATATATATTCTTGACTTATAATATTATAAAGTAGAAGAGTTGATTTTTAACTTTTACAACTCTAGGGTTGGAAGTAAAGTTTATTAGATGACTTTACATGTTCCAAAACTTGAGGTCAAGTTTTGTAACATAACAAAACTCTTCAATCCATAACTTATGAGTTATTAAAATGAATACTCTTCATTTTTGTAACTTATGTGGTCTTTTAATGGTTTTAACACAAAGAGACTTTGGGTTATCCATAACTTTAGGACAAGGTATCGACTCCATTAAAACACATAAGGATCATGAATTAAGAATTTAAACAAGTAATTCCTATGATCTATCAAGAACTCATAAGAACATGAATATCCATATCAAAATTTCAAGAACATATGACCACATATAATCATGTAATTTTGATATTAGCCATTTTAAATGGATTAGAACAACCATTACACCATCTAAAACAAGTTTTACAACACCAAAACAATTTAGGGTAATGTTTCAAGTCCATTTCCAGCAGCAAAAATCGAAATTATGCACTCTGCCTGGCCAACTCGTCGAATGCACGAACTGACTCACCGAGTTTGTTGCATTTTCACTTGGACTCGTCGATTCCCCCCATGGACTCGTTGAGTCCCCTGTGCAGACAGCTCAAAAATTGATTGTTTACACTATTTTGCATCAATTATTAACAAACAAAGCCTTGGCTCTGATATCATTGATGGGTTTTGAGCATTCTAACATACCTAAGTGTACATGCAACTCTAGAATACCATGGATCTATGTTTGTCTAAAATACATGCAAAATATCATTTCCAAGGTTGATAATCCTATCTAGCATACATGGGGAACTTTTAATATAAAAGATGGATAGATTTACATACCTTGTAGTTGACTTGATTCCTTGAAAACCTGGAGAGCCTAACACCCCAAGTGTGATGCCTTAAATGCTTCACACAACACCAAATGCTTTGCCGATTTTCATGAGTATCATGTTCCTTATATAGTATGTCACATCTAGGGTTACACCATGTCAACCCTAATGTGACGTGACTCTTCATTTCCATGACCCATGGGTTTGTAACTCCCATAGAGCATCCATTGAGCATCCTATGCATTTAACCCAACTTGATAATCCATGCACAATAACACTTAAACAGAATGGTTTTATGAGATTTAAAACTACTTCATAGAATAGTTTTATGGGATTAAAACTACTTTTCACCAACAAAATGGAAAACATTCTTTTTATACTTTTATGGATAGTTAAAATTATGTTAGACTTTATTATAAGTAGAAAAATACTTAAACAGAACGGTTTTATGGGATTAAAACTACTCTTTAAGTTGTAAAGCATGAAATATAGGATTTTCTGGAACTTAATCAATCACCTTCATAAAACTAGAGCAACAATAACTAATACTTATGAACTCACCAACTTAAATGCTTATCCTCTCTTTCAAAATAACTTGTATTCTTAGGAATCCCGCGGACAAGTACACCCCCAGAGCTTTTGCGAAGACAGCCTAGTATCGTGTTGTGTCTTTTGTCTTTTACTATATCTACTTTTGATGTTTGAATATGTAATGTTTAAAGAAATATGTAAAAATTGTTACATTATTAATGCAATGGTTATTGTACTTTGATTACTATAATGCATGTGTTTTGATACTTGACATGACGTCCTCAGTCCCCGAACATTTCCCATTACCCCTACAATGCTTCATTGGACGTTGTAGTAACAATTATAGAGACTTATCACTCGTTCCTATTGATCAGTCGAGGTTGTAGCTAGCAACCATAAGTGGGGATGCCAACCCCGTACAAATTTATACCTATGTATCTCGCTCCTGTTATAGTATTGTGGGTATGCTAAGTATTTAGACTCAACTAATGAATATATTCTCACTAAAAAGACTTATCCAAAGTATGTGAATAACTCACAGCCCTAACTTAATTGCGATTAAGTCACTAGGGATAATGAAATTCATTATATAAAGTTTATAAAAGTCGAGTATGTTTGGTATGTATGGAAAAGTGTAATGTACTGGTTATAATGATGTATGTTTCAACGTAATGAACATATGTACATGTATAAACATTCTGTGTTTAAACATATAAAGATACATGCATAAAAATAACTTGAATCCTTGAAATACTATTAAGCTTTGTGACGTTCTTTTTATGATATACAATGTCACATATAAATCATATATTTTTGTATCATGTAGCATTTGTTGTGAGGACTAGTTATTTCACCATAAAATAACCATAATACGTATATGAAAAGTTTGTACCGGTTTATTTTTAGCAATATGTTACATTGTTAAATAACATTTGTATAAATTGGATTTATTGTATTTTCGCATAAATGATAATATATTTGTATAAACAAAGTATATAGGCACATGTATTCCCCCCCCCCCCCCCCCCCCGAATATAATTAGAAATATCAAAAAGGGGTCGTAAGCACTCACCCTTGAAGCGTGTGTTCCATTTCTACCAATTCGGTTTCTTTTGAGAAGCTTGTCGTGAGAAACCTAAAATAAACAATTTTTGAACTTTGTAATACTTTCAGGTCGACTTCGTAACGAATTTAAAATATTAGCGGCTGACTTGTAACTTCACTAAAGTATTTCGGTTGTTTGGTAATTTAATTAACCAAAGTAGGATGTATTTGGTTAATTATAAACCAAGGGAGGGGTTCTTTTAAATAAATGTAATCAATAATTAGGATTGGACTAATCTTTTAATGTATTGTCAAATGAGGGTTAATTTTGATTAATTTAAACTCAAGTTTCAGTCTCTTTGACTTTTGACATGGTCAAAATCAAAAACGCGTTTTCATTTGAAGCCACAAAGAAATCGACAGTCGACCTAGCATCGGGGGGGGGGGGGGAGGAGGACCTGTAGTACTTCTCTTAGTTCGAAATGGTGAGGTCGTGGTAAGAATCCACAAATAACAGCAGGTGCTTGATCTTCGTCTGCATGAGATGAGAAAAAGAAAATGGTAATGGGAAGCACCCGCAGTTGAATGGTGTGGCTGAGAGGTGAAATTAAACCTTGTTGGACATGGTTCGTTCCAGGATGAATCGAGCTTCGTTGCCTATCTCATTCTATGGGTATGACTTAGAGACTGCCACCTATATCCTTAATTTAGTTGCTACTAAGAAGGTTGCCAAAACACCTCACGAGATGTGGACAGGGAAGGTAATGGTAACCACCCGGTGCTTGATCCTCGTCTGAATGTGATGAGAAAAAGAAAAAGGTAATAGGAAGCCCCCGATGCTTGATCGATCCGAAGATAGTGAAGAATGAAAGTAGAATATCTTCCACCTTGGTCGGCGATGAAAGGAGTGGTTCGATTTGGGGTATTTCTCGGCAACTTATACGTGTGTTTGGTAGGTTAAATCGACAAGAAATGGTGGATGGGACAACCGAATTCCGTCGAGTCTTTTTTGGGTCTACTCTTCGTCGCTGGTAGCAGCGAATCGGAGGAAATCAAGAAGCAACAGTAGTAGCGAAAAGGGGTGTTTGGTTGGATCATTTGACACATATCAAGGAATTGATTAAACAAGCAGCTACTACAGTAGTCGATGGTGGTGGGGATGAGCTATTTCATTTGCTTTATTTGACAGAAAAAAAAAAAGGAAGAACAAAACGGGACTGTTTGTTGCCTTCTTGGTTTCACCGGTAATCAACACACTACATTTGGTGTGTGTTCATGATAGTAATAATGAAGAAGACGAGAGAATGGCAGTAGTTGTGTGATAGAGATAGGTGAAGAAAGAATACAAGAAACACTTTAGTGTCATTTTTTTGAATGATGAAGGTTGGAAGAAACCATTAACTTAGTTGTTATTTTTTTCATGATTAATATTTTTTTTCATGAAATTAATAAGCAAGGTCAAGGACTTTCTAAATCAAGCGGGTGTAATATATTTCTAGGTTTTTTTTATCACAATTCCATATACATAAAACGTACATGTATTCATTTTACATGTTATATATATATATATATATATATATATATATATATAGAGAGAGAGAGAGAGAGAGAGAGATAGATGGTATAGGTAAGGAATTCAAGTATTATAAGTATGTGAGTGCTAAATTCATCATACACGTTTAATATTCGATCCAAGAAATAATATATGACTTATATATATGAACTTAGGTTTATAATGCTATTGAAATTTTCAATTATGTATTTTACGTACACCATGATTATTTGATGTTCATTTGAAAAATGTTAAATATAGTTAATAAAAAAAACTGTAGTGAACACATTTTTTATTTGACCATAAAAACATGTCCCATGTTGATATATATATATATATATATATATATATATATATATATATATATATATATATATATATATATAGAGTTGCACATGATTTTTATTAATAGATCTTGATATGTAAAAATCATTATAAATGTGAGAGTTTCTTGTTTCGGTCGTCGTGATTCGCTAAATGCAGATGGAATTGAATTTCGGTATAATGATCTCTGTGAAATAGCGTTTAAAGCATCGTAGTTAATTAATTTGAAACGTCTGATGTTTTTTATTGACTTATATAAATATTTTTACTCAAAATATTTCAAGGATGAAATTAAATACTAGACTATACCCTGAATCCAAAAATGTTTTCGAAATTTTCGTTCTGAGGTAGGCAAGTCCCCCAATAGATAGACATTGTTTTAGAAATTTTAAGAATATCGGTACTATACTCGTTTTGGATTCTTAAAACGGTCGTGTCTTTTGCATACGAACTACGTTTTAGATGTTCTTTATGTATTAGGAAACAGGGAAACATGTACTACGAGAATAGAATGTTTGTTTTTCTTATAACTTCTTAATACGAAATATCAATTTTTCAGATGTATTCATTAGGTTACAGTTTGAGCTGTTTGATTTGCTTGTCTGACTACATTTTTTGAATGTAATATACCATCTGGTATCTTATAATAGTAGAAATGAACTTGCTTATTTTACATTAGATTCATTAAAACTCAATGAGTCAAATTACCAGGAGATTTACGGTGAACTTGACCGTTCACAGTCTTTGACCTAAATTTCTTGATATCACAAAACCACGAAAGGATGCCACTGTTAAATTAAATACCAAGGAGTCAAGCAACGTGGATGTCACTCTACACACATCTAATATGGATACAAACATCATAAATCATGAAACAACTTCGACTTTGATTCATGAGTCGACAAGTGCTATTCCAGTTGAAGGTCCTAGTTCCAAGTACAATTCGAAGGGGGATAGGTCTTCGAACATCCCTGAGAGCTTATCTGTTAAGGACTGTAATTTTAACAAGGGTGAGAATTCTTCGACATCTATTTTAGTTTCATCAAGTACTTTCCCACCACGTTCGTCACCACATACTTTACCACCACCTTCCTCACCATAATCATCTTTGATCATTTCACCTATGACACCTCCTCTTCAGTCTCCAACTTTTGAAAATATCATGCAATACACCATTACTACGTTGTTCTCTTCTCAATCCACTAATCAGGACATGATAAATGGTGAAGAAGATGAGCAGATTGAGTTTGGTGAATTTGATTTTGATCCGAAAGAAGAAAATGTTGAAGATCATGCTATCATGTTTGGAAATACGAGATCCTCAATTAAAATCTAAATGTGATTCCTCAATTCTTGAATGATTATTTTTCTTGTAAAACATCTTATGTGAGTAGTAAAGAAGTTGATTTGTTATTGAAAGATCAAGAAGCGAAGACGAAGACTCTTGTTCATAAGACAGTTTCTCAGCTAGAAACTCATCTTTTTGCTAATAGTTATTCTTTCACCTATGATATTACAAAATTTAGAAATGTGGCTCGTTAGAGACATGTAATTTTTTAGAAGATAGTGACCTCTTCGATAGAGTCTATTGAGTTGAAGATTACATATTTTGTTGATGTGGTCTTAAAAGAAATTATAAATCATGATATATTATGTGTGGGAATTCAAAAAAAATTTGATCTTCTTCTTGGTTCTACAAGAACATTAATTGAAGACATTTATGTTTTCCATAAAGACTAATAAGAAGAATGGAACTTAAATAGTGAGTCTGGTGGAATTTTTTTTTCAAATATTGAGAACTCTCTTACAGGTTTTCATGATTGTTTATCGAAGTTTGATATTCCATCAACGACTTCGATCTCTCAAGAACAAATTTCTTATGTCGTTTCTTCAGTGGAATCGTGGTTTAAAACTCAACTTGCTCCAATTTTGGATCTTGTTCTTTAATTAACCACTAATGCTTCAAACCCATCAATGCTCGTGTCACAAGGGTGGAGAATGGTGGTTTATTGAAAAATGGAGGTGAAGAAAAAGGAGAACTTGGTGGGTAGCTTATTTTTACATAAATTCAAGTTTCAATTCCAATGAAACCTATCTTGACAACTTCAACAACAAAATAAACTCCAAATGTGAAAGTTGATATGACAAAGCTTCAATCGAAGAAGTGGTTAAACATCAACGAAGGAGGCACAGGTTCTTCAAATATCAAACTTTTTGTAAATTTAGAATCAAACAAAAAGGGAAAATGTATTCAAGTGGGGCCTACTAAAGAAGAGAAAAAGAGACATAAAGAGCTTGAAATTGAATGAACGAACCAGCTTAAAAGCATTATGAGAAAGAGAGCAAATGAACCACCTTATCATGACAAGGGAGATCCAAATAAGGTATGCTGTTACGAAACAATTGAGAATGTGGCTTATGGAAATGTTGATGCCATAGAAGATACATATTTCTATCAACTGGACTTTCCATTCAATCGTTCAATGTTCAGATTTGGTCAGTTCAATATTGCTGAGAATTTCCATGATACAAAGGAGTATAAAAATATGAAAATCATATTCCATTCAGTTCATAGAAAGAGAGAAAAAGGTGTTTCGTCCTTGATGAAGATTTTTAAACTTTTATTGATAACTCCATATGTCATGTTTGAAGGAGTCATTTAAGACTATCGATATAAAGTTGTTAGAGCTGCCAATGTACTTTTTGACTTCACCATTGCTAACTTTCCCATGATTAACATTAATAATCTCATCACTGTTACAAAGATTATGGGATATTTAAATAATGATCAATTTCAAGATAAACCATCATACATCGTTAGGTGTTGTATTATCAAAATCATCATTGACTGTTATTTTCCTCATCTAGCATTCACAAATTTCGAGTTCAGTAATTCGTTTCCAAAAAACCAAAGGTCCCAAGTCATTGTTAAAAGGGAAATTAAAGACTGATGATTTTGAAGATGGTAAAATTATCAATCAACCTCATGGTTTCATCTTTCAAGGAAAGAACATCAAGGGAAGGAAAAAGAAAGAATTCTTACATACTGAAAATAAAGAATGACATTCAAACCGAAATCTTTCAAGTGTCCTACTACGTATCAACAAGTTCAAGAAGAAGGGTTTTGATAAAAGTGATAAAGACGCTACCTATAATTTTAAGATTTGATATCGATCACAAAGGGCTAGATTGCAGAGTCAAATATGTTGTTATATATCAAAGTCTTAGGTAGTAGTCTTAGAGTCAAATAGTTTATCAATATACAAAATCTTCAAGACATTGATACTCTATGTATTTAATCTGGCGCATGTGTTGTTTCTCTTTAAAATTCGAAGCCCTAATATTCTTTTTGTATCCGTCGAGGACACTATAAATAGTGTAGGTACCTAAGACATTTGTAATTTTTGCAACATGAGCTTTCTTTATTACAAATGTACTTTGTGACAACCCGAAATTTCCATTCTGAACAAACCATATCAAGCTAATAGAAGTAGAACAATTACAGTGAAAATTCAGACTTCGAGTATAAGTTTGGCAGTTTTCAGGATTTACACTTAAGAAGATATTAGGAGAGTGGATGCACTAGGGTTTTGTGCAACACTGTTATTCCAATACTCTAGGATATTAGAGTTCATTCCGGGAATAAAAAAAATTTCTGCCAAAAATCCCAGGACTATATATAGAAAATTGAACCAAATAGTTCATTAGGTAGGTTTCCAATTAGAGAAAAACCAAAATTCGCTCTCACGGATCTTCGGGTTTTTATCCCAAATTGTGAGTACGTCGATCTAGTTATGTTATATAGCTTAGATTGTGTTTAGAAACATTAATTTCATAACAAAACAACTAGATTCGGGAGTTTACCGCCCAAGAACGTTCTTGGAGAGTAAACTCCAATATGTGGCTTAAATGCTACCTAGTCCTTTCCCCGTGATTTGTAACTACCTTAGACTATGATAGTGTGTATATGACTAGAAAACATCAAAATCGGAACAAGACACCAAGATTTGGGAGTTTACCTCCCAAGAACACTTGGGGAGAAAACTCCATTTTAAGGGCCAAAAGTGTCCCAATGACCCTCAAAGCTTTAGAAATCGAACTAGAACCCACCATTGCATGTTTAGGACACCAAAAGCAATTAAAATCAATGATGAAAGTGAGTTCACATCCCAAAAGGTTCTAGGGCCGTGAACTCCATGTTTAGGGGTCAAAATGCCTTGAAACACTTCCTAAGGCTTAGGCTTGAATTAGGACAAGTACCCTAGTGTGTTTGGAGCAAGAAAACACCATTAAAACACCAAGAGTAAGGTGTTCACGGCCCAAAAGGTTCTAGGGCCGTGAACTCCATAAAACGGTGCCAAATGGTGCCATAAACTCTTCTAAAGCCAAGTACAAAAGCCTAGTTTAGTTCCTAGTTAATTTAGAGACTTGAAAACACCATAACACACTCCCAAGGGAGTTTACGGCCGTAAACTCCATGGGAATATGGTCCCAGGGCCATGAAATACTCAAAGGAGTTAACAGGAAGCCCAAACACTTGTTTAAGCCTTGAAGCAATTCACCACATGAGTTGAATAATTGTTAGACTTCATTTAGGGACTTTGTTGAGAGTTTACGGCCAAGATTTTACTCCCTTGGGCTGTAAACTCCAAAGCATATGGTCATTTGACCATAAACTCCCATTAGAGGCTTTGCACTCCTTTGTTGCAACCCATTAGCCTCCTAGTACTTGACCAAAAGTCTTTTCCTCGTGTTAATATGTTTATACTTGTATAATTAGTGTTTTAATCACTAATTATTTATATACATATGTCTTCATATGAAATTAGGATCATTGTGTGTGTCTAAAGTCTTCACTTGACACCAAGCACTTGTCCGATCCTTCCATACAATAACAGTCCGTTCAATTGCAGTCACTTACAACAGGTGAGTTCATACCCCATAATTAATGTTTTAAACTGCTTTTAAATGTTTTATGGGGGGGGGGTGGGGGATACAAGTAGAATCATGCTAGTTATTATATCAATCACATGTGATTAATAAGTAGAATTATGCTAGTTATTATATCAATCACATGTGATTAATATGCAACATTCAAATGATTTACTACACATTAACCATTTTACCAAGCAGGTTCCTCAAATGATTTTCTTAAATGTTTTATATGTTTCAAAATCCTTATTAAACTGTTCATTACACACTATATGATCCTTTTCAAACCATTTTACTCTGATCCGTTTCACTCCAAGCTATTACCAAATCGTTTTACTTCAAACTGTTCTATCGATTGACATCAAGTCGATCTTCTCTTAAGATAATAATTATGTTCAAAGGTTTTACAAAACTTATTTATGATTTTATATTATAAATTGCATGCCTCTATATGTATAGTTATATAAGAAATGTTTAAAAGACTTAGGAAGGCTATCCACCCTATTTCCTTTTCGCGCTTGAGATGTGGTCTGGTGGGATATCGGGTACTCGTCCGAAGGTCGTTTAAATATTAGTTATATAACATATGTACATATATAGTCATAAAGGCCCTTCCAGTTCACCCAATGCCCTTGGGTAGCAGGGGTATACATCCATGTTCATACGTACCAGTTAGATTACTAGTAAACTACCATATGGGTAGTTTAGGAAGATACTAGAACTATTACTAGAACGCGATACCATACAATGAGTCAGTTCATTCATGAGTCTATACTTGCTAGATAGAGAGCATGTACACCACAACTAGAACATTACATTACGTTACTATACTTGCTAGATAGAGAGCACGTACACTACAGCTAGAACATTATAGTACATTACCATACTATTACAAAGATATGGTCACATGATCACATTTACATGAGTACACTTACAAGAATTACTAGTACATGTCATATGTATAGACCCTGTTATATAATCCTCATTCTTATCTTTACCTTGTGATTGAATCACATAATCGACGAGATAGATTGGATTTAATATCCTAGTACCAAAGGATACGTTGTGGGATTGACCATTCCTAGAATCTCTGTTAGCTATAGAGGTAAAAGCACATCCATGGATGTCAACGGTTGATACCATTACAGGTATACTTTTGGGGAGTAACTATTCCTATACCCAGCTGTTAGCAACAGAGGTAAATGTACATCTATGGATGTCTTCAGTTAACTTTGTTAGTTGCCCATGTTGCCAAGGGTAATACTAATACAGTTAGGTCTTGGTAGAAGACTACATTCAGAAAAGTTAGGTCTTGGTAGAAGACTACATTCAGAACAGTCAGGTCTTAGTAGAAGACTACATTCAGAACAGTTAGGTCTTGGTAGAAGACTACATTCAGAATAGTTAGGTCTTGATAGAAGGCTACATTGAGAACAGTTAAGTCTTGGTAGAAGAATCCTTTTGTTACTAATAGGAATCATAGGGATTTCTAGGGTTTTTCAAACGTTTACAGTTGTTTTACAAACATTTTCAATACTTACAATTCATATACTTACAAATTCTTACATACAAATTCATACATACAAATACTTACTTACAAATTAAGACACCAAAATACTTATGATCTCACTAACTTCAAAGCTGATACTTGCTTTCAAAATTTATTGTATCCTTAGGTCATCTTTAGACAGGTACCGATGCAAGGTTTAGAGAAGATGGAGCTTGTTCAAGACTCATCTTTCATTTTGACATATGCTTTAGTGTCTATTATAATTTGACAGAACACACTTGTATAATAATTATTTTATTAATGCAATGGATGATGTTGTTGCTTGTTTACTACTTTACATTGTTGTGATACTGTACATGACGTCCTCCGCCCCAGAACGTTTCCGCCGTTCTTGGTTTTGGGGTGTGACAGATTGGTATCAAAGCATTATTTATAGTGAATTAAGTACATCAACCCATAAAAGATATACTAACTATAAATACATAAGGGATAAAAATACTCTGAACAAGAGTTTATACTTTAAATAATAAAATATTTAATAAAGTATATGTGCCTGAATTCATACTAAAACAAGTGTCACTAGGACAGTACAAAAGAATTATGATTGTTGGGCAACGCAAGTGGGCTTAGAGACATATGTGTTGGATTAGTGTCTAAGTCCTTAACTATTTTGGTATGTACTTGACCCGATGGTGCATGGTCCTTTTGGGTTGTCTTCACCAAAGCAACTTGATTGGAGAAATAAATAGAGAGAGAGGTTATTATGATTTATTAATATGTTATAAGAATAATATGTTAAAGGAGAAATCATATTTGTTTAATTAATATTGGTCAATAATTAATTAAGAATTAATTTTGTGATCAAATGTAATTAATTAAACTAGAGGGGCTGAATTGTAGTTATGTGATAGTTGCAAAATAAGGTAAGGATTATCTTAAGGATAGGTTGGACGGATTTGAGGTGATAAGGACCTTAGAATTCGACTATGATAAGGATTCAAGGCTTATCTTATGGGTTGCTTGGTAAGCAAGCAACCAGATAAGGATAAGGACTGAAACCCTATCTCTACACCTATATAAACCCCCTTTGGCTCTTGATTTTGTCCAGACCTTCCCAAGGCTTCTTAGGGACGAAATCTTATACCTCTTGTCACACCCCCAAACCTGAACGGCGGAAACGTTCGGGAGCGGATGACTTCATGTGGTAACGTAACTATTGAATACATAGTAAAGGAAGCAATACAACCATCATATATATAATTGAAAGTTTACATTTGTCAAAAAGTTACATGTTCAAAACCAATTACAATATGATGTCAAAATATGAGATTAGACTGGCGCCACAACATCCCTTCATCAAAAGCATAATGATACCTGAAATTACTGATTCCCTGGGACATACAAGTAATTTTGAAAGAGTAGATCAGCATTTAAGCTGGTGAGTTTCATCAGTATTTAAATGACAATGTTTGTGTAAAATGAAATGTTTTGGTCCTTGGTTGTGTTGTGTTTACAAAATCCTATATTTTCTACTAGTATAAAAGTAGCCTTCTCTCAAGACCAATGTTGGTTTCTAAAATGTATGTAAGTGTAAAATAACCAATGTGTTTGAAAACCTTGTAAATCAATGCATTTTGAATACCCCATGTGAGTTTTATAACCATACTATTGACTCGGAATGCCTATACACAACGTTCTTCAGGCGTTGGAATGTTATGACGTTTGTCACCCCAAATGGTGGACTGTAGCTAACAGTCAGGGCGCGGTTTGTCAAGCCCGTATAGATCTATACACAAACACCATGCTCCCCCTCCAAGGGATTCTGGTATATAATACAGGACTTGAAAATGTGTACTCGAACGTACGTGAAGTTTATGTCTGACAAAACCATGGTATAAAAACAGATTTACGTGTTAAAATGTTCGTTTGTTCTTGTATATGAAAGTGACTTCTTGAAAATCATGTTTCTAGTATGTAAAAGTTTGCAATATCCTCGTAAAACTATACCTATTATAGTTTTCTAAAAGTGTGACTTGTTTGTTTAGAAAAATGCCTAGAAAAGGAATCACATTTTATAACTGTATAGATTTTTGTAGAGCCTAAGGTAGACAAGTATACATATAATCTAAGAAAATGTTTAGTTTATACATGCATTACAACAATTTATATTATTAAAGATAGGATTCCATTGTAATATATTTTGTATACAAGAGTTCCCTATAAAGTTTATAAATCACATATGATTCTACTTAATAAAAGTGTATAAAAATCTTTATATATAACACCCGATAGTAGTCGTGTGTTTTACTTGTATTTCCCCCCCTTAGAAAGCATATAAAAACATTTAGAATATTTAGAAAAAGTTAATTAAGGGGTATGAACTCACTTGAAAGTTTGAAGATAGCGAGATGGAAAACCGGGCAAAGTTTCGTCTTGGGAAACAGATTTTTCTCGGGATTCTCGGGAATCTCGAGAGTAAAATCGACACTCGGGACTTGAGCAAAAAGACCAGAGCTTCGCGGTAGTGCGGGCACGGAAAATGAGGCAAAACGCAAGAAAGTAGAGAGAGAATGAGCAAAATTTCCGGGAACCCTCGCATTTCTATTTATAAAGGGCTGAGATGCCTCGGTACACGGGGCGTACGGGCGTACGCAGCGCGTACCTGTGCGTCATGCATGAGCGAGTCCTCGACTGCCCCGGAGCTCGGATGGGACGGATCGCATATGGGAGACGTGGACGGACCGAGACCAAGGCCTTCGCGTACGCGGGGCGTACGAGGCTACACAACGCGTAACCCAGATGAGGACGCTGACTCCTCCTTTGGATATTACTAGAATTTTGATTTAAATTTATATATAAATTATTTAATAAACTTCAAAAAATCATATCTTCTTCATAGGAACTCCGTTTTCGATGGTCTTTATATCCACGCGTAGGTGAGACTACGCTCTACAACATTCGTTTAGACTCCGTTGGCAAATTCCAAAATTATTTTTATTATTTATTTATAGAATGTCGTGATTAAGGAATTTCTTTAAAAATTCATAACTTCTTTATCTGATGTCGGTTCTTGCCAGACTTTTCACCGCTGAAATACCATTGTTGAGACCTTCGCTTCTCGTTTAGGTCATTCCGACCTAAAGTCGCTCGATCTCCGATTCGAGTTCTTAGCTGTCTGCTGCTAAGCCGAACTTGGAAAAATCTTAACTTCAATATACGAGGCAGGATTTGGGCATCCTTTTTACGTACGATCCCGGTTTAATGACATTAAACATAGTAGGCAGTTAAATAGAAACTTTTTGGACATTTTATTATCAAAGTTAATTTCTTTAACTCAAAAGTGGTTACAATACTTGACTTATTAGGCCATTACAAAGAGTTGAAATATCGGGTTGTCACATCATCCCCCCGTTAGAGGGAATTTCGTCCCGAAATTTAAAGTAGTAAAGATACTAGTGAACATGAAAGAGATGAGGGTACTTTTCTTTCATCTGATCTTCGCGTTCCCATGTGAATTCAGGTCCCCGCTTGGCGTTGCAGCGAACCTTCACGATGGGTATGCGACTTTGTTTTGTTTGCATGACCTCTCGGTCCATGATTTCTACCGGTTCTTCCACAAAGTTGAGGCTCTCGTTGATCTCGATCTCGTCGAGTGGAATAACAAGAGTCTCATCGGACAGACACTTTTTCAAGTTCGAGACGTGGAAGGTTGGATGTATGTTACTAAGTTCATGCGGTAGGTTAAGCTTGTAAGCCACATGGCCGATTCTGGAAAGAATCTTGAAAGGCCCTGTGTATCTTGGATTTAGTTTCCCACGCTTTCGAAAGCGTATTAAACCCTTCCACGGTGAGACCTTTAATAAAACGTGGTCTCCTACCTGGAATTCCAAAGGTTTCCTCCTTTGGTCAGCGTAGCTTTTCTGTCGGTCTCTAGAGGCTTTCAATCGCTCACCAAAACTGAACGATCTTCTCTGTCGTTTCTCGTATGATTTTCGGACCGGTGAGAGTGCTTTCAGGAACTCTTCCTCTAGCTAACTGGGTATCGCCATCTTCAGTCCAGCACAGAGGGGATCTGCACTTTCGACCATAGAGGGCTTCAAACAGAGCAGCCTTTATGCTTGTATGATAACTATTGTTGTATGAAAATTCGACAAGGGGTAAATGGATATCCCATGCCTTTCCAAAGTCAATCACACAGGCTCTTAGCATATCTTCTAAAGTTTGTAACATTCTCTCACTTTGCCCGTCTGTTTGTGGGTGGTAGGCTGTACTCATCTTGAAGTGAATCTACTATCTCGATCGGAGATAATGGATATCGGAACACCATGCAGTCACACTACTTCCCTTAAGTAAGTCCTTGTAAGCTTTTCCATTTTGTCAGTCTCCTTGATGGGTAGGAAATGCGCGGATTTGGTCAATCTGTCGACAATGACCCATATGGTATCGAGTCCACTCGTCGTCTTGGGTAACTTGGTTATGAAGTCCATGGTAATCCGCTCCCATTTCCATTCTGGTATCTCCGGTTGTTGTAGTAATCCTGATGGTTTCTGATACTCGACCTTAACCTTAGCGCAAGTAAGGCATTTACTTACGAAGGTAGCAATTTCTGCTTTCATGTTAGGCCACCAGTACAGTTTGTTAAGATCCAGATACATTTTATCTGAACCTGGGTGAACGGAATATCTTGAGTTGTGTGCTTCGGTCATGACTATGTTTCTGAAACCACCATGTTTCGGGGTCCAGATTCGGTCCATGAGATAGTAGGCTCCGCCACCCTTGACTTCTAGATTCTTTTCCATTCCTCGCAGGGATTCACCCACCACATTTTCAGGTTGTAAAGCTTCCATTTGTGCCTTCTTAATTTGTGTGGATAAGTGGGAATGGATAGTCATAGTCAGAGATTTGACCTCCGACCAGTGTATTCCTTTCGACTGAGGGCGTCAGCTACCACGTTGGCCTTGCCAGGATGATAAAGAATTTCGCATTCGTAGTCATTTAGTAACTCAACCCATCGTCGTTGTCGCATGTTAGGTTCCTTCTGATCAAAAATGTGTTGAAGGCTCTTGTGATCGGTGAAAATAGTACTCTTTGTTCCGTATAAGTAGTGTCTCCAGATCTTCAGAGCAAATACCACTGCTCCTAACTCAAGATCGTGTGTCGTATAGTTCACTTCGTATGTCTTAAGTGTCGGGAGGCATAAGCAATAACCTTCCCTCTCTGCATAAGAACACAACCAAGTCCTTGATTTGACGCATCACAATACACTACGAAGTCTTCTATCCCTTCGGGGAGGGATAGTATCGGTGCGGTGCACAAGGCCTGTTTTAGTGTCTGGAATGCCTTCTCTTGTTTTGCTTCCCAGCCAAAGGCCACGCCTTTCTGGGTTAATGTTGTAAGAGGTTTCCTAATGCTAGAGAAGTTCTTTATGAATCTGCGATAGTAGCCAGCGAGACCTAGAAATTGACGAATTTCTGTAGGTGTCTTTGGTGCCGACCAGTTCTCAATGGCCTTACTTTTGGAGGGGTCCACGTGTATACCTTTCTTGCTAACAACGTGGCCTAAAAATTCGACTCTTCGAATCCAAAATTCGCATTTAGAGAACTTCGCATAGAGTTTCTCAGTTCGCAGGGTTTCTAGGACTTTTCGTAGGTGCTGACTATGCTCTTCCTCACTTCGGGAGTAGACAAGTATATCATCGATAAAGACGATGACGAACTGATCCACGTAAGGACGACATACCCTATTCATTAGGTCCATAAATACTGCTAGTGCATTGGTTAATCCGAACGGCATCACTACAAATTCGTAGTGTCCATAGCGAGTTCGGTAAGCTGTCTTTGGAATATCCCCCTCTAGAACTCGTAATTGGTGATATCCGGATCGTAGATCTATCTTTGAGAAGTAGTTTGCTCCTTGAAGTTGATCGAATAGGTCGTCAATACGGGGTAGAGGATAACGGTTCTTGACAGTAAGTTTGTTCAGCTCTCTGTAGTCGATGCACATACGGAACGATCCGTCCTTCTCCTTTACAAACAGGACCGGTGCTCCCCAAGGTGAGAAACTTGGTCTTATGAATCCTTTTTGAAGGAGTTCATTAAGTTGACTGGAAAGTTCCTGCATCTCTACTAGTGCGAGACGATAAGGTGACTTCGCTACTAGGGTAGCCCCTGGAACTAAGTCGATTCTGAATTCGACCTGGCGTTGTGGTGGTAATCCTGGTAGTTCTCCTGGAAAGATATCGGGAAAGTCGCGTACTACTGAAATGTTCTTGATGTCCTTCAGTTCTTGACTTGTATCAACAATGTGCGCTAGGAATGCTCGACAATCCTTCCGCAAGCACTTTCGAGCTTGGATGCACGAAATGATGCGAAGGTTTGTACTTGATTTGTCGTCGTAGATAACTAATGTTTTGTTGTTAGGGAGATTAAGACGCACTGCTTTCTCAAAGCACATGATATCGGTGCAAAGAAGACTCAACAAATCCATGCCGACTATGACGTCGAAAGTTTTAATTTGGACCAGCATGAGATTGATTGGAAAAGAATGGCCGTCTAAAGTTAACGCACAGCCCATGTATATGTAGTTAGTGTTTTCGGTTTTTCCATTGGCCATCTCTACAGTGAATGATTTTTCTAACTTGCTAGGTTTAGGTTTAAGTAAATGAATAAAGTTTTGACTCACAAAGCTTCTCTCTGCTCCACTATCGAATAATATGCATGCATATGAATTATCGAGAAGGAACGTACCAGCAACTACAGTTGGGTCAGCTACAGCTTCGTCGTGGCCTATCGCCAAAACTCGTCCCACACCGTCGGTGCCTGCTGCCTTAGGACAGTTCCTCTTGTAGTGGCCCACCTCGCCACAACCGTAGCAAGTCTGGCCTACACCCACACTGGGAACTTGAGTGATCGGTTTTGTGGGGTCCTTGCAGAAACGGGCTGTGTGTCCCTTTCTATTGCAGTTGGCGCACTACATTTCCTGACAAGGTCCATGGTGGTGGTAAGTGCATTTGGTGCACTTTGGAAGGTTACCTATATAAGGCTTTGTGGGGTAGGGATTTGTAGGGACTGTAGTAGGTACAGTGGCAGCATTCACTGAAACCAGTTGTTTCTTTGCGGCTTCTTGGGAAGACCCACCCTTCCCTTTATTCCATACTCTCTTCCTGTTGTTGTTGTTGTTGTTGTTGTTGTTGTTGTTGTTTCCTTTCTGTGGTTCTGGTGCAGAAACGGTTGAGTTCTGATGACCTCCGTAGTCAATCAGAGATTGTGACAGTTCCTTAGCACTTTCAAAGGTGTCAGGTTTGGAAGCTAACACGCTTGATCGTATTTGGGGCGTCAGTCCCCAGATGTATCTTTCTATTTTCTTGCTCTCGGGAGCAATCATATCTGGGCAAAGGATTGCCAGATCGCAGAATCGGTTGGTATAAGTTGCGATGTCGGTACCAACCATTCCGAGAGTCCATAGTTCGTGTTCGAGCTTTTGAATCTCTCCCCGTGGGCAGTATTCTCTCATCATCATGGCTTTTAGGCTCTCCCAGCTTATGGAGTTTGCCACTATCAGGGTAAGTACTTTAACGTGGCCATTCCACCAAGTTAAAGCTCTATCAATAAGGGTGAAAGTTGCAAAATTGACTTTGCTGTGCTCGGGACAGGAGCAGATTTCAAAGACTGACTCTGTCCTTTCAATCCACTGTCTCAGGGCTAACACACCACCAGATCCATAAAACATCCGGGGCTTGGCGTTAGTAAAGTCCTTATAGGTGCATTCTCGGGGTGGTCCATGACTCTCACCATGGTTGGATGGGTGTGTGCCAGATCCCGAGCCATTAGTACTCGAGTTATTGATCTGTGACATGGCAGCTGCTACCGCTGTGGTGACTGCTGCTTAGAACATAACAGCATCAAATTGAGGTGGTGGAGGTGGTGGTGGTACAGGTGCTTCCCCACCGTTGCTTCGCCTTGGATTCCTACGCGGAGGCATCCTTCAACTATAGGTTGAAAAGGTAAAGATAAGAATTCCATAGAATAGAAAATTAATGTGCCTCATGAACTAAACTGCTATAGTTCAACAACAGATGCTAGTATGAGTCTTAAAATAGAAGAATGAAAGTTATTTGTAAGACTGAAAGTATGAAACAAGTATTTGGTTTCTCAAAGACTTTTCAAGGTTCGAACGAAATACTCAACGTAGTAATAATAGTGTCACTTATATTAATATAAAAGTTGATACAAAGATCATGAAAATTTGACCCCTATAAGGGTCTCCGATTACAATGTTCGAGAAATTTAAAGACTTTTAGCCGAGGTCCTAAGCTATAACAAAATTTGAGTATTTGACAAGCACTACTTGCGATGTAGGTTGCGCTTGGAGCTTGACTATGCATCTGATTGCTTCGACTCCATTAGACGCCTAACAAAAGCGGCTTGTTCTTCCCTCAGTTCAGCGAGGGCTGCAATCATTTGCGCTTGGAATGCCTCGGTTTGGAGTTGAGCATTGTCTTGTATCTTGTCCAGCCTATGGATGTCAGAAGTGTGAACCTGCACTTCCACGTTGACATCCCGAAGTCGGCTAGCTTGAACTCCGGACTGATAGGACTGATTGGCTAGCTTACCCACCATTACCGGGGGTGCCCGATCAGCCGAACCTCCGCCGCGGACATCATAGAAGTCCCGACACATGCCGTAGGGAGGGCGTAAGTTCTGTTGTTGGCTCCAATGATGGAGGTGACTTCCCCAGACGGGAGTCGGTCCTTGAAAGTTCCTTACGAAGACGGGGGGTTGAACGGGTGGTGGATCGATCACTTCCGGTTCTGAGTCGGTACCGGAGTCATCATCCACTTCTATGGGTTCCTCGTCCTCTTCGGGATCATCTTCGACCCATCCTCCGTTGCCTTGGTTGGGAAAGTAGGGTTCGCCGGGGTGGTGAAATCCAGCCATTTGACTGTACGAGAAATAGGGTTATATGAGTTGAATAAAGTTGAAACTTGCAAAACATGTAAGTTAAACTAGTTTAGGTAGCAAATACTCCTATAGTATTTAAATTCTTGTGTTTGATTCTAGTATGGTTTGGTATGTTTTGACTTGTTGCTTACTAAGATCATTCCTCGATATACGTTGGTCCAATATCGGGCAAATATAGTTGATCACGCTATATTTGTCCAAAATCTGATTACATATATCAAGGCTTAATCGTAGTCTCAACTTGTCTAAATACTTGTTGTATAGTTAGATATCATGAAAATAATTTGTTGTATGCATGTAATTGTACTTAAATGAACTATCAATTTAAGTTAAACGTAACGCTGCTTAAGCGTAAAAAGAAAAAATGTTTTGTCAGAGAGTGTTAGTCCCTTAAGCATTTATAGTTTGTATATCTTATGTGGTTCGATATACTTAGTTCACTATAAACATTGCTCTGATACAAATCTGTCACACCCCCAAACCTGAACGGCGGAAACGTTCGGGAGCGGATGACTTCATGTGGTAACGTAACTATTGAATACATAGTAAAGGAAGCAATACAACCATCATATATATAATTGAAAGTTTACATTTGTCAAAAAGTTACATGTTCAAAACCAATTACAATATGATGTCAAAATATGAGATTAGACTGGCGCCACAACATCCCTTCATCAAAAGCATAATGATACCTGAAATTACTGATTCCCTGGGACATACAAGTAATTTTGAAAGAGTAGATCAGCATTTAAGCTGGTGAGTTTCATCAGTATTTAAATGACAATGTTTGTGTAAAATGAAATGTTTTGGTCCTTGGTTGTGTTGTGTTTACAAAATCCTATATTTTCTACTAGTATAAAAGTAGCCTTCTCTCAAGACCAATGTTGGTTTCTAAAATGTATGTAAGTGTAAAATAACCAATGTGTTTGAAAACCTTGTAAATCAATGCATTTTGAATACCCCATGTGAGTTTTATAACCATACTATTGACTCGGAATGCCTATACACAACGTTCTTCAGGCGTTGGAATGTTATGACGTTTGTCACCCCAAATGGTGGACTGTAGCTAACAGTCAGGGCGCGGTTTGTCAAGCCCGTATAGATCTATACACAAACACCATGCTCCCCCTCCAAGGGATTCTGGTATATAATACAGGACTTGAAAATGTGTACTCGAACGTACGTGAAGTTTATGTCTGACAAAACCATGGTATAAAAACAGATTTACGTGTTAAAATGTTCGTTTGTTCTTGTATATGAAAGTGACTTCTTGAAAATCATGTTTCTAGTATGTAAAAGTTTGCAATATCCTCGTAAAACTATACCTATTATAGTTTTCTAAAAGTGTGACTTGTTTGTTTAGAAAAATGCCTAGAAAAGGAATCACATTTTATAACTGTATAGATTTTTGTAGAGCCTAAGGTAGACAAGTATACATATAATCTAAGAAAATGTTTAGTTTATACATGCATTACAACAATTTATATTATTAAAGATAGGATTCCATTGTAATATATTTTGTATACAAGAGTTCCCTATAAAGTTTATAAATCACATATGATTCTACTTAATAAGAGTGTATAAAAATCTTTATATATAACACCCGATAGTAGTCGTGTCTTTTACTCGTATTTCTCCCCCTTAGAAAGCATACAAAAGCATTTAGAATATTTAGAAAAAGTTAATTAAGGGGTATGAACTCACTTGAAAGTTTGAAGATAGCGAGATGGAAAACCGGGCGGAGTTTCGTCTTAGGAAACGGATTTTTCTCGGGATTCTCGGGAATCTCGGGAGTAAAATCGACCCTCGGGACTTGAGCAAAAAGACCAGAGCTTCAGGGTAGTGCGGGCACGGAAAACGTGGCAAAACGCAAGAAAGTAGAGAGAGAATGAGTAAAATTTCCGGAAACCCTCGCATTTTTATTTATAGAGGGCTGAGAGGCCTCGGTACGTGGGGCGTACGGGCGTACGCAAGGCATACCCATGCATCATGCATGAGCGAGTCCTCGACTGCCCCGGAGCTCGGATGGGACGGATCGCATAGGGGAGACGTGGACGGACCGAGACCAAGGCCTTCGCGTACGCGGGGCGTACGAGGCTACGCAGCGCGTAACCTGGATGAGGACGCTGACTCCTCCTTCGGATATTCCTAGAATTTTGATTTAAATTTATATATAAATTATTTAATAAACTTCAAAAAATCATATCTTCTTCATATGAACTCCGTTTTCGATGGTCTTTACATCCACGCGTAGGTGAGACTATGCTCTACAACTTTCGTTTAGACTCTGTTGGCAAATTCCGAAATTATTTTTATTATTTATTTATAAAATGTCGTGATTAAGGAATTTCTTTAAAAATTCATAACTTCTTTATCTGACGTCGGTTCTTGCCAGACTTTTCACCGCTGAAATACCATTGTCGAGACCTTCGCTTCTCGTTTAGGTCATTCCGGCCAAAAGTCGCTCGATCTCCGATTCGAGTTTTTAGCTGTCTGCTGCTAAGCCGAAATTGGAAAAATGTTAACTTCAATATAAAAAGCCGGATTTGGGCATCCTTTTTACGTACGATCCCGGTTTAATGATATTAAACATAGTAGGCAGTTAAATAGAAACTTTTTGGACATTTTATTATCAAAGTTAATTTCTTTAACTCAAAAGTGGTTACAATACTTGACTTATTAGGCCATTACAAAGAGTTGAAATATCGGGTTGTCACACCTATGCTCTCTCTTTATACCTTCTCCATTTGCTCTTGGTGTTTGTAAGCCATTAGAGGAGTGCACTTGTGACTCTAAGCCTTCCAAAGTCAATTTAAGGAGGAATTGGGAATTTTATTGCTACATAACAATCAAGGTAATATCATAAACCTAATTATATGTTAATATCGAATTCCATATGCTAGAATTAGGGTTTATAGTCTTGGATAACAAGCATGTACAATAGAGAAACCTAGATCCAAGCATTAGGGTTTGTATGAGCATATAGGATGTCTTATGACCAAAACCCATCAGTGGTATCAGAGACTGGTTGGTTTCTATTGTTTTGATGCTTGATATGTATGAAAAATTCAATTGTATGAACTTGACATATTAGGGTTTATTGCCAATAAACCCTAGGAGGCTAGGTTTTTTTTCGAGATTAGGGTTTGCAAACCCTAATTTGCAAGTGTTTGAATAAGATCTTCAAATCCTTTCCTTAAACCCTTAAATTTCGAAATCTAGGGTTTGTTTTAATCCCTTGATTTTCGAAATTAGCCTCCTCCCCAAGATAAGATCCTAAAATTTAGGGATTTGTATTATCCCATATCTTGTAATTATCCTCTAGTTGTTAAATATGGTAATTATAGATTTTGCATTATCCTATCCTTATTTTCGAAATCTATAGAGACAATTAAGGGATTAGGATATCTTAAATGTATAAATGGTAATTATCCTTTATGATTTAATAATTAAATTAATAGTCTAATTCAAGATAATTATTAAATAAAGAGTTTTAATATTTAATTTTTTTAATTTAAATGTCATAAATTCGAAATTTTTAAGAAAGATTAAAACTAAATTGTTTTGAAAAGTTTCAAAACTTGCCCTCAAGTTTTGGAATTTAAATTTTGATTAATTGTTTAATTTTGATGTATATTTAAATTCTAAACCCTAATTTTTTGAAATGTTTCAAAACTTTCCCTCAAGTTTTGGAATTTAAAAGTTGATTAAAAGTTTAATTAGGAATGTTAAATTCTAAAACCTTATTATAGTTTTGAAAAAGTTCAAATCACACCCTTATGGTTTTATAAATTAATTAAGGTGTATAATTAAAAGAGGTTTAATAAATCCATAAAGTTTTTGGTTTAAAATTTAATTGAATTAAAAGTATAATTGTTAAATTTGACCACCTAATATTTTAAAAGTGTAAAATACACCCTATACTATATATAACATTAAAAGTCTAACACTATATATATGTATGAGTAAAAGTCAGTCTTACCGTTAGTAGGCCTCATTCACGAAGCTAGTCTACAAGGGGTGTTTAAGGAAATTGCCTATAAAATGACGATTAAATGGGTATCCACGCTTACCCACCGCACTCTTGACTAGTAGAGGGTCGTTAGCCGAACGGGTAGGATAGGACGAAACCTTCCATTATAAGTATAATGAATTATTAAAGTAACTAAATGTTTTCATAAAATTCCCAATCTTAGTTACTTAGGCAGAAGTGAATTGATGCAATTCCATGAAATTACACTTTGTGCCCTTGCGAAGACGTTAGTGGAGCGTGTGTGGTTTACCGGCACACTAAATGGTTCTAAGCAAAGGTAGCAAAGGGTGACTCAATGTTTGTCATAGTTCGGTGGAGCGTGTGTGGTTTACCGGCACATCGAATAGGTGACTGTAACATGTGAGGGCACCATGTAAGTTTGCATGGTTATTCACACCCGCTTTGTGATCCTCGGCATCCCAGTCACAAACAAGAGGGGCGTATCGAGATTTAAACATGCCATTGAAAGTTCAATGAATCTCAAAGGATCTAGGAGTTTGCATAGATTTAAAACTTAAATTTCTTTTTCGTTTTTCATGGTGGAAATTAGTGAATCGTCATTCACTCTGCAATTTGGGTTACGGCATCCCTCTCCCGAGTTGTAGAATATTGTGGTGGGTCCTAGCCTTAGTATCTCATTTGGGTGATTTACTAAGGACTCAATCAATCAACTAACTTGAATTCGTTTTCTCCCGTTTTGTAGATGTCAAAGTTTGACAACTATGGTCTTCTCAAATCCCGTGGAACAAGCATTCCACATGAAGATGATATTCCACGATTCGATCGAAGAACAAGAAATCATGCTTCACTTCCTCCACCTCCTCCAATTATTCTCCCTAACCCACAAGTTCAAAGGCTTGAAAAGTTCAAGATCACTCAAGCCCTTTTGGCAAGTAAACATAAAGAAGGAAAGCCGGTGTGTGCACACGTCCTAGGGATGAAGTCACACATTGATAGGTTAAGAATGTTGGGATCCGTTGTCTGTGAGGAAATGGTTGTTGATTGGGTTCTTCAGTCACTTCCTAACTCATATAGTGAGTTCGTAAGAGAGTACCATATGATGAACCGCGACGTGACCCTTATAGATCTCACCTATATGCTTATTGCTGTTGAATCAGCAATGGTTTGGCGCAATAGAAAAGCAAAATTGATTGGTAAATCTGCCTTCAAGACCTGCATGGATATAGACAATGACAACGAAAGACATGCTATGATCGAAAAGTTTGATCATAAGAGAAAGACAATGTCTGAAGTAGTTCCATGTCATGTTCCAAAAGAGTCAACTTGCTTTCATTGCCAAGAGAAAGGGCATTGGAGACGAAGCTGCCCCATTTACCTAAGAGATCTAAGAGATGGGAGAGTCGAAACGTATGGCTCTAATATAGGTAAAATCCATTAACTAACTCTTTTAAGCTTCTATTCTAGATTCTTAATACATAATGTGGTAAGATTACAATTGATGTTTGTAGGATCGAAGAAAAGAAAGGAAGCTTAAGGAAGAAGTGAGCAGAATCTAACCATGAAGGAATGGATTTCGACCGCATTTCTCGAAGATTAGATTCTTGAGCTACTACTTAGAGTTAGAATTAGATTTCTAAGAAAGATGGGTTAGCATAGTTTTTCAATGAATTGCATTGTAAGGACAAAATTTTTCCGCAATAAAATAAATTTTGATTTTATATTATTTATTTATCCTTGCAATGGGGTATATGAAAAATTGATGTTTGAATGTTTCTATAATGGATTTGGTTCTTATTTATGGAAAGTCGAGAATTTACCAAATAGGGAGAGTTTCTCATTGCCCAAGTTTCAATTGGACAGAAATTTGGAATCACGCAACTTGGTTGCATGATGAATGAGAAATTTCATATTTGGAAATTAGACTAATTCATTGACAAAGTGTCAAGTGAAGGACTAGGAGATCGAGCACACAAAGTTGCGTGTTGATCAAGTCCACCATAAGAGTAACAAAGATATTCGTCATGATTTACTAAAGGTTTAGTAAATGTGATTATAGTTACAAGATTAAGTGAAATTCTAGATTGATTGAAAAAAGGGTTAAATCAATAGTAGAACGAATAAGAAGAATCAAGTAGGCAGAAAGATAAAAGTTTCTCCATTCTAAGAAGAAGGGAGAGTACCTTTTATGCTTTATGATGGGTCTTAATGATTAAGAACCATATCTCAATTGATCCTCTAAGTAAATCTTAGCACAATTGTATGTTTAAGAAGAGGAATCAAGGATTGAAGAAATGGTTAAATCAAGAGGTCTATCATACTTCGTTCCAATGACAAGTCTTAAAGTTAAGATTGTGACAATGAGTGAAAAGTATTAAAGGTTTATAACATTCATCAAATGTGGAAAGTTGTGATGTCTTGGATATGACAAAGACCAACTAGAACCAATTTATGTAGAGTCTTGATAAAAGCTACACTAACTCTTGAATATTTGTTTGTCAAGAAATGTTTATTGAAAAAAGGATCTTGTATGTCAAGGAGTCAGTGGGAGTCTTAATGGTCTTGAAAAGTTTCAAGAACAAATCAAATAGACCTTATCGATCATCACTAGCACACAAGTTGAGGTTTACAACCTATCGTGTTGACATTATTTTGTTTCTGTGCTGTTCCAATTGAGTTAATTATGCATGTGAGTTCTATGAGTTCTCATTTTGAACGCATAAAAGGCAAAGCACCTTGATCAATGGAAAGTACATTGATAAGAAAAGCTGAGCTGCTGAACTAGTTGGAAGACATGGTGGGCAGCTGTGCTATCATAAAGGCAAGAAATCGAGATCAAGAAAGTTCGATACATATGAATTTGAGTTTGTCGTAAACTTTGGTTTTGACAAATTCACATGGATAGGAACAAATACACCGTTAAATCTAAGTGTCATAAGATTTCCTCCTTCATGAAAATGATTGTGAGGAAATGCTTTCACTAAGAAAGATTTTAAGAAGATAGTGATTATAAAATTGCATTCTCGAATTCAATTATGGTTACGGTATCCCTTTCCATGATTTGAATTGTGAAGTTTGGCAATTAGTCTTAATTGTTTAGACACACATATGAGCTATCTAAGGCAAAGGTGTATAAGTTTAAAAGGCCTTGATAAAAGATTATCAAAGCATTAAGTATTAGAAACATGAATTTAAGAAATTCAATAAGTATTGTTTTTCTGAAAGTTTAGCTGTTTCTGAATACATGTCGAAGCTAGTGGGAGCATAAGTGTTATGTTTATAATAATCATCAAGATAGTGGGAGCATAAAAGTTATAATTGTATGATTATTAAGGCAAGTATTGCAAGGTTAGCAATATTAATTATAGAAAACAAGAGTTATACTTTGCAAAGTTGTAAGAGTTGAGAGGTTGTTTTGCTATAATTAAGGGAGAGAATATTATGCTTTATTTCAAATCTAAAGGTTTAGGTTGAGAAATGTTAATAAATTTAGTCAAGGGTACATAGTGTGTTCTTAAAATTTCAATTATGATTACGTCATTCCTCTTCACAATTCGAATTTTGAGAACATAGCTAATAAAACATTATGCATCGCGTCCCATACGCTTCGGGTAAAGGATCGATTGCAAATGCTTGACCATTCTAAAATTTTCCAAATGTCTAGCGCATTTAGAGGGAAAAAGGACTAGAATCGGTTTTGACTAAAATAATTAAACAACTGTCAATGGACAATCCAAAGTTTGACGAGGATTGGTTGCTTGTGAGTAGTTGGAAGTATAGTATTGGAAGATATGGAAATGTTTTCATATTGGATGGACCATATCGACATTATTAGGAATAGATAAGATTCTATTAAGAATAAGTTGTCATATGGAAAATATGGAAATGTATCCACATTGGGAATTGAATATTGATTATCTATGACTAGATTAGAAACTTTTATGCAAAAGGATGTTCAAAGGAATGTACTTTGAGTGAGAGACATCATATCTAAGGAATTGTCTTGTAACAATTTCCGATAAAAGACTTTGTAATATCATTGGCAATAGTCTTTGTGACTTTTGTGCAGTGACATTACGAAAGTATAAGTTGCATAGAATGTTAGAATCCAGCATATTCTATAAGTACCAAGAATTTGATATTCTTTCACTTATGAAAAGGATTTGGAGTTGTGAAATGAGAATGATTGGAAATGTGTTCAATTTGATCTATTTCACAAAGTAAGAACCATAGGTAAACATTGTGTGCATGCTAGGAGCATGGGACAAGTGTTGTAATTCAAGTAAGAAGTTGATTACCCGAAACGACAAATCATGAGTAATCAATATGGTGATAAATAAAAGGTGTTTTATTTATACTCAAAGGTTTGAGGCCATATGGGATTAGTATTATTCTTGTGTTTCACTTTGCATGTTTTGACTTCCAGAATAATTGAATTTATTAAGAATAATCAAATTATTCGAATGGGCCACAGTCATTCATATGTTGGAAGTAAATGTGAATGAAGACTGTCGTGAATTGGTGTGTGGATTGTCTAAAAGAGTATTAGACATAAGCAAATGTTTGCTACAACGTTCATGAGTGCTTATGAATATGATTTGAGCATTGGATTAAACCCACGCTCACTTGGATCACCCCATGAATTGTATCACGAGTGATTGGTGAGACGATAACATCTTATATTCTTGAAACCGAGATGTGTGAGTTGTATCTTGCAAATCGGTTGCACATTGATAATATGTAAACGCAGTAGTAACTTGGTGTTATAAAACATATTGTTGTGTGTAATTCGGTAAGTGAGTGCAAGAAAGCATTGTATCAAGGTGTATCCGTTCCTTTTATCCAAAGAAGGATAAAAGCGATATCTTTGGGCCCCTCGACGATTTTGTGATGACAAACGTAAAGGCTCGGCCAGGCTAGGGCTAATTTGATTTGGTCAATTAGTCAGTCGTCATAAATTGGGAATCGAGATATAGTACAAAGAGAATGATTTGAAATCATATCTCATATGATATCTAGAATGGAGGAATATATGATCCCTTATCTTAAGGACACGCGTATCTGATAGGATCAGAGTTGACAGCGGCTTTGGAAAGCTACGATTGCAGATAAGGATCTAAAGTCATACGCATAATAGTTATTAGACTTATCCAAGTGGGAGACTATTGGATTAGTGTCTAAGTCCATAACTATTTTGGTATGTACTTGACCCGATGGTGCATGGTCCTTTTGGGTTGCCTTCACCAAAGCAACTTGATTGGAGAAATAAATAGAGAGAGAGGTTATTATGATTTATTAATATGCTATAAGAGTAATATATTAAAGCAGAAATCATATTTGTTTAATTAATATTGGTCAATAATTAATTAAGAATTAATTTTGTGATCAAATGTAATTAATTAAACTAGAGGGGCTGAATTCTAATTATGTGATAGTTACAAAATAAGGTAAGGATTATCTTAAGGATAGGTTGGACGAATTTGCGGTGATAAGGACCTTAGAATTCGACTATGATAAGGATTCAAGGCTTATCTTATGCGTTGCTTGGTAAGCAAGGAACTAGATAAGGATAAGGACTGAAACCCTATCTGTACACCTATATAAACCCCCTTTGGCTCTTGATTTCTTCCAGACCTTCCCAAGGCTTCTTAGGGACGAAATCTTATACCTCTCCTCTCTCTTTATACCTTCTCCATTTGCTCTTGGTGTTTGTAAGCCATTAGAGGAGTGACACTTGTGACTCTAAGCCGTCCAAAGTCAATTCAAGGAGGAATTGGGATTGTTATTGCTACATAACAATCAAGGTAATATCATAAACCTAATTATATGTTAATATCGAATTCCATATGCTAGAATTAGGGTTTATAGTCTTGGATAACAAGCATGTACAATAGAGAAACCTAGATCCAAGCATTAGGGTTTGTATGAGCACATAGGATGTCTTATGACTAAAACCCATCAATATGGTCAAAACTGGGAAGATATAGCCTGATCACCTATATTATCCGAGGGTTGACTAGCATGTGCCTAAGTATAATTGTGTGGTTGAAACAATGTTAAAATCTTACCAACCCTACCACAATGAGAACAATAGAACATAACATTAAAATTAAAATACTATAGGAGTATTTGGTGTTACTATAAGTACTTTATACTTGAGAACTAAAACAAGATCTTCATTACTAAGTTGATAGTTGCTAAGTGGATACACTAAGGCTATATGTAATTAGGATGTTATAGACTTAGAATCTGTGAAAATTTTACTTCACCCATATTCTGTGTGAATACGGAGTTAAGGTCACTTATTCAAAGGTCTATCCTGTTTAGATTACACATAGCTAGTATGCACTTCACAAATAGCGATGTAACTAATGAAGGTTTTCTAAATAATTATCTAGATAGTTCGTCTAATAATTATTCTCTTACCCTAAATTCTCGCATAGAAAACATAGCTGGACTCCATCCCCACGGCAACGAGTATCTTCCGAACGAAGTCATAGCTGGTTGGTTTGGAGAAGAACCAGAGAATGATCAACTTATCCCTTGAATGATCACCATGATGAAAACCCTTCGGACGATGCTAATTCCGAACCAGAGGTTGAGAACCTACCCCAAGCAGCTCCCATTCAAATTCCTAACCCTCGTCCGGCTTTTCATGGCCCGACCCCTGAGTGGGTGGAATGATTGGAAATGAGGAGCCAAGGAAAAGATTAGCCCATGCCATTTAATGGCGACCGAAGCTTTTATGACCTTAGCAATGGGGGCTCAACAAAAGAACCTTGCCAATCTTGGTCCGCAGAGTGGCCCGAAATGATATTCAAGGCAGGATAGCCTTACACCAGATTACCGAAGTTGTCGTCGATGCGAGAATGCATACCCTCCGCACCATTCGTCTAGAAGATACTCACGAGAGACCAGAGAGAAACCATGAAACCTTGCTGCAAGCACTGACTGAATCATGAGCCGAAGTTATAGAGCTCCGAGTATGCCAGAGGTTGTATGAAAGACACCTACTTGACATGGAACGTCAACTGGCTGAACTGAGAGTTCACCAGAGGGATGACCGTCGCCAGTAGTAGATGCTTTACTTTATTGTCCTCGTTAGATGGAATCGTTTTCCTGTCTATGCCCGATGAGGCATTTTCTATGAAATTATCTTGTACCATAAGTACTTTAGCTAGGTCTTTATGCTGTCAAGAACTATCTTCTCTAGATATGATGTAAGACCTTTACAAGGTCATTTTCCCGAATCGTTACGTCGTGAATATCAAGATATTGACAGCCGGCTAACTTCTGTGTCATTCGTAATTGAAGTACTCTTATCATACATTCATTGGAGTCTATCTGAATCATGCTTCAGTCAAGTCATTGGACAATAGTAATTTAGCTCCGGAGACATTTCCAAGTCTCTTTTGGGGGTTGGATCCTTTTATTCACCAACCGAGATACCTCGGCTTGAACGAAAAATGTCTTGAGACCATTCTACGAACTTACTTCTACTCATTACTAGGACTGCATCATAGGGATGTAGGTCAAACCTTCGCGATCATACTTCCATTTCCGTGCTAGGACTGCATCATAGGGATGTAGGTCAAACTTTCGAGAACATAATCTTACTCTTTGATTGAACAATCGCCGTACACCTAGGGTCAACCAGAATCGCTCACAAAATCCATATCTTTCGATTTACAGAATCATGTCGTCATCCGGAAGCAATCAGTCGAACGGCAAAACCTCCGCCTTTCCTATGGACGCTGCTACCTTTCAAACAGCAGTTACAGCTGCCGTGGTGGCTGCCATAATCGCGGTCCTTGCGTACCGTAGTGCTATCAACACAGTCAATGTTGCTGACGGGAATGAAGTTTCCAATCGTGGTATCCATCCAGGGAGTCGCCAAACAGTAACAGTCACAGGCTCGCAAAGCCGAAAAGCAGAGAACAAGAAACGAAAGCCTCAAGCCCGGAAAGAACGCAAGAGATCCCAAAGGTTGGCTATACAACAGCAACAAGTGGAAACCCCTGCCATCCCAGTACCGAGCAGGCCATACGAGGGAAAACTCCTGAAGTGTGATAAGTGTAGTTTCCATCATCATGGGGCTTGCCATGAGATGCAGTGTTGGAATTGCCTAAAAATAGGGCACCATGCTCGTGGCTGTGGAGCACCGGCACGACCCATCACTCAAGTCCCTTTCATCGGGACTAACCCTACACAAAAGAGTAGTTATAACGCCGAATGATTTAGGAAGCAATTTCCAAGTTGGAGTAATGAGGAAGGCACTCGTGTCCACATAACACTGGCTAAACACCTTACTTCCACCACCAATATTGGTGCTGTCCAGATATGTCACCAATGCGGTGAAATTGGACACTTCAAGAAAGATTCCCGATAGCAAAGAACTCGGGTGCTGATGGGAAGATTCTTAGAATCACAGCTGCTGGAGAGCCTACGCCGGAACCCTCGTTAATGTAACTTAGGCGTGTTGTAAAAGACTTATAAACTATCCAGAACTAGTGTAACTAGAGTCTTACCTTTTGTGAGATCCTGTCTGTATAGGGATTCTCGTGCTGCGTATACTTGTCTGTTGTAGTATATCTTATTCACAACAATAGTCTTGTGGTAAATCTAAAGTACTGTAACTCTGTTCATGGTTGCACGGTTGTGTTTTGTCTGTAAACGTCTTATGTTCAAATCTAATGTCATTAAGTTTCAGTATGATTCTGGCATTATCATACGACTCGATTCAATTTGATCCTCACAAAAACAGCTTTATACGTACATCTCTTTCTTCTAGATCGCTTTTCCAACGAAGCCGTCATATCAGAACACCGAAGTACTCATGCTAGGAGTACCTCTTAGTTATTTTCTTTCCGAAGAAATCCCCGAAGTACCACTCGTGCAGTACGTCAAGTTCAATCCAAGGATTTATACGATTGATCTATCACTGAGGAATGTATGCATAAGAGTGATATATAATCAAGGTTCTACAGGTTTAGAATTGATGATTCCACTTTAACTTCTTTTTCCCCGAAGGGATGTGAGATTAAAGTAGAATCAGTTATTCGACTACCTTTTCAATCTTAATTATATACGACTCGTATACACGAGATTGTGATTTTGAAACCATGTATGAATTCTAATATGAACTTCAGGATGGAGAACTGCCTAAGTCTACGAGTAATCACATCTTCATGTGAACAAATTTAGAACCCAGTAGGACCCTTGTAAACAGATTGCCCTATAGTTTAAACACCTACGGAGATACCATGACAGTATAGACAACTTAGCGAACTACACAGAAAGAGAATTAGAAGACTAGGCTTCTCACCCTGGAGAACCCCAGTCTTATTCTACCAGAGATCGACGGATTGCATCGTATGTGCCTCGGATATCCAGGACTCCGTCAAGATTTTTCATTAGAAATCATTATCTCTGCCTCGCATAGATGAAATAGTTGAGCAAACGCAAAGAAAGAATTACTTTCAGAAATGGATCTGAGATCCGAATATCACCAGTTCGAGTGTTAGGGAAGGATGTCCGGAACACTATCTTCCGAACTCGATGCGGACACTTCGAGTCCGTAGTGATACCCTTCGGTTAGGACCAATACGCTCATTGTTTTCATGAGCTAAATGAGTAGGGTACGTCTTTCTTACTTGGATCAGTTCGTCATTTCTCCATGTAATGACTTACTTATCTACCCTCGTAGTAAGAAGAAACCAATGGAAACATTTCCTACAGAGGAACTTTTAGCGAAGTTCTCTAGGCACGAGTTTGAAATTGAAGAGTCAAATTTCTATGACACACTGTTAGAAATGTGGGAAATTTTGAGTACTCTTTCAATTTGTCAAAACCGTTGAACATTTTCCGACACCAGAGATTCCAACAGTCTTTCGCCAAATTCTAGGTCTTACAGACCTACTATCATAGTTCATCCAAAAACCCTCGCAACTCACAGGAAACCGTAAGACTTTAACCCAGCAAAGGGTGGCCTTTGTCTGGGAAGTTAAACAAGAAAAAGAAACCTTGGAGATTCCAAGTGAGGACCAAGTTCTTTATGAGAACTCACTCTGGAAATAGCTTAATATGCTTCGTATCGCATGGAAAGCTGAATCCTATATAGTTAGGACCTCCGAGATTCTTATCAGAATCGGTCATCTGCCTCGCACACACTAGACCTACTCTGCAAACTCAGTAATGTACATTCTACTTTTCGCGTCTCGATCGTGAAACCATAACTTTCCGTCAGGACTCTTGTAAGTCCACTGGTCGAGATCCTCGCCTTCGTATTAGAACCGTAGTGACCCTCGACCTAGAGGTCAAGCGGATGAAGCAACGCCATCGCCCGATAGTGAAGGTTCGTTGGGATGCCAACCGAGAACCCGATATCACTTAGGTGCGCTAGAACCAATCGATTAGGAAGTTTCCTCCTCACGACTCGGTCATTCGTACATACTTCCTTGCCTAAATTCTAATTTCGGGACGAAATTCCATTCAACAGGGGGATGATGTGACAACCTGAAATTTCCATTCTAAACAAACCATATCAAGCCAATAGAAGTAGAACAGTTACAGTTAAAACTCAGACTTCGAGTTTAAGTTTGGCAGTTTTCAGGATTTACACTTAAGGAGATATTAGGAGAGTGGATGCACTAGGGTTTTGTGCAACACTGTTATTCCAATACTCTAGGATATTAGTGTTTATTCCGGGAATAAGAATATTTTCTGCCAAAAATCCCAGGACTATATATAGAAAACTGAACCAAATAGTTCATTAGTTACATTTCCAACTAGAGAAAAGCCAAAATTCTCTCTCACGGATCTTCGGGTTTTTATCCCAAATTGTGAGTACTTCGATCTAGTTATGTTATATAGATTAGATAGTGTTTAGAAACATCAATTTCATAACAAAACAACTAGATTCGGGAGTTTATCGCCCAAGAACGTTCTTGGAGAGTAAACTCCAATATGTGGCTTAAATGCTACCTAGTCCTTTCCCCGTGATTTGTAACTACCTTAGACTTGTATGCTAGTGTGTATATGACTAGAAAACATCAAAATCGGAACAAGATACCAAGATTTGGGAGTTTACTGCCCAAGAACACTTGGGGAGTAAACTCCATTTTAAGGGCCAAAAGTGTCCCACTGACCCTCAAAGCTTTAGAACTTGAACTAGAACCCACCATTGCATGTTTAGGACACCAAAAGCAATTAAAATCAATGATGAAAGTGAGTTCGCGGTCCAAAAGGTTCTAGGGCCGTGAACTCATGTTTAGGGGTTAAAATGCCTTGAAACACTTCCTAAGGCTTAGGCTTGAATTAGGACAAGTACCCTAGTGTGTTTGGAGCAAGAAAACACCATTAAAACACCAAGAGTAAGGTGTTCACGGCCCAAAAGGTTCTAGGGTCGTGAACTCCATAAAATATAAACTCTTCTAAAGCCAAGTACAAAAACCTAGTTTAGTTCCTAGTTAATTTAGAGACTTGAAAACACCATAAACACCCTCCCAAGGGAGTTTACGGCCGTAAACTCCAAGGGAATATGGTCCCAGGGTCGTGAACTCCTCAAAGGATTTAATAGGAAGCCCAAACACTTGTTTAAGCCTTGAAGCAATTCACCACATGAGTTGTATAATTGTTAGACTTCATTTAGGGATATTGTTGAGAGTTTACGGCCAGGAGTTTACTCCTTTCGGCCGTAAACTCCAAAGCATATCGTCATTTGACCATAAACTCCCATTAGAGGCTTTGCACTCCTTTGTTGCAACCCATTAGCCTCCTAGCACTTGACCAAAAGTGTTTTCCTCGCGTTAAAATGTTTATACTTGTATAAGTAGTGTTTTAATCACTAATTATTTATATACGTATGTCTTCATATGAAATTAGGATCATTGTGTGTGTCTAAAGTCTTCACTTGACACCAAGCACTTGTCCGATCCTTCCTTACGATAACAGTTTGTTCAATTCCAGTCACTTACACCATGTGAGTTCATACCCCTTAATTAATGTTTTAAGCTGCTTTTAAATGTTTTATGGGGGGGATACTAGTAGAATCATGATAGTTATTATATCAATCACATGTGATTAATAAGTAGAATTATGCTAGTTATTATATCAATAACATGTGATTAATATGCAATATTCAAATGATTTACTACACATTAACCGTTTTACCGAGCAGGTTCCTCAAATGATTTTATTAAATGTTTTATATGTTTAAAAATCCTTATTAAACTGTTCATTACACACTGTATGATCCTTTTCAAACCATTTTACTCCGATCCGTTTCACTCCAAGCTATTAGCAAATCGTTTTACTTCAAACTGTTTTCACTTCAAACTGTTTTATCGATTGACATCAAGTCGATCTTCTCTTAAGATAATAATTATGTTCAAAGGTTTTACAAAACTTAGTTATGCTTTTCTATTATAAATTGCATGCCTCTATATGTATACTTATATAAGAAATGTTTTAAAGACTTAGGAAGGCTATCCACCCTATTTCCTTTTCGCACTTGAGATGTGGTCTGGTGGGATATCAGGTACTCGTCCGAAGGTCGTTTAAATATTAGTTATATAACATATGTACATATATAGTCATAAAGGCCCTTCCAGTTCACCCAATGCCCTTGGGTAGCAAGGGTATACATCCATGTTCATACGTACCAGTTAGATTACTAGTAAACTACCATATGGGTAGTTTAGAAGATACTAGAACTATTACTAGAACGCAATACCATACAATGAGTCAGTTCATTCATGAGTCTATACTTGCTAGATAGAGAGCACGTATACTACAGCTAGAACATTACAATACATTACTATAGTTGCTAGATAGAGAGCACATACACTACAGCTAGAACATTACAGTACATTACCATACTATTACATAGATATGGTCACATGATCACATTTACATGAGTACACTTACAAGAATTACTAGTACATGTTATATGTATAGACCCTGTTATATAATCCTCATTCTTATCTTTACCTTGTGATTCAATCAAATAATCGACGAGATAGATTGGATTTAATATCCTAGTACCAAAGGATACGTTGCAGGATTGACCATTCCTAGAATCTATGTTAGCTACAGAGGTAAAAGCACATCCACGGATGTCAACGGTTGATAACATTACATGTATACTTTTGGGGACTAACTATTCCTATACCCAGCTGTTAGCAACAGAGGTAAATGTACATCTACAGATGTCTTCAGTTAACATTGTTAGTTGCCTATGTTCCAAAGGGTAATACTAATACAGTTAGGTCTTGGTAGAAGACTACATTCAGAACAGTTAGGTCTTGGTAGAAGACTACATTCAGAACAGTTAGGTCTTAGTAGAAGACTACATTCAGAATAGTTAGGTCTTGATAGAAGACTACATTGAGAACAGTTAAGTCTTGGTAGAAGAGTCCTTTTGTTACTAATAGGAATCATAGGGATTTCTAGGGTTTTTCAAATGCTTACAGTTGTTTAACAAACATTTTCAATACTTACAATTCATATACTTACAAATTCTTACATACAAATTCATACATACAAATACTTACTTACAAATTAAGACACTAAAATACTTATGATCTCACCAGTTTCAAAGCTGATACTCGCTTTCAAAATTTCTTGTATCCTCAGGTCATCTTTAGACAGGTACCGATGCAAGGTTTAGAGAAGATGGAGCTTGTTCAAGACTCATCTTTCATTTTGATATATGCTTTAGTGTCTATTATAATTTGACAGAACACACTTGTATAATAATTATTTTATTAATGCAATGGATGATGTTGTTGCTTGTTTACTACTTTACATTGTTGTGATACTATATATGACGTCCTCCGCCCCATAACGTTTCCGCCGTTCTTGGTTTTAGGGTGTGACATACTTGTACTTCTTTGGATAATATGAGTTGAATCAAGATCATATTTACATCTTTTGTTCATATTAACTCTAATTTCATATATGATTGATAAAACATCGTATCACAACCTATCTACAATTCACTTTTTGTCACAGATACATTATATCGTGTCGAACGCGAAACTTAGATAAATCATAACTTCGTTATACGAAGCTAGATTTAATCATTCTTTATATCCATGAAATTTTCATTACGTCTACTACAAGTTTCCTTAAGATTATTTCTCCGAAATAATCTGAAATTTTTAATCTTTATTTTATCGCTTCAATGATAAATTTTATTTTAAGGTTTTATACAAATATTATATAATCCTAATATTTATCCACTTAATGTGTATACAATTATTATTTATTGGCTTGAAACACCTATGAAGAACAATTACAATAATCAAGGAATTTAATTATTTGTTAAAATGTATAATAATTATTATTGTAATATAAATATCTAGACCGAAATTGAGGGCGTTACAGTTACCTCCCACTTCAGATGATTAAGCCCCGGAATAATACAACAGAAAAACAATTTTGAGTAATGATTACTAAATCGCCTCTCGTTCCTCAAGTATGAATTTATCTTATGTGACAACCCAAGTTGTCCCGTTACATTTCCCCGTTACCGTTAACGGAATATTCCACTGTATAAAAGTTCTGTTAATTAGAGGGCGTCAATTTAATAAACATTCCATTGTGTTACATTTAGCATGCCGTTAAGTCGTGATAAAGGGATATAAAAACACAGGACACACATTTCCATTTATTGGGAAAATGTCAAGTTTTATTATGACGACCACTAAATCGGGTGCGACCAAAAGCCCAGTTTAACGGCAGTATCGGGTAAAATTCCACTGAGCCCCGACTGAGAAACCCATATAAGGGTGAGTGGAGTCCATTGGAGACTTTTTACACTCTCTCTCTATACTCTCTCTCTAGACCCATTTTCGCCCCGAATCCGCAACCAAATGCTTCCAAATTGTAAGTCCACTTACCCTAGCGTATTCTAAACGTATTGATTTATGTTTATAGCCCAAAAATCATCCAAGAAGGCATGGTATAAGGAGTTTAAGGCCCAGGAACATTCTAGGGCCGTAAACCCCTAAAATGGTGCCAAACATGCCTTTAAACTTGTCCATAAGCTTGGAAATAATTAGGGGATATAGCCTAGGGGTGTTTAAACACTAAAACGCATGGTTTTAGGACTCAAACAAGAGTTTATGGCCCAAGCACAGGCTTAGGCCGTAAACTCCTCAAAATCATGTCAAAATGTCCCAAAAACACTCCCAAACTCATCCTAGGGCTTATTACATAATTTAGGGACTTATCCTCTTGAGTTTAGACCCTTGAAACACTTCAAAATGATTTATTAAAAGGAGTTTACGGCCCAGACAAGGGTCAGGGCCGTAAACACCCTTAAACTTGCCCAAAATAATTGTTTTGTCCCCCAAATGTCCTTAAACACTTACCATAAAATACTAGGAAGGGATTTAAGGGCTTAAACTCAAGGAAATGAGGGATTACTTGGAGTTTACGGCCCAAGCATTTATCTAGGCTGTAAACTCCCCAAACCCCCTCAAATGTTGGTTTTAATCACCCAAAATAGCATCAAACTTCATAAGAAAATTCTAGGAAGGCAATAGGGGCTTAAAACTTCACTAAACTCAAAGATTGAGAGTTTACATCCGTAAATTCCCATGGGAGTGTCCCTAGGCCGTAAACTCCTATAAAGTACCCTTAGAGGCCTCAATTCCACTCATGCCTTTTGGGAAAAATGCTTAGAATAATTCAATGAACAAGCTAGAAGCATCAAACACCCTAGAATAGGACCTTGGGAGTTTACGGCCGTAAACTCCCTTAGGTTGGGCCGTAAACTCCTTTTTTGGTCCATGTTGATGTTTTAAATCCATTCACACACTTGATATTGGAGTTTAGCAAAGTTCCACAACTGATAGGAGACCCTTAGCACCCTTAAACGCTACCCGGGACCCCAAACACTCAACCAAAAGTGTTTTCCGCTCCTTTGAGTGTGTATAATTGTTTAATTAGTATATTATATGCTAATTGTATGTGAACATATGTTATCATATGTTAAAATAGGTCCTTGTGTGTGTTCAAGTCCTTGCTTGACCCCGAACGCCCAAACGACACCTTCGTCGGACCTACTTACAGCAGGTGAGTTCATATCCCTGAATGAACCTTTTAAATGCTTTTAAATGTTTTATAGGGGGGATTACAAGTTAAACATGCCAGTTATCATATCAATCACATGTGATTGATAACCCGCATGCACAAGAATTTACCACTGTACAGTGTTTTACCGAGTAGGACACTATAAATGGCTTTCAAAAAGGGTTTTTCAATTGTTCAAGTTCTTACTTTTATTGCTTATCAAAGATTCATTTTCAAACTGATTTATAAAAGATTCCTAAAGATTTCTAAAGGTTTTCACACTTATTTTATCAAAGAATACAAATGCGATTTTCCTGAGTATTAAAGTTTTCAAAGGTTTTCATGAATATTTTTAATTGTTAGTTACTGCTGCTTCACTTATACTCATTTTATACTCCTACTCTGTAACGCTTTCACTTATACCTGAAGTCACTTATACCTGATGACGCTTATACTTATTCACGCTCTTACTTAGTGGTACGAGTCTACTTCGCTTATACTTGAGATCGACTCTACATCACTTATACTCGATACGTTCTTACTTCACTTGTTGCCATCTCCACTTTGCGATATGCTTATACTTGTTCGACACTTAAACTTCACTTGCGACCGCTCTTACTTCACTTGTTAGACACTCCTACTTCACGAGAATCACTTTTACTTGATACCCACTCAAGCATAGTTAGATGTATGTCTGTGCTTGTGTAGATGCATATAAATAATGGTTGAAGGACTTAGGAAGGTTTGTCCGCCCTATTTCCTTTTCTTCATTGAGATGTGGTCTGCTGGGATCGGATGTCCATCCGAAGGTCGTTTGAATCATTATTTATATACTATGTATAGAAGCTTAGACATACGGGTTACTTCAGTCAATTCAGTTAAGAGTCTCTACCTCTATTTTACACTTTCATTAGAAACCCACTACTGGGAAGTCTCTCCCTCTAGTTCAACACTTTCATTAGAAACCCACTATTTGGGATGCATCTTCAGGACACGGCCTTCTCCGTCGTCTAGTTGGTAACCAGAGTCTCCTGTAGGGAGAGCAGACATTGTGTGTGTAGGCCTATACGGGATTGACACCCCCGCACCCTGACTGCTAGCTACAGTCCACGGCTCACCAAGCCAAGGGGTGACAAATTTCACATTATATAGACGCTTGTAGGGTGTCTGGTACTCTAGTGTCGGTTAGTATGGTTACGAGTATCCCGGGTTACCTTATAATTCATGGCCTTAAGGTAACGGTATTTCTCCGGAAATTTACACTGTATGCCGGTAACTAATTTTCAGAGTCACGCTGTTTTGACCCTACAAGACGTATCTTTCATTTGATACTGGCTGGGGTCTGTCTCTTCTGTTTTGACCCTACAAGACGTATCCTTCATCCGATGTTGTCTGGGGTCTGTATCCGCTGTATTCGCAGATTTCACTATATTCACTGTGTTCACTGTTTTAGACCTTGCCAGACGTATCTTTCATTTGATATTGTCTGTGGTCTGTATTCACTGATTTGGACCTTAATAGTTGTACCTTGCATTTGGTACCTTCTGGGGTCTGTTTCTCCACTTGTTAGACTGAACCAGGCGTATCATTCGATTGATACTTTCCGGGAGTCTATGGTTACTTGCCTTAGTCAGCAGTCCTCACTGACGAGGCATATGATATCCCCTGATGTCGTTTGCTTTCCTCAATATTCAAATTCAGTATTTTGATAATGATAGCAACTTAGGGAAAACCACTTTTTACCACGCATCACTGACCAGTCTTGGTAGAAGGCTGCTTTATTTAAAGAAAATATAGGATTTTCTGGAAAAGACTCTAATACACTGAAACCTCTTAAACTATTACTTTACTTAGTTAATTGAATGAAATGTCACTAAATGCTTATGAACTCACCAGCATTTGTAAAAATGGTGATACTCGCTTTTCAAATAACTTGTATTCTCAGGTTAGCATTAGACAGATATATCCTAGAGCTGTTGATGAAGATAGCTTAGTACCACGCTGTATATATTCTATTACTTGTATACTTTGAATTGTTGTAATGTAACCATGTAAAATTATTACTATTAATGCAATGTCTTGTTGTACTTTGATTACTATAATGCATGTGTTGTGATACTTGACATGACATCATCCACCCCGGAATGTTTCCGCCGTTCCGGTTTTGGGGTGTGACATCTTAGTACTTGTTTCACACAATACTATCTCAACCAACCTCACCATGTTATACATGAAATAACATTCTAGGTTCCTTCATGACTGCTTAACAGCTTGTCGACCTAATGTTGGATTAGGCGCCTAAGCCAATAACTAAATGGTATATACTTAAGCTGTTGACTAAGTCCTTTTGGGTTTCCCTCAAACCTGATAATTGAATATGATGACTTTTAGAGAGAGAGCTGATTTATTAACTTATTATATAATTCATAAATAGCAATTAATGATTTATTAATATATTACCAGAATGATATATTAATAAGAAATAGTATTATTTAATTAAGAATTAATTAGAAATTAATTACAATTAATTTTAGGATTAATTGGATTAATTAAAAGTGGCAGGACTTAAGTTGTAATTGTATATATATATATATATATATATATATATATATATATATATATATATATATATATAGGTTAAATGTCACTGACGCCCTACAAAGTTTTCTGTTTTGGTTTAAAGGATCCCTAACGTTATTTTTTGGCTTTGTAGGGGCATCAAGTCCATTTTAGTATGTTAAAAAAGCCATTATATGATAATGGAAGGGGTCATCCGGTAAACATTTGCGTAGTTAAAATGGTTTACTGCCACATCATTTGAAATTGGTCCACATGTGGTGCAATGATTTTGAGTCTCTCTCTCTCTCTCTCATTGCTTAAAGAATCATTGATCACAATAGCATCATCATAGCAGTAAACCCTTCAATAACTTATATCATACTTTTGTTTTCTAGATTAAAAAATTAATTAGATTTTTTTAATGTTTCATGAACAATATGAATAAATGTTTGATTTCAACCCATTAACAACATCTTTAGTTTGAAACCCATTTTTGGGGTTTAGATTTAAATCCATAAACCAACAGCCATCGCCCACCACCAACATCTTATGTTGTTCACCACTAGCGTCTTCCACTATCTGCCATTATCTTTTTTCCAAGATCAGAAGAAGCAAATCACACTTAGATTTGGAACAAAATCGGGAAAAAAAAACCGAAACACAATGTGCCTGAGGAACAGAACACCAGAGGGGACTTCCATGAACACGAGCTCAGTCCCCACACCAAAGATGGAGGTCCGGTCAGCTAATGCAAATCTTTGAGTTTTGTCGTTTTCATTCTTGCATCTGTTTCTTAAGTTTCAAAAACAACCACCAGCAATAAAAACTTAGAAGGTATGATTTGGTTTAGATTTACTATGGTTTTTGTTTTTGACAAACAGATCTCAAAACCATCTCTTTACAGCACAGATATCCGAGATCGCTGATTACAGTTGGAGGTCATGATATCATTGTTCCCGCTATGTTTAGCGGTAGACATATTGATGTACACATATCAGATTCCATGCTTGGGTCGATTATAATGGACTTATGTTGTTAGAGGAAGACTGGTGGCTGGTTTTTTGAATGGGAGAAACTTCAAAGATTTGTGGAAGAAGAAGAAGATGGATAAAGATGCGATGAGGATTTTAGTTTAATTTCAATTTTAAGTGAAAAAGGCACGTTAATAAGGAAACTGGTAATTACAGGTTAAGGTCCTTTTTTAATAGGTAAAAATGGACTTTACGCCCCTAAAAGACAAAAAAAAACATTAAGGAACATTTAAAGCAGAACCTGATAGTTGGTAGGGTTGCAATGACATTAACCCATATATATATATATATATATATATATATATATATATATATATATATATATGGCCATTAAATGGGTGTCCACTGTCACCCACCGCTCTCCTATGTGATGTAGAGTGGCTAGCTGAACGAGTTTTATAAGACATAATCTCATTAATAAGTATAATATTATAAAGTAACTAAACCATTTTAAATCTCACTCTTAGTTACTTTAGGAAAATGTGAAAAGTATGATAATCCATGAAAACACACATCACGCTTTATATGTCGTTAATGGAGCACGTGTGGTTAACAGACACACTGCTAGGGACTATAAAAAGATATGATGGACATCTTGAAAATTATTATTATGGATGGAGTGTGTGTGGTTAACCGGCACATCAATGTGATATGATAAATGACATCGAGGTTGCAAAACAGATTTGCACGCTTACTCACATCTCGCTTTTTGATCCTCGGCACCACAGTAAGAAAAGTGAGATCATAATCCGAGATTAAACATGTCATTAAGAAGAATCAATGAATCTCAACAGATCTAGGATTTTCATAAGTTTGGAATTGGTAAAAGCCTTACCTACCTAAAATAGATTCGAACTTCATTATAGCGTCCCTCTTCAAAGATCAAATAAAAAATATGGATCCTAGAATTAATTTAAATTTATGGGTTAATAACTAAGGAGTAAAATCAACTTTCGGGGATGGTCTTCCAATTTCAAGTCAAGGTGAAATTAGTTTTCCCTTCCTTAGGAAATAATGGAACTAGAATTCATCTCTGTTACACCTCCTCCTCCTCCTCCTCTGACTCTCCCAACGTCACATTTTGCTCAAGTTAAAAGATACAATACTACTCAATCTGTATTGGCATGTAAACATCAATATGGAAACTTTGTATGTACGCATGTTATGAAAAGAAATCATACAACGACGAGTTAGATAGATTGGGTATCATATTCCCAAGGGAGAAAGTCATTGATTTGTTTTTCCTCATTCTTCATAAGTCATATGGTTAGTTTGACCTAATTGATTTGACCTAAATATTGATTGTTAATGATGCTCAAGAGAACATTTAAAGCATAAATGCTTAGTTGGTCTATTTCTAAGGTTTCCATGGATATTGAAAATAGTGACAATGGTGGTGTAGAAAATATTTATGTTCCTAATGGTAAGGGTTCATCAAATATCAAACTGTTTAATCATATGGTAAAGAGAAAGGATAGTTTTGGGATATTTCCATGTGTTGACCACAAAGAGTCCATTTGTATTTGTAATCAATTGAAGTTAAGTTGGAAACGAAGCAGCCCAAAATACCTAAAAGATCTATGACACAGTAAAATTCAAGTCGTGTGACTCTACATCAGGTACATTCATTATTTTACTCCATTGTCTTGTAGGTTCCTATTCGTAGACTATTAATTCATGATGTGATGATCACATTTTGATAGGAGCTAAGATAAAAAAAGGATGTTTGAGAAAGGTGAGCTAAATCTGATAATTAGAAATCGACTTTAGTCACATGGTTTGAAGATCAAAGTTTGGAGCTACTACTAAGGAGTTGTGATGATTTAATAGATAGACATTACTCTTACGAGATGTCTAGAAACATAGTTTTTCATTTTTTGCGTTGTAAGTACGTGTTCCAATTTTCTTTTATTTTCAATAAAAGTGAGATTTTTGTTTATCTGGTTTCCATATCTATATTTCCCTAAAATTGAATTTATGAAAATGTTGATTATATTTCTCATATTAGAAATATTAATTATGGGTTTGATTCTTATGATATCAGTTGTGGTATTGTCTTAATTGACGAAGTGAAAAGAAATCTCATCACCAAATAAACAGATACTTAGTGTTGTACAACTCGCATTGTATAGTGTAGGAGAATTGTGTTCATTGAAAAATTATGACTAATTCGTTGATCACATCTTTATGTCAGTCAAGTGAATGACAAATGGATGTAGTACATGTTGATATGGACTATTCAGATCCACCACAAAGGATGATAACTCTATTCATCATGATTTACAAATGGTTCTGTAAATATGGTTGTTTTATAAGATTAAGCATAATTCTGATACTTTGAAAAGATTCAAAGAGTAGCCAAATGAAAAAAAGAATCTATTAGGAATAAAGATAAAAGTTTCTCCAATCATAAAAGAAAAAAGAATACTTTAGTATCATGTTCTATGATCATCTTAAGGATTGCAGATTTATATCATAATTGATCCTCAAAGAATATCTTAGTGCTATTGTATGACTAAGAATAGGAATCAAATATTGTTGGAAATAGTTCAACTAAGAGATGACCCATACGTTATTCTAAATCAAGTTTTAGAGCCATGCTCTAGTAGATGTAAGAAGGTTGAAAACACCATGAAATATATTAAGTAAAGATGTTTTCTTACTCTAGTTGATGTACAATTGGAGTGGTGACACTTTTTTGTTAATAGAGACACAAAATATAAATCGAGACCTATTCTATGAAGTCTTTTCCTGTTAGGAATCCACACAAACTTGTGAATACATGTTTTAGCTCGTCAAGGAATGTTCCTTGATAAAATATTCATATGTGAAGAAGTCAATGAGAGTCGTATTGATCTTGAGAGTTTGAAGATTCAATCGACAATAAGCCTTTTAGTTATCACTAACATGCGACTTGAGGTTGATAACCAGTCATGTTTGATTGAAACATTCTTATTTATGTGTACCTTCCAGTTGAGTTGGAAATGCTTATGAGTTCTATGGTTTTCGTATAACTACAAAAAAGAAAAGAACGTTGGTTGGTTAAAGTACATTGATCAATATGGGTGAGATGCATAACAACACTGAAGCACTGGTAAGCCCTTGTGTTACCAGAGGCCAAGAAATTTATAATATGTGAAGATCGGTCAATGAAAGAAAGCTAAATTTGAATTTAGATTGGTCCTAAACCTTATCTTATGATTGTGGGTTGCAAATGATAGACTAATATGGATGGGAACGGATGCATCATAAAATCTTGGTGGCAAAATTTTCGCTTTAATTCATGAGAATGATTATATGGAAACACTTTCGATAGTAGATATTAAAGATCTGATAAAAATCAATACGGATATTAGTTGTGGTAATTTCATTGCTAAATTCATAAGATGATTACAACACCCCTGTTCATATTCCGAATTTTGAGAAATGGAAAGAATAGTTTGAACTTTCAAACACTTATAGTTATATGTTACGAACAGGTTTAAACACACACATATGCTATCCAATTAAGGTGTATATGTTGGGTTTTGAGCAATCTAACACTCCTAAGTGTACATCCAACCCTAAATACCTTGGATCTATGTTTTCTCTATTATACATGCAAATATCAACTTTCAAGGTATTGTTCTATTCTAGCATACAAAACTTTGAATAACACAAGTTAGAATAACATACCTTTTGTTGGTCCTTGTCTTCATGAAGCTTGAGTGCCTAGTGCCCCAAGTGTGACACCTCAAATGGTTCACACAACACCATAAGAACTTGGAATAACTTAGAGAGAAATTAGAACACTTCAAGAATCGGCTTGCCCTCCATGCATATCTTAGTCGCCGATTTCTCACATCAATAAGATGCTTATATAGTTGTTACAATTAGGGTAAACCCTAATTGTCATGGCTTTCCATTTCCTTGGATCCATGGGTTCAAATACACCATGGAGCATCCATGGAGCATCCAATGGGTTTGAGCCCAACTTGATAATCCATGGAGCATTAGCCCACTATATAAGTATGGATGATTTACACAATCAACCCATATATTTAATTAGTCTTCTTTTGATCACTTAATTAATTCTAGATTAATTCTTGATCAATACTAATTAAATAATCTCTATTAATATATTATAACTTATAATATATTAATAAACCTTAAGTGTTATTTCTCTCATTTTAGTCTATCCAAGTGCATGATGCCATGCAACCCAAATGGACCATGGCGGGTCGGGTCAAGTATTACCAATTATAGTTATGGACTTAGACATTAATCCAACAGTCTCCCACTTGGATAAGTCTAAAACTATTATTGCAAGTATGACTTCAGAACCCGACTAGCAATCGTAGCTCTCAAAAGCTTCTGTCGAACTCTGACCTTGTAGATGAACTCTGACCTTTGTCAATGACTTGTCCATTAGATAAGTGATCATATATTCCTCCATTCTAGATATCATATGGACTGAGACATGGATTATAATCATTCTCTCTGTCCATTTGTTGTTTCCCGATTTCTAATTTATGACGACTGACTAATTGAACAAATCAAATCAGTCCAGGCCCGGCCGAGCACTTACTTTTGTCATCACTAAATCATCGAGGGGCCCACAGATATCACTTTTATCCCGAAGGTAAAAGGAATGGATAAACTTCGACTCATATGCTTGTACCAACTATTTGTTGAATCATACACAAAGGCAAGTTTTATAACATCGAGTTACCAATACGTTTATGTGCAATCAATGTATAACCAACTCATAGTCAACAACTCATATCTCTAGGTTTGAAGAATATAAGATATTATCGTCTCATGATTCACTCGTGATAAAATCCATGAAGTGAATCCAAATGAGCGTGGGTTGAATCCAATACTCAGCCCTTATGAGTACTCATGAATGTTGTAGAAACTATTGCATTGTCTAAAGCACTTTAGACAAATCATACAAGCCAAATTCACGACAGTCTTGATTCGTATCTACTTCCAACATATCACCGACTGTGGATGGTTTGAATGACTTGGTCAATCAGGAGAATGACCTCGTTATTCTGGAAGTCAAAACACGCAAAGTGAAACACAAAATAATACTAGTCCTATATGGCCTCAACACTTTGAGCGTAAATAAAACACCTTTTATCTAAGCACCATATTGATCACTCATTATTCATGTTTCGATTAATCAACTTAATACTTGAATTGAATCAGTAGTGATGCCATGCTCCAAGCATGCATACTATGTTTCTCTAAACAATAGTTATGCCATACTCCAAGTATGCAGACTATGTTTACATATGGTCATCTCTTTGTGAAATGTATATCAATTGAACATAACCTCAATGATTTTCATTTCACAATCCCAATCCTTATTGTAAATGTAAGAATACCAAGTTCTTGTCATTTACCGTAATCTATGCAATGATCCTCTTGTAATGATATTCACACAATTCACAAAGACTTAGCAACATACATTACAAAGTATTCCAATGGAAAGCAATTCCATGGAGATGAAGTCTCAAATTCAAAGTACATTCCTTTGAACATCCTACATTGCATTAAGTTCTTTAATCTTACACAAATTCAAAGAATAACTTCCACCTATGGAAAAAATTCCATATTCCCATCTTGACCATCACTTTTGAACAAGAGTTGCCTCTTTCCAAAATATGTCAATACGACCTTTACTCTATACTTCCAATTGTCCATGAGTAACCAAACTTTGGAAAACCCCAAATTGTTCTCGACAATTGCTTAATCATCTTAGTCATATCCAATTCTAATCCCTTTTCCCTTCTTAACTCTCTAAGCATTAGGAAAATTTAGAATGGATGGATATTATAACACATGCAATCGATCCTATATCCGAAGCATATGGGATACGATTCATGCTATAAAATTTTTATTTTCCATGTTCTCATAATTTAAACTATGAAGAGGGATGCCGTAATCATAATCAAATTTTGAGAAAGCAACATATATAGAAATTCCTTATGTTGAACCATTCCAAGATAACATTCATATATATTCTTGACTAAAGTTGATTAAAATCTCAATCTAAGCTTGTAGAATTGGAATGAAGTATAAATTTCTCTCCCTTAATTATAGTAAAACAACTTTTTCAAAGCGAGTTGAAACTTTTGTTTTCTATGATTAACATTGCTAACCTGCAACATAATCATCATGGTCCCACTAGCATAATGATTATTATCTAACTAGCATAACACTTTATGCTCCCACTAGCTTTGACATGTACCTAGAAATCAGTCAGATTTCTGATACTAGATTGCCTTGATAAGACTTTATCAAATCATACACCTGGAGTCTAAACCTTTCCTTAGATAGCTCACATGTGAGTCTAAACCTTTGCCATTCTCATTAGTTAGTGTGCCGGTTAACCACACACGCTCCACTAACGACATGAGAATGCAAACTTCACACTTGCTATCCACTTAAATCTACTTAGTGAAAGAGTTTCCTCACTATCATTTTCATGAATCGGAGAGAAACCTTATGACACATAGATTTAATGGTGTATGTGTTCTTATCCATGTGAATTGTCAAAACCAAAGTCACAAGACAAGGATAATGACAAATCCAAACTCATATGGTCTTAGTTGGTCTTTGTTTTATCCAAAACATCACAACTTACCAATTTCAAATGTACAAGAGTAAGAAAATATTTTACTCTACATTTAACAAGTGTTTTAAACCTTTATTAAGATTATGTCACTCAAGGCTTAATCTTGGAGTATGACTCTAAGATTTAATTTTGGAACGATGTATAATTTATCTTTTGATCTAACCATTTAACGATTCCTCTCCTTAGCCAAACAAAATGAACTAAGGTGTCCTTAGAGGATCAATTGTGACATGGTTTCATAATCACTAAGATAATCATAAAACAAGATACTCAAGTACTCTCCCATCTCTTCAGATTAGAGAAACTTTTATCTTTCTACTTTATTTGATTCTTCTTACTCATTATGTCTATCATTGAAACTTCTCCAATGATCCAGAACTATACTTAAACTTGTAAGTATAACCATATTTACTAAACTTTAGTAAATCATAATGAATAATCTTATCAACTTTGTGGTGAACCTGATCAGCGCACACCCAAGTGTATCTGATCCCTTTGTCTTTCACTTGATTCACATATACATGTGAACAAGGAATTAGACTTAATTTCCCAAATATAAAAAAAAATTCTCATGATCATACAATACAAGTTGCATGATTCCAAGTCTCTATCCAACTAAAACTTGGGTGATGAGAATCTTTCCTTATTTGGTAAATTATGTCACTTTCACTAATGAAAGAATCAAATCCATTTAACGATATTGCTTATCAATGGAAACATATAACCAACAATTTTTCACAAATGCCATTGTAAGGATACTTAAAATAAATAAAATCAAAACCATTTTTCTTTTATTTTAAAACTTTGCGGAAAAAATTTATCCTTACAATCCATATGGAAACCTTGTTGTTATCTATTCCTAAGCAATATATCATAACTCTTAAGTAACAACTCAAAATTCTGATCACCGAACCATGCGATCGAAATCCATCTTCGCGATCAGAATCAACATATACTTCCTTTAAGTTTCTGCACCTTTTCTTTGATTCTTAAACCATCAACATGTGACCTCGTCACATTATGCAATAAGAATTTCAAAATAGAAACTTAATAGAGTTAGACAATGGACTTTACCTGAAGTAGAGTCAAACCTATTGACTTTACCATCCTTAAGATGTTTCAGGTAAATTTAGCAGCTTCGCAACCAATGTCTTTCCTTTGGAAAGAGAATCATATGGACCTTTGGGAACGGTACATGGGACTATCACATACTTAACCTTTCTCTTTACCATTTGGTCAACCGAGTTGACTATGGCCGATCCCTTTCCATTGGGAAGAGAAAGTTTTTCCTGGACCTCCAATGTCACCATTTTCAATGTCCAAATAGGTTTGGAAAGTAGATCTTCCAATCCAATTTGCTTTACTAATGCTCCAAATCAGTGCTGATTTAGCATCATTAAGCAAATAGGTAGGATCATTAAGGGTCTTGTTGCGACCTGTCATCAGGGAGTGACTGAAGAACCAAGTCAGCAGCCAGCTACCTCGAGACTTCGACACCCGACTTGTCAATATGTGGCTTAATCCCCAAGATCTAAGCACATATAGACTTTGCTTGCCAATAGGGATTGAGTGACTTAGAACTTATCAAGTCTTAAAACTTGTGGGATAGGGAGATTTTGATAAGTTATTAATTAACTTGATGATCGATTAGATCTATGTAACAAGTAAGCGATGAATATATAAACAGTAAATAACCCAAGTATGAATCAAGATGTGCCGAATGATTAGATTACTCAATCCTCAGCAGAGCTCGACTAAGAACTTCCGCTGTAGAGGATTCTAGGGTTACAAGAACGATAACAATAAACTTGCTGAATAATAACTCTCTGATCGTTCTATTCTATCTTTATTTTCTAGGAGCATGCAAGCACCTATATATAAACTAAACCCTACTAAACTCACGGATGGACAGGCCCATACCGGAGATACATAATGGACTAACTAACGAGCCCAATAGACGCAATACATAACACAAAACACGACCCAACAATCTCCCCCTTTGCGTCAAATTGGAGCGAGACTACTTCTTCTTCTTGCTTGGGCCAGCAGCGGGAGCCTTCTTTACGGTATCAAACAGACGTGTGATAAGAGCAAGGATAGTCTGTCTGAACCGAATGTACCATTGAATCATATCATCAAAGTACTTGATGTCATCCACTGTGTTCTGCTTGCATCTGTGGATAATCGCCAAAACATGTTCCAAACATGTAGTGGTATAGAGATGTTTGTCTGCCAAGGCAAAAAGACATTGCTGTCCTTTGTTCCTGGTAAACATGACCGAGTTTCTCTTCGGGTCAATCTTACCCATCTGCATCATGTTGAGATCACTGGCAGAGCCAACAGGAGATATTGTAGGTTTGTTCTTAAATACGCTCGCAATCTCCTGATCCATCAATGCAACTTCCATGATGTAGCACACGAGCATTCTCCTTAAATGGTCGATGATCGGACCGTATTCAGCTTCGTTGGTGAGGAGGATGTTGTGCAAGATAATCCAATCATGGGGATTAAGGTTGGGAAGATCTGCAAGTGAGATGGCATGTTCGGTCTTGGCAGATCCCTGAAGTACCTTGAAGAGAACATTGATGAAGTTACCTTCACTGTACGGCTTCAAGACCCGAACGTTGACAATTTTCTGAGCGCTCCAAGTTTGATATTGGGGTTGAGCAGCCTTCAAATAGAAATTGATTAAGTCCCGATCAACCTGTGGATGAGGATGAGGGAACTCTGCAACGCTTTCAAAGGCATGAAAAACAAACGCCTTTCGGGTCAGTGGCATGTCGAACTGACAGTCGACAGTATTGGAACGATCTAAAGAGATCACAGGTTCCAGCCACAAGATACTTGGTGTGTCAATGGCTTCCTTAATCAGCCTCTCAAGAGTCCAGGAAGGAAAAAGAGTTTTCCTGCTCTCAAGAAGGTTGTGGGCTTCCTTCTGTTTACGTTCGGCTTCTTCAGCCTCTCATGCCACACGAGCACTGATGTCAGCCTCATTTTTTCGACTTTGCCGCTTTAGAATGTCGGCAATTGTTTCTTTATCATCATCTTCACTCTCCTCAGCAATCTTTTTGCCTTTGTCATTCACACCAGAACCGGAGGCTTGGCCTACTGGAGGAGGTTCGATTGTGTGAGTTGCTGAAGCAGGAGGTGGTTGAGACATTATTTCCTTCTCTCCCCTTGTTTCGGAATGGACACGAAATCAAGGAGCCCTTCGATTTTGCTAAGTAGGGCGAGGGCGGGAGCGAGCTTCTCTGCAAGGGTACGAAATGCTTAATAATTGATGATTGGGTCATGTGCTTCAAGGATGTTGGAGATAGCAGAGTGGACATCTGAAACACACGATTTAACCACCTCTCTTTCAGATCGAAGAGAGTCAATCTCCTGTTGACAGTTGGAGAGTTGAGTACTTTTGACCTTCAGAGCGGTAGTCTTCCTTGCGAGAGCATCCATGAGAGAGTTCTCGGCAGCTAAGTCTTCTTGAAGCTTGGAGTTACGCTCCTCAATGGTGGTTCTAAAAGCTGAGTTATCGTCCAAAATAGACTATCTGAGAGAGGCGAAGGACTTCAGCTCAGAAGCCACTGATGTAGCCAACTGGTTGATGATGGGTTCTAGCGTAGTCTTGGTGGCTTCAGCACTTTCCTGTAAAGATTTCAACAGGGAAGAAGCATCAGTAAATAGTTTATCAACTTTTTCGGTCGCTGCCTGACAGGCTTTGGTTGAGGCATCTATGGCGGTGCTGGCTGAATCAAGTGAAGCTTGCTGAGCTTTGGAGAAAGCGTCAACAATTTTCTGAACTGCAGCTTCAGATAGGGATGACTGAGAAGTGGAAGAGGAGGCGATGAGTGAGTCAATTTTGTCATGGAGCTCCTGGAGATGCCATTTGGTGATAGGAGCGTCATCATCGTCATCACTTTGCACTTGAAACGGGCTATAGTAGACCGAGTCAAAAGTCATATTCTCCCCGACAAGGAGTGATTCTTCTTCCTCTGAGGCGTGACCAGGAGAAGATGGTGGTGGTGAAGTTGGTGGTTCGGTAGTATGGGTAGGTTCGGGTTAGGTTGTTTGTTCGGGTGTAGGTGTGGGTTCGGGTGCTGGGGTGGTTTCGGGTGCTGGGGTGGATTTTGGTGCGTCAGTATGAACCCTCATATCAGATACATTGGTTCTAACATCTGCAGTGGTGGTGGTGGTTGCTTCGGTGAATATTGGTGGAGGTACTGGGATGGAAGTGGGTGGTATTTGAGTAGTGGAAGTTATGGGGGAATAGAAATAGAGATGGTTTTAGGTGGAGAGGAAATAGGAGAAGTAGAGACATGAACTTCAGGGGTTGGAGATCGTGGTGGAGTGTTACCACATTGAGAGCCTTCAGAATCAGAACTCTCACCCTCAGACTCGCTGGAGGAGGAAGCGATAACCATCTTTCGCCTTGGTTAGGTTTTTCTCTTCTTCTGCTATGGAGACTGAGCAGCCCTGGTGGGTTTCCTCTTCTTTGGATACGGGCCTTTTGCTCCCTTGGCCACCTGTTTTCCCTTATCAGCCTTCTTGCCTCTTGGAGCAGGCTTGTCGGCGTCATGAATTGATTTCAGCATCTCCGGAGTAAGATCCCTCGGACCAGAACGTCTGAACTCCTTATACATGTGAATGATCCGGCTATCAGCAGGAACATCCCCATACATGGTTTCCGGGATAGACCCGTTGAAGGGAAACTTGGAAGCATCCGACACAACGATCTTCGTGGTATGGAAGGTACCAATCGAAGACATTGGAGCACCAGCGACAATGGGGACGTGGTACTTGTCCATCACCCATTTCGTGACAATATTCCAGAACCGGGCATATGAGATCTCTGAGTGTCGGGAGATCGAAGAGAGACTCTGGATAAGTTGTTGCCACAGGACTGACCCATAGTCCATGTTGATGCCATTGTAGATCCCGTACATGATGGAGAGAAATAAACGAATTTCCCCATCGGATCCAGCACTTCGTTCAGATAAGCCCTTGAACAAAACAGTGAACATCCCATTCCACTGTGGAGGTAGGCACGACTTCTTGAATTTCATCACCGTAGTAAGCACCTCCGTGTATCCCATGTTGTAGAACATGTTGAACAGATGACCCATGGGGATTGATTCCGGATTGACCCTGGAAGAATCCGCGTCAAACCCTAACAACGAGCAAAACCGCTGCTTTGAAATCAACGCCTTGTGCTGAAAGAATTCGAAGAAGATTCTGTCGAAGACCTTGTCGTAGTGAGCGGTGGCAAAGATTTGTGACAGGAATTCCATTGGAATTGTTTCAGCCCTGATTAGTGCTGGAGCGATTTGAGAAAACTTCAGGCATTCGATGATGGGGACCATGAATGCGTCATACGAATGAGGGGTTAAATCGATGATCAAGCTTTGCTGTGGGCGAATGGGCAAGATGTGGGATGTTGTGTGTACTGAAGAAGAATCTGCCATTGTTTTGAAGAAAGTGGAAGAGATGATGAACAATGAAGGTTGAAGGATTTCTAGCTCTCTGGAAATATAGGCATGGTAAAGAGGTAAATGGTGGTTTACACTGCCTTTTATAGTGAGGGTAAAGGAGAGAGAAAAATCTTTCCAAATCTTCGATCGAAAAATGAAGAGTTTTCGGAAGTGACTGACGCATGACATTTGGCGTGACCGATGATAACGCATGAGAGAATGTCAGTCCCTAATTACACGCCTTCCCATCAGGCGCCGTTTGGAGATGAAACGGTTCCTATTCACACGCTTTCCCTCTAGCGCCGTTTGAAGTCAAATCGATTGGACTCCCGCCTGAGTCATCATGTCGTCATCTTATCCTTTTAAATTGAAACGACATCTTTAAAAATTCTCCCACGTGGATTAAAATTCACCACAATCTTTTATAACAACCAAGCCAATTAAAACTCCTTCAAATGAATGAAACCAGAATTTTGGAAAATCAAAAAGATTTTCGTGCTGAGTGTGTAAAAAATAAAAAGAAATAAAACAACACTTTTTGAGGGATTTTGTGATGTCAATAATGACACGAAACAAAAGATCCCGGGCACGAATCTCTTCCTTCAAAGTCAAGAGAGACTTTAAAGTGTTTGTGTGGTTTCCCGTTGAATAATGATCAGACACTCATTAAGAAGTGTTGAAAGGCTTCTTTTAATTTAGGCTTATGAGGGTGGCTTTCGCTTCAATTCAAAATTCCTAAGCTTGATATAAGACAGAAATCGAACGAAGTACTTGTGAGACCGGGGTAGTCTGTTGACCAAGTAGGTTGAAGATAATTTAATTTGGCTAGGGAATGTATAAAATCAAAACAAAAATTAAAACTGGATCCCAAGGGAAGAAATGTTATGGGTGTTAACAATTTCATAGGAATCACTCAAAAGAAAAATAGAGATTTCATGTTGTACGTTCGTCAATTCATTAGTGAAAGCTTGAGCAAATTAATTGTTCACCATCAATTCGTATTGGGTATTGAATTTTGGGTTTCACATAGCGCGTAGTGGCACGATACTAAGATCATAAACGCAGAAATTGTGTTACCATAAACTTCAGTGGTAATTTGTGATAGTCTCAAGGGTTACATTTTGTGAATCGAATGTGATGGAGAAATGCAATGTAGATGGTGTAAAGAAACCAAAGTACCTCTTCTGTGAAAATAGGACCATGCAGAAAACTCTTATCTCATGTGAGAAGAGAGTTAGGTAGCTCATGATTAAAATAAATATGATAGCCTAATTGCGAAGACAAGGTTTGTTTATACCAGGTCAGTAAGGCTATTATTCAGAATCAAGTGAGGCTTTGGACACATACAACAACATGCTTCTAGGGACATTTAGCTAGTGAAATGATTTACCCACAAGTAGAAAAAAAAAAAGAAAAGTCAAAATAAGAAATAAAAGAAAATAAATAATAAAAAATTAAAATATTTTTGGAGTTTTTGAATTTACGAGAAATAATATTTTTGGAATGTTTGATAATAAAAAAATAAGACATAAAAAATACAAAAAAATAAAAAACTTTGGAACCGAACCCGAACGTTCGGTCTATTTCGGTTGTGAAAAACTTTGGAACTGAACCCGAGCGTTCGGTCTATTTCGGGTGAGAAAAATTTTGGAATCGAACCCGAACGTTCGGTTTATTTCGGTTGCCAAAGAAAATAGGTTTGAAAAAGAAAATAACTTTGACAATAAGATAAATGAATTTGGAAAAATTATACATAAGATCTACAACCAAAAAAAAATTACCTTTCAGTGATAAGCGAAGATTAGATGATACAACCGAACCCGAGCGTTCGGTTCATTTCGGTACATAAGCACAAGACCCGAACCCGAACGTTCAGTCTATTTCTCTTCTTACTTTTGATCGTGAGAGGTAATTTTTGGTACTAACTCCGATTCCATCATACCTAGCCCTTGTAGTATTTTGTTAAAAGATGCTTCAGGAAGAGCTTTGGTGAAGATGTCAGCCAGTTGATCAGTGGTTCGAACAAAGTGAATTTCGACATTCCCATCTTCCACATGATCCTTAATGAAGTGATACCTCAGTGCTATGTGCTTAGTCTTCGAGTGTTGCACTGGGTTATCACAGATCCTAACTGCACTTTCAGAGTCGCAATATAGTGGGATCTTTTTCATATTGAGTCCATAGTCCCAGAGTTGGCTTTGGATCCAAATCACTTGAGATGTACACGAGGCAGCTGCGATGTATTCTGCTTCAGCGGTGGATAGAAATACACAAGTCTGTTTCTTTGATTGCCAACTAACCAAGTTCCCGTTAAGGAATTGGCAGCCTCCAGTGGTGCTTTTCCTGTATAGTCCACAACCTCCAAGGTTTGCATCTGAATAGGCTTAAACGAAGAAACCTGAGTTGGATGGATACCATAAGCCGAGAGAGGTAGTTCGCTAGAGATACCGGAGTATGTTCTTCACTGCAAGCATGTGAGGTTCATCAGGATTTGCCTGAAATCTAGCACAGTAACAAACAGAAAACATTATATCAGGCCTGCTAGCAGTAAGGTACATTAAAGAACCTATCATTTGGCGATATAGCGTAATATCGACTGCTGGCTTATCCAAGGATGGAGTGAGCTTGGTGCCGAACGCCATTGGAACTTTAACCTTTGATTCTCCCATCATGCCGAATTTTACAAGGAGAGTCTTGGTGTAAGCTTCCTGGTTAATAAAGATGCCTTCGGTTCCCTGTCTAATATTTAAACCAAGAAAAAAGTTAATCGGACCCATTGAGCTCATTTCAAATTTAGTCTTCATCAGCTTTCTGAATTCAGCCGTTAAGCTAGGATTCGTTGAGCCAAAGCTGATATCATCGACATAGATTTGAACAATCATAAGGTGGTTACCTTCCTTCTTACGAAAGAAGGTTGGGTCAACCGAACCTTGTTTGAATTTGGACATCTTTAAAAACTTGGTTAGTGTTTCATACCAGGCCCTCGGTGCTTGTTTCAGTCCATATACCGCTTTTTCCAGAATATAACAGTGGTTGGGATATTTTTCATTGACGAATCCAGGAGGTTGCTCCACGTACACCGTTTCTTCGAGTTCTCCATTTAGAAATGCACACTTTACGTCCATTTGGTAGACCTCAAAGTTCTTGTGTGCAGCATAGGCAAGAAATATTCGAACAGATTCCATCCTAGCCACAGGAGAAAAAGTTTCCTCGTAGTCGATTCCTTCCTCCTGGCAGTATCCTTTCACCACTAGACGAGCTTTGTTTCTTATCACATTGCCTTCCTTGACCATCTTATTTCTAAAGACCCATTTGAGACCAACAAACGAGGCATCTTGAGGAGTTGGAATGAGGCGCCAAACTTCATTTCTTTCGAATTCATTAAGTTCGTCTTGCATAGCTTGAACCCAATCGGAGTGATCAAGAGCAGTGTTTACTGTCTTTGGTTCAACTTTTGAGACGAAGGAGTTAAACATACAGAACTCTACTTTTGAAAATAAGGAAGTTTGCTTTGCCTTTAGTTGAGATCGGGTCAGGACCTTTTCAGAGACATTACCGACAACCTGTGAAACAGGATGATCTCTGGTCCATTTGACAAGAGGAGGGTAATTTGGATCATAGGATGGATCCAATTCAGCATTTACCATCTCTTCTAGTTCAGATTGACTATCATCGTCATAAGACATATCAGCATTCTCCCCCTCGACAGATGAGCTTTCAAGTGTATCTTGACTTTCCGTAGCTACAGGAGTTTCGGGTGGTGTTGAGCTTTCGGGTGTTGCAGTACCCTTGGGTCTTTTTGAGCTTTCGGGTACCACAGGACTTTCGGGTGCAGATTGGCTTTCGGGAGCAGCTAAAGAACAGTTCTCCCCCTCAACATGTGAGCCCGGCTGTGTGGAAGAAGGTGGAACCTCCCCCTCAACTGAAGCACCATGTTGTGGCGGGTCGTTTGGACTTGATCCTCCTTCATTCATTTTCTTGGCAGCATCTTCGATGAGTTGCTTCAGATGATCTACTTTGTTGTCTGCTGCAATGGCTTCCGAGACAGTAGCCTTCTCTGGTTCATCGAATAACTCAACAAACTTCTCAAACAGATTAGCAATCGAGGCTGTGACTTGGCCTGTTTGAGAAAAAATTTCTCCAGCTGTCTCTTCACTGGCCTTCAACTTTTTGACATAGCTATCATCAAAAGTCACATAATAAGTTTCTTTTATCTTCCTCGAACGCTTGTTTAATACTCGATAGGCTTTTGAAGTGAGAGAATATCGCAGGAAAATCCCTTCATCGGCTTTGACGTCGAACTTGTTACGATGTTCTTTAGAATTGAAGATAAAGCATCGTGAGCCGAATACGTGGAAGAATTTGACGTTTGGCTTTCTTTTGTTGATGATCTCATAAGGAGTAAAAGTGAAACGCTTATTGAGATAGGACCTGTTCTGCGTAAAATATGCTGCATCAATAGCATCAGCCCAAAAGTATAAAGGTAAACAAGCAAAACTTAGCATGGTTCGGGCCGCCTCACACAAAGATCGGTTTTGTCTTTCGACAATCCCGTTTTGTTGAGGGGTGTAGGGAGCTAAGAAGTTGTGACTGGTTCCTTTTTCTGCCAAGAACTCTTCGAATACTTTATTTTTGAACTCCAGCCCATTGTCACCCCTGATGTTGCGAACGACTTTCCTCAGCTGCACTTCAACCTGCTTGATAAACATCTTTAGCTTGAGAGTTGCTTCAGATTTGTGCTTCAGAAAGAACACCCATGTAAAACGTGAAAAGTCATCAACAATGACAAGAATATACTTGCTGCCGCCGATGCTTTCGATAGATGATGGATCACACAAGTCAATGTGAATTAACTCAAGTGGTTCAACAACTTTAGTGTTTACAATCGATGGGTGACTTTGACGACTCCGCTTCCCCATTTCACACGCAGCACATAAATGTTCGCGATCGAACTTGAGCAACGGAAGACCTCTAACATGACCTCCTGTGACAAGTTTGTTGATATCCTTGAAGTTGAGATGAGAGAGCCTTCTGTGCCACAGCCAGCTTTCGTCGGATTGTGCTTTCGACAAAAGGCAGATAGCTGGAATTCCTTTGATAGGTTTGAGATTAAGAGGAAACATTTCGCCTTTGCGCTCCGATTTGAGAATCACTCTTTTTCTTTTCTTCTCTATTATTTCCGAACCCTCGTCGTCAAATGAGACCTTGAGACCGGTACCTCCAACGAGCTGAGATACACTGATGAGGTTGTGTTGTAGTCCTTCAACGTATGCAACCTTTCTAATTGTGAAATCTCCATTTGTTATCATTCCATAACCTTTTATTGTGCCGAATGAGTTGTTCCCAAACTTGACATTTCCCCCGTTTGAAAGAGAACGAAATTCCATCAGCTTTTCCTTCCTTCCTGTCATGTGACATGAGCAGTCACTGTCAATATACCATTCTTCGTCAAACTGCTCGTCACTGATAACCTGCAAAAATTATGCAGATTTAGGAACCCAAAGTTTCTTGGGTCCACGTGAGCCTTTCACAGGAACAGGAATAGTAAGAGAGATGTCAACAATATATGTTCTTTTTATTAAAGTTGTTTCATCTTTCTTTTTAATGGTGAAAACCTTAATTTTGTTGAGATTTGTTACAGTCGGTTTGGATTCAGGTTTAGGCATTTGGACTTTGGAATGATTTTGATTAGTCTTGACTGAGGAAACCTTCGATTTTCCTTTCAAATCTGTTGAAGATTTTGGGTTTTGAGTATGAACAGAATTGGATTTAGAATGAGGTTGAGAGGAATTAGAAGAATTAGAACGAGAGAAGTTAGACTCAGAAGTTTTATTGATTTGAGGTCCTGAGTGACACTTTTGTTTTTGGTCATTTCTGGGACCGAATCTCGAACTTTGGTCGCTTTTGCTCTTGGAACTGGACTTATGCTTTCGGTAGCTGGTGTTCTCTGAACCGAACCTTTCCCTTCGTTTGTTATGATCCTCAGAACCGAACCTTTCCTTTCGGTTATTATTACTTTCTTGCTGCCTATCAGCACTTTTCTCTGACTTTGAATTTCTGTCATGATAAGAGAAATGGGTGTTTTGAGATCGCCAAAAATGTTTTCGTTTAGAGAGATTTTTCTTGTATCTCTGATTCCTTTGTTGCTTCTGATCCTTTACTTGCTTCGGCTGTCGGTGGATGTTGGCTTTTTGCTTTTGCTTCTTGTCAGCTGGTTCACTTTGAACTGATGATCTTTCGCTTGAAGGAGTGACTTCTTCTGCAGGAACTCCTTTTTCTTCAGGAACTTCTTTTGTACCACTAGTACTTGGCACGTCGAAGTTGTCAGGTTTGTTTAGTAGCTCTGGCACGTATCTGCCTTTGGTTTTCCAGGACGTCCGCTCCGACAGACCAACAGTTTCGTCAGCATTATCGATAGGGGAGGACCAGAAGAACTCATCACAACCATCAGCATTATCTTCATTTACAATGGCTGTGAGTTCGGCTGTCTGATGTTCGGTTACTCCTGTGACCTTATACACCTGATTTGGAGTCGTCCTTACCTTTTGGTACACAACAACTTTTTCTTCAAGGATCGGGGACTTTTGTTGGGACAGACGAGCAAACTCCACAGAATTTTCTGAAATAAGATTTTTGTGGTTTTCGGGTTCGCTCTTGACAAACTCAAAACAGTCAACTTCATCCTCTACATAAATTTCACTCATATCATCATCCTCATTAAGCTCAGATGCATTTTCAACATCAATTTTATTTTCTGAGCTCAAGTTGGCATTCAATGAGTCAAACTTTTGTATGGTTTTGGTCCTTAGTTTTAGTTTATCATTTTCATCCAAAAGATTTTTCAGCATGTCCTTATGGTCCTTGGACTTTATGAAATATTCGATTTTGTCTAGACCATACATATAATTCGGATTTACATCCTCAGACGAAACTACACTTTCGTAATTATATGCTTCAGCGTCGATTTCATCTTCCTTAAACTCAAGGAAGGGCAAAATCATGCGATGAATATTCTGTCCTATTTCACAGTTAAGATGAAGTTGAGTGATGTTAGAATACAGACGCTTAGCAACCAAACAAAACACATTTCTTTGTTTCAAAAGTTTTAAATTGTCTCTTTGTAAATAAATGTTTTCGTCTTTGGATTTGATCAACTCCGAGTCCTTCAACTCTATCCACATCCTCCGTTCCTCACTCTTTGAAGACACCCTGCTTATTTGGTCAGTTAGGTTAGAATTGGTGACCCGTGTTTGAGTTAAACTGCTGTCTAAATGAGAGATTCTTGAATTTACATTTTTTAATTCTTTTTCATATGAATTTTGTGGGACTTTGAATGAAACAAAAATGGATTGTACCTTCTTGATTAATTCATCAAGCTCATTAAACTACACGCTGAGAGGTTTTGCTGTGAAGCACAAGTCCTCTCGCTCCTTCGTGTCTTCATTCCCACCGTCTGTGTTGTATCCCCTCATTTGAGATACATCCGACACCATCAAACACTTTCCACCGCTTCCTTCACCTTTCGCAACGTAAGCCTTTCCATGAGATGGCTTTCTGACTTCATCATCCTCAGAGTCGGTTGACCAGACGTCCATGCCACCGAACTCATCATCCGCTACCGAACCCTGCACAATTAAAGCATTCATAGAAGGGTTAGTAGTAGTTTTCTTTCGCTTGATCTCTTGCAGCTTTTTCATCAACACAGCTTCTTCATCTTTTTCTTCATCCTTTTCTGCCATTTTCTTTAGGACACGGTCTTTAGCATAATGGTTCTTTCCTCCGCAGTAGTAGCAGTTCACACCTGAATCTCCTTCAGCTTTCGGCTCTTTCTTTGGTTCTTTTTCCTTCGGTTCCTCCCTCACTTTTTTAGAACTATAGCTTCCCTGCCAATTTCTGTTCTTATTGGTAGGAAACCTTTTCTTAATAAACCTCTTTGGATTTGACACCATCATAGCATAATCTTCAGAGGTAAGGTCATAGTCTTCTAAGTTAAGATCTTCATCTTCTACAACACTTTTGCTTTTAGATAGAAGGGCCAAGGAACCCAAGCTTGAAACCACATTTTTCTCCTGCAAGACAATCTTTTCTTCGGATTTCAAAATCCCTACCAGTTTAGCCAATGAATATGATTTGAATTGCTCATGAGCTTTAACAGTGGACACAACCGCTCTCCACTCAGATCTAAGACCATTCAAAAACGTAACTTTTTGTTCAATCAACTTCCTTTCAATATCGTGTTTAATCATCTTACTGAGAAGATGATTGAAACGATCGAATGTCTGAGTAATAGTTTCCTCGGGATTCTGCTTAAATTCGCCAAACTCAGATAAAAGTAAGGTCTGAATGGAATGCTCCAGATCTTCGTCTGTGGAATATAACTCTCGCAGCCTATCCCATATTTCTTTGGCAGTGTTGCATGAACTTACTAGCCTGAAAGTATCTGATTGAAGAGCGAATCTGATTAGTCTCAATGCTTTAATATTGCACTGAAACTTATTCTTTTCGTCTTGAGCAATATCTTTTACGTCCTTCAACAGATCATTATACTCTTTCTGAGTTTTAATGATTTTAGACGTTGCTGAATGAGCGAATGGTCCAGACACGATTGCTTCCCAAATAAGATATCCATTGTATTCAGATCCAATGACATAATCTTCAAAGTGATGTGCCCAGACTTCGTAATCCTGGGTGTAAAGGATGGGAATCTTCATCATTGATCCAATGTTGTTTGAGATGTTTATGGGATTTGATTGTGACTCGTCCATGCTTGATCGTATAACCTGTTTGAAAGATCAGACATGTAATATATAAGATTACGGCAAAACAAATAAATGCTGAGTTACGTCAATTATGGGATGACGGCTCAATAAATATTAGTTAATGCAGAATAACCCTAATCGCAACCTTTTTCACAGAAAAGATGTGTATGAATTACACAGCCTCCTGCTCTGATACCAATTGATAAGTTATTAATTAACTTGATGATCGATTAGATCTATGTAACATGTAAGCGATGAATATATAAACAGTAAATAACCCAAGTATGAATCATGATGTGTCGAATGATTGGATTACTCAATCCTCAGCAGAGCTCGACTAAGAACTTCCATTGTATAGGATTCTAGGGTTACAAGAACGATAACAATAAACTTGCTGAATAATAACTCTCTGATCGTTCTATTTTATCGTTACTTTCTAGGAGCATGCAAGCACCTATATATAAACTAAACCCTACTAAACTCACGGATGGACAGGCCCATACCAGAGATACATAATGGACTAACTAACGAGCCCAATAGACGCAATACATAACACAAAACACGACCCAACAGATTTATTGGAGGAGGTGGATGAAGTGAAGTATGATTTCTAGTCCCACAAATGCGCAACAAAGGGATTGATCTTTCGCCTTGATTGCTATTTGGGATATCATCTTCATTAGGAAGCTTGTTCCTAAAGATTTGGGAAGACCATAGTTGTCTAAACTAGACATCTATAATGGGAGAAATTCAAGTTAGTTGATTTAAAGTCCTTAATATAACACCCAATATGAAATATTCAGGCTAGGACCCAGCAACCTATTTATAACTGGAATAGGGATGCCGTAATCCAAATTATAAAATAGTTGAAGTTAGGAAAATGACGATTTACCAATTTCCATCATGAAAACGAAATATTTTATTAGTAGGTTTTATTAGTTTTGAAACTCCTAGATCTTTTGAGATACATTGAACTTTTCAATGGCATGTTTGAATCTCGATTGTGCCCTCTCAAATTTGTGACTGGGATGCCGAGGATCACAAACAAGGTGTGAATAACCATACAAATTGACTTGGTACCCTTAACAATATTACCTAATCGATGTGCCGGTTAACCACACATGCTCCACCGATCTATAATAAAGTCAAGTTACCCTTTGCCACTCTTACCAGTCCATGTTAGTGTGTCGGTTAACCACAAACGCTCCACTAACGACTTGGTAAGGTACAAAGTGTAATTTTATGGGCTAGCACCTTTTCACATTTTCCTAAGTAACTAAGATTGGGAATTTATAAGTGTTTAGTTACTTAGTATTTTTCATTATACTTTTAATGAAGGGAGAATTATAGTCCATTCCTACCCGTTCGGCTAACGACCCTCCACCAGTCAAGGAAGCGGTGGGTGAGAGCGGACACCCATTAAATTTCCATTTTATAGGCAGTAACCTTATACCCCCCTTATAGACCGACTTCGTGAATGAGGCCTACTAACGGTAAGATTGACTTCCTCTTAATCATATCTATATAATTAAAATTATAATAATAGTATAAGGGTTGAATTTTAAACTTTTTAAAATTTCAATGTTCAATTTGGAATTAAAGTATACATGAGGAGTAACTTTTTCAAATTCCAAAACTTGAGGGCAAGTTTTGAAACTCTTTCAAGACTCTTTAAATCATAACTTATGAGTTTAATGGTTCAGTAAAATGAAGACTCTTCATTTTAATGTAACCCCTTATTCTTTAAAAACACCTTAAAGAAGTGTCTCTTCAACATCCATAACTTGAGGAAAAGTTATGGAGTCATTAAACTATTTAATGGAAAAAACTTACATTTTATGTAACCTACAAAACTTTTATGAGTTTTTAAGATTCATAAATATGACTTTTCACACAACTTGAAGACAAGTTACAAAAACATATTTTATGAACTTCTTTTAGACTAATATGGATTGAAAACAACTAAAACATATTTTTTTCATTATCAATCTAAACTAACTCATAAATCAAGGAAACATAAAATTCTTGAAAATTCATAACTTGAGGACAAGTTATGAACTCCATACAATTTTCAACAAGATCACAAATTATATCACCAAACAATTTGCACACAATTCCTATGATCTAGAAAAACTCATAAGCACGATCATTCATAATCAACAATTTTCAAGAATAACATGAACACATATAAACTTGAAACTATTATTATAGCATTGAAATTGGATTAACATAATCATTACCACATTCAAAACAAGTTTTATAAGCCCAAAACAGTCAAAGGTAATGATTCTAGACCAATTCCAGCACCAAAACTCGAAAATATGCTGTCTGGGGGTCCAACTTGTCGAGTGCATGAACAAACTCGGCGAGTTGGATGCATTTTGCCTTGGACTCGTCGAGTCTGCTGAGCAGACAGCACCAAAAGTCGATTTTTAAGCAGTTTAAGCAAGTACAACAAGAAAACAAGCCTAGGCTCTGATACCACTGTTGGGTTTTGAGCAATCTAACACTCCTAAGTGTACATGCAACCCTAAATACCTTGGATCTATGTTTTCTCTATTATACATGCAAATATCAACTTTCCAAGGTATTGTTCTATTCTAGCATACAAAACTTTGAATAACAAAAGATAGAATAACATACCTTTTGTTGGTGCTTGTCTTCATGAAGCTTGAGTGCCTAGTGCCCCAAGTGTGACACCTCAAATGGTTCACACAACACCATAAGCACTTGGAATAACTTAGAGAGAAATTAGAACACTTCAAGAATCGGCTTGCCCTCCATGCATATCTTAGTCGCCGATTTCTCACATCAATAAGATGCTTATATAGTTGTTACAATTAGGGTAAACCCTAATTGTCATGGCTTTCCATTTCCTTGGATCCATGGGTTCAAATACACCATGGAGCATCCAATGGGTTTGAGCCCAATTTGATAATGCATGGAGCATTAGCCCACTATATAAGTATGGATGATTTACACAATCAACCCATATATTTAATTAGTCTTCTTTTGATCACTTAATTAATTCTAGATTAATTCTTGATCAATACTAATTAAATAATCTCTATTAATATATTATAACTTATAATATATTAATAAACCTTAAGTGTTATTTCTCTCATTTTAGTCTATCCAAGTGCATGATGCCATGCAACCCTAAATGGACCATGCCGGGTCGGGTCAAGTCTTACCAATTATAGTTATGGAGTTAGACATTAATCCAACAGTATATGCTTAATAAGTCTAGTTGTAAACCTATGGAAGCATCGTGTAACATAAATTTTTGGTTCAGTAAGAAATTCAAGAGTATTGATTTTTAGAAGTCCAGTTAATTTCTGGGTACATGTCAAAGCTAGTGGGAGTATACTATTATGCAAGTATCACATGTTTGACAATAATATTCGTAGGAAACAAAGTTTTCAATTTGAAAATTGCAAATTCTGGGAATTGATTCACTATAGTAGGCTTCAGGGAGAGGGCACTCGTACTTCTTTTCGAATCTGAACGATTAGATCGAATAGTTAGTAGAACTTAGTAATAGACATATGTGAATATCATGTTGAAATGGTTCAACATAGAAATTTCCGTATATGAAAATACTATAGCAAGAAATTGAACAAATATTGGATATAATGAATTGTTGGATTAGTGTCTAAGTCCATAACTATTTTGGTATGTACTTGACCCGATGGTGCATGGTCCTTTTGGGTTGCCTTCACCAAAGCAACTTGATAGGATGAATTATGGAGAGAAAGGATTAAATATGATTTATTAATATATTATGAGAATAATATATTAAAGGAGAAATCATATTGTTTAATTAATATTAGTTAATAATTAATTGGTAATTAGTTTTGTGACTAAAAGAGATTAATTAAACTTAAGGGACTGGAATTGTAATTATAAGATAATTGCAATTTGGGCCATGGATTGCCTTGAATCAAGGGGTGGACGAATTCTATGGGGAAACCCATAAGGAAATCGTCCATGGGATTGATTAAAGGAGTCTATGGGTTGCTTAGGGCTTAAGCAACCAAATTAGGGTTTCCTTGTTAGATAACCCTAATAGCCTCACTATATATAGAACCCTTAAGGTTCAAAAACGTGGGGGAACTTCTTTTCTAGGGTTAGAACACATTTTGGGCAGCCTCTAACCTCTCTCCTCTTCATACTCTTGCTTATGGTGTTTGTGAGCCATTAGAGGAGTGACACTTGTGACTCTAAGCTTTCCAAAGTCAATTCAAGGAGGAATCGGGATTGTTATTGGTACATAACAATCAAGGTACTATCTTAAACCTAATTATATGTTAATATTGATTTCCATATGCTAGAATTAGAGTTTATAGTCTTGGATTCAAAGCATGTACAATACAGAAACCTAGATCCAAGCATTAGGGTTTGTATGAGCACATAGGATGTCTTATGACCAAAACCCATCATGAATCGAGTCCCATATGCTTCAGACATTTGATCGATTACATATGTCGTAACATTTACACATTCTGATTTTTCCATGTTCTTTGAGAATTGAGAGGAAAAGAATTAGAATTTTTGTATGATTAGAGTTTTTAAACAACTATCAACAACATTCTAAGGTTTACTGAAGATTGGTTACTTATGGATATTTGGAAGTATGGTATTATTAGGGAGGAGCATAGTGACAAGTCTTAGATTGAGATGATTCTTGATTAGAATTGATGGTCATATGAGAATATGAAATTTTTTCCATAATTGGAATTGAATATTAAATCTACATGTGAGTTGGAAACTTTAATGCAAAAGAAGTATTCAAGGAATACCTTGAATTTGAACATTCATTATCATGGAATTGTTTCTAGCAAAAAAGTTTGAATGGAACATTCTAGACAGTGAAAAGAAGGTCAACGCATGTAAGGATGGAATTTCAATACATTTTAGACAATGACAAGAATTTGCAATTATGAAATTAGCATCATTGGAATAGTGTCTAGTCGATCTGTTCACAACGGAAGGACCATAGAGAGGCATAGTACGCATGCTCATAACATGGCATAACTGATGTTATTTATTTCAAGTGGTTAGTTGGTTACTCAAAACATTATACAATGAATAATGTCATCATTATCATGATGATTAAATAATAGATATTTATTTAAATTCAATAGGTTTTAGTCCATTGTTAATTTATTTATTATTTTGTTTCACTTTGCATGTTTTACTTCATAAATGATTTGATTATTTGAATCTCCACAGTTACTCATACTTTTGGAAGTAAGTAATGAATTAATGGTGTCATGAATCTAATTTTAGATTGTCTATAGAGATTAGACATTATAATGGTTGTTATAATATTCATGAGTACTTAGAAAATGGAGATTTTAAGTATTGGATAAACCAATGCTCAAAGAATTACTTCATGCATTTTATCATGAGTAATTTTAAGACGATAATATCGTATATTTTTGAAATGGTGATATATGAGTTGTAATTTACAAGTCGTTTGTGCATTCGTATTGCGGAAACACATCAGTAACATGATGTTATAAAACATAGTGTCATGCATGATTTAATGAGTAAAATATATGAGAATATAAGTCGAAGTTTATTCATTCCTTTTTCCCTAACGAGAAAAGTGATATCATTGGCCCCCTAGATGATTTGATGTCGACATCTGAAAATCTTGGGCAAGCCTGGACGTAATTGATGTGTTCAATTACTAGTCTAATTTTAGTCGTCATAAATAAAGAAATCGAGAAACAAAAATTTGGACAATAAGATTGATTTCAATCCATGTACGGTGTTCATATGAAATCCTGTAGAATGGAAGAATATTTGATCACTAATCTTAGGACTAATGGCTGATTAGATCAGAGTCTGGAGTTGCACGAGGAAGCATCCTTTGTTGTTAGTTTAGAAGTTATACCTGCAATTGTAGTTATAGACTTATCCAAGTACGAGACTGTTGAATTAGTTGTCCAAGCTAGGAACTAAATTGGTATATACTTGAACTACTGACAAAGTCCTTTTAGGTTTCCCTCAAACCTAGTAACTGAATTGGATGACTTTTGGAGAGAGAGAGACAGAGATTGATTTATTGATTTATTATATGATTAATAAATAGCAATTAATGATTTATTATATTACGAGAATGATAAGTTAATGTAACATCGTGTTTTGAGTTACTTGCATTTTTACCCTTATATTGAGATTTATTGCATGTTTGGTCCTTATAATGTAAGACTTGTGGATGGGAGAGGTTGTTATTGCTACTTTTGGATTGTTAGGGTGGAGCCACGTACGTGGTGCGTATGCTATGCATACGCAGTGCGTACGCAGTGCGTACACAGTGAAGTCCCAAACCATAAGGATCCTATTTATTAATCATTAACTCCTAACCTTAGCTCCTTCTATCATCCTCCATCCTTTCAATTGTCCTTACAACCCTAATCCACCGTATGATGAATTTCTAAGCGTGTGTGCATGTTTTGAGCCTTTGAAGAAGAAGGAAGGAAGTATAGACCATCTTAGCATGTTCTTGACCTAGTAAGTCATCCTTTCAGACCTTTGGAGGGGTCTTCATTCAAAAAAAAATGTAGCATTAGGGATTAGTTTCACTCCATGCATTCCTTAGAAGGTCCTAATGCATTAAGATGTTGAGCTAAGTACCTAATAGACATGCAAAGTCATTAAGTTGGAAACTATATGACTCCTAGCGGTATTTTGGCACTGGATCTTATAGATAGACGTGAGAACATAAGGCATTAAGCTCCTAATGGAAATTTGAGAGGCCTGGGTGTAAACCCTGCGTACTTAGAGTATGCAACATGTACCAGGTCAACCATCCCATTTGTGGTCAGGGCTTGATTACGCCCAGCGTACCTTAGGAGTACGCCCCATGTATGCGTTCTATGTCGACTTGGCTAAGTTGACACGACTAGGTTGACTCAGTTAACTAGTTAGCTTTATCCATGTTTCACCAAGGCTAATTTAGGAAATTGTGATTATTTTATCAATGGGAAACGTTTGGTCATTTAGGACTTGGGTGGAGCCAGTATTCGGGATCAGAGTATCGATTAATTTTCTTTTTCAGGATGTGAAGTAGGTCTTCTTCATTGTACTTATGAGTCGAAGGCACCTAGGCCAGCCTAGTGGTTAGTATATCCTGTTACATGATAGTATGTTGTTATGATGTATAGATCTGTTAGATCAGTATCCTTGTATATAGGAAGTTAGCATGTAGTAGTGATCTGTGAATCTGCCTGTTTGTTAGATGCATGGTTATATGCTTATTTATTATGTATATGCCAACATGATATGGCTGGTTGGGTTGAGGTAGACCTGCTTTCTGCTGAAGGCTAAGATACCCAAGGCAGTCCAGATGGACTATAGGCCCCGCAAGGACGTCCAGTAGTCCAGGCCAAAGTCTTGACGAGCGGTCTAGATAGGCTTTAGGCCCTGTACAGTAGTCCAGTCATGTCGAAGGGTCAAGAGCGGTCCAGATAGGTTGTAGGCCCTGCCAGACGGTCTAGTCAGGCTAAAGGCTCGATTGTGCATGTTTTTTTTGATATATTGTATTTTGTGGTAATTTAGGAGAACTCGCTAAGCGTTGGCTTATGACTTTTAGTTGTTGTTTTAGGTATTTTTGATGATCGTGGGAAGGCGAAGGTGTGCTTGTACACATCTTCTTTTTATGGCTTTATGATATTGGAATACTCTGATATGGATAAACAATTTGGAAAAAATGATTTTTTAAATATTTTTTTTTTACTATGGGTGGTTTTTTAAAGTTTATATTTGTTGTGATTTTTAGGATGTTACAAGTTGGTATCAGATCCTTGGTTTGAGTGAACTGGAGGAACACCTGTGTGAATCCAGTCTCAAACTAAGGAAATGAAAAGGATTAAAAATGATTTTCAAAATTTTTTTCAAAATAATCAAGAAAGGATGTGATGTGTACGATCAGTCGGGGATAGTATGTAGACCCCAAATTGCCACACTATTATTTGATATTGTGATATGTTAGAACAACATGCTAATGATAGGATAGGGTCTTTGGGAATTGCATGATAGAATTGGCAGATTATATGATGCATGATAGCTTAGGGTTTTCCTTATATGAAATTGACATCATTACTGTGGTAGCTTAGTGTAAGCATCAAAATTATAGATAACTAGGATTTTATAGCCGATGATTGTTTGCTCTAGCCTTATTTCCTATTCCTTTTTTGGTTTTTATATTAGGGTAGAATCAAGTATCCGAATGTATATATGATCCAGTGTTATGTCTGATTAGCATACACGAATGTTGTAGTGTTGGTGGAACTTTCACGGATGAGTTATGTGGGGTTAGCCGACTAGTCGTGGAATGTCCAGCCTTTCTCTAAGAAGCGAGAATATGGTATATGTTCATTTCTGTGAGTGTTGTAAGTGTGGTTGTCATTATCCTCTAAGACAAATACGGTTAGGAGTTGTTTCCCATGATATGATATGAGTTTATATGATATCTCCCTGCTTTATTTTTAGTATGGCGGTTCAAGGCGATTTTAGTCGATATCCAGATTAAGAGTCGGGACAAGTGGCCAGGATAGGCCGGGATTCACTGATGATTGGGTTAGGGAGATCATTCAAAAGGAGGTTGTATCTATTTTCGAAATGTAGATACCAGAGTTGTTTGGTTCTATAAAGACCAATATGATGGTGTTTGTGGACGATTGCTATGTTGTACTTTCTGAGACTGCTACTGCTACAGCCACCACAACCGTTGCTACCTTGGGGATTGGCACCGGGAGAGACTTCCAGTACTGGGACTTCAACAATATGAAGCCCCCAGTATTTGATGGAGTTCAGGATCCGATCATTGAAATGAGGTGGTTGTCTGGCATCGAGGGATCTTTCTTTACGTGCAGTTACCCAGCTGACCAGAAGGTCAAGTGTACTCTGAACCTTCTTTGGTCCGGAGCAAAGGATTGGTGGATGTTGGTTACTAGTTTATACAACCCAGAGTTACGAACTGCAGTTTCATGGGAGTAGTTCTCTGATATGTTCCGTCCAGACACGTTCCTTTGGTATAGCGGGAAAGGCTAGCCCAGGAGTAGATGGATTTAAGGCAGAGGACCGACTCGGTGATGGAGATCACCAATATATTTACAGAGAGAGTTATGTTTTGCCATGATTTTGCTGCTTTTGAGCAAGCTCTGATGACTCGGTACTTGAACATGCTCAAGACGGACATCTGCTAGTTCATATCTACTTAGCGCTATAGATCACTCCTTGATTTATAGGATGTTGCGAGGCGACGTGAGATCGAGATGGAGCTCCAGGCGAGGGAGCAGATGCAGGCCCCGACGCAGTCGCATCCTTCTTCGAAGCGGTTCAAGGGCAATGATGTTAGGTCTACGATTCAACGTGCTTAAGGTTTCTTGTCAACTTGTTTCTGGATGCCACAAATGTGATAGGAAGGCCACTCTGCGAGGGATTTTCTCCATTCGGCCCCAATATCGAGTACTTGGATTTGTTACCACTATGATCATGTTAGCCATATTAAGGTCAAGTTTCCATTGCTTTCCGCCAAGCCGACACAGACCATGCGGCAACGACTTTGAAGATCACCGATAGGCGTCAGGGGAGGTAGAGCCCCCGAAGGCTCGAGGTTGTGTTGTTTAGCTCACTATTGAGGAGGCCATATTAGTGCCAGACGTTGTGACCAGTACTATTGAATCATAAAAGTGACCCTCTTAAACTTGACCTACGACAGCCCCTTGAAGATCCGCAGTCAAGTCAGTTCAGCAACCGCATCGGAAGTCATCATTATCAGCAGTTCACTATCTAGTTTTCTTAGAATACTCTTTTTTATCCAGTATGCCTTGCATGGATACGTTTAGATAGTTGAACAAGTGTAACCTTTGAGTCTCTATATATAGAACTCAATCTTTCTCAAATTAATAAACATCTGATAACACTTCGCATTCTAAATCTCATATATTGTGTTATTACTCTCATCTCTTTCTTACTCTCCAAACTCACTATATCATAATTGAACATCATCTCTCTTCGGAGCAAGTCATTCTTGACTTAATCTCTAAGTTTGATCTCATTTACTAACTTGGTTTAAATGCACTCCTTGTTAAGAATCAACTTACGTGTATACTTGATATAATACTTGCTGTTACTATATTTCCTTACATTTTCGCATCTAACTCTCTAATTATCTAACTCTAACTTACTGTTATTATTGTTGACCTTTTAGATCCTTTGAGATAAACTATTCCACAACTATACTTTTTCTAACATTTGTTCAAGTGTGGCTCGAGTTTTTCTCTCAACAATTGGTATCAGAGCCAAAGTGGTTTCCTTTTGAAGCAAAACTCTGATTTTCAAAAAGCCTCATATACCACTGATGCTCATATCTTTTAAATCAAAAAAAAACTTTTCAAAACAAGGAAATATGGCATATGCATTATCTCTTAATGTATCAAACAATGTTGGTGGTTCGAATAGAGCACCAATACTTGTGGCAAATGAATATCGTCACTGGTCTCTAAGAATGGAAATATATTTAAGGAGACTTGGAAGAGACATATGGAGATCTGTAGAAGAAGGACCCCATGTTCTTGTTCTTACTCCAATACAAACCGATGGAGCAACAGCCAGACTAGGAGGAGGTCAACCAACATTGAATCGTCCCACCATGGACAATCTTGAAAAAATGGAAAATGATGCTATTGCATTTTATGAGATTTCTAGTGGAGTTGCGCCTAACAACTTCGACATAATCATAAATTGCAAATCTGCAAAGGAGATTTGGGATGTTCTCAAAAAGTCTGTATGAAAGAACTAAACAAGCTCAAGACAAAGAGCTTACTACTGTACTCAATGAGTTTAACAACTTTAAAGCTCATGTGTGTGAAAGTTTGGAGGATTCCTTTAAAAGCTTTAATCTGATAGTCACCAAGTTATCCAATACTGGCCTGATCCGAAGCAACCATGAAACAAATCTTTAGTTTCTTAACGGTTTAGGAAGATACTGGACAACTGCTATAATGATTGTTCAAGGGGATAGAAAAATCCACTCTCTTTCTCTCTACAAGCTATATGGTGAACTGCAAGCTCAAGAGTCTACGATACTCAAAGACTATGCAGACTTTGGTGGTCCACTTGCTCTCATGGCATAATCCCCTCACTCTCAGTCATACTCCGCTATGTATGACAACCCTCTGCAGTCATATGAAGCAGACTCAGAGTATGATGCTGAAGAAGAATTTTAGAATGCAATTGTTGTTGTCAGCCAACAGTTCAACCGATTACCACCTTCATTTCGAAAGAACCAGCAATACAGCAAACCACCTTTCAACCGCAATCTTAACTCTCAAAAAAATCACTCTCGTTTCACTAAAAAAACTTACCCATCACCACAGTCTCAAAATACTCAACCCGAGGAGGCACCGCAGTCCATCCAAACTACAGACGCTAGTACTCCTTTAGAAGATAAAAGTGATATTGTGATATGTCACAAGTGCAACAAAGAAAATCATTTTGCCAAAGTCTACAAGGGAAATGTTGTTAAAGATATAGCATTCTATCTAAGGATGGCTCAAGAGATGGAAGAAAAGGAAAAAGGAAGAGCATATGTTGCTCAAGTTAAAAGAGACCATCAAGTTTGGTCCTCGGGGGATGAAGATGAGGACATCAACAACATCAAAGGAAAGGGAAATAAATGTATGCTTGCAATTGCTGATGAGGATGGCTCCACAAAGACGGAGAAGAATTACTGCTATATGGCTAAAGATCGGACACTCAGCATCGTTGAATAGGTAAAAATTATGATCCAAACTCTAAATTATAGCATGTATGATTGTCAGCCCTTCATAGACAACCTTAATGACACATGTGTTGCCATCCTTACAGACTATGAGAAAGCATTAGACGAGAAGAACATTGCGTCCCAAGAAATGTTTCACGTAATAGGACGACTGGATAATAAAAGACTCAAAAATGGCTATGATAGAAAAGGACTTAACGTTAGAGAAAGATGCAACAATGTTAAGTTAAACACAGTTAGAAATAGCTTTGAATCAGAGATATTTAGCTCAGAGTGAAATTGTACGCTTAAATATTTTAATACAAAAACAGTTTAATGAAAGTGAAGCCATCGAGAATCTTGTTAACAATGGGATTACTGATAATACTTACAATTAGCATTGGTCCAATGGGTACACTACCACAATGGACTCATCACCTCGATTCAATAAGGACCGTACCTACAACCCTCCTGGCCGTAAGTTTATGTTTCCGGTCAATGAAAAAACATTTACTGAAGATATCAAATTTCACATTGTTAGACTTCATGATCTGAGTAACAATTGTGTTATCGAAGAAATTCTTCCTGAATTGTCTAATCCTGTAGACAACACAACTATTCCTAGTTCTCAGACTTCATCAATCGTTGATGAGGAAATTTTTTGGGAAGGTCCCGAAGTCTCATTAGACTTACCGTCTCTGTCGTCTAACCACAATATCCCTTACTGCCGTCATGAACCTTAGTTTGTCCATTTACCTTCCGTCAACTGTCACACCAAGGTATCCACTCAGACTTATTATGCAGTTGTTCAAGGCTCTAAACTGTAGCCTTAGTCAAAAGTATTGTGACCATCCAACAAATTCATCATGAATTACCAATCGAAAACATTGAAGTTGGTTAATGTTCCGTAAATCCTGAACTCTCTAGTTCGGATGAATCAAGTCCTCGTTTTTAAAAATTACCAAATGTCTCAAGGAAACCGCAACTAAATGTCACTGACTGCGGTTCTCCTAAAACCAAGGTGAGAAAGGCTTTCAAGTAAGAAATTCGATCCCGTGGGCAAAAGCAGGAAAATATTTCAAAACAAAAGCAACTTGTCGAAATTCCAAAGCCTAGAAGTCCAGAAAAACTTGTTTTCGCAAATTATTTGACCAAAAACTCTGCAGTCAAGAAAACGAAGAAAAAGAATGTACAGTTTCTAAATCCATTTCAAATCCATCTGACACAACCCAAAAGAAAGTAAAGTCTTTTTGAAGTAACGGTTTTCAAATCTATTCCTTAGATAACCGAAAATGAAAGGTTATTTTGCCAACTCCAGCACTCTTAAAGTCACATCAAAGTTTTAAGAAATCACTTCACAAAAGGTCTACACATCCTTTTACAGCTTTGAAATCTGCTTTTTCAAATCCTACGGTCAGACCTCATAACCCTCGGACTAGTCACAAACATACTTCCTCACAAAGACCACTGGCTAAACAAAAGGTCAAATCAAATGACAAAAGTCCAGTTTGCAAATGTCAGTGTCAAAAGTTTTCTTCTCATATCAAATCACGCTCTTTTCAAAAACGTCGTATCTTTTCTCAATCTCACAAAACTCCAAAAAATCTCAAACACCCAGGACTAGGTCTAATAGTTGACACAAAACATATCCCTGCAACCTCGTATCATGCATCAATAAAAAACTCTTATGTTACCCCAGGCTCCAAACTTATTTGGGTGCCTAAACTTACCGTTTAATTCTCAGGCATTGTGCAAGGAGGACCGAGAAGAAGAATGGTTGATCGACAGTGCCTGCTCCTTACACATGACTGGAAGGTTAGAATACCTTCGGGATTTCAGGATAATTTGTAACAGGGGTAACGTCACATTCGACAACAACGCGAACGGGATCATCCGAGGTTACGGTGTTCTTACTACTAGAAACATTTCACTTGAAAAAGTAGCCTACGTAGAAGGCCTCAAACACAATCTCATTAGTGTTGGCCAACTATGTAAGGCAAGCCATCGGGTTGAATTTGAGAACCAATTTTTCTACATAATGAAAAGCGATAGGGGCACTTGTCTGATCAAATCCATATCCGAAGGTACTATCTATCCTCTGGATGTCTCCCTGATCATCGGCAAACCGCAGTTTTGTTTCCTATCAAAAGCCATATTCGAAGTTAGCTGGCTCTGGCGTCGTAAGCTTGCTCATCTCAATTTCTGGCATATTAAGAACCTGGTCACAAGGGAACTTGTTTGAGGTCTACCTATTCTTAAGTATCACAATGACACTCTCTACCTTGCATGTGAGTGTGGCAAACAGTCCAAAGAAAGTTATCTTATGGTGATCGACTCCTCAATCTTAGAACCACTGGAACTTCTCCATATTGATATCTGCGGTCCATCCACCATAGCCAGTCTTCACCATAAGAAATTCATACCGGTTATAGTAGATGACTTCACACGTTTCACATTGGTCTCCTTTCTTAAACTCAAGTCAGAAACACCGCAGGCACACATAAATTTTATCAAGGAGATAGAACTTCAAATCAAACTACCAGTGTGTCGCATCCGTAGTGACAATGGAACCGGGTTCACTAATCATCATCTCAATAGTTTCCTGATTTCCGAGGGCATAAGTCACAATTTCTCAGCTCCATACACCCCACAGCAGAATGGAGCAGTAGAGCGAAGGAACCACGCTCCGGTACAAGCAGCCATATCTATGCTCAATTTTGCCAACCTTCCTCTCTCCTTCTGGGCCAAAGCAGTGGCCACAGCCTGCTTTTTGCAGAACTTAAGCATCATATGCAAACGTCTTAGCAAAACACCATATTAAGGTCTCAACAACAGGAAGCCTAATGTTCATTTCTTTCACATCTTTGGATGCAGATGTTTTGTGATGAACAATAAGGATCATCTCAACAACTTCGTACCAAAATCTGATGAAGGCATCTTTCTTGGTTACTCAAGAAACAAAGTAGCCTATAGGGTTCTCATAATATGTACGAGACTAATAATCGAAAGCTTTGATGTGAAGTTTGATGATTATTATGTACACAACACTTCTCCTTCCACCGATACAAAATCAATCATGGAATGTGATGTTCTTGACTCTGCGGGTCCATTAAAGATAGTTGAAGTTAACTATGATGATCTCTTGAATCCCATCAAAACTGCTAAACTATCTGAAATTATTGTGTCTCCTGAAGCTCAAATGCAGCATGCTGAATTATCTAGTCCTATGCCATCCAATGATGTATCACTTAATACTTCCACCTTGCCAGTTGAGGGGGAAAACTCAACTCTAGATCGTACTACAACCATCGAGGTTGATGTATTAGAAGAAGCAGCTCCAATGCCTCTCCACAGAGGATTTCAACCACCAAACGTTTCTTCGGACTAGGATGTGGAAAACATAGAAAATATCGACACCAGAACTAACCCAAGAGTTCTCTTAATTCCAACAATTCAGGGGGAACTTTCTCACGCTCAAGAGGATTTTCAAGCAGCAATCCAGGGGGAACCACTTCCAATAGAAAATGCTAATCTCGCTCCAACAGTCCAAGATGACTCCTCAGGGTGCTCTCAAATCCAGGGGGGACTACTATCTCCAACCACAGGATCTTCCAATATTGAAGATATTCCCTCTACCGCAGCTGCTGATCATCTGCAACCCCATCTTCACGTATGGACGAAGGACCACCCACCGGGTCAAATCATCGGCAACCCATGCGCAGGTATCCAACTCGATCTTCCGAGGATTTATCTGATGATTGTCACTATGCAACATTTATGTCCTCGGTTGAGCCCCGAACAATCAAAGAAGCATTACTAGAAGTAGACTGGATATCCGCAATGCAAGAAGAATGTAACACCATGAAATTTGAACAATTTTTCACTTTTGAAAAACCATAGAATATCATTCACAATCATTTTAAAAACATTGTATCAACATTGTATCAATACAAAACCCCAAGATCAATATATATAAACTCCAATATGCGTATGTACGAATCATGTCGGCGCCTTCCCCCGCTCATCACTGGTACCTGAAACACATCACACAACAACTGTAAGCATAAATGCTTAGTGAGTTCCGCAAAATACTGCATACAACACACACGCCACTTGAGGCTATAATACGACCCTCTGGTCGATGTGTCTCAGCGGGACCCTCCAGTCCCGTAGCTCGTTGGACCCTCTGGTCCGGTCATAGCTTGTTGGGCCGTCCGGCTCGGTCTGTATCGTTTGACCCTTTGGTCCGGTCTATAACCTCATACAACACACATATAATCACCTAGCACATAATCTTATACATAACACATAAGACACTTTGGTCCATACATAATACTACTCTAGGTAACGTATAGTGAGAAGACTCACCTCGGTGTCTCGGTAAGTCTCTGACTCGGTAGAAATGTGATCTAGCCTCCGCCTAATCACATAAAGTAAATACTCTCATAAATACAACTATAGTCAACCCTAAAAGTCAACAAAGTCAACGGTCAAACTTTAACCCGACTCGTCGAGTGCACTAGGTCGACTCGGCGAGTCTACACGTGTCCAGCGACTCTCTTAGTCCCTCTCTTGGCACGTCGAGTACTTCCCCTGACTCGAAGAGTTACACCTGGCATGAATCGTGGGGCCAACCCGACTCAACTCGCCGAGTCTCAAGAACAACTCGGCGAGTTCCGCCTTGAACTCCAGTCCCCCTAACTCTCCCTGACTCACCGAGTTAATCCCCAACTCGGCACGTCTACTCACTGAGTGCTTTACAGGAAACCCTCATCCTACTCGCCGAGTCTGTTCCTCGGACTCGGCGAGTTCATGCCATGCACAAACTCTACAGGCCTCCTGAGGTCAGATCTATTCCATACATTCATAGATCTGGCCTTCCCAAGCATGATAAACACGTAAAGTTCAGACCTTAACACTCATATGACATCTAAATGGTCTAACTTGGTGATTTAGCCCCAAAAATGACATCTCAAGCTCATGGCTCCCAAAATGACTCATAAAGCTCCACGGGTTAAGGTCTCTGGACCTCTTTGGGTCCAGATCGAAAACATAAACTCGAGAAAGTACCAAATGCTCCACTTATCCAACCTCTAAAAGGGTTAGAAAACCCTAACACTAAGAATCAACACAAAAACTGAAGAAGGTCCAAGCAAAATACCTCAATACGATCTCTATGAACTCAGAAATCACCAAAATCACACCTACTGCAGCCTCCTCTTGCCTTGGTCACCTCCTTCTTGCAAAACACCAACAAAAGGATCAAGAATGGCCTCTCCTTCCTCACAAACACTCTAGATCTCTTAGGGTTTCTCTCTGGGGTTTTGTGGCCGCAAATGACGGCCCTAAGGGCCTTTAAATACGTCTCAAACCCTGGAAATTAGGGTTTCATTAAATAGCGTGGACTCGCCGAGTCCACTCATGAACTCGCCGAGTCTAGCTGTGAACTTGGATACGAATCCGCGACCATACTCGGCAAGTTTAGACGCCTACTCGCCGAGTCTCCTTGAAACTTCTAAAAATAAAAGAATAAAATATAATACCTTGGAATCCGGATGTTACAAAGAACTAGAAGAATTCAAAAGAAACAACGTCTGGCAACTCGTTCCAAAGCTGCAAGGTCACACTATTGTTGGTACTACATGGGTGTAGAAAAACAAGTTGGATGAATCCAGTACGGTCGTCAAAAACAAAGCAAGGCTAGTTGCCAAGGGATATAGTCAACTTGAAAGTATTGACTATGATGAAACGTATGCTCCAGTGGCACGAATGGAAGCCATCCGAATCTTCTTAGCATACGCAGCTCATAAGAACATCAAAGTACATCAAATGGATGTGAAACGTGTTTTTCTCAACGGTGAATTAAAAGAGGAGGTTTACCATCAGCAACCTATGGGCTTCGAAAGTCTTGAATTCCCAGACTACTCCCTAAAGCTTGAAAAAACTATCTACGGTCTAAAGCAAACTCCAAGAGCATGGTACGAGACACTCTCTGAATTTCTTGTCTCGTCCAAATACAAAAGTGGAGTGATTGAACCAACTTTATTTAGAAAGGCTAATGGTAATCACCTTATTCTTGTACAAATATATGTGGCTGATATCATCTTTGAATCAACTGATCAACGGTTAGCGGATGAATTTTCTAAGCTCACGACCAACAAGTTCAAAATGAGCATGAATAAAGAGATTAACTTCTTTCTACGACTTCAAGTAAAGGAAATCCCTCAAGGAATATTCATCCATCAGGAGAACTACACCATATAACTACTGAAGAAATACTTGATGGACAATTTCTCTTCGGCCAAGGTTCTCATGGCCTTCGGATATAAGATATCTGTTGATCCTTCCAATGAATCGGTGGATCACAAGACTTGTAGAGGAATAATTGGCTCATTGATGTACCTCACCGCAAGCCGACCAAATATTGTCTTTGCAACAGGTGTATGTGCAAGGTACCAGTCTGATCCAAAATTGTCACACATGACTGCAGTAAAGCAGATTCTACAATACTTAAAGGGTAGTAAGACCCTTGTTCTATGGTATCCCATAGGAAATGACTTCAGCCTAAAAGCATTCACTGATGCGGATCATGCTGGATGCAGACTAGATCGAAAAAGCACATCAGGTGGATGTCAATTTATGGGTGGAAGACTCGTCAACTGGTTATCAAGAAAACAAAGTTGTGTATCATTGTCTACCGTAGAAGCTGAATATGTGGCCGCAGGCAGCTGTTGTTCACAAGTCTTATGGATGAAAACACAAATTATGGATTATGGATACAAAATGTTGTGTATACCAGTTTATTGTGACTCTGAAAGTGCTATAGCGATTTCTCACAATCCTATTCATAACTATAAGACAAAGCATATTGAACTACAATATCACTTCATCAAAGACCACATCCTAAAAGGTAACATTGAACTAATTTTTGTTCATACTCATGAAGAGGTTGCTGATTTATTCACAAAGGAACTTGACTCTACAAAACTCAACAATTTCATACAAATGTTTGGAATGATGAATCCGGACCAACAATTCTTCTTGAATTAATAGGTACCGTAGACCAATCTTGGTATCTGATTGTGGTGCTAATTAAATTTATTTATGATCGATAGTTTTGGTGTATCCCAAGTATCGTAGTATATTCTATGTATTGTAGTATCCCTCTTACACCGCAACTATATATCATATCTATCTTTCAATGTTCCTTATTGATTGTTATTACAAATTTTGGTTCAAGTGTTCTCCTCAGCTCTTCTACTGCAGTCATCAAACCATCCATCCACATTGATAAAAGATCCATCCGCAATGAAGTCTCAATCTGCAATGAAGTCTCAATCCGTAATGAAGTCTCAATTTCTCATCAACTTCATAAATTCTTGAAACGTTGTGTGCTATTTATTGATCCTTCATTAAATAAGAAAAACATGCTAAAAAAACATTCTTGGTGTAGCATACAATCGTTTCAATTCTACTTTTCAAATAAACCTTGTGTCAGACATACTCTAGGTATGATGACAAAAAGAACAGTTTTCCATAAATATTTCTTTTTAAGAAATCCTTTTCCTCTAAACTGTCGCTTCCTATTACCCCAAAACGTCAAATCCGTTACATATTCCTCCTTTATACAACAGATTAACCCCCTTACCACACGTTCTTTAGACATGATGGTTTAGGGACTGACATTTCATTAAATGCAACTGCTTTTGAAAATTTTAAAAATAAAAAAATAAAATAAAAAAAATCTTTTAATGATCTGTGGATGAGATTGCTTTGAAATAAAAAAAACCAAACGTTTTATTTTACCTGACTCTACTTAGGGTAAAATCAATTAAGTTTTAATCCGCTACTATAAAACTCTATTTTTCTTCCCAAGAAAGGTTTACGCTTTTTGAAATCTCTCAAGAAGAACTTCATCTTCTTCATCTTCTTACACTCAGTTTTTCAGCAAGATTCTTCGAACCTTTTTTCAAAATGGTGAAATCGGTTATCTCCAAGAAAAACTCCAAAACGTCTGTCTCTGTTCACCCAATTGGTCCAGACTCTACCTCAAGAAACCAAATGCTAACGATTGCGTCAAGAAATTTTCGGGCAATGTTTGATGTGGATTCTTTTTACAATGATTCAATCAAGTTGATGATCAAGTTCTTGTTAAATCATCCATTGTTCAGTCCTTTTGACGCTTTCACAGACGTGGTACCACTGTCCACACTCTACAAATGTGCTTTCACTGCATATTGCCCCCTTAACAACCTTCAGGAGGTGCATCTGAATCTGGTGAATGATTCATTGGTTATTCTGACCAAAGAATTTTTTTTCAACTCCATTAATCTATTAGTTCATCCTTTAACAAAGTTCTTCACCCCAAGCACAACCGCTATCTTGTCTGCACTTTACCAGATGGGTTACAAAAAGAAGCTCAAAAGTGTAGGCGAATTCAAGAAGAATCAGTTGTATGCGGTATGGCAGTTCGTATGCCACTTCGTAATCTGCAGTCTGCCTGGCAGGAAGGGAGGCACTGATAACATGGTCCTCAAACTGTTAGAGTTGGTATTGAGCATCTTCACTAGCAACAATGTCAACTATGGTCAAATTCTGTGGGATTACTTCCTGCAGTACATTCCCAAAGAAAGTCTAATAGAAAGTCCTACCGAACTCACATTTTCAAGATTCTGGTCTCTATGTATCTCCGATCTACATGCTGATGCGGGTCTGAGCATGGGAAAAGATGTCAACCTCTTCATCACCAAAGATCTTAAAAGGTACAATCCCTCTAAAGATCAATCAATATTTAGACCCATTACACGACTACCAGTCCACATTTTGTCCACACTTGGACTTGAAACCACTAATGTCACAGATCACTTAGAGGCTATGGAAGGTATTGACCCATACCTACCTACCCCACCTCTACATAGTCAGAACATACAAACCTCAACCCCACCTATCAATCCTGATAGTACCAAAGCCCCATCCTCTACTACTCTATCAAACTTACCTTTATCGCAAAGGGTAAAGAAGGTTGCCTAAACCAAACAAAGCCCCCGCAACATCTCTAAGAAACATGGAACCCCAAAGAAGAAAGATGGTCTCAATCACATTGAACCATCAAAGAAAAGGAAGCTCAAACCAATTGTTCCTTCAACTGACGAATCTGATGATGACGCACAACCCATTGCAATCCTTAATAAACAAAAAAACCAAATCCACTAGCCAAATGCATGACCGGACAGATACCACAGCCTCTCAAAAGGCTCCGGTAGTCCTTGGGGTGGCCGCAGACCCATTGAACTCATCCATCAAATACCACTCAAACACAGAAAGTGTGTATGTTTTAACTATTCGTGGAGACTCACCCCCAGCTTAATCCCAAGGGTATGGAACTGGTTGTCGCCCTAAGGTCTCCGGGGCTTCCTGTCTACATTTCTTTTCTCCTGAGGATTTCAACTTCATCCTTTTGTTTGTAACCCATACACTTCAAACACCTTCACAACCGCAGGGCACTTCTTCCGCCCTTGCCAGCACTGAGCCGATGCCAGACTTGACCAGGGGTCAAGGAGACTGAGGAAGCTCAGCAAATCCTACTCTGCTTCCATCTTTTCCAGGTGATTTAGGCACAGCGAGCACAATGGTGTAAGGATCCATGAACCCGAGGGACACCTTGGTGCAATTTCAAGGAATTGACGATATTGATCTTAATGACTCATTGAGTACTTACAAACCATCAAACGAAGTTGAAGCAAAGAAATATGCTACTTTCTGTAGGGCATTTCAAGCAAGAAAGGACCGTCAAACAAAGCAGCTTCAACAAAAACAACTAGAAATTCAAACTATGGCGAAGTACTGGGCAGACACAATTAACAACGCCAACGCCAACACCATTACCACTATTCTGTTAGTGCAGGAGTGGATGTCCAACGTGGTTGAGACAGTCCGCAACGTTCAGACCACTCCCGGTGATCAAGGTACTTCAAGAATCCCTCCAACTCCAAATGCTCAAACTTCTCAAGACGATGGCACCGCAATCGAAGTCAACTCCACACCTACATTCAGGCTCGATGACTTTGATCTCAATGAGGTAAATCAACCTGATCCTTCTAATGAAAATTTAATGATATTTGACGAAGAAGAAGCTTCAAGTGGCTCTCAACACTCCACCTCCAAGCCCAAAGAGAAGAAGAAGAAGAAGAAACTGGTTGTCTCAAGGAAAGAATTTATGGGTCTACAAGCCAAAGTAGAATAGATTCTTGCTGCAGTCAGGCCCACTCAACCGCAAGCTGAAGACATTCCAGGACCGCAATCCTTAATTGAAAGAATCAAATGACTGGAACTCGTGAACGACTGGCTGCTGAACGAATTTCTCTGAAAGTTCAAATGGGGATTCGTTCTTTGGACACAAGTCACAAGGTTAACCATCAAAAATTTATGGCTACTATGGAGCGCCTCATCTCTGAGGTATCTACAATCAAGGCAGAACTTCAAACTACCATTGCGGATCAACCAACACACTCAAAGAAGCTGATAGATGAAACTCATACTACCTATGACTCCACCATCTCGGTCCTTGAATCTATGATCAACTGTCTTTGACGTTCACTATCTTAAAACATTCATGGTCCAAAGATCATTCAACTTACCAAACAGATTCATCACTTACTTTTCAACACCACCATTCCCAACAATCAGCAAGTGGTTGATGCACTTAAAGATCAATTGGACAATGTGTGTGCTAAAGTCGATGGTCTTCAGCAATGGCTTTAGGAATCCCCGACTCTGCATTCCTCAAGAGGGGGAAGTGACGAAGACTATCATTCAGGGAGCATCTCTCATCAACATAGAATCTCTCATGTTATTAATGCAAGAACTCCTTCACCACAACATCAAACTCCACCACAATCAATCACCACTGCAACAGGAAAACATTCAAGAAGAAGATCCTAAGCGACCGGAAACTCCTCCCCACTTCAAATATTTAGCATCCAACACGTCATTAGAACACTGAAATGACTCTCCCACAAGAAAACGAAAGAAAGCATACTGGAAAGCATCCAAATTTGCTGAGCTTATCTGGAGAGCAAACGGATTCGACATCACCATGGATGAATCCTTAGTCAATTCTTGGATCAACCCTCACTGCAGATTGATGGATGATGACTACAAACCCAACCTTACCTTTTTTGAACCCCCATCTTACGGTTACTGGGATGTTCCAATATCCCCCAATGCAAAATACTTCACTGTATTTGAGTAATTTGACTGCAACTTACCTAATCACAAGACACTACCCATGGTATTTTGAAAGACTCAATCGATTCCATGCCAAACGTGCTTCCTCAATAGAGAAAATCTAGTCTAACGACAAACCATCCGTAGTCAAGAACTTCAAACCCTGGAAATTAATGAAAGCTGACTTCATCTAGTATACTCTCACAAGAAGGAATCAGGACTACGTCCGCACCCAAGCTGACTTCCCATGTATGAATCCAGAAGAAGTCTTCCTGATAGCCAAGTTGTTCCTAAACACAGCAGAAAATTATCCAAAGATGAAGATAGCATTTGAAAGGGAAAGCACATTCCTAAGGGAAATCGTCTGTGACTTCGCAATGATTGATGCAAACATCCACCCTGTCCTGGCCAAAAAGTTCGATCTACCACAACTAGATCTTGCACCAATGTTAACTAAAGGATATCAAGAGAGATCTCTGGGTGCAACAAACTTTCCATATCTTGAAGTCATTTTCAAAAGGAAACTCAATGAAACCAAGTATTTCATCCCGATAACTGCCATGAATCGTCTCATAAGGAAGCAAATTGAAATTTGTCGAACCGCAGTTCAAAAGTCCAAACACATAACTGTCGAAATCAGGTTCGAAATTTTAAGAAGGATCACCTGGTTAGAAAATATAAGAAAGTTTTGGTGGATCCTAATCAAGTTCCTAAAACTTGATAACTGAAGAAAAAGTTGAAGAGGTCACTTAGGTGGAAATTGTTGAATCATCAAAGTGACCCTCTGAAACATGACCTACCGCAACCCCTTGAAGATCCACATTCAAGTCAGTTCAGCAACCGCATCCTAAGTCATCATCATCAGCAGTTCACTATCTAGTTTTCTTAGAATACTCTCTTTTATCCGGTATACCTTGTATGGCTACGTTTAGATAGTTGAACAAGTGTAACCTTTGAGTCTCTATATATAGAACTCAATCTTTCTCAACTTAATAAACATATGATAATAATTCGCATTCTAAATCTCATATCTTGTGTTAGTACTTTCATCTCTTTCTCACTCTCCAAACTCACAATATCATAACTAAACATCATCTCTCTTCGGAGCAAGTCATTGTTGACTTAATCACTAATCTTGATCTCATTTACTAACTTGGTTTGAATGCATTCCTTGTTAAGAATAAACTTACGTGTATACTTGATATAACACTTGATGTCATTATATTTCCTTACATTTCTGCATATAACTCTCTATTTATCTTACTCTAACTTATTATTATTATTGTTGAGCTTTTAGATCCTTTGAGATAAACTATTCGGCAACTATACTTGTCCTAACATTTGTTCAAGTGTGTCTCGAGTTTTTCTCTCAACATGTATGTTTCTATTTATTGTTCAGTTAATTCTTTTTATGGTATGCTTATGTTTATACTGCTAATAGGTACATTGTTAGTGAACACTTTTCCTGCTCTTGGGTTATTTGACTTGGGTGCGAGTTGGTCCTTTATGTCTTAATCTTTTAGTAGGTATTTTGGTGTGCCCCTTAATGAGTTGGAGTGTCCCTTGCAAGTTTCTATCGCCAATGAACAAGGGGTTTCTACATCCATAGTGTATAGTGGCTGTGTATTGGAGATTTTTGGGGTGCCCTATCTGATTGATTTGCTCCCTATCCTCATGGGGGATGTTTCCGTGATAGTGGGGATGGATTTTATGAGTAGGTTCAGTGCTATGATCGATTGTGAGGGTCAGCGAGTGGTAGTTCGAACCCCAAGTGGGGGAGAAATAGTTATATATAGAGAGGCTACCAGGGTTGGTTCAGGGTTTTGTTGAGCAGCCAAGGTGTGATATTATATTCAACATGGGTGTGAGGGTGATCTGCCATATGTGACTGACACTCAGGTCAGGGAGCAGAATTCAGTATCAAAGGGATTGGTTGTGAGGGAGTTTACCGATGTTTTCCCCGAGGAGTTTCCCGGTGTGCCTCCTGAGAGGCAGGTTGAGTTTATGATTGATCAATTGCCAGTTGTAGCTTTGATTACCAAGGCGTCATACATCTTGGCACCGCCTTAGATGAAGGAGTTTTCCTCTCATCTTTAGGAGTTGTTAGGCAAGCAGTTCATCAGACCTAGCAGTTTACCCTGGGGAGCGTCGAAACTATTTGTCAAGAAGAAGGACGGTTAACAGCGGATGTGCCTTGATTATCGGGAGTTTAACAAGTTAATGGTGAAGAATTGTTATCCCTTTCTACGGATTAATAAACTCTTTGATCAGTTGCAGGGTGCATATTGGTTCTCCAAGATCAACCTGAGGCCCAGGTATCATCAAGTGAGAGTGAGAGAGGATGACATGGAGAAGTCCACGTTCCAGACTCATTATGGGCATTACTAGTTCATGGTGATTCCATTAGGCACCGCAATGCGCCTTCTGTGTTTAACGATTTGATGAATCGGGTGTGAAGGTCGATGCCCAACCGATATGTCATTATATTTATCGATGAAATCTTTGTGTACTCCAAGAACAACACGAGGAGCACCTTCGAGAACTTTTGGTAGTGTTGAGGTGGGAACGGTTGTATGAAAAGTTCTCGAAGTGTGAGTTTTGGTTACAAGAAGTCCATTTCCGGGGACATCTCATTAATCAAGATGGGATTTTGGTCGATCTAGCCAAAATTGAGGTTGAGATGCAGTGGGAGGTTCCGAGATCTCCCTTAGAGATTTGGAGTTTCTTGGGTTTGGCAAGATTCTATCGAAGATTTATTTAGGATTTCTTCAATATTACGGTACCTCTCACTCGTTTGATGAGGAAGGGAATGGATTTCTGATGAGGCCTGAGTAGCAGTTGGCATTTGAGACTCATTGGCGGAGTTATGTGAGGCCCGGTGTTGACCCTTCCAGAGGGAGTCGAGGATTTTTGGTACTTACGGGTCGATGGAACCAAGCATGAACCAAAGGATAATATATCTTGTTACATGATAGTATGTTGTTATGTTGTAAAGATCTGTTCAATCAATATCCTGGTATATAGGATGGTAGCATGTGGTAGTGATCTATGAATCTAACTGTTTTTCGAATGTCTGGTTATATGTTTATTTGTGTTTGTGTATGTCGACATGTTATGGTTGCTTGGGTTGAGGTGGTTCAACTTTGTGCTGAAATCCAAGATACCCAGGGCGGTCCGGAAAGACTATAGGCCCCGCAAGGCGGTCCTATCAGACCGGAGGCCCGGCGAGTGGTCCTGATAGGATGTAGGCCCTGCAAGGCAGTCCAATCATGCTGAAGTCTTAGGAGCGGTAGGTTGTAGGCCCTGCGAGGCGGTCTAGTCAAGTTGAATGCTCGGTTATGCAAGTTATTTTTTGATATGTTGTATGTGGTTGAACTTTAGGGGAGCTCACTAAGCTTTGGCATATGGTTTTTAGTTGTTGTTTCAGGTACTTTTGATGATCGCGGAAAGGCAAAGGCCTGACCGTACACATCCTCTATTTATGGGTTTATGATTTTGGGATTCTCTTATATGGATAAACAATTTGGAACTAATGATTTTGTCAACATATGATGAATATGGATTGTTTTTAAAAGTTTAAATTTGTTGTGATTTTTGGAATATTACAATTAATTAGAAATATGATTATTTAATTAAGAATTAATCAGAAAATAATTTGAATTAATTTTGGCATTAATTGGATTAATTAAAAGTGCAAGGACCTAAGTTGTAATTGTTCGATTGTGTAACAAAAGGCATTCTAGAACCTTCAACCAGAGGTCGACGGTTTGGAGGGAATTCTTGGGTTCTACACTATCCCATGGAGATAATTAGGAAACTAGATAATTATCTGATTTAAGATATTATGATTTTAATCAACCAATTGTTATCTAGGGTTTTCTTATCATCTATAAATAAGATCTGTTGTGTTCATGTTTTTAACCAATCATTCCTTTAGAAGGATGGCTGAAAGTTACCTTCTTATCTTCTATCTCTTCACATCACTATGGTTGATAGGGTTTGGGTGTGAAACATCATAGGCGCGGTATTTATGGTGCTTGCTTCCAAGAGTATTTGAAGTAATATTGGTTTGATTGTTTACTACAACAATCAAAAAGGTATGTAATCCTTAACTTGTTATCAATTTTGAAAATAACTTGGGCTTGTAAGGTTCTTGTTTTTCAATAGAATGTTACTTCATTAATGTTATGACTAGATGTAATAGGTTGCATGTACCCTTAAGTGTATAAGGATTTATCCATGTTATTGCATGTAAAACCCATCACCTAATTCACTAGCATTAAGTTTATTGTGTTAAGGTTTCATTTAAGAGACCTTGTTATGTGAAGATCCTCTCGCGACCATTTTTCCTTATACAAAAATGAAAAAGTTCCTGAACCTAACTGTTACATGCCCCTTTCAGGTTTCGACTTTGTCAGACTATAATAGTTTTCACATTATCACCACCATAGATATTTTTAAGATGGTAAGAGAACAGTCTTAGACCAAAATCTTTATTTATTCCAAATAACGAGTCTATGAAGACATTTTCTAGAGACCAATTCACTACATATGTGAGACTTATGAATGTATACTTTTATCACTTCGTCAATTCTAACCCATAACATGTTATAATTCTACACAAGCCTAGGACAATTGATGTTGAGATCTAAGGTAAGATCATTCAATTTACACATAGGCTAAGGTAAAAATCTCTAGTTCCCTCAAGATATTCGATGTTGTTTTCTTACTTTACAACCAAAACATCCGTTCTATGATATACATAACAACAATCAAAGCAAATAACTCTTCTCTGAGCATCTTGTGCTGCAACTCTTATGGATATTGATGTTGAATCCGAAGTTAGTTTTCCTTTCTCACTTTTTCCTTAAGGGTTTGTTCTCCCTTACATGGGTGTGAACATATATGTTCATGTTTGTGCTTGAACTTGCACTTGTTCTTTTATCGACCAATGGCCCTTCAGTCCTAATTCCTAAATCACAACTCGATTTTCATAAGAGACTACTGCTCCTTTCTAAATTAGGTCGTAAACTCAACCCGAGATAAGGTGTTTACTTTGGCTATAGTAACAGACCAAATGGTCACATTCTAAGTATATTCCATTGCATGACACAACATATATATATATATATATATATATATATATAATGAACTAAATTCTTGAGTCTACAAAAGACATTAACATGGAAGATACCCTCAGTCTTATGTTTACAACCTAATCGTTCCTCTCCCTGTCAAGTAAGAAGGATCTACAACCACAACATAGTAGATGACATCTCTAGCTATTGGCTACTTAGCCCTAACAAAGGCTTCAACAGTTTTGTCAATTGCTTCGATCATATCCTTCTTTAATCTCCTGACTAATGTTAGTCACTATGCCAAACATGGTTCACTAAACAAATTAACTCACATATATAAATTTATTTTATTCGAACATGATCCTTTATGACCACGTTGGTCTAAACTAAAATTACTTTCCTAGTCATCACGATAACACATGTAATAATGGACACAAACAAAAGAATTCAAATACTAGTCCCTTAGTAACCTTACAAGTCATCCTGATTCAAGTACAGATCTTGTGCTTTCGTTAGTACTTGCCTATAATAGCTTTCACACCTACGCACACTTTTCCCAAGAATTGAATCATAGTCCCCAAATCATTATATATGATAACCACTAGACAATTTAGAACACACAAGTGTGTCCGTAAAAGCACATAAACAATTTCTTAGACTCCACTAGGATCTTCGCTTCTCTTTTAAGTGCTCTAAGAATAGCCACGTGCTTTACTGAGCATATATTAAAGTTTTTAGACTTCTTTTCTGGGATTCATCTCGCATATGTGCCCGATCTACTATATTCTAAAAATTTCCTAGGTCACTAGAAATTTCCATTTTCGAACTCTCCTTATTCCTTCCAGCATAGTGCCTGATCTACATGGCATATAAACCTAAACTTACTTGTATCGCGTGTTAACATATGAAAGTCATCATCCATATTTTCTTATCTCTACTCTTCATTATCCTTTACTTTGTAGGTGTCAGACCAAAAAAATTATGCTTCTCAGTTGCATGTATTTCATGTCTAGTTCATAGGATTCAATCCTAAGAAGTATGTATTTTAGTTGTATCTCAACATGTTCTACTACCTTCCACTTTGTTCTTTGACATATCCTGAAATTAGTGTTTCTCCTTGTGCAATACAATGGGTGTATTGCCATTTTAGCTAAATTATCTAACTTTACTAAACAAGTAAGTCATTTTACTACATCACAAACCAATAATTAATTTCACCATCCTAGTCATGTATGTTGAAATCGACTTAACACATTGTGGAATTCTCATAAGGATGTGATAGCAGTCAATTGTCAATGAGTATTATTGAATACCAAGTAAGAGCATCCTGTATATGGTACAAATCAACTCGTAACACATCACCCGAACTGCACACTACATTGCAGTGATAAGCGAAGTCTTGGCCTAATGAGGCTGAAAACTTTGTCGGCCTTTCATTTTGTCTTACTAAATTTCTCTGAATTCTTCATATCATCTCATATAACTTTATTTTCTATGTCGTCGAAGTGATTATCACAATCTTCAGTACCTCTAAATCCATAAGCCATCACTCCTTCAAACTAGTAGGTGGCAGAATCGCCAGGTGGTAGGGCGACTTTATGGATCTCTCCAAATTCTTATATTCCCATCACTTTTTAATGTATTTTGAAAATACGATACGTTCTGAAGGTACTATCATATATACGAAGTTACCGATGTTAACTATCATAAATCTTCTTATCTCCTCAAAAGGTTACATGACAACTCTAATATAGTAATGAAACGTTTAGAACCTTGTATGTGACAACCCGAAATTTCTATCATGTACAACCATTCAGCTCAATCAAAGTCAGACTTGTTTATGCTATCTTTTGGCATTATCTAGGGTCTCTTTAAGCGTTCTAAGCCTAGTATATCCAAGGAATGAGTGTTAGGAAGTATTTGTTGAAGTTCAAAACCATCGAACAAGCCATAAACTCCATATCACATGAGTTTACGGCCGTAAACTCAAGGTGTCCGTAAACTCATGGCCTTAAGTATGATATTCCTTCACTTTTGCTCATCATTCACCATTTCAAATCAAGAAACTCGAATTCTCTCTCAAGTATCATAAGGATCTTCATTTTTATCTTCAAAAATGTAAGCCTTTCATCCTTTGTTTGGTTGATACATCTCCTTAACGAGTATCACCTTTTGATTTTCGTCCATGAAATTCATCTTTTGGGTTAGAAATCAATAACACCAAGAACACACTAGGTCTTTGGGCCGAAAGCAACCCTTTTAGCTTCTATATCGTAAGTATCCTTTCCATATACTTATTATGTAGTAGAAGCTCTTGATTTACACCCTTGAAAGCAACCATTTCCCAAGAACAATGAGATTTTACGACCATGAGCATCTCCTATGCCTGTAAACCCATGTTAAGTTTCCTAGTTTGGCCATAAACTCTTCTTAAGGCTGGGAATGGGTCTAGAAAACTAATGGGTTATGAGCAATACATCAATCCTATGGTGTGCATGCAAACCCTAATAGCTTTTGGATCTAGTTCGTCTAATGAACTTGCAACTCAATATCTAAAGTTACAAACCCTAGATCTATCATATAAGAACTGAAATATGGGTTTAGTAATTACCTTTGATTGTTATATTGTAATAACAATCAATTCCTTTCTTTGATTGGCTTCAGAAAGCTTAGTGCCTCAAGTGTTGCACCTCTAATGGAGTCACAATCACCACTAAGCAACAAGATGAAGATGAGAAGAGAGGAAGCTACCAAAATCGTCCAGATACCCTAATCTCAGAGTTTACCACGTTTTTGGTGCATAGAGGGCCTTTATATACATGTAGGCTATTATGGTTTACAACTAGGAAACCCTAATCTGGTTGCTTAAGCCCTAAGCAGCCCATGGACTCCTTCAACATATCCCTTAGACGAATTCTTAATGGGCTTCCCATAGAATTCATCCAACCTATATTATTTAGGTAATGCATAGCCCAATTGCAATTATCTTATAATTACAAATCCAGTCCCCTAAATTTAATTAATCTCTTTTAGCCACAAAATTAATTCTTGACTAATATTAACTAAACAATATGATTTCTCCTTTAATGTTGGGTCAAAAATATGGTTTATACTTTGCTTTTCTACGACAATATATTTTTCTGTAATTTTGTGGCTGTGTACGGCTGCACATGTGTGTGCGGCCGCACACCCTATGTACGGCCGCACACGCGTGTGCAGTTGTACACTCGTGTACTGCTAGGAGTACTATAAATAGAGGAGTGCATGTAGGAGTGTAAGGCTAGAAGAGAGAGAAAGTTAGAGATAAGAAGTGTGTGTGAGAGGGAATCTATTGTAAGGAGTATCACTCAATTTCATTAATACATCATAGATTCATCATCTTCTTCTCCCCTTCACTTCTAGTTTGATCTGGCATCATCCATTTGATTGGGATTCCGCACCATCAACTGGATCTGATTGATACACAAGCATATTTGGGGACTTACAATTGGTCATCTTTCTTTCTTATTGTTAGTCATATGTTGCCTCCTTTACGTGATTGGAAGAAATCCGACCTGGACTGCAACATATGCAAATCTATTTCTCTGCATGTTATATCTATGAATTCTTCCTATCTATTAGCCATATGTTGTCTCCTTTGTGTGATTAACAATCCGACCTGGTTCACAGCATATGCAACCTTCTACTTCTCAATTTCTCTAAAAACTATAATTAATAATAGTCTAAATCTATTCTATCTATGAATAATAGTCTGCTCACCTAAAGTAAGGAGTATCTCGGAAGTTCTTGATTATTGGGGTATGTCAGGAAGCGGGAAACACGTTCTAATACAATTAAAACTGAACAATTATAGATTTTCTGTAGATCTCGCTGCTTAACTTAGGTGGACAACAATATCCTTGGTCGTCGTCAGATGAATGGTCCTTAGGAAGTTTTATCTAGGAACATAGGTTCAACTTGTCTTGTCACTTATAGCATGTCCAAAATTTGTCACAATTTTTCGTGTTTAAGTGGACCACAATTCCGGCGATCGACCAGATCTATTCATGAAGGGGAAGGTACTGACAAATAGATTAAGATTGTCTAACAACTTTGATCCCAAAATTTGTCACAATTTGTTCATAGTTTTCCTCTATGCACATATTTAGGGGGAGAATTAAAAAAAAATTAAAAAAATCAAACAAAAATCAGAAAAATTCAAACATAAAAAAATAGAAAATTAAAAATATAAAGAAATAGTGTTATTTATGTTTTAATTTTTTCAAAAAATATCAAAAATCCAAAAATATTTTTTGTGTGATAATTTTTCTTTTAGGTTTGTTTTGTCTGGAAAAATGAATTCAGATGTAGATGAGACTAACGGAGTTTGTATCGAGATTTTTAAGCCAAAGTTTCATCTGTGTTCATCGAAGAATTCTCATTCGAAGGAACAAAAAATGAAGATTATTCTTTCAACATTCAATCTGTCAACCCCAGAAGCAAGGTCAAGCTGTGATTGAAGATTATGTGACAGATTGCATTGAAGCCTCCTCAATCAATCTGGTGCTATCTATAAACCTACTGAAGTGATCCAGAAGATTCGTTCTCTCTGTTCTCTCTAAAGATTCTCAAGCTGAAAGCGCCATCTTTCATGAATCTCTACAAGAAGCCTCCTCATCCAATGTTCGTTCAATGTCAAATTCTGCAGAAATCCCAACCGCTCAAGATGAAGTCATTTATTGAAGATTCATATGTTCATCTTGATGCTATGAAGAAATTTAAAGATTGATGTTGAAGCCAAGCTCCCAATGAAGATTAACAAGAAAAGCCGGCTACTTTTTAGAGGGAGTTTGTTGGGCCAATTACAAAAGAAAGCTATAAACCAAGGGGGAGATTGTTGGATCAAAAATATGGTTTATACTTTGCTTTTCTATGAAAATATATTTTTTCTGTAATTTTGTGGCTGTGTACAGTTGCACATGTGTGTGCGGCCGCACACACGTGTGCAGCTGTACACTCGTGTACTGCTGGGAGTGATATAAATAGAGGAGTGCATGTGGGAGTGTAAGGCTAGAAGAGAGAGAAAGTTAGAGAGAAGAAGTGTGTGTGAGAGATAATCTATTGTATGGAGCATCACTCAATTTCATTAATACATCATAGATTCATCATCCTCTTCTCCCCCTTCTCTTCTATTTTGATCTGACATCATCAATTGATTGGGATTCCACACCATCAGTTAGATCTGATTGATACACAAGCAGATTTGGGGACTTACATTTAATATGTTATTCTCATAATATATTAATAACTCATAATTAAGCCTTTCTCTCCGTAATTCATCCAACATATTGCTATGGTGAAGGCAACCCAAAAGGACCATCCTCATAATCGGGTCAAGTACATACCAAAATAGTTATGGACTTAGACACTAATACAACAGTCTCCCACTTGGACAAATCTAATAACTATTTTTCGTATGACTTTGGAACCTGATCAGCAATCGTAGGTTTCAAAAGCCGATGTCAACTCTGATCTTATCAGATAGCTTGTCCGTTAGATAAGGGATTATATATTCCTGCATTCTCGAGATATCGTATAAACACAAGGAATGAATTTTAATCATTCTCCCTATACTGTTTCCCGACTTCCGATTTGTGACGACAGATAATAGACTACAATCGAACACATCAACTTAGTCTCGGCTTGGCCAAGCACTTAGATGTCATCAGTAAATCATCGAGGGGCCCACACATATCGCTTTTATACCACTTTGGGTAAAAGTAATGGATAAACTTCGACTCAAATGCTCGCTTGCATTCACTGATCGAATCACACACAACAATAAGTTTTATAACACCAAGTTACTGGTGCGTTTTCTTATTATCAATGTGCAACCGACCAACAAATAACAACTCACATCTCTCGGTTTTAAGAATATACAATATTATCGACTCACAATCACTTGAGATAAATCCATGAAGTGATCCAAGTGAGCGTGGGTTTAATCCAATACTCTAATCTTATCAAAGCACTCATGAACCCTGCAGCTAACTTGTGCTATATCTAAACTCTTCAGACAATCTACAGACTCTTCATGATAGTCAATACACAATATTATCGACTCACAATCACTGGAGATAAATCCATGAAGTGATCCAAGTGAGCGTGGGCTTAATCCAATACTCTAATCTTATCAAAGTACTCATGAACCCTGCAGCTAACTTGTGCTATGTCTAAACTCTTCAGAGAATCTACAGACTCTTCATGATTGTCTTCCTTGATACTTACTTCCAACGTATGACCGACTGTGGAGGTTCGAATAACCCAGTTATTCTGGAAGTCAAAACATGCAAACTGAAGCACAATAATAATACTTAATCCTATATGGCCACAAACTTGTGGGAGTAAATAAAACATTTTTGTTTAAACACCATATTGATTACTCATTATTCATTTTTTACTGTTTCAGAAAATCAACTTATTACTCAAATTACAACAATAGTTGTCCCATGCACACTATGTTTCCTATGGTCCTTACTTTGTGAAATAGATCAATTGAAAAGTTTTCCAATGATGCCCATTTCACAATTCCCAATCCTTATCATTAGTGTTAGAACACAAGGTTCTTGCCACTACTAGAATATGCTAGATTCTAACATTTTATGGAACAATCTTTCCACAAAGTCATAGCACAAAAGTTACCAAGACTTGCCCAATGAAATTAGAAAGTACTCAATCATAAATTGTTACAAGACAATTCCGTAGATGCGAACTCTCACATTCAAAGTACATTCCTTTGAACATCCTTCTTGCATAAATGATTCTAATCTAGACATAGACTCTCAATATCTAACTCCCAATATGGAAACATTTCCACATTTGCGATAAGACAACTCATTCTTAATGGAATCTTATCTATTCATAATAATGTCGATATGGTCCATCCAATACCATACTTTCAACTACTCACAAGTGACCAATCCTCAGCGAACATTGAATCGTCCTTTGATAGTTGTTTAATTATTTTAGTCAAAACCGATTCTAGTCCTTTTTCCCTCCTAATGCGCTAGACATTTGGAAAAATTTTAGAATGGTCAAATATTATAGCATTTTCAATCGATCCTATACCCGAAGCATATAGGACACGACGCATAATGTCTTACATAAAGATATGATACTTTATCAATCTTCTGCCATAATATTTTTTGTGTCACGTTCTCACAATTCGAACTATGAAGAGGGATGTCGTAATCTTAATCGAAATTTGAGAACACACTATGTATCCTTTGACTTTATTTATTAAAATTTCTCAATCTAAGCTATAGATTTTGAAACGAAGTATAACATTCTCTCCCTTAATTAAAGCAAAAACAACTTTTCAACCCATGCAACTTTGCAAATTGAATCTTTGTTTTTCTATAATTAATATTGCTAACTTGCAATACTTGCCATGATAATCATATAATCATAACACTTATGCTCCCACTATCATGATGCTTATTATCATATAAGCATAACACTTATGCTCCCACTAGCTTTGACATGTATTCAGAAAACAACTGAACATCCAGAAAACAATGCCTATTGAATTTCTGAAATTCATATTTCTAATACTAGATGCTTCGATAAGCCTTTATCTAAGCTTCTTAAACTTATACACCTTTGCCTTAGATAGCTCATATGTGTGTCTAAACAATTCAGAACTTATATCAATAAGTCCCAAACGTTAGACTAATTGCCAAATATCACAATTCAAACTATGGAAAGGGATTCCGTAACCATAATCGAATTTGAGAATACAATTTTCACAATTGCTATCTTCTTAAAATCTCACTTAGTGAAAGCATTTCCTCACAGTCATTTACATGAAGGATGGAATCTTATGACACTTAGATTTTATGGTGTATGAGTTCCTATCCATGTGAATTTGCCAAAACCAAGTTTGCGACAAATCCAAACTCATATGGACTGAACTTTCTTAATCTTGATTTCTTGCCTTATGGTAAAACGAGTGCCCAAATGTCTTCCAAGTAGTTTATGTAACAACCCGATATTTCAACTCTTTGTAATGACCTAAAAAGTCAAGTATTGTAACCGCCTTGGAGTTAATAAAATTAACTTTGATAATAAAATGACCAAAAAGTATCTATTTAAATTCCTATTATGTTTAATATCATCAAACCAGGATCGCACGTAAAAGAATGCCCAAATCCGACTTCGTTTATTGAAGTTAAGATTTTTCCAACTACGGCTTAGCAGCAGACAGCTAAAAACTCGAATCGGAGATCGAGCGAATTTTGGCCGGAACGACCTAAACGAGAATCGAAGGTCTCGACAATGGTATTTCAGCGGTAAAAAGTCTGGCAAAAACCGACGTCAGATAAAGAAGTTATGAATTTTTAAAGAAATTCCTTAATCACGATATTTTATAAATAAATAATAAAAATAATTTCATAATTTGCCAACGGAGTCTAAAGGAAAGTTGTAGAGCATAGTCTCACCTACGCGTGGATACAAAGACCATCGAAAACGGAGTTCGTATGAAGGAGATATGATTTTTTGAAGTTTATTAAATAAATTATATATAAATTTAAATCAAAAATCGGGTAATATCCGAAGGAGGAGTCAGCGTCCTCATCCGGGTTACGCGCTGCGTACCCTCGTACGCCCCGCGTACGCGAGGGCCTTGGTCTCGGTCCGGGGCACTCGAGGACTCGCTCATGCATGACGCACGAGTACGCGCTACGTACGCCCCGCGTACCGAGGCCTCTCATCCCCTATAAATAGAGGTGCGACGATTCCGGAAAATTCACCCCATTTCTCTCGTTTCTCTCACGATATTGCCTCGATTTCCGTGCCTGCACTACCACGAAGCTCTGGTCTTTTTGCTCAAGTCCCGAGGGTCGATTTTTACTCCCGAGATTCCTGAGAATCCCGAGAAAAATCTGTTTTCCGAGACGAAACTCTGCCCGGTTTTCAATCTCGCTATCTTCAAACTTTTAGGTGTGTTCATATCCCCTTCAAACACACTTTAAATACATTTTTAATGCTTTTATACTCTTTTAGGGGAGGAATACAAGTAAACATTCGGTTATTATCGTGTATTTCATAAAATTTCACTGTACTCGTTTTTATCAAATGAATCACTTGTGATTTAGTACTACTATGTGAAAACTCTTGTCATACTTCGCATGCAGTAGATTTATACAAAGTATTTAGTAATTCCAAAGTATTCATCGTTGCTAAACCGTTTTATACATTCTAAAAACTTATGATTTATGCTTTGTCAAACATTGTGAAAAAAAAAGGATAAACTTTGCATACAAACTATTAATTTAATACAGACTTAGTTGAGAATCCATGAGACGTGTACATCTTCAAATACTATCTTTTGCTAAAAGGTATCGCTACAAGTCCTGTCTATAACCAGAGTCTCCCGTTCCGAGAACGTGTCAAATGTGTATAGATCTATACGGGAAGTCATGATCCCGCGCCCTGACTGTTAGCTACAGTCCGTCTTTTGGGGTGACAGTTTGTCATAACGCTACGACGCCTGAAGAACGTCGCTACAGGCATATTATGTTTAGTATGGTTATAAAACTCATCGGATATACAATTTTTATAGTACTTCTGATTGATGAATGGGTAGTTATTAAAACAATTCTTCATCTAACAAACTGAAATCTTCTAATGGGTTTTATTATATAAAACTATGCTTCAACTTTCTAAAGCATGTATTTTGCTTTCGGTTTTAGTCTGGGACATTAGGCTAACTATTACTTTAGGAAAATATGGGATTTTCCTTCTATACAAAACAAATGACTAATAGGAAAATAAAGGATTTTCTTGATTCAACTAGCTATATTATTCAATACATATATTCACATGCATCTCACACTTTTATAAGAAAATAAGGGATTTTCTTGGAAAATACATACTCATTTTAGAATGGCATTCAATGTTTCTAATTCACTTATGAGCTCACCAACTTCATTGTTGACACTTTTTCTTTAAAATAACTTGTATTCTCAGGGAACCGTTAAGCAGGTTTGGAAATCAACTTTTGGGGATTAACGCGCTGGCGTTAATTATTTCTTTTGAAGGATGTTTATGCATTTATCTTTTGAACATGTAATGAATACAATGATGTAAACATTTTTTTAAAACCTTTATATATGTATGGTGGTGTGTACTTTCCTTTCTATGAACTGTTATGATACTGAATATGACGTCCTCCGCCCCCGAACGTTTCCGCCGTTCTGGTTTGGGGGTGTGACAGATTGGTATCAGAGCATTGTTTATAGTGAATTAAGTATATCAAAACCATTTTTGGTATACAACTATAAACACAACTGGGCAAAAACACTCTGAGTAAGAGTCACACTTTTAAAATTAAATTTCTTTAGTTTTTGTAAAGTAGGCATTCATTCATTTCATATTAATAACATGGTCAGTATCATAATTAAAACAATATAGGAGTAATATAAATAAGTTGTGCAGTGCGGGTATGCCTTGGGACATGTAATCGGAACTGGGAAGAATATAGCCTGATCAACTATATTTGTCCAAGAGCCGACTAACGTATGCCAAGGAGTGTCTGCAATGGACAACAAATTTGAAACTTACCAAAAGCACATCATTACATAATTCTAAGGGAGTCTTTGTGTTGTCATCAGCTATTAAACTTAAGGGTAAATTTCATGTACTCTAGCTTATAGTCAATTCTTAACCCTATTCTCATACAGACTCAATGGCTGGATTCCACCACCTCAATGACCCCTACTACCCCAACCAAGGTAATGGAGGATGGGTCGAAGAAGATTCCGAAGAAGACGAAGAGCCGATAGAATTGGATGAGGGAGAAGACTCTGGTACGGATTCAGAGCCAGAGGTTATCAATCCACCGGCCCCACGACCTCCTGTCCATGTGAGGAACTTCCAAGGACCCACTCCTGTGTGGGGAAGTCACCTCCACCATTGGAGCCAACAACAAAGCTTGCGCCCTCCCTACGGCATGTGCCGAGACTTTTATGATGTCGGAGGCGGGGGATCGGCAGACCGAGCACTTCCAGTCATGGTTGGCAAACTAGCCAACCAATGCTATCAATGCGGAGTTCAATCCAACCGGATCCGCGAGATCAACGTACAAGTACAGGTCCACACTTCTGACATCCGTAGGCTGGATGGAATTCAGGACCATGCCCAACTCCAAACTGAGGCATTTCAGGCACAAATGATTGCAGCCCTAGCCGAGTTAAGGGAGCAACAAGCCACCTTTGATAGGCGTCTAATGGAATCGAAGCAATCAGATACGGAGTCAAGCTCCAAGTGCAACTTACGTCGCAAATAGTGCTTGCCAGGATTTCAAATTTTGTTATAAATTAGGACTTCGGATAAGAATATAATTTTATTTAAAACTTTCTGTAATCGGAGACCTTTAGAAAGGTCAAGAAGTTTTGTCTAAACTCGGATGTAACACAACTATATGTTTAATATATATAGGACATATCTCTTTCTTGTTTTAATTATGAGCAGTCCGATCAATTCATAAGTACATCTATTTAAACGTTATTTATGAATCAAGCTCAAAACCCTGTGTTGGCCAAACCAAATTCATAAACTATTAAAGAAAGTTAACTCAATATCATTCAACTCGCAACCACCAAAACTTATAATCTCTCATTTTTTTTTCTTTTAGCAGCGCAATGCCTCCTCGTAGATCAGCACGTACCAACGCCACCCCACCACCACCTCCACCACTGACATATGATCCGGCCATGGTCCAGGCTGCTATCACATCAGCAGTAACAACAACCCTCTCTCAAATAAACTCCAACGCAAATGGAGGTACAGGAAGCAGCACAAATCATCCCAATCGTGGCACCGGCCAGGGCCATGTAAGGGAATGTACTTACAAGGAGTTCTCCAACTCAAAGCCAAAGACTTTTAATGGAAGTGGGGGAGTCATTGCACTAATGCAATGGTTCGAAAAGACCGAAACAGTCTTCGAGATTTGCTCGTGCCAAGAAACAAGCAAGGTCAAATTCGCTGCTTGCACCTTCATAGATCGAGCCCTCACTTGGTGGAAAAGCCATGTAAATTCAGTGACACTCACTGTCACTAACGCCATGAGTTGGGAAGAGCTGAAGATTCTACTACTGGAAGAATACTGCCCAAGGGGTGAAGTGCAAAAGCTTGAGCAGGAGCTCTGGAATCTGAAAATGGTTGGGTCTGATCTAGTCGCCTACATAGCTAGGTTCAACGACCTCGCTGCTTTGTGCCCTACCATGGTCAACCCGGAATCAAAGAAGGTCGAAAGGTACATTTGGGGGTTGTCACCCCAGATTCAAGGGCATGTCCTAGCTTCCAACCCTATCAACTACAACAGCGCTAAACGCCTGGCTCAACGACTCATCGACCACGGAGTGAAACAGGGTACAATTGCAGCAACCGCAAATCCACCTAAGGAGGCTCAGGGCCAGAGTAAGCCTTGGAACAAGAGGAGGGGACAAACCCTCCAGGAGAACCCCAAGAAACAACGAGTAGTAGCGACCCACGCGATTACTGTACCCACCAACTCTGCCCCCACAAGCTCATACAGTGGGAAACTTCCAAAGTGCAACTAATGCAACTTCCACCACCACGGTCTCTGCCGTGACCTTCAATGCACCAGGTGCAATAAGAAGGGACATAAAGCCCGCTATTGCAAAGAGCCAACCCAACAATCCGCCCCCACTACTAATACTGGAGTGAGCCGCGCCAGCTTTGAGTGCGGAGACACGGGACACTACCGTAGGGACTGCTCGAAGGCAAACAATAGGAATACCGGCGGAAGGGGCCGAGTTTTTGCAATGGGACAAGATGAAGCCGTTGCGGACCCTACTGTTGTTACAGGTACGTTTCTTCTCGATAACTCGTATGCATGCATTTTGTTTGATAGTGGAGCAAAAAGGAGTTTTGTGAGTCACGACTTTAAAGGCATGCTAAAACCAATACCACAATCATTAAGTGAACCATTCATAGTAGAAATGGCCAACGGAAAAACCGAAGGCACTAAGGAGATATAATTAAACTGCACCCTAACTCTAAACGATAATTCCTTTCCAATCAACCTCATGCCAGTCTCGATTAAGAGTTTCGATGTCATCATTGGCATGGATTGGCTGAGTTCATATCGTGCGGACATTTTATGTTACGATAAGGCCGTTCGCCTTAATCTGCCAACCAGCGAAACCTTCCTTGTCTTGGGCAACAAACCTAGTACCACTCTTCGTATCATCTCAAGTATCCGGGCTCAGAAGTACCTACGCAAAGAGTGTCGCGCGTTTTTGGCTCACGTTGTAGATGTGAAGCGCGAAGTCCCGGACGTCAAAAATGTGCCCGACGTATGCGATTTTCCCGACGTTTTTCCAGAGGATCTTCCGGGAATACCACCCGCAAGACAAGTCGAATTCAGAATCGATCTGGTTCCCGGAGCTAACCTAGTAGCCAAAGCACCCTATCGATTAGCCCCGGCAGAGATGCAGGAGCTATCCGGCCAACTGAATGAACTACTTGGAAAAGGATTCATTAGGCCGAGCTTCTCGCCATGGGGAGCACCCGTGTTATTCGTGAAAAAGAAGGATGGATCGTTCAGGATGTGCATCGACTACCGAGAACTCAACAAACTTACCATCAAGAACCGATACCCCCTACCCCGAATCGACGACTTATTCGATCAACTCCAAGGAGCCAACTACTTCTCCAAGATAGATCTGAGGTCAGGATATCACCAGCTGCGAGTCCTGGAGAGTGATGTTCCCAAGACGGCCTTCCGAACGAGGTACGGACATTACGAATTCGTAGTGATGCCGTTCGGACTAACCAATGCCCCGGCCGTATTCATGGATCTAATGAATCGGGCATGTCGTCCATTCTTGGATAAATTTTTGATAGTATTCGACATACTCATTTATTCAAAGAATAAAGAAGAACATAGTCAACACCTGAGACAAGTCTTAGAGACGTTACGTACTGAGAGAATTTATGCAAAATTCTCAAAATGTGAGTTTTGGATTAGAAAGGTGGACTTCCTCGGTCACGTGGTCAGCAAGGAAGGAATCCACGTGGACCCCGCAAAAATCAAGGCTATCGAAAACTGGTCCGCACCAACAACACCAACCGAAATTCGCCAGTTTCTAGGTCTTGCTGGTTATTATCGAAGATTCACCCAAAATTTCTCCAGCATCGCAAAGCCTCTTACCGCTTTAACCCAGAAAGGTGTAACCTACAACTGGGGAGAAAAGCAAGATGCTGCATTTCAGACTTTGAAGCAGGCCCTTTGCAGTGCACCCATCCTTTCTCTTCCAGAGGGGACCGAAGATTTTGTGGTGTATTGCGACGCTTCGAAGCAAGGACTGGGCTGTGTGCTAATGCAAAGGGGAAAGGTTATTGCATATGCCTCACGACAACTGAAAACGCATGAGGTCAATTACACCACTCATGACTTAGAACTTGGAGCGGTGGTCTTCGCTCTTAAAATCTGGAGGCACTACCTATACGGTACCAAGTGCACTATCTTTACAGACCATAAGAGCCTCCAACACATCTTCAACCAGAAAGAGTTAAACATGAGACAACGACGTTGGGTCGAATTGCTCAACGACTACGAATGTGAGATTCGCTATCATCCGGGAAAGGCAAACGTCGTGGCTGATGCCCTTAGTCGTAAGGAGTACTATGGCCGAAGGGTGAAGTTGTTAGCCATGTCGATCCATTCGCACCTATCAGTGCAAGTCAAGGAAGCTCAACTAGAGGCCTTGAAACCCGAAAACGTGACAAGTGATACCCTTAGAGGAATGGACAAGAACTTAGAAATCAAGAGTGACGGAGCACGCTACTTCATGAACGAAATCTGGACACCCAAGTTTGGTGGATTCAGAGAGGTAGTTATGAGCGAGGCACACAAGACTCCATACTCCGTACACCCAGGGTCAGACAAGATGTATCTAGATCTCAAGCAACTCTACTGGTGGCCAAACATGAAAGCTGAGATTGCTACCTATGTAAGCAAGTGTCTGACTTGCGCCAAGATAAAAATAGAACACCAGAAACCCTCAGGTTTACTCCAACAACCTGAAATACCTGAGTGGAAATGGGAGCATATTTCTATGGACTTTATAACGAAACTGCCCAAAACTCATGGTGGCCAAGACACTATTTGGGTGATCGTCGACAGATTAACCAAGTCCGCTAATTTCTTACCGATCAAGGAAACTGATTGGATGGAAAAACTATCAAAAACCTACATCCGGGAGATCGTACGACTTCATGAAGTACCGACATCCATCATCTCAGATAGAGACAACAGATTCACTTCCATATTCTAGCAATCACTGCAAAAATCTATGGGAACAAGGTTGGATATGAGTACAGCATACCACCCACAAACTGACGGACAAAGTGAGAGGACGATCCAAACCTTGGAAGACATGTTGCGAGCATGTGTAATCGACTTTGGTAAGGCATGGGATGTTCACTTACCTTTGGTTGAGTTCTCTTATAACAATAGTTATCATACTAGTATCAAGACCGCTCCACTTGAAGCCCTCTACGGCCGTAAGTGCAGATCACCTCTCTGCTGGACAGAAGTGGGCGACACGCAATTGGCAAAAGGTCTAGTCCCTAATAACACCCTCACTGGTCCGGAAATCATCAAAGAAACGACTGAAAAGATCGTGCAAATACGAGAACGACTCAAGTCCTCGAGGGATAGGCAAAAGAGCTATGCCGACAAGAGACGTAAACCCTTGGAATTCCGGATTGGCGACCGTGTACTACTAAAGGTCTCACCCTGGAAGGGCATGATACGCTTTGGAAAGCGTGGGAAGCTAAATCCTAGGTACATTGGACCCTTCGAAATCATTTCAAGAGTTGGTCCAGTGGCCTACAAACTCCGACTTCCAATCGAGCTTAGCAAAGTACATCCAGTATTCCACATATCGAACCTGAAAAAGTGTTTGTCCGAAGAAACACTTGTAATTCCACTCGATGAAATCGAACTAAATGAAAATCTTCACTTTGTGGAAGAACCCGTCGAGATCATGGATAGGGAAGTTAAACGAACTAAACAGAGTCGCATCCCAATAGTAAAGGTTCGATGGAATGCTAAGAGAGGACCCGAGTTCACATGGGAACGAGAAGACCAAATGCATCAGAAGTATCCGCACCTCTTCCTCAGCCCCTAAGACTTCTCTTCTGCATTAAAATTTCGGGACGAAATTCCCTCTAACGGGGGGATGATGTAACAACCCGATATTTCAACTCTTTGTAATGACCTAAAAAGTCAAGTATTGTAACCGCCTTGGAGTTAATAAAATTAACTTTGATAATAAAATGACCAAAAAGTATCTATTTAAATTCCTACTCTGTTTAATATCATTAAACCAGGATCGCACGTAAAAAGAATGCCCAAATCCGACATCGTATAATGAAGTTAAGATTTTTCCAAGTACGGCTTAGCAGCAGACAGCTAAAAACTCGAATCGGAGATCGAGCGACTTTTGGCCGAAACGACCTAAACGAGAATCGAAGGTCTCGACAATGGTATTTCAGCGGTAAAAAGTCTGGCAAAAACCGACGTCAGATAAAGAAGTTATGAATTTTTAAAGAAATTCCTTAATCACGATATTTTATAAATAATTAATAAAAATAATTTCATAATTTGCCAACGGAGTCTAAACGAAAGTTGTAGAGCATAGTCTCACCTACGCGTGGATATAAAGACCATCGAAAACGGAGTTCGTATGAAGGAGATACGATTTTTTGAAGTTTATTAAATAAATTATATATAAATTTAAATCAAAAATCGGGTAATATCCGAAGGAGGAGTCAGCGTCCTCATCCGGGTTATGCGCTGCGTACCCTCGTACGCCCCGCGTATGCGAGGGCCTTGGTCTCGGTCCATCCACGTCGCCCCTATGCGAAGCTACACCCTTTCCGTCCCATACGAGCTCCGGGGCAGTTGAGGACTCGCTCATGCATGACGCACGGGTACGCGCTGCGTACGCCCGTACGGCCCGCGTACCGAGGACTCTCAGCCCCTATAAATAGAGGTGCGAGAATTCCGGAAAATTTACCCCATTTCTCTCGTTTCTCTTACGATATTGCCTCGATTTCCGTGCCCGCACTACCTCGAAGCTCTGGTCTTTTTTCTCAAGTCCCGAGGGTCGATTTTTACTCCCGAGATTCCCGAGAATCCCGAGAAAAATCCGTTTTTCGAGACGAAACTCTGCCCGGTTTTCCATCTCGCTATCTTCAAACTTTCAGGTGAGTTCATATCCCCTTCAAACACACTTTAAATACATTTTTAATGCTTTTATACTCTTTTAGGGGAGGAATACAAGTAAACATTCGGTTATTATCGTGTATTTCATAAAATTTCACTGTACTCGTTTTTATCAAAAGAATCACTTGTGATTTAGTACTACTATGTGAAAACTCTTGTCATACTTTGCATGCACTAGATTTATACAAAGTATTTAGTAATTCCAAAGTATTCATCGTTGCTAAACCGTTTTATACATTCTAAAAACTTATGATTTATGCTTTGTCAAACATTGTGAAAAAAAAAGGATAAACTTTGCATACAAACTATTACTTTAATACAGACTTAGTTGAGAATCCATGAGACGTGTACATCTTCAAATACTATCTTTTGCTAAAAGGTATCGCTACAAGTCCTGTCTATAACCAGAGTCTCCCGTTCCGAGAACGTGTCAAATGTGTATAGATCTATACGGGAAGTCATGATCCCGCGCCCTGACTGTTAGCTACAGTCCGTCTTTTGGGGTGACAGTTTGTCATAACGCTACGACGCTTGAAGAACGTCGCTACAGGCATATTATGTTTAGTATGGTTATAAAACTCATCGGATATACAATTATTATAGTACTTCTGATTGATGAATGGGTAGTTATTAAAACAATTCTTCATCTAACAAACTGAAATCTTCTAATGGGTTTTATTATATAAAACTATGCTTCAACTTTCTAAAGCATGTATTTTGCTTTCGGTTTTTAGTCTGGGACATTAGGCTAACTATTACTTTAGGAAAATATGGGATTTTCCTTCTATACAAAACAAACGACTAATAGGAAAATCAGGGATTTTCTTGATTCAACTAGCTATATTATTCAATACATATATTCACATGCATCTCACACTTTTATAAGAAAATAAGGGATTTTCTTGGAAAATACATACTCATTTTAGAATGGCATTCAATGTTTCTAATTCACTTATGAACTCACCAACTTCATTGTTGACACTTTTTCTTTAAAATAACTTGTATTCTCAGGGAACCGTTAAGCAGGTTTGGAAATCAACTTTTGGGGATTAACGCGCTGGCGTTAATTATTTCTTTTGAAAGATGTTTATGCATTTATCTTTTGAACATGTAATGAATACAATGATGTAAACATTTTTTTAAAACCTTTATATATGTATGGTGGTGTGTACTTTCCTTTCTATGAACTGTTATGATACTGAATATGATGTCCTCCGCCCCCGAACGTTTCCGCCGTTCTGGTTTGGGGGTGTGACAGTTTAGCAACTTATCCTTACATATCAATGTAGTTTCCGTCGATCAAGGTACTTTGTATTTATGCATTCAAATGACAAATCATAGAACTCACATGCATAATTAACTCAATTGGAATGGCACATAAACAAAATAATGTCAACACGATAGGTTGTAAACCTCAAGTCGTGTGCTAGTGGTGATCAATAAAGTTTATTCTTGATCTGTTCTTAAAACATTTCCAAGATCATTAAAACTCCCACTGACTCCTTGACATATAAAGTTCTCTTCTCAAGAAACATTTCTAAATATTCATGAGTTTGTGTAGTTATTTTGAAGACAAAACACTTCACATAATAGGTCCTAGTTGGTCTTTGTCTTATCCAAGACATCACAACTTACCAATTTCAAATGTACAAGAATAAGAAACTTTCTTATTCTACATTTGATAAGTGTTACAAACCTAGTTAATACTTTTCACTCAAGTCACAATCTTGACTCTAAGACTTGATATTGGAACGAAGTATGATTGACTTCTTGATTTAACCATTTCCACAATTCTCGATTCCTCTTCTTAGACATACAAATGTACTAAGACTCACTTAGAGGACCAATTGAGATATGGTTCTTAATCATTAAGACTTTATCATAAAACACAATAAAAGGTATTCTCCCTTCTTCTTAGTACAGAGAAACGTTCATCTTTCTGCCATCTTGATTCTTCTTATTCGTTCTGCCATTCATTCAAACCTTTTCAATTAACTCAGAGGTACACTTAATCTTATAAGTATAATCATATTTCCTAAACTTTAGTAAATCGTGACGGATATCTTTATCACTCTTGTGGTGGACTCGATTGATGCACAACATTGCGAACTCGATCTCCTAGTCCTTCACTTGACTCTTAGTCAATGAATTAGTCTTGAATTTCCAATTATAAAGTTTCTCATCCATCACACAACCAAATTGTATGATTCCAAGTTTCTGTCTAATGGAAACTTGGGGGATGAGAAACTCTCCCTATTTGGTAAATTCTTGACATCTCCATAAATAACATAATTAAGAATCAAATCCATTATTGCTAACAATAGAAACCTTCAAACATCAATTTTTCATACACTCCATTGCAAGGATAAATAAATAAGATAAAATTAAAATTTATTTTATTGCGGAAAAAATTGTCCTTACAATGCAATTCAATTGAAAAACTATGTTATTACATATTTCTTAGCAATCTATTCTAACTCCAAGTAGTAGCTCAAGAATCCAAGCTTCAAGCAATGCGACCGAAATCCATTTCTTCACGATTAGATTCAGCTCACTTCTTTCCTTAAGCTTCCTCTCTTTTATTCGATCCTACAAAACATCAAAATGTAATCTTATCACATCAGGTATTAAGAATCTAGAATATGACCTTAAAATATTTAGTTAATGTTGTTTACCTGAAGTAGATCCATATGTCTTGACTCTCCCATCTCTTAGATCTCTCAGGTAGTTTAGGCAGCTTCGTCTCCAATGCCCCTTCTTTTGGCACAACACATCGGACAATCGCAGACTTAGTCCTTTCTGGACTTCCAATTTTGTCAGTATCCACTGAAGTTTGGGAGTTTGATTCACAAGACAAATTTTCTTGACCAACACGCCAAATCATTGCTGATTTAGCAGCTATAAGCAAATAGGTGAGATGAATGAGGGTCACGTCGTGATCCATCATATAGTACTCTCTAACGAACTCACTATATGATTCAGGAAGTGACTAAAGAACCCAGTCAACAGCCAACTCACTTGAAATCTCAACACCCAACATGCTTAACCTATCAATGTGTGACTTCATCTGTAAGACGTGTGCACACACAGGTTTCCCATCTTCGTGTTTACTTGCCAAAAGGGCTTGAGTGAGCTTGAAATTTTCAAGCCTTCGAACTTGTGGGTTAGTGAGAACAATTGGAGGAAATGAAGCATGATTTCTTGTTCCTCGATCATATCGTGGACTATCATCTTCGTTTGGAAAGCTTGTTCCATGGGAATTAGGAAGACCATGACTGTCAGAACTAGACATCTACAAAACGGGAAAAAATTGAAGTTAAGTTGATTAGAATTCTTGATGTAACACCCAAATGAAACATCAAGTCTAGGATCCAACACAATACTCTACAACCTAGAAGAGGGATTTCATAATCTAGTTGCAGAATATTTGAAGGTAGGTAAATGATGATTTACCAATTTCCACCGTGAAAAACGAAAAGGAAGTTTAAGTTTTAAATGAATTGAAACTCCTAGATCTTTTGAGATTCATTGAACTTTTCAATGGCATGTTTAATCTCGATTATGCCATACTATTTGTGACTGGGATACCGAGGATCAGAAACAGGGTGTGAATAACCATACGAATCATGTGGTGCAGCCAATGCTACTATCACCTAATCAATGTACCGGTTAGCCACACACGCTCCATTGATCTATGAAAAACATCGACTCACTCTTCGCTACCAATGTCATCCCCAAATTAGTGTGTCGGTTAACCACACACGCTCCAATAACATTTGACAAGGGTAAACATTCCAAACATAAAAAATCGATATTAGGCAAGAAAAACGAGTTTTGGTAATTATCCCCATCAAAATCTAGCCAGAAAATCGAAAATCCCGGCAATAGAACATGTAACTCGTCGAGTCCTCTTTGGAACTCGTCGAGTTCATGCTACTCGTCAAGTTCTTAGAGAAAACTCGGCGAGTTCATCAAACAGTCAGCTAAAAATTCGATTTTCATATCAAAGAAGCATCAAATTCACTAACAAATAGCCCTAGGATTTGATACCACAGATGGGTTATGAGCAATACATCAATCCTACGGTGTGCATGTAAACCCTAATAGATTTTGGTTCTAGTTTGTCTAGTGATCATGCAATTGAATATTTAAAGCTATAAAACCTAGATCTATCATATAAGAACTGAAATAAGGGTTTAGTAATTACCTTTGATTGTTATATTGTAGTAACAATCAATTCCTTGCTTTTATTGGCTTCAGAAAGCTTAGTGCCTCAAGTGTTGCTCCTCTAATGGAGTCACAAACACCACTAAGCAACAAAATGAAGAAGAGAAGAGAGGAGGCTGCCAAAATCATCCAGAAATCCTAATCACATAGTTTACCACGTTTTTGGTGCATAGAGGGCCTTTATATACATGTAGGCTATCAGGGTTTACAACTAGGAAACCTTAATCAGGCTGCTTAAGCCATATGCAGCCCATAGACTCCTTTACCATATCCCTTGGACGAATTCTTAATGGGCTTCCCATAGAATTCGTGCAACCTACATTATTTAGGTAATCAATAGCCCAATTGCAATTATCTTATAATTACAAATCTAGTCCCCTAAGTTTAATTAATCAGTTTTAACCACAAAATTAATTCTTGACTAATATTAATTAAACAATATGATTTCTCCTTTAATATATTATTCTCATAATATATTAATAAATAATAATTAAACCTTTCTCTCCATAATTCATCCTACATATTGCTATGGTGAAGGCAACCCAAAAGGACCATGCTCATAATCGAGTCAAGTACATACCAAAATAGTTATGGACTTAGACACTAATCCAACAAACACTTCCTTGATGCTTGATAGGACCTTAAAACAACCTTTGGCACAAGGCTTCATGAGTTTACGACCGTAAACTGATAGGGCCGTAAACCCATTAGTCGTAAACACCTTGAGTCGTGAACACCATGGCTGTGAACACCAAGTGTGGCCGTAAACTCCATTTAAGTGCAATCACATGTGATTGTTGCACTTCCATTCAAGCGTTTCCGAGTCCCTAAGATGTTTCCTTGCATGATTAGTTGTATAAAAACTAATTATATACATATATGTATCATCATATGCCTTATAGGATCTGTTTGTGCCCGAGATTTCACTTAGCACTTAAACATCCTATAACCGATCTTTCATCCACATCACTCACTACAGGTGAGTTCATAGTCCTTAACTTATTTGTTAAATGATTTTATATGATTTTATGGGGGGAGGATACAAGTAGAACTATTATAGTTATTATATCAATCACATGTGATTAATAACTATCAAGCAAGTGGATTTGCTTCTACATCAAACTGTTTTATCAAACAACTCTTCAAAACATTTTATAAATTGACATCAATCATCGGTTGCCATTCAAATGGTTCAAAATCTTTTATATTTTATGATTCCTTATTAAACTCTGTTAAACTTATTTATATTGTCAAAATCGTGTCTATATTGATGTAGTTATATAAGTAAGATTGAAAGGACTTAGGACTGATAGCTCACTTTATTTCTTGTTCCTTATTTGGTTGTGGACTTAGAGTATCTAGTTATTTCTCCGAGTGTCATTTGAATCTTAGTTACATATTATGTATATATGCATAGATATGAAAGTTCTTCCATCAGTTCAGCACCTTTGAGTAGCAAAGGTGTACAAACATACTTATACATTCAAACAAAGTTACTAGTAAACTATAATAGGTATAGTTTAGGGATTTACTACTCACTCCTTCTAGTACAATGAAACATACAAGAGTCTGTGCATTCATGAGTCAATACAAGCTTACTATTATGAGAAACAGAAAGAACATACTATGATGAGAAACTAAGAGAACATACACTACAATATACAAAGTGAACATACCATACACTACAACAGAAAAAACATACAATACACTAGAACATACTATACCTACACTATAATACTATAACATTAATGTGAACCACTATTTCATGGAAAGGGAACCTACTGTTGTGTCATGTTTTGTAACCATAGTCTCTTGGAGGGAGAGCGTGAGTTTGTATATAGATCTATACGGGACTGACCGTCCTACACATTGCTGCTAGCTATAGTGGGTCGTACAGGTCTACGGGTGACAAATTTCACACCATTTTGTCTCACCCCCAAACCGAATTGGCAGAAACATTCGTTGGTGGTGGACATCATGTAGAATGTCACAACTAGAAATTTTGATGCTTTGTAACTACAACAATTATATCAATTATGAACCAACAATATGAAAGCATGTATGATGCTTATTCAATAACAACAAAACTTCATCAAACACTTCATTCAAGCACTACAAATAGTTAATAAAGAATTGGAAAACCTTGAAATCCCGGTTTAAGACCATTTTGGACTAGGATTCCCTTATTGGGCCCAATGGACCAATTAGCTTCCAATTTGACTATATTGAACTTAGAACTCTTAAATGGGCCCAAAATGGACCCACATGCATGAAACTTAATGTTCTGGGCCTTATTGGGTCACAACCAATTTTAATTACTCCTAATGGGTCATAAAAATCATGCTTTGATTTAATTGCGCCAAAAATCATCTAAGTAAAGAACAAGATGGGCCTAAGGGCAAAAAACCCAATTTTCTTCCTTTTCCCCTCTCCTTTCTCGACCCAACAACACAAGAGAGAAAGGGGCACACATTTACCCCTTGGATCTCCATGCATTCATCTCATATGTCCATGCAAACATCCCATCAAGATCTCTCTCTTCCTCTCTCTTTTTCTCTCGGCCGAAACAACACGAACTCACACACACATTTCAATCAAACTCTCTCAAAGAAACTCCCTTCATCCTTCATCAAATTCTCGAAATTTAGGAGGCTTTTCAAGGAAATCAAACCACAAAACTCATCATCTAAGGTAAGTTGATGTTTAATCCATGATCTAACTACTTCATTTTATCAAAACTCTCTTCTAAATCTAATCAAACTCGTGATCTTGCATCTTAGAACACATCTAATTCAAAATCTTTCAAGAAAAACTTGCTACGATAAAATCTTCTTCATGTCTCTCTTAAAAAACCGAACCCACAACTCAAGGTGAGCTTCATACCCCTCTCTTTTCGGTTTTTAATAATTTTATGGGGGAGAATACAAGAAAATGTGTAGATCTATGTGTATGTGTATGTTATGTGTGATTTTAGGCTTGTATTTATGATTTTTTGTATTTTTGTGATGAACATGTAACCAAAAAGGAGTGATATGTCGAGATTTATGACATGAGAAAGTAAAAAAACATGATCTAAGTTATTTCACACCAAACAAGTCAAGAATAATAACCTATAAGGTTGTGTTAAACATACTTCAACATAAAACCCATTTTTTAGGCTTAAAATGACAAATATACTAAACTTGGGATAAAAGTTGCCAAGTCACGGTTTCTTAAGGGTCAAAAGAGTCAAAACAGTTTCTATAAATTGTTTTTCTGAATATTAAAATTTTCAAAGGACAAAAAATGTAAAGTTTTAGCTTTATGGGCTAATTTTGGGCTTTTCGGCCCAATAATTCCAAAATTGCGAAAAATGACAATTAAACGGCCTAAAATGAAACTTTCTTCAAAACAGGGGATAAAAATTGTTACAAAACTATTTCAAGGGTTAAAAATACTTTTTATTTCCAAAAAGGATCAAAAATGTAAAGTTTTTGGATTTCGGGCCAAAACTGTAAAAATTGTGAAAAGTTGGGTTTGAACTGAAAATTAGTATTCTAAAAGGGGTAAAACAGTTAACAAAATAAATTTTGATTTAAAACCATCATTTCAACAAATTTATGATACAAAAGTGTCAACAAAATGCTTAATGGGCTAAAAATGTCTTTTCTTTGTATAAAGGACTAAACTTGTATTTTTATAAAAAGAAAAGTGTGAAAAGGGTCAAACGTCTACTTTTAAACAAATTATTTCATTGAGTCAAAATACAAAAACCACGACTGCCAAAAAATCAAAAGACGAATATACGTATAACCCCAAATATCGTTACAAACGAATCGATCGGTCTCAAATCGATACTATTACAACAACCATAAAATCGAACCCTCCAATAGATATGTGAAACCTAAGATGAGTAGATATTCAAAATTTGGGTTTAGAAGTTTTAAATCATGCTCGTTGGACCTTGCAAGTCCATTAACATGATATTTGGGCCCGAAGGGATAACGCTTATATGTTATTGGGCCTCCTATGACCCAATTCCATATAAAAGGACATTCAATAGCTTTTATGTGATTTTGGGCCCTAGTGGCCAGTTAGTATTGCTAGTAAGGTCAAAGTAATCAAATGCGAGTAGGACCATCGTGTCTTTCACATCCCCGACAACCTAAGGTACTTACGATAGTAGTAGGACATAGTGCTCCTCTTATCTTCGTTCGCTAAGGCTTACGAGTAATCAAAGTAGACGGAATTAGGACGTTATTCAACAGTAATCAAGGTGGAGTAATCAATAGTTATTCGATATGACGGTACAAAAGTTAGTAATCACGTATATCTTTCGATATCGGAAAACATCGGGTTTTCTGGGGAAATCAATACTATTCATTCGGAAATTCCATAACTATAATACAAAATACCCTTCATATATATGGTTTGAAATAATTCATGCCTCAACGTATGGATCTTCACACTTTGATAAACTAATGTCTTTTCAGAAAATATCGGATTTTCTGGGCTTTACAAACTATACAAATCATTTTATTCACAACCTTGCTTATGAACTCACCAACATTTCATATGTTGACGTTTTCCAAAATAACTTGTATTCTCAGGTAACAGATAAGCTGAAGGGTAATACCAAGTACGTTAGAATGTTTTGTTTTGAAAACTCTGAAACAACTTGTGTTATGAATGTTTAATATTTGAAAACATTGTACTGGATGTAAACAATATCAGTTGTTATGTATTGATTCATGGTGATGTTTATGTTATGATTCATGTATATTCATTGTGATGGTATTCAATTTAAGTCACGCGAGCCCCTGGACGTTTCCGCCGTTTGGTTTCGGGGGTGTGACATACAATATCATAACAATGCATAATAGTAAAACAAGCAACAACATCCATTGCATTAATAGAATAATTATTTACATGTGTGTTATTTTGTAAGCTTTAAATGACACCAAAAATGTAAAATCAAAATAAAGGCGAGTCTTGGATGCACTCCGTCCTTCAAAAGCTGTGTGGGTGTACCTCTCTTACTGGTTCCCTGAGAATACAAGTTATTTTGAAAGAAAGTGTCAACATAAAAATGCTGGTGAGTTCATAAGTATTTAGTGTCATTTAGTAGTTAAAAGCCACAAAATGTTTATATTAAAACCTTGAAAAGTTAATAATGTTTTCCTACAAAATCCTATATATTCTGATTATACGTAACGTAACCCTCTACCCGAGGCCCGACTGTTTTACATGTTTGTTCTTGTATAAAAATGTAATATTTGTACATGTGTTTGTAATGGTAGGAAAAATATAATAGTACTTTGTTACTGTGTAATAAGTAGGTTTTCTCCCATTTATCACTATCATCTATTAGGGAAAATAGAACATTTTATCTCAACAGTGACACTACTGAGTATTAAATGATAAAAATGAAGACTCAAGGTCGTACTAAATGTAGCATACTCCTTGGTGAGTCTTATTTACTTTAATTTCTATTTGGTTAATTACAGGTTTAGATGTGAATTAGTTTGTAACCATGTTGATTGACGGATGAATACCTGAAGACCTTCTAGCGTCATAAAATAGTAAGGCGAGAATTTGTCACCCCTAGGCCTTACCGGCTGGGACTGTAGCTAGCAGTCGGGGTGTGGGAGTGTCTGTCCCGTATAGATCTATACACACGATGCCCGCTCTCCCTCCAGGAGACTCTGGTTACAATGTGATACAACAATGTATGGTTGTATGATGAAGTAGTAGTTCACATTCTATTGATCGTATTCTAGTCCTTATATGGTATGCTATAGTGTATTGAATGTTCCCACTGTACTAGTATATAGTATGTTTCTTGTATAGTATAGTGTATGCTCTCTTAGTTTCTTGTCTCAGTATGTTCTTTTTGTTTCTCATAAATGTAAGTTTGTATACACACCATAAATGGACTGACTCTTGTATGTTTCATTGTACTAGAAATAGTGAGTAGTAATCTCTTAAACTATACCTATTATAGTTTACTAGTGTTACTGTTTGAATGACCACATGTGTATTGAATTGAAATAATATCTTTTATATCTATATACATATACATAATATACAACTAAGGTTCAAACGACACTTGGACAAACAACCGAATACTCTAAGTCCACAACCAAACAAGGAATAGGAAATAAAGCGAGCTATTAGTCCTAAGTCCTTTCAACCTTATTTATATAACTATATCTATATAGACACAATTTTGACAATATATAAGTTTAAAAGAGTTTAATAAAGAGTTTTAGCATAAAAGAGTTTAATAAAATGTTTTGAAGTATTTGAAATCTATAAGATTGATAACAGCTTGAAAGTAATAGAAAATCTTTTTGTTACTTCTAGTTATTAATCACATGTGATTAATATAATAACTAGAGTGTTTCAACTTTTATTCCCCCCATAAACGTTTTGAAAATCATTTCAAAGGTTGATTAAGGGGTATGAACTCACCTGTAGTGAGTGATACTGGAGTATGGTTGAAAGATGATTGCAGAGTGTCAGGTGTAATGTTGTGCACACAAAGATCCTAATAAACATATAAAGACATGAATGTGTAGGTAATTAGTGTCTAAACAACTAATTAAGAACGGTAAAACCCTTATAGACTAGGAAACTCTAAAATTTAAGGGATACAATCACATATGATTGCATAACTAGGGTGTATGGCCACCTTATTGAGTTTACGGTCCATGTGACATGACCATAAGGGTTTACGGTCAAAGTGGTTCACGGTCCTATGTGTTTACGGTTGCATGGGTTCACGGTCCCATGTGTGTACGGTTCCATGGGTTCACGGTCCCATGTGTTTATGGTCCCATGGGTTCACGGTCACATGTGTTTATGGTCTAATGACCTTGTGGTCATAGGGTTTACGATCTAAGGAGATACACTAGACCGTAAACACCTTTTGTTTATGGAAAAGTGATGATTTCAAGGCCAAACACAAGAACCCTAACTAGATATAGGTATAATAGGATGATACTTACGATTTGAAGGCAAAGAAAGTTGTTTCAGTCCAAAACACTAAGGTGTTCTTGAGGATTCTTGAAGATCTAGATAAAAAGATGAATCCATGGATGAATCAAGAGTGATTCATGGATATAGGAAGGTTAACGCCCAAAGGAAGGAATCTGTTACTTGTTTGATGATTTGGAAGACTAAATTTTATGATTTTTGAGAGCGAAATCGACTCCTTTGCTTGAAAAGGGAAAAGAATGATCGAAATGATCATCCACCATATATATATGGATGGGTTTACGGCACCTTGACCGTAAACTCAAGGTCTTGACCGTAAACTCCTTTTTGATGAGCTTTACGGTTGTTAGGTAGTTTAGAACTTAAACTGACACTTCCAAATACTTATTCCTTTGATGCACTACAGTTAGAACACTCACAATAGATCGTAACCAGTGATAACTGGAAGCAAAACGAGTCTAACACTGATAAATTTGAATGTTTACACAAGCTACAAATTTCAGGTTGTCACACATTTCGACGTCTTTGAGCATCGTGGTTTACTAGTCAATCAAGTATGGTTACAATCATATCACATTTTACCTTAATTAACAAACATGTTTAAGGTAGTTAGTACATTGGTAGTTACTTATATACAATACTACGGTACATCGTTATTTTCCCTTCGCATTCACATTGTGATCTTCACACATAAACGGTAATCTGAACTATATTTTGGTAATGATAGTCGTACTTGGGAAAGGTACACACTTTTACAAATAAACAACACACAGAACATTCGGGCCTTGGTAGAAGGCTACCTTTTTAGTAGAAAATATAGAATTTTCTAGGAGATACAAACACTTTCTACAAACACTTATAAACATTTATGTCAAACATATTCAAACATTTTCATACATGCCATGACATTAAATTAGTTATGAGCTCACCAGCTTTAATGGTTATCTACTCTTTCAAAATAACTTGTATTCTCAGGTCACCAGTTGACAGGTATCGATGACCAGGGTTTTGAGAAGACGGAGCTTTCAAGACTCATCTTTATTTTGATTATTTATTTTTGGTGTCTTATTAACTATACACAGAACACACTTGTATTAAAATTATATTATTCATGCAATGGATGATGTTGTTGCTTGTTTACTATTATGCATTGTTGTGATACTGTACATGACGTCCTCCGCCCAGAATGTTTTTGCCGTTATGGTTTTGGGGTGTGACAGATAGATATCAGAGCTTTGTTTATAGTGAATTGAGTAGATCAACCCATAAAAGACATATAAACTATAAACACATCGAGATTAAAATACTCTAACCAAGAGTTTATACTTTTAAATAATAAAATATTTAACCGAAGTATACATACCTGCATTCATACTAAAATCAATGTCATTAGGATAGAACCAAAGTATTGTGGTTATTGGACAACACAAGTAGGCTTAGGGACATATGATCAGATCTGGGAGTGATATAGCTTGATCAACTATATCTTTCCGAGAAATGATTAGCATGTGCCTAGAAATCGTTGTGGTGTTGCAGCAAGTTTAATAACATACCAACACTACTACAATGAAAACATTATAACATAACATAAACTTAAAATACTATAGGAGTATTTTGTGTTACTACAATTACTTATTTGAGAACTAAAGGTATTTATTAGTAGGTCAATAATTGCTTGGTGGATACGCTAAGGTTATATGTGACTAAGGTGTCATAGACTTAGAATATGTGATGTTTGCTTTATTTCCTATTCCTTGTTTGGTTGTGGATTTGGAGTTAGGGTCACTTATTCGAAGGTATATCCTGTTTTGATTTCATGTAATTGATATGCACTATGCAAGTATTGAAGTAACTGATAACGATCATCCTATAATTATCTTAATTAGTGCGTCTTTTAATTATTTCTTTTACCCCTATTCTCGCGTAGATAGCATGGTTGGATTGAATCTCCTTGGCGACCCGTACTTCCCCAACCCAGGCAATGATGGATCGCTCGACGATGAGCCATAAGAGAATCATCCAATCCCTTTGGATGATGAATTCGCAAAGAACTTTCCAAAGGATTCCGACTCCGAACCAGAAGGCAATGATGTACCTCTATTGGCTCCAATCCCGAATCCTAACCCTCGTCTGGCTTGTCAAGGCCCGACGCCTCTGTGGGCGGAATACTTTGGAGCATGGAGTGAAGATCAGGGTCAGCCTATCCCATACAATGGTGACCGAAGCTTCTACAACCTGAGTAGGGGTGTTCGTTTGGATGGATCGGTTTTATACGATCCGATCAAGTGAGTCCAAAATAATTTCAGTTTTCAAAATGTAGATCCAAATAGTCCAAACTAAATTCAAATCCGATCCGATCCAACCGAGTTATAATTCGGTTGGATTGGTTTTTTACATTTCGGTTTTCAAGAATCAAGGCATTTCAACAAATATATAACTTTAGTATTAACTTACTCTATAATATAAACTAAACAAATATTGTTTAATTAGTTTTGGATTAAAACTTATAAATTACTATCAAGAAAAATATATTATATATTACTATCTTATAGATATTTTTTTTATAACAAGTAGATAGTGAAGTATTATAAATGATGAAAAATTTTAATATACTAATAGAATAATTTTGTAAATTTATAAATTATTAAAGATATATATTAGAAAGAACAAAATAATAAATTGCAATTCGGTTTTTTGGACTATTCGGTTTTTATAATGTAAACCAAACCATTCCAAAATCCAAAATAATAATTCGGTTTTGCTAAAAACCAATCCAAAAATACGAATATCCAAACCAAATAGTCTGATCCAAATTGACCAATTGGACAATTCGGTTTATCCAAATAGTGAACAGCCCTAAACCTGAGCGAGGGAGGCTCAACAGATAGGGTCATGCCCATTCTGGTTCGCAGAGCTGCTCGTAATGAAGAGCAGGGTAGGACAGCCATCCACCGAATCATGGAGGTTGACGCCAATGCAGCAGTTGGTATAGTCTGCATTCGTCATCTGGAAGATGCTCGTGAGAGAGCTGAGAGAAACAACGAAGCTCTACAACAATAACCGGCTGCAACTCAGGCTGAAGTCATAGAGCTCCGAGTACGCCAAAGGGTCTATGAGCAACACCTCCTTGATATGGAACGTTAGCTGGCTGACTTGAGGGTTCGCCCAAGGGGTACCCGTCGCCGGTAGAAGATGCTCCACTTGCCTTTTTTTAGAGTTAAGGAATAGCCTTCGTATCTATGCTCTATGTAGCACTTTTACCTATAAATATTCATATCCATCTAGTACTGTTGCTAGGTCCCTATGTTGTCAAAATTTCTTATTATAGTTTGATGTAAGACCTACTTCTAGGTCATTCTCCCGAACTTATTACATCATCAATGCCAATATTATTGACAACCATCAAATCTTTTGAGAAATCCATATCCATGTACTTTCAAGTTCTACTGCTAGATCTCCATATCAACCATACACTCATTTGCTTTGCTAGAATTTAGAGAGTTAGTCCATGAACCACTCTCATTATACTTACAATTGATTCTTACTATCATCTTCGTCATCGTAAACTTTTAGTCGAACTATTCCTCCACGGAGAGTGACAAGGAGTAACCCTTCGATAACTCCTACGTAACCTCCACCCCCTCCACAATACAATCTGGCGAATATCCAAGTTCCGGTGAATGCCGCTATAACGGTAGCCCTAGCTCAGTTCAGTGCTAGTGGAAATAGCAGGAGTGGAACAACTGTGCATTCCACTCAAGGTGATGCTCAAGCGCGCTCTAGGAGTGCTCGTATAAAGACTTCCAACTGCAAGCCCAGGTCCTTCAATGTAACTGGCGGAATCATTTCCCTCTCGCAATGGTTCGAAAAGACAGAATCGATCTTCGAGATTTGTTCCTGTCCAGAAGGAAGCAAATTCAAATTTGCTACTTGCACCTTCGCGGACAGAGCCTTGACGTGGTGGAATAGCCATGTGAAGTCACTAACTCTGATATTGGCTAATGTTATGGGCTGGGAAGATCTTAAGGAGCTCAAGATCGAAGAATACTTCCCGAGGGGCGAAGTTTAGAAGCTTGAACAAGAACTCTAGAGCCTAACCATTAAGGGCTCTGATATAGTGGCCTATACTGCCAAATTTAGTGATCTGATGGCACTATGTCCGGGAATGGTCCCTACTGAGGGAAAGAAGATAGAAAGGCATATCTGGGGGCTGGTGCATCCATTTCAGGGGAATTTTTAAGCTTCAAACCCCACTACCTTCGATAGTGCCAAGCAATTGGCACAACGGATCATTGATCATGCAGTCCGCGCCCCAACTACAACAACAACCCTCGCCATCCCAGAACCCTCCAAAGCCGCCGACAACAAGCGGAATTTCTGGGATAACAAGAAGAAGAACGTGGTGCAGATCTCTTCCCAAAACCAGCAAGTTATAGCCATTCATGCTGTGATAACCCTACTGCTACTGCACCGATGAAGCAGTATCATGGAAGCTTGCCCAAGTGCAACAAGTGCAACTTCCACCACAATGGACCCTACCGGGAAATGCAGTGCAGTAACTGCGACAGGAAGGGGCACACTGCCAATTTATGCAAAGCTCCAACAAGTCTGATCAACCAAGTCCCCGACGTTGGTGTGGGCTACGCTTGCTACAGATTTGGAGAGGTGGGTAACCACAAGAGGAATTGCCCGAAGGCAGGGTAAACTGGCGAAATGGGAAGAGTTTTGGCTATAGGCCACGTGGAAGTGGTTGTCGACCCTACAGTGGTCACTGGTATGTTTCTCCTCGATAACTCATATGCATGCATACTGTTTGATAGTGGAGTGGAGAGGAGTTTCATGAACCAAAAATTTTCTCACTTACATAAGCAAAAATCATGTGCACTTAAAGAACCGTTCACTGTAGAAATGGCTAACAGAAAGACTGAGAGCACTTACAGTATATACATAGGATGTACTCTACATATAGATAGCCATTTATTTTCAATCGACCTCATGCCGTCTCAATTAAAAGTTTCGACATGATTATCGGCATGGATTGGTTGAGTCTACATCGTGCCGACATCACGTGTTATGAAAAGGTCGTTGTCGTCCAGCAAAACTCTAGTTTTCTAAGGTGACAAACCCGACACAAACCTACATATTATCTCGAGTGTTCAAGCCCTGAAGTACTTGCGAAAGGAATGTCACACATTCCTTTCTCATGTTGTCGATGTGAGCCAAGAGGCGAAGGATTAAAGAACATCCCAGTGGTAAGCGATTTTCTTGAGATTTTTCCAGAAGAACTACTAGGATTACCCCCACAACGTCAAGTCGAGTTCAGAATCGACTTAGTTCCAGGGGCTACCCCCGTAGCCAAATCGCCCTATCATCTAGCACCAGCTGAGATGCAGGAACTATTTGGTTAACTAAACGAATTGCTCATCAAGGGTTTTATTAGACCTAGCTTCTCACCCTGGGGAGCACCGGTCTTATTCGCGAAGAAAAAAGATGGATCGTTTCGTATGTGCATCGCCTATAGAGAGCTAAACAAGCTTACCGTCAAGAGTCGTTACCCTCTGCCTCGCATAGACGATTTGTTCGACCAACTACAAGGGGAGAGTTACATTTCATAGATAGATCTGAGATCCGGGTATCTGCAGTTACAAGTGCTTGAGGAGGATGTTCCGAAGACAACCTTCCGAACTCGTTATGGACAATATGAGTTTGTAGTGATGCCATTCGGATTGACCAATGCGCCCACAGTGTTCATGGACTTAAAGAATAAGGTATTTTGTCCTTACTTGGATTAGTTCGTCATTGTATTCATTGATGACATAATTATCTACTCTCGTAGTAAGGAGGACCATAGTAAGCATCTGCGTCACATCTTGGAAACATTACGATTAGAGAAGCTCTACGCGAAGTTTTCTAAATGCGATTTTTGGATTCAAAGATTCATATTCCTGGGTCACATTGTTAGTAGAGAGGGAATTCATGTGGACCATTAAAAAATAAAGCCCATTGAGAACTGGTCAGTACCGGAGACGCCTACAGAAATTCGCCAATTTCAAGGCCTCGCTGGCTACTAGCGTAGGTTCATTCAGAACTTCTCTAGGATTGCGAAGCCGCTTACTACATTAACCCAGAAAGGCGTGACCTTTGACTGGGAAGAGAAACAAGATAAGGCATTCCAAACGCTAAAACAAGCCTCATGTACCGCACCGATACTATCCCGCCCAGAAGGGATAGAAGACTTCGTACTTTATTGTGATGCATCCAACCAAGGACTCGGTTGTGTTCTCATGCAACGCCGTAAGTTCATCGCCTATGCCTCAAGGCAGCTACAGACACACTAGGTCAACTACACCATGCATGATCTTGAGTTAGGAGCAGTTATGTTTGCTCTGAAGATCTGGAGACACTACCTGTATGGAACAAAAAGCACTATCTTTACAAGCCACAAGAGCCTACAACATATATTCGACCAGAAAGATCTCAATATGAGACAAAGACGGTGGATCGAGCTACTCAATGACTACGATTGTGAAATTCGTTATCATCCCAGTAAAGCCAACGTAGTAGCTGACGCCTTAAGTCGGAAAGAATACTCTGATTGTAGAGTCAAATCATTGACTATGACTATCCATTCACATATGTCCACACAAATTAAGGAGGCTCTGCTAGAAGCCTTGAAATCTGAAAATGTGTCGGGTGAATTCGTGAGAGGGATGGATAACAACTTGGAAGTCAAAGGTGGCGGAGCCTTATATCTCATGGATCAGATATGAACATCGAAACATGGTGGGTTCAGAGACTTAGTCATGGAAGAAGCACACAATACTCGATAGTCCGTCTACCCAGGTTCTGATAAGATGTATCTGATGGGTTTTAGCCATAAGAATATTACTATGTGCACATACAAACCCTAATGCTTGGATCTAGGTTTCTCTAATTGAACATGCAATCTATCATAACATATGAAAACAGATCTAAAGGATTACCTTGAGTTGCTTGCTTGAATCTTCTTGTCCTTGGAGCTTAGACTCACAATTACCACTCCTCTAATGGGTCACAAACACCAACTAGCAAGAGGATGATAATAGAGAGAGATAAGGATGAGAAAATCGACTCTAGGGTTTCTTGAGATGCAAGAGTGCCGATTTCCTCCTCCCAAAGGGTCTATATATACTATTGGCTACTAGGGTTACACCTTAAACCCTAATTGAATAACTTATGCCCTAAGCAATCCAATGATCCTTATGGACTAGGCCTTGGACGATTTCTAGGCTCTTCCAAACCCTAAAATCGTCCACCCTCTTATCCTTAAGGATTCATAGCCTAAAACATAACTATCACACATTTGACAGTTTATGCCCCTTTATTCAATTAATCTCTTTAAGTCACCAAATTAATTCCTAATTAATTTATGACTTATATTAATCAAATAACAATATTATTATTCCTTATATTATACTCATAATCTATTAATAATATTTCTTCTCTCATTATAAAACATCCTGTCAAGTCGCTATGGTAAAGGCAACCCAAAAGGACCATGTACAACCGGGTCAAATACTTGCTAAATATAGTTGGAGCCTTAGACACTACTCCAACAGTCTCCCACTTGGATAAGTCTAGTAACTATATAGGCATATTCCGGTTAGCAATCGTAGCTCTCAAAGACGCTGTCAAACTCTGATCTTATCAGTCCTGTCCTTTAGATAAGGGATCGTACAGTCCTCTGTTTAGATATTACGCGGGCAATTCTATGGAATCAATTGTCCAGCAGTTGCTTTCTCGATCTTAGATTTATTCGACATAGAACTTAATTGAACACATCAATTTAGTTCTGACCGGGCCCGACACATAAGTCAAATCAAATCATCTAGTGGCCGAGATATCGCTTTTACCCTCTTAGGATAAAAGTAACAGATAAACTTTGACTTATATGCATTTACTTATTCATTAATCAATTATACACAACAATGTGTTTTATTACATCAATTTACTGATGTGGTTTCGCATTATGAATGTACAACCAATTAACAAATAACAAATCATATATCTAGGTTTTAAGACCATATGATATTATCGTCTTGCGATCACCGTTTTGTCACATTCCATAAGGTGATTCCAGCAAGCGTGGGTTTGTTCCAATGCTCAAAACTAGTTCATAAGCACTCATGAAAGTTGCAACAAACTTTTGCTATGTCTAACACCATTTAGACAATCTACACACTGATTCACGACAATCTTCATTCATACCTACTTCCAACATATGAACGATTGTGGACTATTTGAATAATTCAATTATTCTTAATAAACTCAATTATTCTGGAAGTCAAAACATGAAAAGTGAAACAATAGTTAAACAATCAACATATGACAGTAACTTTACTTATAAATAATACTCCTTTATTTAATCATCAAATGTCAATTACATTTTTCTATTACAAGTTTCAAAAATTATCTAATCTAATCTAATATCATCTCTCAGTCCAATACTCCTAGCATGCTGCAAATGCTTAACCCTACTCAGTCCCTTTGTAAGCGGATCTGTTGGGTTATCTTCTAATGATATCCTCCTAACCACGAGGTGTCCTTCTTCTACACGATGTCTAATAAAGTGATATTTTCTGCCAATATGACGAGCTCTACCATGATCCCTCGGTTCCTTGGTCAAGGCAACCGCTCCTTCATTATCACAGAAAACTTCCATAGGGTCCTTTATGGCAGGCAGAACTCCAAGATCACCAATGAAGTTCTTCAACCATATTGCCTCCTTCGACGCTACGCTAGCTGCAATGTACTCTGATTTGTACGTTTAATCAGCTACGGTTTCCTGCTTGAAACTTTTCCAAGTTATTGCTCCTCCATTAAGGGTAAAGACCCAGCCTGACTGCGAACGGTAGTTTTCCCTGTCGGTCTGGAAGCTGGCGTCACTATACCCTCGTACCTTTAAGTCATCACTCCCCCAAGGACTAAAAACGATTCCTTGGTCCTTTGAAGGTACTTAAGTATATTCTTGACCGCAATCCAATGTGCTCCGCTAGGGTTCCCTTGATATCTACTGACCATGCTCAAAGCAAAGGCTATATCAGGGCGAGTACAAGTCATAGCATACATGATTGAGCCAACTTCGGAAGTGTATGGTAATCGGCTCATTTCTGCCATCTCGGCTTCGGTACTCGGAATTTGAGTCTTACTCCACTTGGCATTACTTTGTATCGGTAATTCTCCTTCTTCGAATTTTCCATATTAAAATGTTTTAGTACTTTATCTAAGTAAGCTTTCTGACTAAGTCCTATTAGTCTCTTACTTCGTTCTCTTACTATCCTTATTCATATGAAGCCTCTCCAAGGTCCTTCATAGCGAAACACTTCCCGAGCCAGGACTTAACGACCTGCAGTGTCGGGATGTCGTTTCCTATGAGTAGTATGCCATCGACATACAAAACGAGGAAGCTAACTATACTCCCACTGGCTTTGACATATACACATGATTCATCTTCGCTTCGTACAAATCCAAACTCTTTGACATTCTCATCGAAGAAAAGATACCATTTCCGACACGCTTGCTTAAGCCCATAAATGGACTTCTCAAGCTTGCACACTCTATTGGGATGATTCGTATCGACAAAATCCTCTAGCTGAGTGTGACAACCCAAAAATTTCTAGCTTGCATTCTTCCTTTCTTACCAATAATAGACTCGTTTTACTATCTTGTAGTACCATTTAGGGTCTATTGGAGCGTTCTAAACGTGTTATAATCAAGGTAGGAGGGTGGAAATGGGTTAACTCAAAGTGTAGGATTCAAAAAGAGGCCAAACACTCCAACACATGGAGTGTGCGGCCACACACTTGAGTGTGCGGCCACACACATGTGTTTGCGGCCTCACACCCTTCCCAACCGCACACTCCACCTTTATATACCACACTTAGTCATTTTTGAACACTTCTTTCACTTCTTCAAGCATAGAACTCGAAATCCTCTCAAGTATCATTCAAATATCCTTGAAGATCTTCATAAAAGGTACCAAGAACACCAAGAACACCATCTGGCCGCACACATGGCAGCACACACCACATGGCCGCACACATGTGCTGGTTGTAACACTTCAATATAAGTGTTTACTAGTCCCTAAGGTGGCCCCAATTCATTAATTAGTTGTTCATAACACTAATTATATTCATACATGTGTCAATATATGCTAAATAGGATTCGCATGTGTACTCAAATCACCACTTGATACTTAACAACTGATCCAACATTTTCATCAGAACCACTCACTACAGGTGAGTTCATACCCCTTAAATAATGTTTTAAACCACATTTAAATGTTTTATGGGGGGATACAAGTAGAATTATGCTAGTTATTATATCAATTACATGTGATTAATAAGCAGCATTCAAATGATTGGCTACTCATTAGCCGTTTTACTAAATAGTTTCCTACAAATGTCTTTCATAAACACTATATGTGTTTAAAACTCCTGATTTCTCTATACATTTTACTCTGTATATTACTTTTCAAACTTATTTACAATTGTGTTTCAAACAAACGTTTCTTTATACTAAACTGCTTTATCAAACCCATGCCTTCAAAACCATTTTATAGATCGACAACAAAGTCGGTGTTTTCTTAGAAAATATTTATGTTCAAAGGTTTTACAAATCATATTTTATGCTTTTAAATTATAAATTGCATGCCTCTATATGTATAGTTATATAAGAAATGTTTAAAAGAATTAGGAAGGCTGTCCACCCTATTTCCTTTTTCTCGATTTGGATATGGTCTGGTGGGATATCGGGTATTCGTCTGAAGGTCGTTTAAACATTAGTTATATATCACATGTACATATAAAGTCATAAAGGTCCTTCCAGTTCATCCCATTCCCATGGGTAGCTAGAATATACATCCATGTCCATACGTACCAGTTAGATTACTAGTAAACTACCATGCGGGTAGTTTAGGAAGATACTAGAACTATTACTAGAATGCGATACCATACAATGAGTCAGTTTATTCATGAGTCAATACTTGTTAGAACATTACAGTACATTACTATACTTGCTTGATAGAGAGCACGTACACTACAGCTAGAACATTACAGTACATTACTATACTTGCTAGATAAACAACACGTACACTACAACTAGAACAGTACAGTACATTACTATACTATTACATAGATAAGTTTACATGGTCACACTTACATGAGTACAATTACATGGTCACGTTTACACGAGTACAATTACATGATCACACTTACACGAGTACACTTACATATACATAGAACAGATGTCACTAGGTGCTATAGCATGGACCCAGTTCAGGATCTAACTATATTGATGAATCACAACGCAATTGTGATAGTTATATCGTGTATACATGATCATAGTAATGTGGATGCTCACGGCTTGCAGATATGCAGGGGTCGTGGGTAGGTCCCAAAATCCCTTTGATAGGGGAGCGTACAGCCTGGGATCTAGACATCACATTATACCTTATCCCTCAAATAAGGCAGTTGAGTACCGATGTAGTTATTTATTTCAAATACTAGAGTACTTACACGATTACCATAGACTTAAGGAAATCAGTACGGTTGTAGTTCGACACTACACCATTCTACTATTTCGTTTTCCCATTTACATTCACTTGGTGAACATTCACACGACGCACGGAAATGTAGAAACTATATTTTTGGTTAATGATAGTCATACCTGGGAAAGATACATACTCTTACAAGAGACACACACACAGACACTAGATGCCTTAGTAGGAGGCTACATTCAGAGCAGCTAGGTCTTGGTAGAAGACTCCTTTTGTTACTAATAGGAATCATAGGGATTTCTAGGGCTTTTCAAACGTTTACACTTGTTTTCCAAACATTTTTCATACCTACAGTTCATTTACATTTTCCATACTTACAATTTGTATACATACAAATACTTACATTTCAAATACATACAAGTATTTTCATACAAATTAAGACACTAAAATACTTATGATCTCACCAGCTTCAAAGCTGATACTCGCTTTCAAAATTTATTGTATCCTCAGGTCATCATAGACAGGTACAGATGCAAGGATTTGGGAAGATGGAACTCGTTGAAGACCCATCTTTCATTTTGATTTATGCTTTAGGGTTTATCAAAATTTGACAGAACACATTTTTATAATAACTATATTAGTAATGCAATGGGTGATGTTGTTGCTTGTTTACTACTTTACATTGTTGTGATACTGTACACGACGTCCTCCGCCCCAGAACGTTTCCGCCGTTCTCGGTTTTGGGGTGTGACACGAGGACTTCCCAGGGGGTCACCCATCCTAGTACTACTCTCGCCCAAGCACGCTTAACTGCGGGGTTCGGATGGGATCCGATGCATTAGTGCTGGTTCGTACCTACTCCTATGCCTCGCACAAACTAGACCTACTCCGTGAACTCAGTAGCGTACATTCTACTCTTCGCGTCACAATCGTGAAACCGTACCTTTCCGTTAGGAATCTTATAAGTCCACTTGTCGAGATCCACGCCTTCGTATATGAACCGTAGTGACCCTCGACCGAGAGGTCAAGCGGACGAAGCATCGCCACCGCCCATTAGTGAAGGTTCGTTGGGATACCAACCGAGAACCCTATTTCACTTAGGAGCGCTAGAACCAATCGATTAGAAAGTTTCCTCCTCATGACTCGATCATTCGTACCTACTCCTTGTCTAAATTCTAATTTCGAGACGAAATTCCCTTTAACGGGGGGATGATGTGACAACCCGAAAACTTCTAGCTTGCATTCTTCCTTTCTTATCAATAATAGACTCGTTTTACTATCTTGTAGTACCATTTAGGGTCTATTGGAGAGTTCTAAACGTGTTATAATCAAGGTAGGAGGGTGGAAATGGGTTAACTCAAAGTGTAGGATTCAAAAAGAGGCCACACACTCCAACACATGGAGTGTGCGACCATACACTTGAGTGTGCGGCCACACACATGTGTTTGCGGCCTCACACCCTTCCCAACTGCACACTCCACCTTTATATACCACACTTAGTCATTTTTGAACACTTCTTTCACTTCTTCAAGCATAGAACTCGAAATCCTCTCAAGTATCATTCAAATCTCCTTGAAGCTCTTCACAAAAGGTACCAAGAACACCAAGAACACCATCTGGCCGCACACATGGCCGCACACATGTGCTGGCAGCACACTAGGCCGCACACCTGGCCGCACAAACACATATAGTGTGTATTTTGGCCATACACTCCTTTGTAAAGCCTTATACCCCTTCATACAATCATATATTGTTCTAACACTTCAATATAAGTGTTTACTAGTCCCTAAGGTGGCCCCAATTCATTAATTAGTTGTTCATAACACTAATTATATTCATATATGTGTCAATATATGCTAAATAGGATTCACGTGTGTACTCAAACCACCACTTGATACTTAGCAACTGATCCAACATTTTCATCAGAACCACTCACTACAGGTGAGTTCATACCCCTTAAATAATGTTTTAAAGTACTTTTAAATGTTTTATGGGGGGATACAAGTAGAATTATTCTAGTTATTATATCAATCACATGTGATTAATAAGCAGCATTCAAATGATTGGCTACTCATTAGCCGTTTTACTAAACAATTTCCTTCAAATGTCTTTCATAAACACTATATGTGTTTAAAACTCCTTATTTCTCTGTACATTTTACTCTGTATATTACTTTTCAAACTTATTTACAATTGTGTTTAAAACAAACGTTTCTTTATACTAAACTGCTTTATCAAACCCATGCCTTCAAAACCATTTTATAGATCGACACCAAGTCGGTCTTTTCTTAGAAAATATTTATGTTCAAAGGTTTTATAAATCTTATTTTATGCTTTTAAATTATAAATTGCATGCCTCTATATGTATAGTTATATAATAAATGTTTAAAAGACTTAGGAAGTCTATCCACCCTATTTCCTTTTTCTCGATTTGGATGTGGTCTGGTGGGATATCAGGTATTCGTCCGAAGGTCGTTTAAACATTAGTTATATATCACATGTACATATAAAGTCATAAAGGTCCTTCCAGTTCATCCCATGCCCTTGGGTAGCTAGGGTATACATCCATGTCCATACGTACCAGTTAGATTACTAGTAAACTACCATGCGGGTAGTTTAGGAAGATACTAGAACTATTACTAGAATGTGATACCATACAATGAGTCAGTTCATTCATGAGTCAATACTTGCTAGAACATTATAGTACATTACTATACTTGCTAGATAGAGAGCACGTGCACTACAGTTAGAACATTATAGTACATTACTATACTTGCTAGATAAAGAGCACGTACACTACAACTTGAACATTACAATACATTACTATACTATTACATAGATAAGTTTACATGGTCACACTTGCATGAGTACAATTACATGGTCACGTTTACACGAGTACAATTACATGATCACACTTACACGAGTACACTTACATATACATAGAACAGATGTCACTAGGTGCTATAGCATGGACCCAGTTCAGGATCTAACTATATTGATGAATCACAACGCAATTGTGATAGTTATATCGAGTATACATGATCATAGTAATGTGGATGCTCACGGCTTGCAGATATGCAGGGGTCGTGGGTAGGTCCCAAAATCCCTTTGATAGGGGAGCGTACAGCCTGGGATCTAGACATTACATTATACCTTATCCCTCAAATAAGGCAGCTGAGTACCGATGTAGTTATTTATTTCAAATACTACAGTACTTACACGATTACCCTAGACTTAAGGAAATCGGTACGGCTGTAGTTCGACACTACACCATACTACTATTTCATTTTCCCATTTACATTCACTTCGTGAACATTCACACGACGCACGGAAATGTAGAAACTATATTTTTGGTTAATGATAGTCATACCTGGGAAAGATACATACTCTTATAAGAGACACACGCACAGACACTAGATGCCTTGGTAGAAGACTACATTTAGAGCAGCTAGGTGTTGGTAGAAGACTACCTTGAGAACAGTTAAGTCTTGGTAGAAGACTCCAGTTGTTACTAATAGGAATCATAGGGATTTCTAGGGCTTTTCAAACGTTTACACTTGTTTTCCAAACATTTTTCATACCGACAGTTCGTTTACATTTTCCATACTTACAATTCGTATACATACAAATACTTACATTTCAAATACATACAAGTATTTTCATACAAATTAAGACTCTAAAATACTTATGATCTCACCAGCTTCAAAGCTGATACTCGCTTTCAAAATTTCTTGTATCGTCAGGTCATCATAGACGGGTACAGATGCAAGGATTTGGGAAGATGGAACTCGTTGAAGACCCATATTTCATTTTGATTTATGCTTTAGTGTTTATCAAAATTTGATAGAACACATTTGTATAATAACTATATTATTAATGCAATGGATGATGTTGCTACTTGTTTACTACTTTACATTGTTGTGATACTGTACATGACGTCCTCCGCCCCAGAACGTTTCCGCCGTTCTCGGTTTTGGGGTGTATCTGTCACACCCCAAAACCACTAAAAGAGACTTGGTCATTTTCCGGATATGATGTAAGACCTTTACAAGGTCATTTTACCGAATCTTTACGTCATGAATATCAAAGATATTGACAGTCGGCTAACTTCTGTCTCATTCTTCATTCAAGTACTTTTATCATACTTTCATTGGAGTCTATCTGAATCATGCGTTAGTCAAGTCATTGAACTATAGTAATTTAGCTCCGGAGACATTCCAAGTCTCTTTTAGTGGTTTTGGGGTGTGACAGACACACCCCAAAACAGAGAACGGCGAAAACGTTCTGGGGCGGAGGACGTCATGTACAATATCACAACAATGTAAAGTAGTAAACAAGAAACAACATCATCCATTGCATTAATAATATAGTTATTATACAAATGTGTTCTGTCAAATTTTGATAAACACTAAAGTATAAATCAAAATGAAATATGGGTCTTCAACGAGTTCCATCTTCCCAAATCCTTGCATCTGTACCTGTCTATGATGACCTGAGGATACAAGAAATTTTGAAAGCGAGTATCAGCTTTGAAGCTGGTGAGATCATAAGTATTTTAGTGTCTTAATTTTTATGAAAATACTTGTATTTATTTGAAATGTAAGTATTTGTATGTATACGAATTGTAAGTATGGAAAATGTAAATGAACTGTAGGTATGAAAAATGTTTGGAAAACAAGTGTAAACGTTTGAAAAGCCCTAGAAATCCCTATGATTCCTATTAGTAAAAAAAGGAGTCTTCTACCAAGACTTAACTGTTCTCAAGGTAGTCTTCTACCAAGACCTAGCTGCTCTGAATGTAGCCTCCTACTAAGGCATCTAGTGTCTGTGTGTGTGTGTCTCTTGTAAGAGTATGTATCTTTCCCAGGTATGACTATCATTAACCAAAAATATAGTTTCTACATTTCCGTGCGTCGTGTGAATGTTCACGAAGTGAATGTAAATGGGAAAACGAAATAGTACTATGGTGTCGTGTCGAACTACAACCGTACAAATTTCCTTAAGTCTAGGGTAATCGTGTAAGTAGTGTAGTATTTGAAATAAATAACTACATCGGTACTCAGCTGCCTTATTTGAGGGATAAGGTATAATGTGATGTCTAGATCCCAGGTTGTACGCTCCCCTATCAAAGGGATATTGGGACCTACCTACGACCCCTGCATATTTGCAAGCCGTGAGCGTCCACATTACTATGATCATGTATACTCGATATAACTATCACAATTGCGTTGTGATTCATGAATATAGTTAGATCCTGAACTGGGTCCATGCTATAGCACCTAGTGACATCTGTTCTATGTACATGTAAGTGTACTCGTGTAAGTGTGATCATGTAATTGTACTCGTGTAAACGTGACCATGTAATTGTACTCATGTAAGTGTGACCATGAAAACTTATCTATGTAATAGTATAGTAATGTATTGTAATGTTCTATATGTATTGTACGTGCTCGTTATCTAGCAAGTATAGTAATGTACTGTAATGTTCTAGCTGTAGTGTACGTGCTCTCTATCTAGCAAGTATAGTAATGTACTGTAATGTTCTATCAAGTATTGACTCATGAATGAAATGACTCATTGTATGGTATCATATTCTAGTAATAGTTCTAGTATCTTCCTAAACTACCCGCATGGTAGTTTACTAGTACTCTAACTGGTACGTATGGACATGGATGTATACCCTAGCTACCCAAGGGCATGGGATGAACTGGAAGGACCTTTATGACTTTATATGTACATGTGATATATAACTAATGTTTAAACGACCTTCGGACGAATACCCGATATCCCACCAGACCACATCCAAATCGAGAAAAAGGAAATAGGGTGGATAGACTTCCTAAGTCTTTTAAACATTTCTTATATAACTATACATATAGAGGCATGCAATTTATAATTTAAAGGCATAAAATAAGATTTGTAAAACCTTTGAACATAAATATTTTCTAAGAAAAGACCGACTTGGTGTCGATCTATAAAATGGTTTTGAAGGCATGGGTTTGATAAAGCAGTTTAGCATAAAGAAACGTTTGTTTGAAACATAATTGAAAATAAGTTTGAAAATTAATATACAGAGTAAAATGTACAGAGAAATAAGGAGTTTTAAACACATATAGTGTTTATGAAAGACATTTGAAGGAAATTGTTTAGTAAAACGGCTAATGAGTAGCCAATCATTTGAATGTTGGTTATTATTAATCACATGTGATTGATATAATAACTACCATAATTCTACTTGTATCCCCCCCCCATAAAACATTTAAAAGTACTTTAAAACATTATTTAAGGGGTATGAACTCACCTGTAGTGTGTGGTTCTGATGAAAATGTTGGATCAGTTGCTAAGTATCAAGTGGTGATTTGAGTACACACGCAAATCCTATTTAGCATATATTGACACATATATGAATATAATTAGTGTTATGAACAACTAATTAATGAATTCGGGCCACCTTTGGGACTAGTAAATACTTATATTGAAGTGTTACAACCATATATGATTGTATGAAGGGGTATAAGGCTTTACAAAGGAGTGTATGGCCAAAATACACACTATATGTGTGTGTGCGGCCAGGTCTGCGGCCTAGTGTGCTGCCAGCACATGTGTACGGCCATGTGGTGTGTGCTGCCATGTTTGCAGCTAGATGGTGTTCTTGGTGTTCTTGGTACCTTTTATGAAGATCTTCAAGGAGATTTGAATGATACTTGAGAGGATTTCGAGTTCTATGCTTGAAGAGGTGAATGAAGTGTTCAAAAATGACTAAGTGTGGTATATAAAGGTGGAGTGTGTGGTTGGGAAGGGTGTGAGGCCGCAAAAACATGTGTGTGGCCGCACACTCCATGTGTTGGAGTGTTTGGCCTCTTTTTGAATCCTACACTTTGAGTTAACCCATTTCCACCCTCCTACCTTGATTATAACACGTTTAGAATGCTCCAATAGACCCTAAATGGTACTACAAGATAGTAAAACGAGTCTATTATTGATAAGAAAGGAAGAATGCAAGCTAGAAATTTTCGGGTTGTCACATCATCTCCTCGTTAAAGGGAATTTCGTCCCGAAATTAGAATTTAGACAAGGAGTAGGTACAAATGATCGAGTCATGAGCAGGAAACTTTCTAATCGATGGGTTCTAGCGCTCCTAAGTGAAATAGGGTTCTCGGTTGGTATCCCAACGAACCTTCACTAACGGGCGGTGGCGATGCTTCGTCCGCTTGACCTCTCGGTCGAGGGTCACTACGGTTCATATACGAAGGCGTGGATCTTGACAAGTGGAATTATAAGAGTCCTAACGGAAAGGTACGGTTTCACGATCGAGACGCGAAATTGAAGATTCAAAAATTGCCAGAGTACTTTTCGCAAAGATCTATGAACTCGAGTTTTGGAATTGAAGAGTCAAAAATTCCTAAAGACACACTATTAGTGATGTGGAAATTCTTGAGTACTCTGGCAATTATCCGAAATCGTTGAGAGTTTGTCGACACCGGAGTCGCCGACAGAAATTCACCAAAATTCTAGGTCTTACAGATCTACTGTCATAGTTCATCCAGAAGTCCTCGTAAATCACAGAAACCCTTTCGACTCTGACCCATCAAGGGGTGGCCCTTGACTGGGAAGTTAAACAAGAAAAAGAAACCTTGGAGATTCCAGGTGAGTGACCAAGTTCTTTAGGAGAACTCACTCTAGGAATGGCTTAATACACTTCGTATCGTGTGAAAAGCTAAATCCAATATAGTTAGGACCTCCGAGATTCTTATCAAAATCGATCTTATGCCTCGCACAAACTAGACCTACTCCGTGAACTTAGTAGCGTACATTCTACTCTTCGCATCTCGATCGTGAAACCGTACCTTTCCGTTAGGACTCTTATAAGTCCACTTGTCGAGATCCACGCCTTCGTATATGAACCGTAGTGAACCTCGACCGAGAAGTCAAGCGGACGAAGCATCGCCACCACCCGTTAGTGAAGGTTCGTTGGGATACCAACCGAGAACCCTATTTCAATTAGGAGCGCTAGAACCAATCGATTAGAAAGTTTCCTCCTCATGACTCGATCATTCGTAACTACTCCTTGTCTAAATTCTAATTTCGTGACGAAATTCCCTTTAACGGGGGGATGATGTGACAACCCGAAAATTTCTAGCTTGCATTCTTCCTTTCTTATCAATAATATAATCGTTTTACTATCTTGTAGTACCATTTAGGGTCTGTTGGAGCGTTCTAAACATGTTATAATCAAGGTAGGAGGGTGGAAATGGGTTAACTCAAAGTGTAGGATTCAAAAAGAGGCCAAACACTCCAACACATGGAGTGTGCGTCCACACACAAGTGTTTGCGGCCTCACACCCTTCCCAACCGCACACTGCACCTTTATATACCACACTTAGTCATTTTTGAACACTTATTTCACTTCTTCAAGCATAGAACTAGAAATCCTCTCAAGTATCATTCAAATCTCCTTGAAGATCTTCATAAAAGGTACCAAGAACACCATCTGGCCGCACACATGGCAGCACACACCACATGGCCGCAAACATGGCCGCACACATGTGCTGGCAGCACACTAGGCCGCACACCTGGCCGCACACACACATATAGTGTGTTTTTTGACCATACACTCCTTTGTAAAGCCTTATACCCCTTCATACAATCATATATGGTTGTAACACTTCAATATAAGTGTTTACTAGTCCCTAAGGTGGCCCCAATTCATTAATTAGTTGTTCATAACACTAATTATATTCATATATGTGTCAATATATGCTAAATAGGATTCGGGTGTGTACTCAAATCACCACTTGATACTTAACAACTGATCCTATATTTTCATCAGAACCACTCACTATAGGTGAGTTCATACCCCTTAAATAATGTTTTAAAGTACTTTTAAATGTTTTATGGGGGGATACAAGTAGAATTATCCTAGTTATTATATCAATCACATGTGATTAATAAGCAGCATTCAAATGATTGGCTACTTATTAGCCGTTTTACTAAACAGTGTCCTTCAAATGTCTTTCATAAACACTATATGTGTTTAAAAGTCCTTGTTTCTCTGTACATTTTACTCTGTATATTACTTTTCAAACTTATTTACAATTGTGTTTCAAACAAACGTTTCATTATACTAAACTGCTTTATCAAACCCGTGCCTTCAAAACCATTTTATAGATCGACACCAAGTCGGTCTTTTCTTAGAAAATATTTATGTTCAAAGGTTTTACAAATCTTATTTTATGCTTTTAAATTATAAATTGCATGCCTCTATATGTATAGTTATATAAGAAATGTTTAAAAGACTTAGGAAGGCTATCCACCCTATTTCCTTTTTCTCGATTTGGATGTGGTCTGGTGCGATATTGAGTATTCGTCCGAAGGTCGTTTAAACATTAGTTATATATCACATGTACATATAAAGTCATAAAGGTCCTTCCAGTTCATCCCATGCCCTTGGGTAGCTAGGGTATACATCCATGTCCATACGTACCAGTTAGATTACTAGTAAACTACCATGCGGGTAGTTTAGGAAGATACTAGAACTCTTACTAGAATGCGATACCATACAATGAGTCAGTTCATTCATGAGTCAATACTTGCTAGAACATTACATTACATTACTATACTTGCTAGATAGAGAGCACGTACACTACAGCTAGAACATTATAGTACATTACTATACTTGCTAGATAAAGAGCACGTACACTACAACTAGAACATTACAGTACATTACTATACTGTTACATAGATAAGTTTACATGGTAACAGTTACATGAGTACAATTACATGGTCACGTTTACACGAGTATAATTACATGATCACACTTACACGAGTACACTTACATATACATAGAACAGATGTCACTAGGTGCTATAGCATGGACCCAGTTCAGGATCTAACTATATTGATGAATCACAACGTAATTGTGATAGTTATATCGAGTATAATGATCATAGTAATGTGGATGCTCACGGCTTGCAGATATGCAGGGGTCGTGGGTAGGTCCCAAAATCCCTTTGATAGGGGAGCGTACAGCCTGGGATCTAGACATTACATTATACCTTATCCCTCAAATAAGGCAGCTGAGTACCGATGTAGTTATTTATTTCAAATACTACAGTACTTACACGATTACCCTAGACTTAAGGAAATTGGTACGGTTGTAGTTTGACACTACACCATAGTACTATTTCGTTTTCCCATTTACATTCACTTCGTGAACATTCACACGACGCACGGAAATGTAGAAACTATATTTTTGGTTAATGATAGTCATACCTGGGAAAGATACATACTCTAACAAGAGACACACGCATAGACACTAGATGCCTTGGTAGAAGACTACATTTAGAGCAGCTAGGTCTTGGTAGAAGACTACCTTGAGAACAGTTAAGTCTTGGTAGAAGACTCCTTTTGTTACTAATAGGAATCATAGGGATTTCTAGGCCTTTTCAAACGTTTACACTTGTTTTCCAAACATTTTTCATACCTACAATTCATTTACATTTTCCATACTTACAATTTGTATACATACAAATAATTACATTTCAAATACATACAAGTATTTTCATACAAACTAAGACACTAAAATACTTATGATCTCACAAGCTTCAAAGCTGATACTCGCTTTCAAAATTTCTTGTATCCTCTGGTCATCATAGACAGGTACAGATGCAAGGATTTGGGAAGATGGAACTCGTTGAAGACCCATATTTCATTTTGATTTATGCTTTAGTGTTTATCAAAATTTGACAGAACACATTTGTATAATAACTATATTAGTAATGCAATGGATGATGTTGTTGCTTGTTTACTACTTTACATTGTTGTGATACTGTACATGACGTCCTCCGCCCCAGAACGTTTCCGCCGTTCTCGGTTTTGGGGTGTGACACTGAGCCATGTAAACATCCTCAGCCAACTTTCCATTGAGGAAAGCGGTCTTGACATCCATCTGCCATATCTCATAATCATGAAATGCAGCAATGGCTTGCATCACACTAATAGACTTTATTTTCACAACTGGTGAGAAGGTCTCATCATAGTCAACTCCGGGAGTTTGAGTAAAGCCCTTCGCAACCAATCGTGCCTTATATGTGTGTACATTTCCATCCACGTTAGTCTTCTTCTTGAATATCCATTTGCACCCAACGGTCTTACGTGGATTGAATCTCGCTGTCCGTCGCCTCTTTCCATTTCGCAGACTCCGGGCCTGCCATGGCTTCCTTATAGCTATTAGGTTCATCTAGATTTATTAGTGTACCATCACTAATATACGTGTCCCCTTCGGTAGTAATATGAAAACCATATAACTGGGGTTGAACTCTAACTCTTTCGGAACGTCTTAGAGGTAAGGACTTGTCAATTGGTTCAACCGGAGTTTCCTCCTCGGGTTGAGCGCCAGCGGTAGAGGTTCCTTCATTACTCAAATCTTGAATCTCTTGATGCTCAATCTGCCTCCCACTATCTCCTTGGCTTATGAGTTCTCGCTCTCGGAAAACCCCACTCCTCGTAACGAAAATAACATTGTCACTCAGTATGTAGAAGAGATATCCAAAGGATTTCTGCGGGTAGCCGATGAAAATACATCGCTCACTACGAGGTTCGAGCTTGTCGTGAGTATCTCGTATTACGAAAGCCTCGCAACCCCAAACCTTGATATGTGACAACGAGTGAGTTTTCCATGTCCACATCTCGTGAGGTGTTTGGGCAACCTTTTTTGTTGGGACTAAGTTAAGGATATGGGCGGCAGTCTCTAAGGCATACACCCAGAATGAGATAGGGAGTGAAGCACGACTCATCATAGAACGAACCATATCCAACAAGGTTCGATTACGCCTTTCTGTCACACCATTCAACTACGGTGTCCTAGGTCGCGTCAATTGCGAAACGATTCCACATTCTTTAAGATAGTCGTGGAATTCAAGACTTAGGTACTCTCCTCCTCGATCGGATCGAAGCATCTTGATTTTCCTGCCCAATTGATTCTCCACTTCATGTTTGAATTCTTTGAACTTTTCAAACGTTTCTGACTTGTGCTTGATTAAGTAAATATATCCATATCTATTATAATCATCGGTGAAAGTCACATAGAAGCGGTATGCATCCTTTGTGGCGGATCTAAAGGGTCCACATACATCGGTATGTATGAGATCCAACAAACCCTCATCCCTTTCACACGTACCAGTGAAGGGTGACTTGGTCATCTTTCCAAGCAAACAAGACTCACACGTGTCATCTTCCCTAAGGTCGAATGACTCCAACACTGCATCCTTTTGGAGTTGGGCTATGCGCTTCTTGTTGACATGTCCAACATGACAATGCCACAAACATGCTTTATCCATACTATTGGAAGAATCCATGCATAAAACATCATTTCCTAGGTTATCTACAATCATAACAGTTCCATAAATTCCATTACATGGCATTGCTTCAAAATATAAGACACCATTTAGATAAGCATAAATTGAACCATTCTCATTATTAGAAGAAAATCTAAATCCTTGTCTAAACAAACCATGAAACGAAATAATGTTTCTTTCCATATATGGCAAGTAGCAACAATTATTCAAATCTAAACTTAATCCATTACTAAGCACTAAAGAATACACTCCAATCTTGGTCACAGGCGACGATCTTTTGTTTCCCATGATTAGATTTATTCTTCCAAGCTCCACATCCCTATTTCTTCTTAGTCCCTGCAATTCAGAACGAATTTGGTAACCACATTCGGTATCAAGAACCCAAGAAATAGCATGAGATGAATCATTAGATTTAATCGTATAAATACCTGCGAAAGACGGCTTGATCTTTCCTTCCTTAATGGCTTGCAGATATTCTGGGCAGCTTCTCTTCCAATGCCCTATTTTGTGGCAATGGTGGCACTCTGCCTCCTTCGGGTTAGGGTTTGGTTTAGCAGGATCAACCTTGATCCCACTAGAAGAGGAACCATCTCGGGACTTTCCCTTGCGGTAGCTCTTTGACGGAGCCTTCCTCTTCTTTCCCCTTCCCTGCCCAATGGCCAAAACAGGAGCAGCGGGTGGATTGGGAGTTGGTGCAACAGACTTGTCCTTAAGGTTGCTCTCAGCAACCCTTAGGAGACCATGGAGTTTGCTTAGGGTGACCTCTTCCTTGTTCATGTGGTAGGTCATCCTAAATTGGTTGTAGCACGGAGGCAAGGAGTGAAGGACCATGTCGATAGCCAAGTCTTCCCCAAAGTCAACATTTAACTTGCGAAGACGATCGACATACCTTTGCATCTTTTGCAAGTGTACGGTTAGAGAATCTCCATGTCCCATTTTAGCGGAGATCATGTTAGTGAAAATCTTGTAACGTTCCTGCCTCGCGTTTTGATGGTATCTCTCCAATAAGTCTTGATGCATCTCGTACGGATACATGTCCTCATAGGACTTTTGGAATTCGGCGTTCATTGTGGCTATCATGATGCAATGAACATTCGTTGCATCACGTTCATGAGTCTCAAAAGCTTCTCGTCAAGGACATACTCCTTGTCCTCGTAGCGAGCAATCGTGCGAATGTATCTTATCCATTCGCTAAAGTTTGTTCCATCGAACGTCACTTTTTGGCAAAGGCTCATCAACGTGAATGAGCTAGCAACAACGTTGTTCGCGTTTGACATCTACAAATAGAAAGGACAAAGATTGAATAGAATTTGAATCCCTAATTATCACCCAATATGAAAAATTAGGGCTAGGATCCAACAACATTATTTACACATTAGAAAAGGGATGTCGTAATCCAATATGCAAACAATATGAAGGTAAGTGAATGACGATTCACTAATTCTCCACCATGAAAATATAACCTTAAGTTCTAAATGTATTGAGAATTCCTAGGTTTCGATGAGATTCATTGAACTTTTCAATGGCATGTTTAAATCTCGATATGCCCTCTCGTTTGTGACTGGGATGCTGAGGATCACAAAGTGGGTGTGAATAACCATGCAAATCTACATGGTGCCATCATTTTTACAATCACCTATTCGATGTGTCGGTAAACCACACACGCTCCACCGAACTATGATAAACAATGAATCACCCTTTGACACCTTTGCTTAGAACCAATTAGTGTGCCGGTAAAACACACACTCTCCACTAACTTCTTAGCAGGGGTGCAAATTGTAATTTCATGGGTTTGCATCAATTCACTTTTATAAAATAGTTTAGTTACTTTATATGTTCATTATACTTATTAATGAGGAGAGAGAGTTGCCCTATCCTACCCATTCGGCTAACGACCCTCCACCGGTCAAGCAAGTGGTGGGTGTGAGTGTACACCCATTAAGCGCCATTTTATAGGCCGCAACCTTATACCCACCTGATAGACCGACTTCGTGAATGAGGCCTACTAACATTAAGACTAGCATTTTTAATTATACATATACATATATATATATATATATATATATATATATATATATATATATATATATATATTAGTCTTCAAATATTATATTAGTATAGGGTTGAATTTTAAACTTGCTTGTGTATCAATCAGATCCAATTGATGGTGCCGAATCCCAATCAATTGGATGACGTCAGATCAATATAGAAGAGAAAGAGAAGAAGAAGATTAAGAATCTAATGATGTATTCAATATGAATGATGCTCCATACAATAGATTCTCTTTCACACACACTTCTTCTCTCTAACTTTCTCTCTCTTCTCTAGCCTTCTCCATTCTTTCTTCTAACCGTACACTCCCACAAGCACTCATCTATTTATATGGACCTCCATCCATACACATGTGTACAGCCGCACACCCTGTGTACGGCCGCACACAGGGTGTGCGGTCGTACACACAAACCACAAACACATACAACATTACATAAAAATATATTTTCCTAGAAAAGCAAGTATAAACCATATTTTTGACCCAACAATCTCCCCCTTGGTTTATAACTTTCTTTTCTAATTGACCCAACAAGCTCCCCATAAAAAGTAGCTGGCTTTTTCTTGTTAATCTTCATTGGGAGCTTGGCTTCAGCATTAATCTTTGATTTCTTCACAGCTTCAAGATGAACTTGATGAATCTTCATGAATGACTTCATCTCGAGCGGTTGTCCTTTTCTTCAAGATTTGACTCGGAACGCACATTGGGTGAGGAGGCTTGATGTACAGATTCTTGAAAGATAGCTCTTCAGCTTGAGAATCTATAGAGAGAACAAATCTTCTGGATCATTTCAGCAGGTACAAAGATAGCAGCCGATTGATTGAGGAGGCTTCAATGCAATCTGTGACATAATCTTCAAGTACAACTTCACCATGCTTCTGGGGTTGACAGATTGAATGTCGAAAGAATAATCTTCATTTCTTCCTCCTTCAAATGTGAATTCTTCGATGCTCATGGACGAGGCTTTGGCTCAGAAATCTTCAACACAAACTCCATGAGTCTTATCTATACCTGAAATCACTTTGCAAGACAAAACAAAACTAAAAGAAAACTTAGCACACAAATGAAAACAGAAACGAAAAATATTTTTGGATTTTTGATTTTTTTGAACAAGAAATAAAACAGAAATAACACTATTTTTGGATTTTTAAATTTTTCTAATTTTTCTTTGATTTTTTTTTTCATTTTTGAATTTTTCTGATTTTTTTTAATTCTCCCCTAATATTTAAATTAGAAGAAACTATGACAAATTTAACAAAAATAAAAATGATATCTAACTTTAAGAGAGATTTGGGATGAAAGTTTTTAGACAGCCTTTATCCACTTAGCGGTACCTTTCATATTCACATCTTTGTCTGGTCGATCGTCGGTATTGTTGTCCACTTAAACACGAAAAAATTGTGACAAATTTAGGACATACTATAAGTGACAAGACAATGTGATCCTAAGTTCCTAGATATTAGATCTGATCCTAAGTTTCTAAATACTATATCTTAAGGACCATTCAGCTGACGACGACCAGGGATATTGTTGTCCACCTAAATTGAGCAGCGAGATCTACAGACAATCTGTATGTATTCAATTTTAAGTGTACTAGAACGTGTTTCCCGCTTCCTGATATGCCCCAGCCATCAAGAACTTCCAGAGTACTGCTTACACCGGGTGAGCAGACAACCATTCAGAGAGAAGATAGATTTAGAATTCTATTACTTATTACTTATTACTTCAGAGGGGTTGAGAAGTAGAAGGTTGCATATGCTGTGTACCAGGTCGGATTAGAAGTCGCGCAGAGGAGACAACATATGGCTAACAGATAAGAAGTCTTTCACATATATAACCTGCAGAGAATAGAGTTGCATAGGTTGTGTACCAGGTCGGATTGGAAGTCACGCAAAGAAGATAACATATGACTAACAGACAGAAAGAAAGAAAATGATATTCTACAGACCTAATTTATCGGAATTTACCAGTCGTCCCATCCAATCTGAATTAAGGACAAAATCTACACATCGAGGAAAGTTAAACCACGATTCCAAGTACGGGTTCATTTAATGTGACGAGTGGATTCCCATATATATCTCCCTGCTCAACCTATCCGAGCATCGTATTGTTAGGCTGAACGGATCTAACTAGGTCAAGATTTGTCAAGTCTATAAATTTTCTAAGTTCAACTCTGCCTAGTCATGTCCATTTTAAATTTTCCGTGCTTACCGACGCATCAAACGAGAGCATAGACCCTTCAACTTTGGGTACGTTACACAGACTAAGATTGTCTTTTATCACTTGATAATATCACTTCCCAGAACATCTCCCTCAGGCAGCACATTTCATAACCAACAAGCGGTTGGGCTTTTCTTTAGAATTTGGCTTTCAACGCACGTCGGGTGAGGAGGCTTGATGTATTGATTCTTGAAAGATAGCGCTTTCAGCTTGAGAATCTACAAAGAGAACAATTCTTCTGGATCACTTCAGCAGGTACAAAGATAGCAGTAGATTGATTGAGGAGGCTTCAATGCAATCTGTGACATAATCTTCAAGTACAGCTTCACCATGCTTCTGGGGTTGACAGATTGAATGTCGAAAGAATAATCTTCATTTCTTGCTCCTTCGAATGTGACTTCTTCGATTCTCACGGACGAGACTTTGGCTCAGAAATCTTCAACACAAACTCCATGAGTCTTATCTGTACCTGAAATCACTTTTCAAGACAAAACAAAACTAAAAGAAAACTTAGCACACAAATGAAAACAGAAACAAAAAATATTTTTGGATTTTTGATTTTTTTGAACAAGAAATAAAACTATTTTTGGATTTTTAAGTTTTTCTGATTTTTCTTTGATTTTTTTTTTGATTTTTGAATTTTTTTGATTTTTTTCTTAATTTTTAATTCTCCCCTAATATTTAAATTAGAAGAAACTATGACAAATTTAAAAAAAATAAAAATGATATCTAACTTTAAGAATGATTTGGGATCAAAGTTTTTAGACAGCCTTTATCCACTTATCGGTACCTTTCATATTCACATCTTTGTCTGGTCGATCGTCGGTATTGTTGTCCACTTAAACACGAAAAATTGTGACAAATTTAGGACATACTATAAGTGACAAGACAATGTGATCCTAAGTTCCTAGATATTAGATCTGATCCTAAGCTTCTAGATACTATATCTTAAGGACCATTCAGCTGACGACGACCAGGGATATTGTTGTCCACCTAAATTGAATAGCGAGATCTATAGACAATCTGTATGTGTTCAATTTTAAGTATACTAGAACGTGTTTCCCGCTTCCTGATATGCCGCAGCCATCAAGAACTTCCAGAGTACTCCTTACACCGAGTGAGCAGACAACCATTCAGAGAGAGGATAGATTCAGAATTCTATTACATATTATTTATTTCTTCAAAGGGGTTGAGAAGTAGAAGGTTGCATATGTTGTGTACCAGGTCGGATTAGAAGTCACGCAGAGGAGATAGCATATGGCTAACAGATAAGAAGTCTTTCACATATATATCCTGTAGAGAAATAGAGTTGCATATGTTGTGTACTACGTCGGATTGTAAGTCACGCAAAGGAGACAACATATGACTAACAGACGGAAAGAAAGAAAATGATATTCTATAGACCTAATTTATCGGAATTTACCAGTTGCCCCATCCAACCGGAATTAAGGACAGAATCCGCACATCGAGGAAAAGTTAAACCACGGTTCCAAGTACGGGTTCATTTAATGTGACGAGTTGATTCCCATATATATCTCCCTGCTCAACCTATCCAAGCGTCGTATTGTCAGTCTAAACGGAACTATCTAGGTCAAGATTTGTCAAGTCATTTGATTTCCTAAGTTCAATTCTCCCTAGTCAAGTCCATTTAAAAAAAAATTTGTGCCTACCGACGCATCAAACCAGAGCATAGACCCTTCAACTTCGGGTACGTTACGTAGACTCAGGTTGCCTATTATCACTTTATCATATCACTTCCCAAAACATCTCCCTCAAGCACATTCCATAACCAACATATTATTATTTTGTTTTTCTAATTTTCTAATGTTTTTGGATTTTCTAATTTTTTATGTTTTTTAAAATTTTCTAATTTTTGTTTTGTTTTTATTTCTCCCCCTAAATTTGTGCATAAGAGAGAAACGAAAGTAAATGCGCAAATTTAAACTATCCTAAAACAAAAATTAGTCTTAAAAGCGAATCAGCTTAAGAAAAACTTAGGAGTATAGAGAAGAAAACTCAAACCGTAAGTCACCGATTGAATTTGCATCCAGAAGGTCTGAGAACAGCACGCGTAATCTCAGAACAGATCCGAAAATTCTTCATGTCATTAAGCACAAACCCCATGTGATCCCTTCCTTTCTTCCCTTCCCGCAAAGGACACATACTCTCAAACAAATGTCTGATTGTTGTACAGTTGAGAGATGTCCCTTATCAAGTGCCAGGAACAGTCAATACCAACAAACCGAAGTCTGATGATATGCCTCCATAGCTGCTCCAACACAGAGCAGGATCAGTTGGTCTTTGGAACCCAATCCATTTTGAAACTGGGTCGACCTTTGTCATCTTTGCATGATACTCTCTCCTATGACATGTCCTGTTTATCACAAACAGAAGATGAAGAAATATTAGATTCATTAGTTGATTTGGGAGAGTGAGCCTTTGGAACCCATTTGTAGTTGGGTTTAACCCATTTCTTTTTCGATCTGATGGGTGGCTCAGCACTTGATTTTGAACTTGATGTCGGCCGTTGAGATGAGTTTGATTTTGGCTTTATGGGAGCATCTCTTGGATTTGGCTTCTTGGCCGACATTCCCTTCTTGACCTTGGGACTTGATTTCTTGGCATTGTGGGGTTGATTTGTAGCCTTCATGGCTTTCCAGTCGCTATTTTCTGAATGTGGCCTTGAGGGGTTTCTTTTGGAGTATCTCCCTCTTGGTGTTTTCTGCCAGCCATGTACGTAGTAGGGAACGTATGCGCGATTTGGACAATTTCTGGCAATGTGTCCAGGTGTTCCACAATGAAAACATGTCTTTTTCTTTACTATGGAGTTGTTTCTTCCTGCCCCTGGTGGCGTGTCCTTGCCTCGTTTTTTATTGTTCCCACACGCACAGTTGCAACAGGCACTCTGTTTAGCTTGAAATGGTGGCCTGTATTTACCAAAAGCAGGTTGATCAGAATCCGTTGAGTTCGAAGCAACAGATTCAGAGTTCAAGGAGATGTTGGTTTGTTCAATGGTGTTCTCCTTGTTCTCATCTTCTGCTACTTTACCTGCACATGTAACAGAATCATTAGAAACATTCACTTCATCCTTTTCTGGCACAACCGCAATAGGTTTCCCATATTGGTGATGTGCCTCATTGTCAATTTCCTTCTGTGTCATAAGGATGGATGTGTAGTTATGATTGAAAGGGGGAGGAACATTATCATACCCTAGACCCTTGTTTTGGTTATCTTTGAATTTCAGTTGATTTTCAAATATGGACTCGACTGTCTTACTTGACGCAGTGTAATTTTTGAAACTAACATCTGTTTTATCATTCTTAATTTTCAAAGCGTCAAGTTCTTCAGTTACAACAGCAAGTTTGCGTTTAATGTGATCATAATTTTCACACTTGTTGCTGTAATCTTCTTGTAATTTCCTAAAGTCCTTAGTCTTGGCCTCTAATTGTGCTTTTAAACGTTTCTGACCTTTCCTTAGAGTATAGCCTTCGAATTTGAGGTCCTCATTTTCTATTTTTAATAAATCAATTTGTTCGCGAAGAAATTTAATCGTAGCTTTACAAGATGGAGTACATGAAACTTCATTTACCGGAATTGATGTGGAACTCATTTTTTATTTTTTTATTTTTTTAATTTTTTAATTTTTTTTATATAATTTTTTTAATTGCCCTTTCACTTAAAAACCGAGAAAGTCAACCTTAAAAGTCAAATTTATAAAGTCAAACTCAAAAGTCAATCTTAAAAGTCAAACCGAAAAGCTAAATTTGAAAAATTAAAATTCAAACGAGAAAGTCAAAATTTAAACTCAAAGGTCAACTTTTAAAAGTGAAAGTCAAAATTTTAATGTAAAAAGTCAAAATTAAAAGTTAAAATTTAAAAACTAAAATTTTTGGTTGAATTTGGAATTTAAAATGAAAAGAAATTGAACTTTGGGGTTAAAAGAGTCAATTTTCGAAATTTGGAACCGAGAGGGACACTATATGAATTAAATTTCGAAGGAGGGAACCAACATGTCTCCTAGCTAAGTTGGTAAAGCGTTGTGGCAACGACCTAGATGTCCCGGGTTCGATTCCCGGCACCCCCCAATCTGGTACAATATTTTTAATGCGAAGCTGCTGTGCTACGAGGACTACTGCGAAGCTTGCTGAACGCGATGCGAGACCGAGACCGAAGCGAAGACGCTGGGCCGTACACGAGATTAGGCAGCACACACCGAGCCGGCTGCACACCGAACCGAGGTGCACACCGAGGCGCACACTCTGAGCCGCACACTGAGACCGCACACGTCCGAGCCGCAGACCGAGGCTGCTGAGCCGCAGACCTTCAACTGGGCGGCACACCTTCAACAGATTCGCGAAAAAAAACGACGTTTTTCACCCTTTTTTGCTCTAAAACTCAATCAAAAACTCGCTTTTATGAAAAATGCAAAGAAGTAACCCCCTTATTTGTGCAAGATCTATCCAAAAACGCTATTCTCTTTTCAAAATCAGATCAAGTAAGCTCCAGATCTGAAAAAATTGATTGATACAACTAAGCTCTGATACCAATTGAAAGTCCCCAAAATTGCTTGTGTATCAATCAGATCCGATTGATGGTGCGGAATCCCAATCAATTGGATGATGTCAGATTAGTATAGAAGAGAATGAGAAGAAGAAGATGATGAATCTAATGATGTATTGATGATAAGAATTATGCTCCTTACAATAGATTCTCTCTCACACACACTTCTTCTCTCTAACTTTCTTTCTCTTCTCTATCCTTCTAACCCTCTTTCTTCTAACCGTACACTCCCACAAGCACTCCTCTATTTATATGGACCTCCAGCCATACACATGTGTACAGCCGTACACCCTGTGTACGGTCGCACACAGGGTGTGCGGCCGTACACACGTGTACGGCCGTACACACGTGTACGGCCGTACACACAAACCGCAAACACATACAACATTACATAAAAATATATTTTCCTAGAAAAGCAAGTATAAACCATATTTTTGACCCAACAGATTTATTTAAATGTTTCTTGCAAAACAATTCACCAATTCAATCAAAATAATCAATTAATATCATATATGGAAATTATTATTCAATTAATTGGTAAATATCTTTTGTTAGGTCAAGGATATACTCTAATATATGTTAAAATTGGATTTATATTGACCCATAAAGATAAAGGCAAGTTTCCATAAGATAAACAACAAGAAAACCCGAAAATAGCTCCATCTGACGCTCGAACTCGCCGAGTACCACACTGTACTCGCCGAGTTGAGGCCTACTCGCCGAGTACACTGTGGTACTCGCCGAGTTCATCAGGAAGATGGACCAAAATCGTTTTTGCAATCAACAATCAAGCAACCAATGCATCAATTCAATAGAAACCAATCAAGGCTATGATACCACTGATGGGTTTGAGCCATAAGAACATTCCTATGTGCACATACAAACCCTAATGGTTGGATCTAGGTTTCTCTAATTGAACATGCAATGTATCCAAGACTTTGATTGAAAGATCTAATGAAAAACATTCAAATCATAACATATGAAAACAGATCTAAAGGATTACCTTGAGTTGCTTGCTTGAATCTTCTTGTCCTTGGAGCTTAGAGTCACAATTGTCACTCCTTTAATGGCTTACAAACACCAACTAGCAAGAGGATGATAATAGAGAGAGATAAGGATGAGAAAATCGACTCTAGGGTTTCTTGAGATGCAAGAGTGCCGATTTCCTCCTCCCAAAGGGTCTATATATACTATTGGCTACTAGGGTTACACCTTAAACCCTAATTGAATAACTTAGGCCCTAAGCAATCCAATGATCCTTATGGACTAGGCCTTGGACGATTTCTAGGCTCTTCCAAACCCTAAAATCGTCCACCATCTTATCGTTAAGGATTCATAGCCTAAAACATAACTATCACACATTTGACAGTTTATGCCCCTTTATTCAATTAATCTCTTTAAGTCACCAAATTAATTCCTAATTAATTTATGACTTATATTAATCAAATAACAATATTATTATATGTTATATTATACTCATAATATATTAATAATATTTCTTCTCACGTTATAAATCATTCTGTCAAGTTGCTATGGTGAAGGCAACCCAAAAGGACCATGCACAACCGGGTCAAATACTTGCTAAATATAGTTGCAGCCTTAGACACTATTCCAACAGTATCTGGATCTTAAAAAGCTATACTGGTGGCCTAACATGAAAGCAGAGATTGCTACCTTCGTGAGTAATGCATTACTTGCGCCAAGGTTAAGGACCAATACCAGAAACCATCAGGTTTACTTCAACAACCGAAGATACCTAAGTGGAAGTGGGAGCGGATCACGATGGACTTCATAACCAAGTTGCACAAGACAATGGGTGGTCGCGATACCATATGGGGGATCGTAGACAAGTTAACCAAGTCCGCACACTTCCTGCCCATCAAAGAGACTGACAAGATGGAGAAACTCACTATAACCTACATTAGCGAGATCGTACGACTGCATGGTGTTCCCATATCCATTATCTTTGATAGAGATAGTAGATTCACTTCAAGGTTCTGGTAGTTGCTTCAATGTTCTGTAAGAACTAGGCTGGACATGAGTACGACCTACCATCTGCAAACCGACGGACAAAGTGAGAGGACTATTCAAACCTTGGAAGATATGTTGCGAGCCTGTGTGATTGACTTTGGAAAGGCATGGGATATTCACCTATCCCTTGTCGAGTTCTCCTACAATAATAGTTATCACACGAGCATAAAGGCTGCTCCATTTGAAGCCCTCTATGGCCGAAAGTGCAGATCCCCTCTTTGCTGGGCTGAGGTGGGTGACACTCAGTTAGCTAAAGGACGCCTTCCTGACAGCACTTTCACGGGTCCATAAATGATTCGGTAAATGACAGACAAGATATTTCAAATCCGTGAGCGATTGAAAGCCTCTAGAGACCGAAAAACAATCTATGCAGACAAGAGAAGGAAAGCTTTGGAATTCCAGGTTGGCGACCGTGTTCTGTTGAAGGTCTCAACCTAGAAGGGCTTGGTTAACTTCGGAAAGCATGGAAAGCTAAATCCAAGATACATAGGGCCTATCGAGATTATCAGTAGAATCGGCCCTATAGCTTACAAACTCAAACTACCTCGTGAACTTATTAATGTACATTCTACCTTCAACGTCTCAAACTTGAAAAAGTGTCTGTCCGACTAGACTCATGTAATCCAACTCGACGACATCGAGATCAACGCGAGCCTCAACTTCGTGGAAGAACTAGTAGAGATCATGGAACGAGAGGTCAAGCAAACCAAGCAAAGCCATATCCTGATTGTGAAGATTCGATGGAATGCCAAGCGAGAACCTGAATTCACTTAGGAGCGCGAGGATCAAATGAAACTGAAATATCCTCATCTTTTCGCTTAATTATTTGTAATTTCATAAACTCTAATGTCGGGACGAAATTCTCTCTAACGGGGGGATGATGTGACAACCCGAAATTTCTATCTTGTACAACCATTCAACTTAATCAAAGTAAGACTTTTTTCCGCTGTCTTTTAGCATTGTCTAGGGTGTGTTTGAGCGTTCTAAGCCTAGTACATCCAAGGAATTAGTGTTAGGAAGTATTTGCTAAAGTTCAAAACCATTAAACAAGCCATAAACTCCACATCACATGAGTTTACGGTCGTAAACTCAAGGTGGCTATAAACTCAGGGCCTTAGGTATGATATTCCTTCACTTTTCCTCATTATTCACCATTTCAAGTTAAGAAACTCAAATTCTCTCTCAAGTATCATAAGGATCTTTATTTTTATCTTCAAAAATGTAAGTGTTTCATCCTTTGTTTAGTTGATACATCTCCTTAGCTAGTATCACCCTTTGATTTTCGTCCATGAAATTCATCTTTTGGGTTAGATCTCAAGAACACCAAGAACACACACTAGTTCTTTGGGCCAAAATCAACCCTTTTAGCTTCCATATTGTAAGTATCCTTTCCATATAGTTATTATCTAGTAGAATCTCTTGTTTTACACCCTTGAAAGAAACCATTTCCCAAGAACAATGAGAGTTTACGGCCATGATCATCTCCTGTCACACCCCAAAACCGTAATAGCGGAAACACTCAGGAGCAGAGGACGTCATGTACAGTATCACAACAAAGCATAATAGTAAACAAGCAACAACATCCTCCATTGCATTAATAATATAATTTAATACAAGTGTGTTCTATGAAGTATATCAGACACCAAAAATGTAAATCAACGTAAGAGACGAGTCTTGAACAAGCTCCATCTTCTCAAAACCTGGCATCGGTACCTATCTACTAATGACCTGAGAATACAAGTTATTTAGAAAGAGTTGATTAGATTTAAAGTGGGTGAGTTCATCAGCATTTTATTGTCATTGTTTTGTTTCAAAATGTTTGTAAGTGTTTGATGTATAACTTTGGGAATGTTTGTAGAAAATGTTTGTATCACCTAGAAAATCCTATATTTTCTACTAAATGTAGCCTTCTACCAAGGCATCAAATGTTCTGTATGTTTGTTTCTTGTAAAAGTGTGTATTTTCCCAAGTGTGACTCTCATTAACCAAAAATATAGTTTTTACATTACCGTTTATGTGAGAACATCACAGTGTGAATGCAATGGGAAAATAATAAACTAATGTAGTGTTGTATTATAGTAACTAATGTTGTACTAACTACCTTAAACCGGTTGTTAATTAATGTATAATGTGACATGATTGCACCATACTATCGACCTAAAACACGACGATGAAAGACGTCAGAAGAAATGCCATTTGGCACCCGTAGACTTTCAAGTCCCACTGTAGTGAACAGCAAGGTGTAGGATAGTCAATCCAGTATAGATCTATACACAAATTCACGCTTTCCCTCTAGGAGACTCTAGATACAAAACGAGCCTTGGCAGTGATGCCATGCCCCGAAACCGTGGCTCACATTTATGTTATAGTAATCTTGTATACGTATTGTATGTAATAGTGTAACATATGTTCTCTCTGTCTACTATGTAGTATGTTATCTTTGTTTCTCATCATAGTATGTTCTCTTGCACAGTGTATAGTATGTATTGTATCTCGTTATAGTATTCTATATATCTGTTTCTCGTCATACTATGTTCTCTTGCATAGAGTATAGTATGTATTGTTTGTTGTTATAGTATTATCTATCTGTTTCTCGTTATAGTATGTGTTGACTCATGGATGAACTAAATGTAGTGACTTCCTAAACTATACCTATTATAGTTTACTAGTGATTTCTATAATTGAATAGATGATTGAATGTATACCTTTGCTACCCAAAGGTACTGAACTAATTGATAGTACTTTTATACCTACATATGTATACATAATATATATCTAATATTTAGTAGACCTTCGGACAAATAACCGATACCCTAAGTCCACATCCAAACAAGGAAATGAAAATAAGGCGAATTAGTAGTCCTAAGTCCTTTAAACATTATTTATATAACTATACATAAATAGACATGCTTTTGACAATATATAAGTTTAAAAGAGTTTAAAGCAAAGCTTTTCGCATGTAAGAATAAGTTTGATAAAGGGTTTAAGATGTAAAAGAGTTTGATAAACATTTTAAAGTAGTTTGTTTGATAAAACAGCTAAAAGTATTGCAAATCCATTTGTTTGATAGTTATTAATCACATGGGATTGATATAATTACTATAATGTTTCAACTTGTATCCCCCCCATAAAAGCATTTAAAATCATTTAAAAGGTAGATTAAGGGGTATGAACTCACGTGTAGTGAGCGGTTTAGATGAACGAGTGGTATAGGATGCTAAGTGCCAAGTGAAGACTTGAGCACAACCGCGAATCCTATTTATCATGTAATGATACATATAAGCATCTAATTAGTGTTTTAAACAACTAATTCTGCAAGTAAAGACACCCTAGGACATGGAAAACACTTTGACTCAAGCGCTAGAAGTACAAAGGGTAGCATCTAACGGTTATAGGGCCTCACATAGGAGTTTACAACCCAAATGGTAATCCCCCATGAGTTTACGACCCATGGGTTTACGGCCCAATGAGTTTACGGCCGTAAACTCATGGTAAGTTGTACCATTTTGTGTGTTAAGGTCCTATGGTCTTCGTTGAAGTGTTCTAGGCTTAGTTCCAATGCTTAAGAAGGAGTTGTGGCAACATTGCATCACTAATTAGGGTTTACGGCCAGGGAGATTTCCTTGGCCATAAACACCCTTTTGTTCTTGATTTCTTGATGTTTCCAAGGTGTTTAACAACTAAATCAAGTATATAACAAGCTAAGGGTAGTACACTTACGATTTGAAGGCAAATTAGAGTATTTTCGGCCCGAAACAGTTAAGTGTTCTTGATGTTCTTGACAAAATGAAGAACACTTTGAAGATCTACCCATAAGAAGAGATTTCATGGTTGAAATCAAGTGGTTATCAAGGATAAGTGGTGTATAAACACAATGGAAGGATTTACTTACATTTTTTAAGATTGGAAGCAAATGACTTATGATCCTTGAGAAATAATCTGATTGCTAGTCTTGAAAGGGTGAAAAGTGATTGAAAATGATTAATCACCGTATATATAGCATGGAGTTTACGACCTCCATGAGTTTACGGCCGTAAACTCATGGTCATTGGCCGTAAACTCCTTATTTGAGGGTTTATGGTTAGTTTGGTTGGTTACTTCAACTGGCACTTCCTTTCACTCACTCCTATGGTGTACCAAGCTCAGAATGCTCAAACAGACTCAAAACAGTGCTAAAAGTTAGCAGAAACAAGTTTGGCTTTGATTGAAGTGATTGGCTTGCACAAGATAGAAATTTTGGGTTGTCACATCATCGCTCCGTTAAAGAGAATTTCGTCCCGAAATTAGAGTCTAAGCACTTAATTAGTTACAAATAACTAAGTGAAAATATGAGGATATTTCAATTTAATTTGATCCAAGTGAATTCAGGTCTTCGCTTGGCGTTCCAACAATTTCACGAACTTGAGGCTATGGTTGATCTCGATTTTGTCGAGTGGGATTACAAGAGTCTCGTTGGATAGGCACTTTTTCAAGTTCGAGACGTGGAAAGTAGAATGTATATTACTTAGTTCGCGAGGTAGGTTGAGTTTGTAAGCTATTGGGCCGATTCTAGAGAGAATCTTGAAAGGTCGTATGTATCTTGGATTTAGCTTTCCACGCTTTCCGAAGCATATTAGGCCCTTCCAGGGTGAGACTTTCAAAAGGACTCGGTCTCCCACCTAGAATTGCAAAGGTTTCCTTCATTTGTGTGCGTAACTTTTGTGGGTCTATAGAGGCTTTCAATCGTTCACGAATCTGGACGATCTTCTCTATCGTTTCCCGAATAATCTCCGGACCTGTGTGAGTGCTATCAGGAACTTGTCCTTTAGCTAACATGGTGTCACCCACCCACAGCCTAGAACAGAGGGGATCTGCACTTCCGGTCATAGAGGGCCTCGAATGGAGCAGCCTTTATGCTCGTGTGATAACTATTGTTGTAGGAAAACTCGACAAGGGGAAAATGAGTATCCCATGCCTTCCCAAAGTCGATCACACAGGCTCGTAACATATCTTCCAAGGTTTGGATAGTTCTCTCACTTTGTCCGTTGGTCTGTGGATGGTAGGTTGTACTCATGTCCAGCCTCATTCGTAGGTTACTTTGTAGCGACTTCTAGAACGTCGAAGTGAATCTACTATCTCTATCAGAGATAATGGATATAGGAACACCGTGTAGTCGTACTATCTCTCCAGTGTGTATTTTTTTTAGCTTCTCCATCTTGTTAGTCTCTTTGATAAGTAGGAATTGTGCGGACTTAGTTAACCTGTCAACGATAACCCATATGGTATCGAGACCACTCGTTGTCATGGGAAACTTGGTTACGAAGTCCATCGTGATTTGCTCCCACTGCCATTCAGGTATCTACGGGTGTTGAAGTAAACCTGATGGTTTTTGGTATTCGACCTTAACGTTGGCGCAAGGGATTTAGTTACGAAGGTAGCAATCTTTACTCTCATGTTAGGCCACCAGTATAACTTTTAAAGATCAGATACATCTTATCTGAACCTGGGTGGACCGAATATCGAGTGTTGTGCGCTTCGGTCATGACCAAGTCTCTGAAGCCACCGTGTTTCGGTGTCCATATCCGATCCATGAAATATAAGGCTCTGTCACCCTTGACTTCCAAGTTCATGTCCATCCCTCTCAAGGATTCACTTGCCATATTTTCTGGTTTCAAAGCGTCGAGCTAAGCCTCCTTAATTTGTATGGACAAATGTGAATGGATAATCATAGTCAATGATTTGACTCTATGACCAAAGTATTCTTTCTGACTTAGGGCGTCAGCTACTACGTTGGCCTTGCTGGGATGATAACAAATTTCGCATTCATAATCACTGAGTAGCTCGACCCACCGTCGTTGTCTCATGTTGAGCTATTTCTAGTCGAATATATGTTGTAGGCATTTGTGGTCTGTAAAGATAGTGCTCTTCGTACCGTATATGTAGTGTGTCTAGATCTTCAGAGCAAACACAGCTGCTCCTAACTCAAGATCATGCGTGGTGTAGTTGACCTCATGTGTCTTTAGCTGTCTTGAGGCGTAGGCAATGACGTTACCTAATTGCATCAGAACACAACCGATCCCTTAATTGGATGTATCGTAGTAGACCACGAAGTCTTCTATTCCTTCCGAGAGGGATAGTATCGGTGCGGTGCATAAGGCTCATTTCAGCATTTGGACCGCTTTCTCTTGCTTCTCTTCCCAGTCAAAGGCCACGCCCTTCTGGGTCAAAGTCGTAAGAGGTTTTGCAATCCTTGAGAAGTTCTGAATAAATCTGCAATAGTAGCCAGCGAGGCCTAGAAATTGGCGAATTTCTATAGGCGACTTCGCTGCTGACCAGTTCTCAATGGCTTTGATTTTGGTAGGGTCCACATGAATTCCTTTTTAACTAACAATGTGACCCATAAATTCGACTCTTCGGATCCAAAACTCACGTTTATAGAACTTCGCGTAGTGCTTCTCTGATCGTAATGTTTCCAAGATCTGATGTAGATGCTTACTATGTTCTTCCTTACTACGAGAGTAGATAAGTATGTCATCTATGAAGATGATGACGAATTGATCCAAGTAAGGACGACATACCCTATTCATTAAGTCCATGAATATTGCAGGTTCATTGGTCAATCCGAATGGCATCACCACAAACTCGTAGTGTTTGTAACGAGTTCGGACGGCTGTCTTCGGAACATCCTTCTCAAGCACTCCTAACTGGTGATACCCAGATCTCAGATCTGTCTTTGTAAAGTAGTTCTCCCCTTGAAGTTAATCGAACAAATCATCAATGCGAGGCAGAGGGTAATGATTCTTAACGGTAAGGTTGTTTAGTTCTCTATAGTCGATGTACATACGAAACGATCCCTCTTTCTTCTTGAAGAACAAGACCGCAGCCCCCCAAGGTGAGAAGCTTGGTCTTATAAATCCCTTGCTAATCAGTTCGTTAAGTTGACCGAATAGTTCTTGCATCTCTGCAGGTGCTAGACGATAAGCGATTTGGCTACTCGGGTAGCCCCTAGAACTAAGTCGATTCTGAACTTGACTTGACGTTGCGGAGGTAATCCTGGGAATTCTTCTAGAAAGATGTTGAGAAAATTGTGTACTACTTGGATGTTCTTAATTTCCTTCATCTCTTGGCTCACATCGACAACATGAGCAAGGAATGCGTGACATTCCTTTCTCAAGTACTTCTGGGCTTGAATACTCGAGATGATACGAAGGTTCGTAACGGGTTTGTCGCCATAGACTACTAGAGTTTCGCCAGACGGCAAATTAAGGCGAACAAACTTTTCATAACACATGATGTCAGAACGATGTAGACTCAACCAATGCATGCCGATAATGACGTCAAAACTTTTAATTGAGACCAGCATGAGGTTGATTGAAAATGAATGGCTATCTAGAGTTAGAGTACATCCTATGTATATACTACTAGTGCTCTCAGTCTTTCCGATAGCCATTTATACAGCGAATGGTTCTTTAAGTGTTCGCGATTTTTTCTTAATTCATTGAGCAAATTTCTGATTCACGAAACTTATCTCCACTCCAATATCAAACAGAATGCATGCATAACAGTTATAAAGGAGAAACGTACCAGTGACCAGTAGGGGATCGGCAACTGTTTCATCGTGGCCTATAGCCAAAACTCTTCCTACTCCACCGGCGTTCCCTGCCTTCGAGCAGTTCCTTTTCTAGTGTCCCACTTTGCCACAACCGTAGCAAGCCTGGCCCACACCAGCACCGGGGACTTGGTCGATTGGCGTTGCCGGAGATTTACAGAAACGAGCAGTGTGCCCCTTCGTGTTGCAGTTATAACACTGCATTTCCCAACATGCTCCAGTGTGGTGGAAGCTGCATTTGTTGCACTTCGGCAAACTCCCCGCGTACTGTTTTACTGGAGCAGCAGTGGCAGGAGCTATTGCAGCATGAACTGCCATGACCTGCTGCTTTTTGGCAGCTTTTTGCTTCTTCTTGTCATCCCAAAATTTCGGCTTGCTGGTAGTGGCTTTGGAGGGTTCTGAGATGGCTAGGGTTGTTGTTGTTGACGGGGTACGGACCCCATGGTCAATGAGCTATTATGCTAACCGCTTGGCGCTATCGAATGTTGTGGGGTTTGAAGCCAAGACATTCCCTATAATGGAGGCACCAGTCCCCAGATGTACCTCTCTATTTTATTTCCCTCCGTGTGAACCATGTTGAGACATAGGGCCACCAGCTCGCAGAATCTGCCGGTATAGGAAACTATGACATAGGGCCCCCACTACAAGTCCTGCTACCCCTGCGCCAATGAAACAATATGATGGGAACCTGCCAAAGTGTGACAAATGCAACTACCATCACAACGGTAATTGCCGCGAGATGCACTGTAAAAACTGCGACAGGAAAGGGCACACAACTCGTTTCTGTAAGGCACCGGCGCGACCAATCACTCAAGTTCCTGTTACAGGGATAAGCTAGGCATGTTATGGGTGTGGAGAAACTGGGCACTTCATGAGGGATTGCCCCAAGGCAAAGAATGCTGGCGGTGTTGGAAGAGTGTTGGCTATAGGACAAAATGAAGCAATTGCTGACCCCAGAGTGGTTACGGGTACGTTTCTCCTCGACAACATTTATGCATGCATACTCTATGACTGTAGTGCGGAGATAAGTTTTGTGAGTCATAAATTCAAACACCTACTTAAACAAAAACCCCAACCACTCAATAAAATATTCACTGTAGAAATGGCAAATGGTAAAATGGAAAGCGCAAGCGATATGTACTTAGGGTGCACATTAAATTTAAACAAGCACTTATTTCAAATCGATCTCATGCCCATTTCAATAAGAACTTTTGATGTCATCATCGGTATGGACATGTTAAGCCTTCACCATGCCAAAATATACTTTGTCACGAAAGGGTCATTCGCCTCAATCTGCCAAACGGCGAAACTGTTGTCATTTATGGTGACAAACTTAGTATGAATTTACAAATCATCTCCTATATTAAAGCACAAAAATATCTTCACAAGGAATATCATGCCTTTCTAGCCCACGTAGTAGACAAGAAACAAGTATCAAAGAACATTAAAGACATTTCGGAAGTCTGCAACTTCCCAGACATCTTTCCAGAAGATCTTCCAGGGATCCCACCAGAACACCTAGTCGAGTTCATAATCGACTTAATTCCCGGAGCTACTCTAGTAGCAAAATCGCCTTACCGTCTAGCCCCCGCCGAGATGCAGGAACTGTCCAGTCAATTGAACAAGCTGCTGAGCAAAGGCTTCATCAGACCGAGCTTCTCACCATGGGGAGCACCGGTCCTATTTGTGAAGAAGAAGGACAGATCTTTTCACATGTGCGTCGATTAACGGGAGCTGAACAAACTCACGATCAAGAACCGATATCCCCTACCACACATAGACGATTTGTTCGACCAACTACAGGGAGCCAGCTACTTCTCAAAAATCAATCTAAGATCTGGTTATCACCAACTGCGAGTGCTGGAAGGAGACATCCCCAAAACTGCATTCCGAACACGCTATGGTCACTACGAGTTTGTAGTGATGCTCTTTGGATTGACAAATGCACCAGCAGTGTTCATGGACTTGATGAACCGAGTATGTCGTCCCTTCCTGGATAAATTTGTGATCATGTTCATAGATGATATACTCATCTATTCAAGAATCAAGGAAGAACACAGCCAACACCTCTGCCAAGTCTTGGAAACATTGAGGGCAGAAAAGTTGTACGCAAAATTTTCAAAGTGCAAGTTTTGGATTCGGGAAGTAGATTTCCTACGCCACGTAGTAAGAAAAGAGGGGATACACGTGAATCCTTCCAATATCAAAGCAAGAGAGAATTGGACGAATCTAAGAACGCCAACAAAAATCCGGCAATTTTTGGGACTCGTCGGGTATTACCGAAGGTTCATACAAAACTTTTCGAAGATTGCTAAGCCACTTACCACCCTTACTCAGAAGAGCATGACCTTCAGCTGGGGAGAAAAAAAAGACATCGCGTTTCAAACACTAAAGCGAGCCTTATGTAGTGCGCCCATCCTAACCTTACCAGAAGGGACAGAGGACTTCGTGGTCTATTGTGATGCGTCAAACCAAGGACTTGGGTGTGTCATGATGCAACGAGCGAAGGTCATCGTCTACGCCTCAAGACAACTAAAGATGCACGAAGTAAACTACACCACGCACGATCTCGAGCTAGGAGCAGTCATTTTCGATCTAAAGATATGGAGGCACTATCTCTACGGCACAAAATGTACAATCTTCACCGATCATAAAAGCCTCTAGCATATCCTCAACCAGAAAGAACTCAACATGAGACAAAGACGGTGGGTAGAACTACTAAATGATTACGAATGCGAAATTTGATATCATCCCGGAAAGGCTAACGTGGTGGCTGATGCACTCAGTCGAAATGAATACTCGGGCCGCCGAGTGAAGTCCCTAACTATGACAATCCATTCGCACCTGTCTACGCAAATTAAGGAAGCCCAAATTGAAGCCTTGAAATCCGAAAATGTAACAGGGGAAGCCTTAAGGGGGATGGATAAGAATCTTGAAGTCAAGAATGATGGAATTCGTTACTTTATGGATCGGATCTGGATACCGAAGCTTGGCGGGTTCAGAGAACTCGACATGAACGAAGCCCATAAGACAAGATACTCCATACATCCTGGCTCTGATAAGATGTATTTGGAGCTCAAGAAACTGTATTGGTGGCCGAACATGAAAGCCGAAATTGCTACCTACGTGAGCAAATGTCTGACGTGCGCCAAAGTCAAGGTGGAATACCAAAACCCTCGGGATTATTACAACCACCAGAAATACCCGAATGGAAGTGGGAGCGGATAACCATGGATTTCATAACCAAATTACCCAAGACAGCAAGCGGACTCGACACCATCTGGGTGATCGTCGACATATTAACTAAATCCGCGCACTTCCTACCAATCAAAGAAACAGATAAGTTGGAGAAGCTAACTAGAACTTACCTCAGGGAGATTGTACGATTGCATGGTGTACCAATATCCATTATCTCAGACCGAGATACTAGATTCACCTCAAGGTTCTGGCAATCACTACAAAAATCTGTAGGAACGAGTCTAGACTTGAGTACTGCTTATCACCCACAAACTGATGGCCAGAGTGAGAGAACCATACAAACCCTAGAAGATATGCTAAGAGCTTGCGTAATCGATTTTTGTAAAACAACAGCTACCACACTAGCATCAAAGTTGCCCCGTTCGAAGCCCTATACGGCCGAAAGTGCAGATCACCTCTGTGTTGGGCTGAAGTGGGTGACACACAGCTAGCAAGGGACAAGCAACAGACAACACCCTTACTGGACCAGAAATCATAAGAGAATCTACGGAGAAGATTGTTTAGATCCGGGAACGACTGAAGGCATCAAGGGACAGACAAAAGAGTTATGCGGACAAAAGACGGAAGCCCTTGGAATTCCAAGTTGGAGACCGTGTCCTACTAAAAGTCTCGCCCTTGAAAGGATTAATACGTTTTGGAAAGCGTGAAAAGTTGAACCCAAGGTACATTGGACCATTCGAGATCCTTGCCAGGATTGGTTCGGTGGCTTACAAACTTCGATTACCTCAGGAACTCCACAACGTACACCCTACCTTTCACGTATCAAACCAAAAGAAGTGCTTGTCCGATGAGACCCTTGTCGTCCATCTGGACGAAATTGCAATAAATGAGAATCTCCAATTCGTAGAAGAACCACTAGAGATCATGGATCGGGAAATTAAAAGAACTTAACAAAGCCACATACCTATTGTAAAGGTCCACTGGAACGCCAAGCGAGGACTTGAATACACCTGGGAACGCGAGGATCAGATGAAACAAAAGTACCTGCATCTTTTTCTAAACCCGTAAACTCTGTCTTAGGTTAAATTTTGGGACGAAATTCCTCTAACGGGGGGTTGATGTGACAACCCTATATTTTTCCAACGCTTTGTAACACTCAAAAGTCAAATACAACGAAACTATTTGGAATCAACGGAATTAACCTCAAAAATAAAGTATTCAAAAATATAAATTTGGGATGCATCAAATGTTAGATATCGTGCCAAGATTTCCAAAAACCTAAAGAACATTCGAAACCAGTTTATAAGGAACGAATTATGACCACTCAAATATTCACGACACACCGGTAAAGCATTATTTAACGTAAAAAGTAAAATTCCAATGAAATGCATTTTAGCCTTAGGTATCTAAACTAAAGTCCTAGAGTTTGTTAAACTGTAAATGTGAATAAAAAGATCGCCCAAATTGGACCTCGTATGAAGAAGTTACGAAATTTTCACAGACTTTAGCAGTCCCGGCCTATTAAAAACATAGTATTAAAAATAAAGTCAAAACTATCCGACGGAGTCTAAATGAAAGTTGTAGAGCATAGTCTCACCTACGCGTGGATATAAAGAACGTGGAAAATGGATCCCGTACGCGAAAGTTATGGAATTTAGAAGATTAAAGCTGGGATTACGCCCAGCGTACTCAGGTGTAGGGTCGAGTCCCATCGGGTGCAGGCGCTACGCCTAGCTAGACCCAAGTCGTAAGCCATGACGCAAAGTTACGCCCAACGTAACCGAAGTATGCCCAGCATAACGCGTACGCCTAGCGTACTCCGGTGGTACACCCAGCGTACTCACGCCTTCAACCCTATAAATAGAGGGCATAAACTCCGGACTTTGGCACACTTCTCTCAAAATCTCACTCACTTTCACACACTTTTACGCACTAGAGGCCATCCCGACACCCTTGGTTCTGCACCCGAGCCCCCGACGAAGGTTCTATGCTACCAAGATCCCAGAGAAGCTCGAAGACGCAACTTTCAGCAGTTGATGTTCTGCTCGACTCTAGTCTCACTCTCTTCAAACCGAACAAGTGAGTTCATACCCCTACTTTTCAAGTCTTTTCATGTTTTAGGGGGAGGGATATACAAGTACAATACAAGAAAACGTATCGTTTTATATAAACGCAACATCTATGTTATTACTATTTGATACCAACATTTTACTTTACGTATCAAGTTTAGTATTTCATCAAGTTATTTCCACCAAATGGAACACACTTTCTGAAAAACTATAATGGGTATACTTTGCGAGTTATTCATACATTCTTACGTATACATCTTGAAAACGAAATACTTTCACCTAAAGTGTAACAAAGACTTTCTTTTCCTAAATCTATTTATACTAAGTGATGTGAGATATTCAACTTCAACCTACTCTTAAGTATGCATTTCAAGTCCTGTATTATAAGCCATAATCTCTTGGAGGGAGAGCGTGATACTTGTGTATAGATCTATACGGGATTGACAATCCTCCACCTAAACTGTTAGCTACAGTTAGACCGGTAGGTCTGGGGTGACAAATGTCATAACACTACAACATCTGAAGAATGTTGTTGCAGGCAGTTTGTGTCAATAGTATGGTTATAAGACTCACACAGTAGTATATAAACAAGCTTGATTTACAAGACTCATGCATGCATTCAGTATTTACATTTTTTAGCACGAAATTCATCTTTATCATTTAAGTACGAAAGATACTAAAACTTTGGGAACTTTTCGAACTGTATGTGGAAAATATTGGATTTTCTGGAAACTATGTTCATTTGTTTTCATCTAAAAGACATACTTTTTCAGTACAAAAACATTTATGAAGTCACCCACTTTATTGTTGACACTTTTTCGAAACCACTTGTATTTCTCAGGGAATCAGTAATACAGGTGACTACCAACTTTTGAAGAAGGAACACTAAGGCGTTTATTATCAAACATTTTAAATTATCATATTGTAATATTCTTTTGGTAACATGTATAACGCAACAATGTACATTTTTATTATATATATGATGGTTATGTTACTTCTTTACAATATTCAATTGTTGTGGTACTACGTGAAGTCATCCACCCCCGAATGTTTCCGCCATTCTGGTTTAAGGGTGTGACAGCTTTGGTGTTATTTGACTCAGGTGCGAGTCGATCTTTTGTGTCGTTAGCCTTTAGTATGCACATTAGTATTCGTCGAGAGGCATTGAGTTGACCTCTACGAGTTTCCATAGCTGAGGAGAGAGTAGTGTATTCCACTGATGTGATTTGAGGATGTGTACTCGAGATCTTCGGTGTTGAGTTTCCGATAGATCTGGTCCCGATTGCGATGGGGGACGTGTGTGTCATAGTGGGCATGGATTGGTTGAGCAGATTTGGGGATGTTATTGACTGCGAGCGACAGTTAGTAACGATACGAGATCCTGGTGGGGAGTCCTTATGGTGTACGGCGAGGGTACCTGTTCTAGGTCAGCGTTCTGTTCAGCTGCTAGGGCGAGGCAGAGTCTACAGCAGGCCTGTAGTGGGTTAGTGGCCTATGTGATCGACACACGAGTGGCCGCGGAGAGGCCGAGTGCAGTTGATGATGTACCGATTGTGCTAGAGTTCCCGGATGTTTTCCCCGAGGAGTTCTGGGTATGCCTCCCAAGAGGCAAGTGGAGTTTCGCATTGATTTAGTTCCAGGAGCGGCGCCTATCGCCAAGGCACCTTATTGCCTTTCGCCACCAGAGATGCAGGAGTTATCCTTGCAGCTTCAGGAGCTGCTGAGAAAAAGGTTTATTCGACCGACTAGCTCGCCGTGGGGAGCCCCGATCCTTTTTGTCAAGAAAAAGGATGGTTCACACCGGATGTGCATCGATTACCAAGAGTTAAACAAGGTGACGGTCAAGAACCATTACCTGTTACCGAGGATCAATGATCTGTTCGATCAGTTCTAGGGAGCGTCTTGGTTCTCCAAGATAGATTTGAGGTCTGGATATCATCAGAAGAGGGTGCGTGATGAGGATATTCAGAAGACGGCGTTCAGGACTCGTTGTGGGCATTACGAGTTTGTGGTGATGCCTTTTGGGCTCACCAACGCACCGACAACGTTCATGGATCTCATGAACAGGGTGTGCAAACCAATTTTGGATCATTCGGTGATCCTGTTCATCGATGATATACTGGTATACTCGAGGTCCAGAGAGCAGCATGAGGAGCATCTAAGAGAGATCCTCAGAGTATTGAGGTCGGAGAGGCTTTTTGCCAAATTCTACAAGTGTGATTTCTTGTTACGAGTGGTCCAGTTCTTGGGACACCTTGTTAACCAGAATGGGATATTGGTCGATCCGGCCAAGATTGAGGTGGTGATGAGTTGGGAGCTGCTGAGATCCCCCACTGAGATCAGGAGTTTTCTAGGATTGGTCGGCTACTATCAGAGATTTATCAAGGATTTCTCTAAGATTGTCGTTCATCTCACCAGGTTGACCCGGAAGGGTGTGACTTCCAGTTGGGGTCAAGAGCAGCAGGCCTAATTCGAGACTCTTCGCCAGAGATTATGCGAAGCCCCAGTGTTTGCCCTTCCGGAGGGGATGGAGGATTTTGTGGTATTTTGTGACGCATCGAAATCGGAATTGGGTGTGGTGCTTATGCAGAGAGGGCATGTGATAGCGTACGCGTCGATGCAGCTGAAGCCTCACCAGGTGAGGTATCCCACCTACGATTTAGAGTTGGGGGTCGTGGTGTTAACCCTTAAGATATGTCGTCACTATTTGTATGGGGTTCGGTGCACCATATGCACAGACGATACGAGTTTGAAGTACTTCATGGATCAGCCCAACCTGAATATGCGCCAGAGGAGATGGTTGGAAGTGGTAAGGATTATGATTGTGAGATCCTGTACCACCCGGGCAAGGCCAAAGTTGTAGGCGATGCCCTGAGTCATAGGGCGGAGAGTGCCCCGATCCGAGACATTTGTATGAGGTTGACGGTGTTGACTCCGGTGTTCGACACCATTCGGGAGGCCCAGGTAGGATCCGTGAGACCAGAGAACTGTAAGAGGGAGCGGGTGATTGGTCAGGTGTCTGAGTTCATTATGAATAGTCGAGGGCTTATGACCTTTCAAGATCGGATTTAGGTGCTGCTTGTAGGTGGGGCACGTACCATAGTAATGGAGGAGGCGCATAGATTTATGTTCTCGATCCATCCCGGGGCCACTAAGATGTATTTGGATCTGAAGAGAGACTATTGGTGGCATGTATGAAGAGGGATGTTGCGTGGTTCGTTGAGATTTCCTTGACTTGGCATAGGGTTAAGGCGAGCACCAGCGTCCGCATGGTAAGTTGTAGCCACTTGAGATTCCCTAGTGGAAGTGGGAACAGATTTCTAAGGATTTTATCACCAAATTGCCGAGGACCGCGAGGGGAGTCAATGCAATTTGGATGATAGTCGACCGGCTGACGAAGAGCGCTCACTTTCTTGCTATCAGTGAGAGCTCTTCCGCTGACAGGCTGGCATAGTTGTATGTGAGAGAGGTGGTATCGCGGCATGGTGTTCCGATCTCAACTGTGTCAGACCGAGATATACGTTTCACTTCCAGGTTCTGGAAGAGATTCCATGAGGAGTTGGGCACAAGGTTGCATTTCAAGACCGCCTAACACCCACTGACAGAGGGACAGAGTGAGCGGACGATTCAGACACTCGAGGACATGATTTGAGCATGTGTGTTGTACTTCGGAGGAAGTTGGGACATGTACTTTCTGTTGGCTGAGTTTTCCTATAGCAACAACCATCATTCGAGTATTGGTATGCCTCCCTTCGAGTTGTTGTATGGGAGAAGGTGTCGGACTCCCATTTGCTAGGGAGAGGTAGGGTAGCACATGATGGCTAGCACTGAGATAGTGCTTCAGATGACTGAGCAAATACAGCAGGTCAGAGAGAGGTTGTTGACAGCTCAGAGTCACCAAAAGAGTTATGCTGATAAGCAACGGTCCAAGCTTGAGTTTCAGGTGGGGGACTTCGTACCCTGAAGGTATCTCCTTGGAAAGGATTGATCTGATTCAGGAAGACGGGCAAGCTAGAGCCCCGGTACATTGGTCCGTTCAGGGTGATCACAAGGGTGGGCAAGATAGCGTATCGTTTGGAGATACCTGCGGAGTGAAGCCAGATTCATGATACCTTCCACGTGTCTTAGTTGAGGAAGTGTATAGCCGATGAGTCGGAAGTGGTGCCGCTGGAGGATATTCAGGTGGATACGAGCCTGAATTATGTTCAGAGACTAATCGCAATCCTCGATCGGATGATCAAAGTTCTAAGGAACAAGGAGGTGCCCCCTGGTTCAGGTTCAGTGGCAACATCGGAGAGGGTCCGAGTTGACTTGGGAGCCGGAGGCTGAGACGCGGGAGCAGCATCCTGAGTTATTTGCGGAGTGAGACTTCGAGGGTGAAGTCCTATTCTAGTGGGGGAGAATTGTAACATCCGAATTCCCAGGTATTCTATGGCATTCATTTATATTTAGTTAAATAGAGGGACTCGACGAGTCGACGCCTAGACTCGTCGAGTAGGATCGCGATTCTACTGATTGGATTAATGAATGGACTCAACAAGTTGGAGAGGTGACTCGACAAGTCCGTGCTGACGGAAAAAACCCTAAATCTTTGGGACTGTGCCCTATTTAAGGGTCCTTATAGCCCTCAATTGCGGATACCATACCAGAGAGAGAAACCCTAGAGAGCTTGAGCGAGTGGTGTGAGAGAGAGAGAGAGAGAGCCTTTATGATCCTTTTTCGTGTTGTTTTGCAAAGAAGATTGTTTCTCTTTTTGGTTTAAGATCCTTTAATTTTAGGGTTTTCTATACCCTTTATTGGCTTGATTTAGTTGAGTATGTTGTCCCTTTGAGTGTTAGACTCTGGATCTGGAACTCTAGAGGTCCAGAGGGCTTTACCCATCCAACATTATGTTGGTTCATGGAGGAAATGAGTCAATGTTGCGATTTTAGAAGCCATTTCACCAAGGAAAGCCTTGTGTGTGTTGCATGAATGTCAAGAGTGAACCTTTACGTGATTATTGTGGTTGGGAAGGTCAGATCTATAGGTTAGAGAAGCAGATCAGACCTCAGAAGGTCATTTGAGTGTTTCCATGGAAGCAGCTCGCCGGGTTCATAAGTGGACTCGACGAGTCGAGTCGGGGTTGCCGCACGATTCGTATCAAGGGTAACCCGTCGAGTGAAGGGATGACTCGACGTACCAAGGGAGGCTAGAAGGGTTCATAGGACCCGCATGGACTCGCCGAGTCGCCCATGTGCACTCGACGAGTCGGGTCAAAGTTTGAGCATTGACTCCTGTAGACCTTAGGGTTTTGATCAAGCTGATTCAGGAGAGTTTAGGGAGAGGTAGAATGGCCTTCTACCCAACCTATAAAGATGAGACTATGATAAATTATTGATCAGGTATGTTTTCGGATGATAGGAGGAGGCTAGGTCGGGACGTCGAGCACAAGAGTTTATCCGACTTCATTCGAGGTGAGTCTTCTCGCTATACAGTAACTAGAGTGATATCTATGTGTAGACCGGAGGGTCTTGTATGCTATGTTTACGTAGGAGATTATGTGCATTTTGTTATATGTATGCCATATGTTGTATATACCGGACCGGAGAGTCCAACAATATAGACCGGAACGAAGGGTCCAACGAGCTATGACCGGACCAGAAGGTCCAACGGGCTACGGGACTGGAGGGTGCCGCTGAGACACATCGGACGGATGGTCGTGCTATAGCCTTGAATGGAATATGTGTTGTATGTGGTATTTTGGGGAACTCACTAAGCATTTATGCTTACAGTGTTGTGTGTTATGTGTTTCAGGTACCAGTAATGATCGCGAGAAGGTGCCAACATGATCTGCACACACCTGCAGAGTTTTTATGTATTGTGATCCAGGGATTTGTTTTTATGGAGTTGCTATGTGATAAATTGAGATTTGATAATATTATAAATGAAATTATGTTTTTAAAGTGAAAAATTGATTGGCAAATTTACGTTGTAACAGAGACACTAGATACAAAACAAGCCATGGCAGTGATGGCATGCCCCGAAACCGTGGCTCACATTTATGTTATAGTATTCTTGTATATGTATTGTATGTACTACTTTAATGTATGTTCTCTTTGTCTAGTATGTAGTATGTTATCTTTGTTTCTCATCGTAGTATGCCATCTTGCACAGTGTATAGTATGTATTGTTTCTCGTTATAGTATTCTCTATTTGTTTCTCGTTATAGTATGTATTGACTCATGTATGAACTGTCTCTTTGTATGATTCATTGTACTAGAAATAGTGAATAGTGACTTCCTAAACTATACATGTTATAGTTTTCTAGTGATTTCTATAATTGAATAGATGAGTGAATGTATACCTTTGCTACCCAAAGGTACTGAACTGATTGATAGTAATTTTATACCTACACATGTATATTTTATATATATATATATATATATATATATATATATATATATATATATATATAATTTAGAGGATCTTCGGGCAAATAACTGATACCCTAATACCACATCAAAACAAGGAAAAGAAAATAAGGCGAATTAGAAGTCGTAAGTCCTTTGAACATTATTTATATAACTATACCTAAGTAGATATGCTTTTGACAATATATAAGTTTAAAAGAGTTTAAAGCAAAGGTTTTGGCACGTAAGAACAAGTTTGATAAAGAGTTTAACATGTAAAAGAGTTTGATAAAGGGTTTAACATGTAAAAGAAATTTATAAACATTTTAAAGTAGTTTGTTTGCTAAAACAACTAAAAGTATAGCGAATCCATTTGTTTGATAGTTATTAATCACGTGTGATTGATATAATAAGTATAATGTTTCAACTTGTATTCCCCCCCCCCCCCTAAAAGCATTTAAAATCATTTAAAAGGTAGATTAAGGGGTATGAACTCAGCTGTAGCGAGCGGTTTTGATGAACGAGTGGTATAGGACGCAAAGTGCCAAATGAAGACTTGAGCACACACACAGATCCTATTTATCGTGTAATGATACATATAATCATCTAATTATTGTTTTAAGGAACTAATTATGCAAGTAAATACACCCTAGGACATGGAAAACACTTTGATTCAAGTGCTAGAAGTACAAAGGGTTGCATCTAAGGGTTCTAGGGCCTCACATAGGAGTTTACGGCCCAAATGGTAATCCCCCATGAGTTTACATTGCATGGGTTTACGGCCCAATGAGTTTACAGCCGTAAACTCATGGTAAGTTGTACCATTTTGTGGGTTAAGGTCCTATGGTCTTCCTTCAAGTGTTCTAGCCTTAGTTCCAAGGCTTAGGAAGGAGTTGTGGCAACATTGCACCACTATTTAGGGTTTACAGCCAAGGTAGATTGCATTGGCCATAAACATCCTTTTGTTCTTGATTTCTTGATGTTTCCAAGGTGTTTAACAATTGATTCAAGTATATACCAAGCTAAGGGTAGTATAGTTACGATTTGATGGCAAATGAGAGTGTTTTCGACCCAAAACACTTAAGCGTTCTTGATGTTCTTGACAAAATGAAGAACACTTTAAAGATCTAACCATAAGAAGAGATTTCATGGATGAAATCAGGTGGTTATCAAGGATAAGTGGTATATAAACACATAGATGGAAGGATTTACTTACATTTTTGAAGATTGGAAGCAAAAGTCTTATGGTCCTTGAGAGAGAATCCAATTTCTATGCGTGAAATGGTGAAAAGTGAATGAAAATGACTAAGGGCCATATATATAGCATGGAGTTTACGGCCTCCATGAGTTTACGGTCGGAAATTGATGGTCCTTGGCCATAAACTCCACATTTGAGGGTTTATGGCTAGTTTGATTGGTTACAACTTCAATTGGCACTTCCTTTCACTCACTCCTATCATGTACCAAGCTCAAAAATGCTCAAACAGACTCTAAGAAGTGCTAAAAGATAGAAGAAACAATTCTGGATTTGATTGAAGTGAATGGATTATACAAGATAGAAATTTTGGTTCGTCACATTTCCCATGGCCATAAACCCTTGTTGACTCCGGTGTTCGACACCGTTAAGGAGGCCCAGGTAGGATCCGTGAGACCGGAGAACCACAAGAGGGAGCGGGTGATCGGTCAGGTGTCTGAGTTCATTATGAATAGTCGAGGGCTTATGACCTTTCAAGATCAGATTTAGGTGTTGTTTGTACGTGGGGCACGTACCATAGTAATGGAGGAGGCGCATAGATTGAGGTTCTCGATCCATCCCGGGGCCACTAAGATGTATTTGGATATGAAGAGAGACTATTGGTGGCATGTATGAAGAGGGATATTGCGTGGTTCGTTGAGATGTGCTTGACTTGGCGCAGGGTTAAGGCGAGCACCAGCGTCCGCATGGTAAGTTGTAGCCACTTTAGATTCCCTAGTGGAAATGGGAACAAATTTCTATGGATTTTATCACCAAATTGCCGAGGACCGCGAGGGGAGTCAATGCAATTTGGATGATAGTCGACCGACTGACGAAGAGCGCTCACTTTCTTGCTATCAGTAAGAGCTCTTCCGCTGACAGGCTGGCAGAGTTGTATGTGAGAGAGGTGGTATCGTGGCATGGTGTTCCGATCTCAATTGTGTCAGACCGAGATGTACGTTTCACTTCCAGGTTCTGGAAGAGATTCCATGAGGAGTTGGGCACAAGGTTGCATTTCAAGACCGCTTAACACCCACTGACAGACGGACAGAGTGAGCGGACGATTCAGACACTCGAGGACATGATTTGAGCATGTGTGTTGTACTTCGGAGGAAGTTGGGACACGTATTTTCTGTTGGCTGAGTTTTCCTATAACAACAACCATTATTCGAGTATTGGTATGCCTCCCTTCGTTTTGTTGTATGGGAGAAGGTGTCGGACTCCCATTTCCTAGGGAGAGGTAGGGCAGCGCATGATGGCTAGCATTGAGATAGTGCTTCAGATGACTGAGCAAATACAGCAGGTCAGAGAGAGGTTGTTGACAGCTCAGAGTCGCCAGAAGAGTTATGCTGATAAGCAACGGTCCAAGCTTGAGTTTCAAGTGGGGGACTTCGTACCCTGAAGGTATCTCCTTGGAAAGGATTGATCTGATTCAGGAAGACGGGCAAGCTAGAGCCCCGGTACATTGGTCTGTTCAGGGTGATCACAAGGGTGGGCAAGATAGCGTATCGTTTGGAGATACCTGCGGAGTTGAGCCAGATTCATGATACCTTCCACGTGTCTCAGTTGAGGAAGTGTATAGCCGATGAGTCGGCAGTGGTGCCGCTGGAGGATATTCAGGTGGATACGAGCCTGAATTATGTTCAGAGACTAATCGCAATCCTCGCTCGGATGATCAAAGTTCTGAGGAACAAGGAGGTGCCCCCTGGTTCAGGTTCAGTGGCAACATCGGAGAGGGTCCGAGTTGACTTTGGAGTCGGAGGCTGAGACGCAGGAGCAGCATCCTGAGTTATTTGCGGAGTGAGACTTCGAGGGTGAAGTCCTATTCTAGTGGGGGAGAATTGTAACATCCGAATTCCCAGGTATTCTATGGCATTCATTTATATTGAGTTAAATAGAGGGACTCGACGAGTCGACGCCTAGACTCGTCGAGTAGGATCGCGATTCTGCTGATTGGATTAATGAATGGACTCAACGAGTTGGAGAGGTGACTCGACAAGTCCGTGCTGACGGCAAAAACCCTAAATCTTTGGGCCTGTGCCCTATTTAAGGGTCCTTATAGCCCTCAATTGCGGATACCATACCAGAGAGAGAAACCCTAGAGAGCTTGAGCGAGTGGTGTGAGAGAGAGAGAGAGAGAGCCTTTATGATCCTTTTTCGTGTTGTTTTGCAAAGAAGATCGTTTCTCTTTTTGGTTTAAGATCCTTTAATTTTAGGGTTTTCTATACCCTTTATTGGCTTGATTTAGTTGAGTATGTTGTCCCTTTGAGTGTTAGACTCTGGATCTGGAACTCTAGAGGTCCAGAGGGCTTTACCCATCCAACATTATGTTGGTTCATGGAGGAAATGAGTCTATGTTGTGATTTTAGAAGCCATTTCACCAAGGAAAGCCTTGTGTGTGTTGCATGAATGTCAAGAGTGAACCTTTACGTGATTATTGTGGTTGGGAAGGTCAGATCTATAGGTTAGAGAAGCAGATCAGACCTCAGAAGGTCATTTGAGTGTTTCCATGGAAGCAGCTCGCCGGGTTCATAAGTGGACTCGACGAGTCGAGTCGGGGTTGCCGCACGATTCGTATCAAGGGTAACCCGTCGAGTGAAGGGATGACTCGACGTACCAAGGGAGGCTAGAAGGGTTCATAGGACCCGCATGGACTCGCCGAGTCGCCCATGTGCACTCGACGAGTCGGGTCAAAGTTTGAGCATTGACTCCTGTAGACCTTAGGGTTTTGATCAAGCTGATTCAGGAGAGTTTAGGGAGAGGTAGAATGGCCTTCTACCCAACCTATAAAGATGAGACTATGATAAATTATTGATCAGGTATGTTTTCGGATGATAGGAGGAGGCTAGGTCGGGACGTCGAGCACAAGAGTTTATCCGACTTCATTCGAGGTGAGTCTTCTCGCTATACAGTAACTAGAGTGATATCTATGTGTAGACCGGAGGGTCTTGTATGCTATGTTTACGTAGGAGATTATGTGCATTTTGTTATATGTATGCCATATGTTGTATATACCGGACCGGAGAGTCCAACAATATAGACCGGAACGAAGGGTCCAACGAGCTATGACCGGACCAGAAGGTCCAACGGGCTACGGGACTGGAGGGTGCCGCTGAGACACATCGGCCGGAAGGTCGTGCTATAGCCTTGAATGTCATATGTGTTGTATGTGGTATTTTGGGGAACTCACTAAGCATTTATGCTTACAGTGTTGTGTGTTATGTGTTTCAGGTACCAGTAATGATCGCGAGAAGGTGCCAGCATCATCTGGACACACCTGCAAAGTTTTTACGTATTGTGATCCAGGGATTTGTTTTTATGGAGTTGCTATGTGATAAATTGAGATTTGATAATATTATAAATGAAATTATGTTTTTAAAGTGAAAAATTGATTGGCAAATTTACGTTGTAACAGAGACACTAGATACAAAACAAGCCATGGCAGTGATGCCATGCCCCGAAACCGTGGCTCACAGTTATGTTATATTATTCTTGTATATGTATTGTATGTACTAGTTTAATGTATGTTCTCTTTCTCTAGTATGTAGTATGTTATCTTTGTTTCTCATCGTAGTATGCCATCTTGCACAGTGTATAGTATGTATTGTTTCTCGTTATAGTATTCTCTATTTGTTTCTCGTTATAATATGTATTGACTCATGTATGAACTGTCTCTTTGTATGATTCATTGTACTAGAAATAGTGAATAGTGACTTCCTAAACTATACATGTTATAGTTTTCAAGTGATTTCTGTAATTGAATAGATGACTGAATGTATACCTTTGCTACCCAAAGGTACTGAACTGATTGACAGTAATTTTATATCTACACATGTATACATTATATATATATATATATATATAATTTAGACGATCTTCGGACAAATAACTGATACCCTAAGACCACATCGAAACAAGGAAAAGAAAATAAGGCGAATTAGAAGTTGTAAGTCCTTTAAACATTATTTATATAACTATACCTAAGTAGACATGCTTTTGACAATATATAAGTTTAAAAGAGTTTAAAGCAAAGGTTTTGGCACGTAAGAACAAGTTTGATAAAGAGTTTAACATGTAAAAGAGTTTGATAAAGGGTTTAACAACTAAAAGAGTTTGATAAAGGGTTTAACATGTAAAAGAAATTGATAAACATTTTAAAGTAGTTTGTTTGCTAAAACAACTAAAAGTATAGCAAATCCATTTGTTTGATAGTTATTAATCACATGTGATTCATATAATAAGTATAATGTTTCAACTTGTAACCCCCCCCCCCCCGTAAAAGCATTTAAAATCATTTAAAAGGTAGATTAAGGGGTATGAACTCAGCTGTAGCGAGCGGTTTGGATGAACGAGTGGTATAGGACGCAAAGTGTCGAATGAAGACTTGAGCACACACACAGATCCTATTTATCGTGTAATGATACATATAATCATCTAATTATTGTTTTAAGCAACTAATTATGCAAGTAAATACACCCTAGGACATGGAAAACACTTTGATTCAAGTGCTAGAAGTACAAAGGGTTGCATCTAAGGGTTGTAGGGCCTCACATAGGAGTTTACGGCCCAAATGGTAATCCCCCATGAGTTTACATCCCATGGGTTTACGGCCCAATGAGTTTACGACCTTAAACTCATGGTAAGTTGTACCATTTTGTGTGTTAAGGTCCTATGATCTTCCTTCAAGTGTTCTAGACTTAGTTCCAAGGCTTAGGAAGGAGTTGTGGCAACATTGCACCACTATTTAGGGTTTACAGCCAAGGTAGATTGCATTGGCCATAAACATCCTTTTGTTCTTGATTTCTTGATGTTTCCAAGGTGTTTAACAATTGATTCAAGTATATACCAAGCTAAGGGTAGTATAGTTACGATTTGATGGCAAATGAGAGTGTTTTCGACCCAAAACACTTAAGCGTTCTTGATGTTCTTGACAAAATGAAGAACACTTTAAAGATCTAACCATAAGAAGAGATTTCATGGATGAAATCAGGTGGTTATCAAGGATAAGTGGTATATAAACACATAGATGAAAGGATTTACTTACATTTTTGAAGATTGGAAGCAAAAGTCTTATGGTCCTTGAGAGAGAATCCAATTTCTATGCGTGAAATGGTGAAAAGTGAATGAAAATGACTAAGGGCCATATATATAGCATGGTGTTTACGGCCTCCATGAGTTTACGGCCGGAAATTGATGGTCTTTGGCCGTAAACTCCACATTTGAGGGTTTATGGCTAGTTTGATTGGTTACAACTTCAATTGGCACTTCCTTTCACTCACTCCTATCGTATACCAAGCTCAAAAATGCTCAAACAGACTCTAAGAAGTGCTAAAAGTTAGAAGAAACAAGTCTAGATTTTATTGAAGTGAACGGATTGTACAAGATAGAAATTTTGGCTCGTCACATTTCCCATGGCCGTAAACCCTTGTTGAGGCTCCTAGTTTGGTCATAAACTCTTCTTAAGGCTAGGAATGGGTTTACAACACTTCCATAATGCTATATAGGACCTTAAAACACCCTTTGGCACAAGACTTCATGAGTTTATGACCATAAACTCATAGGGCCGTAAACCCATTAGTCGTAAACACATTGGGCCGTAAACATCATGGTCGTGAACACCAAGTGTGGTTGTAAACTCCATTTAAGTGCAATCACATGTGATTGTGGCACTTCAATTCAAGTGTTTCCTAGTGCCTAAGGTGTTATATTGCATGATTAGTTTTATAAACAATAATTATATTAATATATGTATCATTATATTCCTTATAGGATCCATTTGTGCCCGATATTTCACTTAGCACTTAAACATCCTACAACCGATCTTTCATTCGCATCACTCACTACAGGTGAGCTTATACCCCTTAACTTATCTTTTAAAGAATTTTAAATGCTTTTATAGGGGGAGGATACAAGTAGAACTATTATAGTTATTATATCAATCACATGTGATTAATAACTATCAAACAAGTGGATTTTCTTATACATCCAACTGTTTTATCAAACAACTCTTCAAAACATTTTATAAATTAACATCAAGTCATCTGTTGCTATTCAAATGGTTAAAACTCTTTTATATGTTAAAACTCCTTATTAAACTCGTTTAAATTTATTTATGTTGTCAAAATCATGTCTATATTGATGTAGTTATATAAGTAAGATTGAAAGGACTTAGGACTAATAGCTCACTTTATTTCCTGTTCCTTGTTTGGTGGTGGACGTAGAGTATCCAGTTATTTGTTCGAGTGTCGTTTAAATCTTAATTATATATTATGTATATATGTATAAATATAAAAGTTCTTCCATCAGTTCAGCACCTTTGAGTAGCAAAGGTGTACAAACATACTTAGACATTAAAACAAAGTTACTAGGAAACTATAATAAGTATAGTTTTGGGATTTAATACTCACTACTTCTAGTACAATGAAACATACAAGAGTCAGCTCATTCATGAGACAAAACAAGCTAACTGTTATGAGAAACAAAAAGAACTTACTATGATGAGAAACTAAGAGAGCATACACTACACTATACAAAGAGAACATACCATACACTAGGACAGAGAGAACATACAATACACTAGAACATACTATACAAAAACTAAAATACTATAACATTAATGTGAGCCACTATTTCATGGCATGGCAACCTACTGCTGTGTCACGTTTTGTAACCAGAGTCTCCTAGAGGGAGAGCGTGAGTTTATGTATAGATCTATATGGGACTGACCTTCCTACACCTTGCTGCTAGCTATAGTGGGACCTGCAAGTCTACGTGTGGCGAATGTCATACCATTTCGACGTCTTCGAGCGTCGTGGTTTACTAGTCAATCAAGTATGATTACAATCATATCACATTTTACCTTAATTAACAAACTGGTTTAAGGTAGTCAATACATTGGTAGCTGCTTATATACAATACTACGGTACATCATTATTTTCCCATTGCATTCACATTGTGATCTTCTCACATAAACGGTAATGTAAACTATATTTTGGTAATGATAGTCATACTTAGGAAAGTTACGTACTTTTACAAACAAACAACACAAATAATATTCGGGCCTTGGTAGAAGGCTACCTTTTTAGTAGAAAATATAGGATTTTCTAGGAGATACAAACATTTGCTACAAACATTTACCTCAAACATATTCAAACATTTTCATACAAACCATGAAATTAAAATACTTATGAACTCACCATCTTTAATGCTGATCTACTCTTTCAAAATAACTGGTATTCTCAGGTCACCAGTAGACATTTATCGATGACCAGGTTTTTGAGAAGACGCAGCTTTCAAGACTCGTCTTTATTTTGATTACTCATTTTTGGTGTCTTATAAACAATACACTAAACACACTTGTATTAAAATTATATTATTAATGTAATGGATGATGTTGCTGCTTGTTTACTATTATGCATTGTTGTGATACTGTACATGACTTCCTCCGCCGCAGAATGTTTCCGCCGTACAGGTTTTGGGGTGTGATATTGTACACATAAAATTCTCTTTTTCTGAATCAAGGTCCACATTTGACCTCAAATTCCTTCAATTAATACCAAATATAGGTAGGCAACCTAAATCATTCTATGACACATATCATTTATCACATATTAGCACATAAGGAATTAATCCTAAAATATGCTACTACGCCTATAGCAAGTAAGGTATACAACCTAAGTCATGCTATAATAAAAAATTTATTGCATATAATACTAATTAAGGCCTATACTGTTAGGACATGTTTTATTGGTTTGAGCTAGGAATTTACGTTTTCTAGGATTTGCTACAATATGTATAGGCATTTTGTGGGTTTTTTCTTAGGTGGACCGAAAATGTCCTGTTTTCGGTCCATGTGGTGTTTACGGCTGAAAACTAGTGTGTTGTTACTGTTCACTATATATAGTGTGCTTGCTTGTCATTTATCATAATTCGTTTGTGGTCAAGTGTGTAGTGTCCATTGTACCAAACGTTTTCGGCTATATATAAAACCTGTGCAATTTGGATCAATTATGTTTTCTACTCTTTCTTATGCTTAATCATTTTTGGTTGATTATTTGTTGATCACTAGTTGGTTCCAGATTTGGGGACTTACAATTGGTAATAGATGCAATCTAGTGTCAACTTGATCAAGCTTATTTTTGGCTGTTTGGTATCCTATTCCGGTGTTGATCAAAATTATTTTCGGTGTTGCTGCTGTTGTTATTGGGTTTTTGTTGTTAATAGTGAATTCAAGGCCAAAAGGATTGAAAATCTGCTTGAAATCGTCTTTTTCATCAAATTCTGGGCGTTTTCGATTGACCACTGTTCTTCAGTTTTCGGTTGAAACCAGTTTTCATTTGTGAACCATTTTCAGCCGAAAACCCGGCTGTATACCCATTTTCAGATGTGAACCTGTTTTGGCTGTGAACCCGTTTTCTGCTGTGAACCCGTTTCCTGTTGTGAACCCTTTTTGGCTGGAAACCATTTTCGGTTGTAAACCTTTTTCAGTTGTAATTTTCTTTGATTAAAAAAAAGCAAAACACCCAAACAACAAAAATGGAACCACAACACAATGCTTTGCATCAGGAACTAGACTCAACCATGGGAACTACCACAAGAATTTTGCGTTTATTGTCTGCTGAAGGGTTACCTGAATGGAAATAAAGAATCAAAAAATACATCAAAATCAAATATTTCAAGATTTTTGTTGCATGAAATGAAGCATAATATACAGGGGAAGAGGAAGGAAAATTTTTTAATGAACCCAAGGTTTCTTCAACTAATATTTAATCCCAAATATCCAAAATTGAATGGAAGGGGAGAAACTTTGGATTTAATGTCCCTGGGTCCAAGCACATTTGGCCTAATGAAGCAAAACAACAAAGTTTCAAAATTTGTGTTTCAAGGAACGAGGCCCTTAGAGAAGTTTGGTTGTTTTGCTGAGATTGGTGAGGATTCAGATTCAGATGATGAAGACGACGAGGTTACTATCTCTGATCAAGAAGATGACACTACTCCTCCTGTAGCAATTGTTGTAAAGGAGTATGTTCCAATGATCAAAGTTAATAATGATGATGAAGATGATGATGATGAACATGATGATGGGATGGATCTAGGGGATAATGCCCTAAGTTTTGATTATGATACATATGATAATGGAGCTGGAATGGGTCAAGAAGGTGATTTATCAGGTTTTGTTGATGATTTATACTTTGATTTCGAGCCGAATAATGAAGACCTCAGTTCGTTTTATGACAATGTAAATGATGTTGAAATTTCACCAACGGAGACTCAAGCAAAAAAAAATATTCTCAAGATGCCAAAACAAATACTCTATCAGATGGACAACCTTATTGCTAATTTGGATTCCACTGTGAGGATTCCAACCCAAGCAGTTTCTTCTCTAACCTTTATTCTATCTGGGAGTGATCTACAAGAAACACAACCCTCCCAGCCTCCACTCAAAAGAAGAAGAGTTGATCCAAGATCGGGAGTGCTAATTAGGGAACAAGCTCAGCATGTTCAACAATCTACTGTAGCCATTTCTCCAACCTAACTAGATAATGTGAATTGCCTAGTACTGATTGAAGGGCCCAGTGTTTTTCATGCTTTCTTTTAAGTCAGGAGCTCTTCAACTCCTGGTGGCTCTTCAACTCCTCGACTTGCGCACGATGCTGCCTCCAAGTGCTTTTTAAGGTTCTTAGCTCAATAGAATATTAACCCTGCACCCTGAGGCAAAGGGATATTTATTGGTGCAGGAAGTTTCGTAGGAGTATATCCATCAATTTCTGAGCTCAAAGCAGAGATTGGAGTCTTAAATCAGAAGATCATTGAGAGAGATGTTTTGATAGGAACTCTAGACATTAGAGTTTCTGAATTTGAAAAGCAAAACCATTAAAAATCAAAGCAAATTTTAGATCTGCATCTGAATCTCAATGCTCTCTCTGCCGATCTAAAGAGCAAGCTGATAAGTGAATTTGGCGACAAATTCAAAACATTTGGTGGTGAGACTAGTGCGGGCGATACATCCCATGGTGCCCCTACACAAACAACTCAAGTTTCTCAAGATACTTCTTAACATGTCCGTATAACTCATATAGTTGATCGCTTTAACAAAGAAATTGTTGTCACACCCCCAAACCAGAACGGCGGAAACGTTCGAGGGTGGAGGACATCATGTACAGTATCATAACAATGCACAATAGTAAACAACCAACAACATCATCCATTGCATTAATAATATAATTTAATACAAGCGTGTTTTGTGTATAGTTTGAAAGACCAAAAATATGAATCAAAATAAAAGATGAGTCTCGAATGTGCTTCGTTTTCTCAAAAACCTGGTCCAGTGTACCTGTCTACTGGTGACCTGAGAATACAAGTTATTTTGAAAGAGTAGATTGGCATTTAAGCTGGTGAGTTCATAAGTATTTTAGTGTCAAATGTTTGTATAAGTTTGAAGAAAGTGTTTGTAAGTATTTGATGTAAATGTTTGTAAGTATTTGATGTAAATGTTTGTATCTCCTAGAAAATCCTATATTTTCTACTTTTAATGAAATGTAGTCTTGTACCAATACCCCGATTGTTCTGTATGTTTGTTCTTTTGTAAAAGTGAGTGTTTTTCCCAAGTATGACTATCATTACAAGAAAATGGTTTACATTACCGTTTATGTGAGAAGATCACTATATCAATGTAATGGGAAAATGAAGATGTACCGTAGTATTGTATATAGTAACTACCAATGTACTAACTAGCTTAAACCAATTGTATAATTGAGGTAAATTTTGATGAGATTATAACCATACTTGATTGACTAGTAAAACGTGATGATCAAAGACGTCAAAATGGTATGACATTCGTCACCCGTAGACCTGCAGGTCCGACTGTAGCTAGCTGCAAGGTGCAGGATGGTCAATCCCATATAAATCTATACATAAACTCATGCTCTCCCTCCAGGATACTCTGGTTACAAAATGTGACACAACATCATATTTCCACACCATGAAGTAGTGTCTCACATTAATGTTATGTTGTTCTTATATTAGTGTAGTATGTTCCTTTTGTTCTAGTGCATAGTATGTTCTTTCTGTTTCTCGTTATACGATGTTTAAACTGACTCGTCTATGAACTTCCTCTTGTAAGTTTCATTGTTCAATAAATAGTGAGTAGTAATCCGCTAAACAATTCTTATTATAGTTTACTAGTACTGTTGTTTGAATGACTGATCATGTTTGTACACCTTTGCTACCCAAAGTTATTTAACTGATTGGAAGAACTTTTATATCTACATACATATACATAACTCTCGGACAAACAACTGATACCCTAAGTCCACAACCAAACAAGGAACAGGAAATAAAGCGAGTTATCAGTCCTAAGCCCTTTCAACCTTATTTATATAACTATATCTATATAGACATGATTTTGACAATATATAAGTTTAAAAGATTTTTGTAAAACGATAAAAATTTTATCATATAAAAGAGTTTTAACCATTTTAAAGGTTATTGATGGCTTGATGTCAGTTTATAAAATGATTTGCAACAGTTTGTTGATAACACAGTTTTGTAGTATAACAAATCCTCTTGTTTGGTAGTCATAAATCACATGTGATTGATACTATAACTATAATGTTTTCTACGTGTATTCTTCCCCCCCCCCCCATAAAATCATTTAAAAGATAAGTTTAGGGGTATGAACTCACTTGTAGCGAGTGATTCCAATGAAAGATCGATATAGGATGCTAAGTATGCCAAGTGATGTCTTGAGCACAAACAGATCCTATTAAGCATATAATGACACATATATGTATATAATTAGTGTATATAACAACTAATCATGTAGAGGAATAACCTTAGGGGCTAGGAAACACTTGGAATGAAGTGTTACAATCACATATGATTATATAAAACGTGTTCACGGCCATACAATGGTGTGTTTACGGCCAATGTGTTTACGGCCCAAGAGTTTACGGCCATGGAGTTTACAGTCAACACATGAATTTGAAGGGTTTTCGGCCATGGCTTGAAGGATTCACGGACACCTCATGAACTAAGAAGGGTGTATAGCGATATGAAGGGTTTACGGTCGTAAACTCTTGAAGTTCATGTTGGGTTTTCTATGCATCAAATACACTCTAAAACTAGGCAGCGGAAAAATCAAAAAACCGATATACCTAAGTGTACATGCATCCTATGGATCTATGGCCTCATGCTAATTACATCAACCCTAGAAAACTAAAACATAAGTATGAAAACATGCCTCTTATGTAGCCCTTGATCTCCATGCTTGAGATCTTACACCTCCATGAAGTTGCTTGGATGAAAGGATCAAAACGAGAATCCCTCTAATGGTATCACACCCAATGACACCAAAGAGTGGAATAAAAATAACTAGGAAAAGGTTAAATTTCACAAAATTGTCCCTAAGAGGGGGAGGAAGAAAGGTTAGCGAATACTTCAAGCGAAGGTGCAAGGAGGAATGAAATCCCTAAGGCCCTATTTATAGCCTTGGATGCCTCCTAGGGTTTAGTACTCCTTCCCATGTGGGATGGGAGCATAACCACGAATTTCATTCCTTTCCCATGTACGATGGAGTGACTTTCATGCAACCCTAATTCCATAAGGTTCTAGAACATTCCTGATTAACCAACTATCGATTAATGAACATTCAACCCTTTAATTAACTAAACTGTTAATTAATTCCCAAAATATATTTCTAATTAGTTTCTAATTAATTAATAACCATAATAATTAATAAACTAATTTCTCCTTTATTTATTCTACTCAATTTGGATCTTGAGGGCAACCCAAAAAGACCCTGCTAGTATTAGAAATATTGCCTATAGTTAATGACCTTAGACACTATTCCAGCAGTCTCCCACTTGGAATAGTCATCAAATATACGAGGACTAATATTTCTCCAAGAATCAATAGAGAGTTAGCCATCCAATGCAGCTACCGAACTATTGATCTAATCTAGGTTCAGCGCTTAGATAAGTGATCAACTATCCCCTCGTTCTATGATATTTGCATGGATTTGAGACATGGATAATGGTCAATCTCAAGAATTCAAGACTATGTTTCCCGATATAGATTTGTGATGACTGCATCTGACTACTAAACTGAACACATCAATTCCAGTCAGGGCTCGACCAAGCTCTTTAGATGTCAGCACCAAATCATCGAGGGACCCATAGATATCACTTCTCCTATTAAGTCATAAGGAACGAATAACCTTTGAACACATATTTTTTATCTATTTCATCGTCTCATACATGTACATACCCTTTATAACTACCACTTATGGTTAGCGTTGGATTACTCCAATGCATAACAGAGTCATAGAGCAAAACCCTACATGCATCTAGGTTTGAAGAATAGAAGATACTATCATCTTAGAATTACTCGTGACTGAATCCATGAAGTAATCTCTAAGCATGGGTTGGTCCAATACTTAAATCTCTATTAAGCACTCATGAGTGTTAGCAGAATCTCTATGCTATGTCCAATCAATATGGACAATCCACTAATACTCATGACAGTCTTGAATCACTACCTACTTCCAATAGTATGACCAACTGTGGACATTTGAGTAAATTAATACTCGGGAAGTGGGTTCCAAACATGAAAAGTGAGAATGCAGTGATAGGCTAATTGAAATGACCGAAATCCATCATATATTAAGATCACCACTTAATAATCTTTAAATAAAATTAAAACATATACTGCTTAAAGTTCTCGGGTTTTAAAACAAACCAAACTAAGAGTTTTTAAGCCAATTCACTTGCAAATCTAATTCCTCTTGACTTTGTCTGACTATTAGATTTGGTCAATGACATCAACTTATGAATGGATCGACAAGATTATCTTTCGATGTGACATACTAAATATGACGTCTTAACATTTGACTCACTACCAAATGTGTTGGTACTTACTATGTATATGTAATGTGAGCTTGTATGACTTGGGATCCATACTCGAGGTGAGTTCACCCAAAGTCATAAGAAACTTCATAAGGACCATCAAAGATTGAATTTCAACAAAGATGTCACTAATAAATATGTTTTAGTCACATTATCTTCTTTGTAATTTAACCAACCGCAACATACTCTAAGTTTGCAAAAATCCACTATGTTTTAATACTCAGTACTCTTCCAAGCTAAAACTTCACCATTCAGAGAAGCACGAAATCCGACTGCAAACGAAATCGTCTATATCGGTATGGAATTTAGCATCGATGTAACTCTTACAATGATCTATCCCATACTATCAAGATCATATCTTCTGTCCTCCAAGGACATTTAAGAATATTCTTGATCTTGATTCGTTGATTCTCACCAAATTGATCTAATCCAACTTGTCATGCACAAGGTATACGAGTCATCAGACTTGCTACATGTTATAGCATATATGATCGATCCCATACCAGAAGCATGTAGGACACAAATCATTTGCTTTAGCTCAATAGTAGAGCCAGTATATTAGCATCACTTAATGTCATGCCATATTGTAATAAGCCTAAACTCCTTTTCGAGTTTCCACAACATTCCATGTACTTTGGCTTAATCCAATGAATCACTTTGATCTATCTCCATAGATCCTTATTATGCATGTGTCTTGTATCTCCCATGTATATCATAGCGAAACAGTTCTCATACCAAGCCAAGCTTTTACACATGCCAAGTTAGAATATAGTTTCCTATAAATCGTACATTTTCTATGTACAATACAAGGGTGACTACATTGCTCCCAGTAGCACTGACATATATATGGTGTCACACCCCCAAACCTGAACGGCGAAAACGTTCAGGGGCGGATGACTTCATGTGGAAACGTAACAATTGAATACATAGTAAAGAAAGCAATACAACCATCATATATATAATTGAAAGTTTATATTTTTCAAAAAGTTACATGTTCAAAAACCAATTACAATATGATGTCAAAATATGAGATTAAACTGGCGCCACAGCATCCCTTCATCGAAAGCATAATGATACCTGAAATTACTGATTCCCTGGGACATACAAGTAATTTTGAAAGTGTAGATCAACATTTAAGCTGGTGAATTTCATAAGTATTTAAATGACAATGTTTGTATAAAACGAAATGTTTTGGTCCTTGGTTGTGTTGTGTTTAGAAAATCCTATATTTTCTACTAGTATAAAAGTTGCCTTCCCTCAAGACCAATGTTGGTTTCTAAAATGTATGTAAGTGTAAAATAACCAATGTGTTTGAAAACCTTGTAAATCAATGCATTTTGAATACCCCATGTGAGTTTTATAACCATACTAGTGACTCGGAATGCCTATACACAACGTTCTTCAGGCGTTGGAATGTTATGACGTTTGTCACCCCAAATGGTGGACTGTAGCTAACAGTCAGGGCGCGGGTTGTCAAGCCCATATTGATCTATACACAAACACCATGCTCCACCTCCAAGGGATTCTGGTATATAATACAGGACATGAAATGTGTACTCGAACGTACGTGAATTTTATGTCTCACAAAACTGTGGTATAAAAACATATTTACTTGTTAAAATGTTCGTTTGTTCTTGTATATGAAAGTGACTTCTTGAAAATCATGTTTCTAGTATGTAAAAGTTAGCAATATCCTCGTAAAACTATACCTATTATAGTTTTCTAAAACTGTGTCTTGTTTCTTTAGAAAAATGCCTAGAAAAGGAATCACATTTTATAACTGTATAGATTTTTGCAGAGCCTAAGGTGGGCAAGTATACATATAATCTAAGAAAATGTTTAGTTTATACATGCATTACAACAATTTATATTATTCAAGATAGGATTCCATTGTAATATATTTTGTATACAAGAGTTCCCTATAAAGTTTATAAATCACATATGATTCTACTTAATAAAAGTGTATAAAAATCTTTATATATAACACCCGATAGTAGTCGTGTGTTTTACTTATATTTCCCCCCTTAGAAAGCATATAAAAGAATTTGGAATAATTAGAAAGGGGTTAATAAAGGGGTATGAACTCACTTGAAAGTTTGAAGATAGCGAGATGGAAAACCGGGCAAAGTTTCGTCTTGGGAAACGGATTTTTCTCGGGATTCTCGGGAATCTCAGGAGTAAAATCGACCCTCGGGACTTGAGCAAAAAGACCAGAGCTTCGGGGTACTGTGGGCACAGAAAACGAGGCAAAACACAAGAAAATAGAGAGAGAATGAGCAAAATTTCCGGGAACCCTTGCATTTCTATTTATAAAGGGCTGAACCGCCTCGTTACGCGGGGCGTACGGTCGTACGCAACATGACCCAGTCCTCGACTACCTCGGCTTCGGATGGGACGGAAAGGGGATAGCTTTGCATAGGGGCGACGTGGACGGACCGAGACCAAAGCCCTCGCGTACGCGGGGCGTACGAGGTTACGTGGCGCGTAACTCGGATGAGGACGCTGACTCCTCCTTCGGATATTACCGGATTTTGAATTAAATTTATATATAATTTATTTAATAAACTTCAAAAAATCATATCTTTTTCATACGAACTCCGTTTTCGATAGTCTTTATATCCACGCGTAGGTGAGACTACGCTCTACAACTTTCGTTTAGACTCCGTTGGCAAATTCCGAAATTATTTTTATTATTTATTTAACAAAATGACGTGATTAAGGAATATTTTTAAAAATTCATAACTTCTTTATCTGACGTCGGTTTTTTGCCAGACTTTTCACCGCTGAAATACCATTGTCGAGACCTTCGATTCTCATTTAGGTCATTCCGGCCAACAGTCGCTCGATCTCCTATTCGAGTTTTTAGCTGTCTGCTGCTAAGCCGAACTTGGAAAAATCTTAACTTCAATATACGAAGCCGTATTTGGGCATTCTTTTTACGTACGATCCCGGTTTAATGATCTTAAACATAGTAGGTAGTTAAATAGAAACTTTTTGGACATTTTATTATCAAAGTTAATTTCTTTAACTCGAAAGTGGTTACAATACTTAACTTATTAGGCCATTACAAAGAGTTGAAATATCGGGTTGTCACATCATCCCCCTGTTAGAGGGAATTTCGTCCCGAAATTTAAAGTAGTAAAGATCCTAGTGAACATGAAAGAGATGAGGGTACTTTTGTTTCATCTGATCTTTGCGTTCCCATGTGAATTCAGGTCCCCGCTTGGCCTTCCAACGAACCTTCACGATGGGTATCCGACTTTGTTTTGTTTGCTTGACCTCTCGGTCCATGATTTCTACCGGTTCTTCCACAAAGTTGAGGCTCTCGTTGATCTCGATCTCGTCGAGTGGAATAACAAGAGTATCGTCGGACAGACACTTTTTCAAGTTCGAGACGTGGAAGGTTGGATGTATGTTACTAAGTTCACGCGGTAGGTTAAGCTTGTAAGCCACAGGGCCGATTCTGGCAAGAATCTCGAAATGCCCTATGTATCTTGGATTTAGTTTCTCATGCTTTCCAAAGCGTATTAAACCCTTCCACGGTGAGACCTTTAATAAAACATGGTCTCCTACTTGGAATTCCAAAGGTTTCCTCCTTTGGTCAGCGTAGCTTTTCTGTCGGTCTCTAGAGGCTTTCAATCGCTCACGAATCTGAACGATCTTCTCTGTCGTTTCTCGTATGATTTCTGAACCGGTGAGAGTGCCTTCAGGAACTCTTCCTCTAGCTAACTGGGTATCGCCAACTTCAGTCCAGCACAGAGGGGATCTGCACTTTCGACCATAGAGGGCTTCAAACGGAGCAGCCTTTATGCTTGTATGATAACTATTGTTGTATGAAAATTCGACAAGGGGTAAATGGATATCCCATGCCTTTCCAAAGTCAATCACACAGGCTCTTAGCATATCTTCTAAAGTTTGTATCGTTCTCTCACTTTGCCCGTCTGTTTGTGGGTGGTAGGCTGTACTCATGTCTAGCCTAGTCCCCAGGGAACTTTGTAGTGACTGCCAGAATCTTGAAGTGAATCTACTATCTCTATCGGAGATAATGGATATCGGAACACCATGCAGTCGCACTACTTCCCTTAAGTAAGTTCTTGTAAGCTTTTCCATTTTGTCAGTCTCCTTGATGGGTAGGAAATGTGCGACTTTGGTTAATCTGTCGATGATGACCCATATGGTATTGAGTCCACTCGTCGTCTTGGGTAACTTGGTTATGAAGTCCATAGTAATCCGCTCCCATTTCCATTCTGGTATCTCCGGTTGTTGTAGTAATCCTGACGGTTTCTGATACTCGACCTTAACCTTAGCGCAAGTAAGGCATTTACTTACGAAGGTAGCAATTTCTGCTTTCATGTTAGGCCACCAGTACAGTTTCTTATGATCCAGATACATTTTATCTGAACCGGGGTGAACGGAATATCTTGAGTTGTGTGCTTCGGTCATGACTACTTTTTTGAAACCACCATGTTTCGGGGTCCAGATTCGGTCCATGAGATAGTAGGCTCCGCCACCCTTGACTTCTAGATTCTTTTCCATTCCTCGCAGAGATTCACCTGCCACATTTTCAGGTTGCAAAGCCTCCATTTGTGCCCCCTTAATTTGTGTGGATAAGTGGGAATGGATAGTCATAGTCAGAGATTTGACCCTCCGAACAGTGTATTCCTTTCGACTGAGGGCGTCAGCTACCACGTTGGCCTTGCCAGGATGATAACGAATTTTGCATTCTTAGTCATTTAGTAACTCAACTCATCGTCGTTGTCGCATGTTGAGTTCCTTCTGATCGAAAATGTGTTGAAGGCTCTTGTGATCGGTGAAAATAGTACTCTTTGTTCCGTATAAGTAGTGTCTCCAGAACTTCAGAGCAAATACCACAGCTCCTAACTCAAGATCGTGTGACGTATAGTTCACTTCGTGTGTCTTAAGCTGTCGGGAGGCATAAGCAATAACCTTCCCTCTCTGCATAAGAACACAACCAAGTCCTTGATTTGACGCATCGCAATACACTACGAAGTCTTCTATCCCTTCGGGGAGGGATAGTATCGGTGCGGTGCACAAGGCTAGTTTTAGCGTCTGGAATGCCTTCTCTTGTTTTGCTTCCCAGCCAAAGGCCACGCCTTTCTGGGTTAATGTAGTAAGAGGTTTCGCAATTCTAGAGAAGTTCTTTATGAATCTGCGATAGTAGCCAGCGAGACCTAGAAATTGACGAATTTCTGTAGGTGTCTTTGGTGCCGACCAGTTCTCAATGGCCTTAATTTTAGAGGGGTCCACGTGTATACCTTTCTCGCTAACAACGTGGCCTAAAAATTCGACTCTTTGAATCCAAAATTCGCATTTAGAGAACTTCGCATAGAGTTTCTCCGTTCGCAGTGTTTCTAGGAATTTTCGTAGGTGCTGACTATGCTCTTCCTCACTTCGGGAGTAGACAAGTATATCATCGATAAAGACGATGACGTACTGATCCAAGTAAGGATGGCATACCCTATTCATTAGGTCCATAAATACTATTGGTGCATTGGTTAATCCGAACGGCATCACTACAAATTTGTAGTGTCCATAACGAGTTCGAAAAGCTGTCTTTGGAATATCCCCCTCTAGAACTCGTAATTGGTGATATCCGGATCGTAGATCTATCTTTGAGAAGTAGTTTGCTCCTTGATGTTGATCGAATAGGTCGTCAATACGGGGTAGAGGATAACGGTTCTTGACAGTAAGTTTGTTCAGCTCTCTGTAGTCGATGCACATACGGAACGATCCGTCCTTCTTCTTTACAAACAGGACCGGTGCTCCCCAAGGTGAGAAACTTGGTCTTATGAATCCTTTTTGAAGGAGTTCATTGAGTTGACTGGAAAGTTCCTGCATCTCTGCTGGTGCGAGACGATAAGGTGACTTCGCTACTGGGGTAGCCCCTGGAACTAAGTCGATTCTGAATTCGACTTGGCGTTGTGGTGGTAATCCTGGTAGTTCTTCTGGAAAGATATCAGGAAAGTCGCGTACTACTGAAATGTTCTTGATGTCCTTCAGTTCTTGACTTGTATTAACGATGTGCGCTATGAATGCTCGACAATCCTTCCGCAAGCACTTTCGAGCTTGGATGCACGAAATGATGCGAAGTTTTGTACTTGATTTGTCGTCGTAGATAACTAATGTTTCGTTGTTAGGGAGATTAAGACGGACTGCTTTCTCAAAGCACATGATGTCGGCGCGAAGAAGACTCAACCAATCCATGCCGATTATGATGTCGAAACTTTTCATTTGGATCGGCATGAGATTGATTGGAAAAGAATGGCCGTCTAAAGTTAACGTACAGCTCATGTATATGCAGTTAGTGTTTTCAGTTTTTCCATTGGCCATCTCTACAGTGAATGATTTTTCTAACTTCCTAGGTTTAGGTTTAAGTAAAGGAATAAAGTTTTGACTCACGAAGCTTCTCTCCGCTCCACTATCGAATAATATGCATGCATATGAATTATCGAGAAGGAACGTACCAGCAACTACAGTTGGGTCAGCTACAGCTTCGTCGTGGCCTATCGCCAAAACTCGTCCCACACCGTCGGTGCCTGCTGCCTTAGGGCAGTTCCTCTTGTAGTGGCCCACCTCGCCATAACCGTAGCAAGTCTGGCCTACACCCGCACTGGGAACTTGAGTGATCGGTTTTGCGGGGTCCTTGCAGAAACGGGCTGTGTGTCCCTTTTTGTTGCAGTTGGCGCACTGCATTTCCCGACAAGGTCCATGGTGGTGGTAAGTGCATTTGGTGCAATTTGGAAGGTTACCCACATAAGGCTTTGTGGGGTAGGGATTTGTAGGGACTGTAGTAGGTAGAGTGGCAGCATTCACTGAAACCAGTTGTTTCTTTGCGGATTCTTGGGAAGACCCACCCTTCCCTTTATTCCATACTCTCTTCCTGTTGTTGTTGTTGTTGTTGTTGTTGTTGTTTCCTTTCTATGGTTCTGGTGCAGAAACGGTTGAGTTCTGATGACCTCCGTAGTCAATCAGAGATTGTGCCAGTTCCTTAGCACTTTCAAAGGTGTCAGGTTTGGAAGCTAACACGCTTGATCGTATTTGGGGCGTCAGTCCCCAGATGTATCTTTCTATTTTCATGCTCTCGGGAGCAATCATATCTGGGCAAAGGATTGCCAGATCGCAGAATCGGTTGGTATAAGTTGCGATGTCGGTACCAACCATTCTGAGAGTCCATAGTTCGTGTTCGAGCTTTTGAATCTCTCCCCGTGGGCAGTATTCTCTGACCATCATGGCTTTTAGGCTCTCCCAGCTTATGGAGTTTGCCACTATCAGGGTAAGTACTTTAACGTGGCCATTCCACCAAGTTAAAGCTTTATCAAGAAGGGTGAAAGTTGCAAATTTGACTTTGCTGTGCTCGGGACAGGAGCAGATTTCAGAGACTGACTCTGTCCTTTCAATCCACTGTCTCCGGGCTAACACACCACCAGATCCATAAAACATCCGGGGCTTGGCATTAGTAAAGTCCTTATAGGTGCATTCTCGGGGTGGTCCATGACTCTCGCCATGGTTGGATGGGTGTGTGCTAGATCCCGAGCCATTAGTACTCGAGTTATTGATCTGTGACATGGCAACTGCTACCGCTGCGGTGACTGCTGCTTGGAACATAACAACATCAAATTGAGGTGGTGGAGGTGGTGGTGGTACAGGTGCTTCCCCACCGTTGCTTCGCCTTGGATTCCTACTCGGAGGCATCCTTCAACTATATGTTGAAAAGGTAAAGATAAGAATTCCATAGAATAGAAAATTAATGTGTCTCATGAACTAAATTGCTATAGTTCAACAACAGATGCTAGTATGAGTCTTAAAATAGAAGAATGAAAGTTATTTGTAAGACTGAAAGTATGAAACAAGTATTTGGTTTCTCAAAGACTTTTCAAGGTTTGAACGAAATACTCAACGTAGTAATAATAGTGTCACTTATATTAATATAAAAGTTGATACAACGATCATGAAAATTTGACCCCTATAAGGGTCTCCGATTACAAAGTTCGAGAAATTTAATGTCACACCCCCAAACCAAGGATGGCGGAAACGTCCGGGGGTGGAGGACTTCATGTAGGGTATCACAACAACGAGTATAATAGTGCTCAAAGTAAATACAACCATCATAAATATAATTGAAAAAGTTAAACCAAAGTATATGTTTACATGATTCGAATCAATTACATTATGAATCAAAATGAACTGTTTGACGATTTATCGTCCCATCCTCAAAACGTTGTTGATTTCCTGTTTTCACTAAATTCCTGAGAATACAAGTAGTTTTGAAAAAGTGTCAACACAAAGGTTGGTGAGTTCATAAGTCTTTGTATATAATTATGAAAAAGCTCGTCATGTAATTGTATAGTTGTTCTAGAAAAATCCGATATTTTCCCTAAAATGAATAATGTAATCTTGTAACCAAAGACTGAAATGTATGAGTAATCTTCCTTATTTGCCGAAAATAATGTGTGTTTATTTCTATACAAACGCGTACGATATTAGTGAAACTCTCATAAATTCTTAAGTTTGTTAATACTTTCTGTGAGCTATTATAACCATACTATGACCTAGGTGGCCTGAATACGACGTTCTTCGGGCGTCGTAGAACTGAAATGACACTTGTCACCACAGACCTGCCGGTCTAGCTGTTGCGAGCAGCTCTGGTGTGGGTTGTCAAGCCCAATATAGATCTACATACAACTATCACGCTCTCCTTCCAGGAGACTCTGGTTACAATACAGGACTTATGATTTATGTGAAGAGGATGTCTATTATAACCATACTATGACCTAGGTGGCTTGAATACGACGTTCTTCGGGCGTCGTAGAACTGAAATGACACTTGTCACCACAGACCTGCCGGTCTAGCTGTTGCGAGCAGCTCTGGTGTGGGTTGTCAAGCCCAATATAGATCTATATACAACTATCACGCTCTCCTTCCAGGAGACTCTGGTTATAATACAGGACTTATGATTTATGTGAAGAGGATGTCTCACAAAGTTATTAACGAAATTTACACTTAATCATAATGAAAGTTTCCTTTTTGTAATGTATGCATTTTGAAATCCATCGTAAACTATACCTATTATAGCTTATCAAAACAAAGGTAGTAACAGTAAAGTACGTAATTTTTACTTAACATAGTTTATTTAACGTTTGTGTGTAATGGGTATACTTCAATAATAACGCTTTGTGTAATCTATGCTTTATCTAGTAAAAATCCATTTGCTAATAGGTTTATGTCTAGATACTAACACAAGAATGTCATATATTGCAAATATGCATGAACACGTAATAATATACACCTTGCTCAGCATGTTACAAGGTGTTATGAAAATTATATGATGCTAACTAAATTAGACCTTCCTGCACTGTTTTAGAAAAGCCATAGAAAAATCATACGAAGTCGAAAACTAAATCCGTAAATTCTGAGAGTTCCCAAAATGTGTCTAGTTTACTCATAATTTTTATCATGATTTTTAATGACCTCCAACTTGGGTGAAAAAGTCCATAATCACAGACTGGTCCGGATTGGTGCTTGAAATGATAGGCAGTTGTGTAAAAATCGCCATAAATTGTAGAAAAATCGTATGGAGATGTGCAAGTAGTCTTTTTAAAGCTAAGAACTGGAACTACTTACACCTAAAACAGTTTTGAAAAATAAAATTTTTAAGATGTCCAAAACAGTCCGTGAATGGAGTCCAATTTTTCTGGTGAAAGCTGTTAGAAGAATTTAGTTATGTTCTTGGTGTTTTAACTTGTATTCCCCCCCTAAAAACTTGAGAAAACATGAAAATGTAGGGGTATGAACTCACCTTGTGTGATTTCAGTGGATAAGTGTTGAAGAAGAGAAGTGTTCAACCCAAGAACACTAGAGGAATCGCTTGAAGATTCGAAACTCTAACACAAATATAATGGAGTTTGTGTAAGATATCCATGATTTGAGTGGAAATAATTGAGATAATCATAAAGGAAATGGATTATGCTTACCAAAGGTGGAGGAAACTCTCAAGATCAGCCCTTGAATCTCGGATTTCTAGAGAGAGAGAGTGAGAGAGAAAGGAGTTTGATCTTCTTGTGAAATGAGAACAAATGAGAGAAAAATGAGGAGAGAGGATGAATATCCAGCTCTCAAAGCATGGAGATGGCTTGTGAGGGAGGTAAAAAGTACAAGGTATGGTGGAGAGGAGTGTGGGTTGTCATGGAGTGGGTGTGGGGGTTGCTTGCGTCATAACTAAGGTAAGGTCAACACTCTTCTTTTTGTACTTTACCAACTCCTTTTTAAATATGATTTTATCCTTAAAATATGATTAAATCATTAATTTAGGGGTCTTATAATTAAAAATAAAGTTTTGGGTGAAAATCTTATGTTAAAATAATTAAAAATGGGTTTAAAACGCGAAAATATGCAAAAATGGGCGAAAAATGTAATTTCCAGCGAGTTTCTTCGGACCTAGACCGAAGCTCGGTCCCTAGGCCGAAGTCCGGTCAGGCGGAGCTTGGTTCGGACGCGGATGGCTGGTCTCGGAAGCGAAGGCGCGAGCCAGAAGAAGGGGCGAGGCGAGGGTCTGGTCCGAGGCTCGGTCCGAAAGGAGGCAGTCCGACGCGAAGGCAAGGTTCGGTCCGAGGTCAGGCTAGAACCGAAGGTACTGTTGTGAACAGTAATGAACAGTACTTTCGGTTCGGATTTTTCCTTCTATGCTGGTTCGGTTCGGACCTTCCTTCAGTGCTGGGTTCGGTTCGGATGAACAGTAACTTCGGTTCAGCTCATGAACAGTACTTTCGGTTCAGCTCATGAACAGTACTTTCGGTTCGGACCCTCATGAATAGTGCTTTCGGTTCGGTTCATGAATAGTACTTTCGGTTCGGAGGGTTCGTTTCCTTAAGTCCGTTTTTCGCGTAGACTTCCGTTCTTGGGCTATTTTTCGCCAAATTCAAGGGTCGGGATGCCCCGAGTGATTATAGAAAGTCGGGGAGAGATTTCGAGAGAGATTTGAGAGAGATTCCTCGTTCTTAGAGAGATTTGGGAGAGATTTGACGTACTTGGAGAGATTTCACATACAAAGAGATACGTGAGAGAGATTTCACATACTGGGAGAGATTTGACATACTTAGAGAGATTTGGGAGAGATTTTACTGGTGACCTTTTAGAGTGTCCGGCTACGCACTGCAAGGTCCGTAAACCCCGTTAAGCCTTGTTTAGGGATCTTGCATACTCCCAATGAGTATGTAACATTGTTTTTATCGGTTTCGCTCTCCACGTATCACCGTTTTAGGTTAAGGATATCTAAATGTACACACTTTTCGATTTATGATTTCTCATTAGAATAGAGAGTTGTTTAGAAGTTACGTAACGTAAACTCTAGTACTCACGGCAAATTGAGTTGACCGGTTTGACTTGTTGACTTTAGTTGACTTTGACTTGACCGAAAATTGACGGTTGTCACATTTAAAGACTTTTAGCCGAGGTCCTAAGCTATAACAAAATTTGAGTATTTGACAAGCACTACTTGCGACGTAGGTTGCGCTTGGAGCTTGACTCTGCATCTTATTGCTTCGACTCCATTAGACGCCTATCAAAAGCGACTTGTTGTTCCCTCAGTTCAGCGAGGGCTGCAATCATTTCCGCTTGGAATGCCTCGGTTTGGAGTTGAGCATTGTCTTGTATCTTGTCCAGCCTACGGATGTCAGAAGTGTGAACCTGCACTTCCACGTTGACATCCCGGAGTCGACTAGCTTGAACTCCGGACTGATAGGACTGATTGGCTAGCTTACCCACCATTACCGGGAGTGCCCGATCAGCCGAACCTCCGCCGCGGATATCATAGAAGTCCCAGCACATGTCGTAGGGAGGGCGTAAGTTCTGTTGTTGGCTCCAATGATGGAGGTGACTTCCCCAGACGGGAGTCGGTCCTTGAAAGTTCCTTACGAAGACGGGAGGTTGAACGGGTGGTGGATCGATCACTTCCGGTTCTGAGTCGGTACCGGAGTCATCATCCACTTCTATGGGTTCCTCGTCCTCTTCGGGATCATCTTCGACCCATCCTCCGTTGCCTTGGTTGGGAAAGTAGGGGTCGTCGGGGTGGTGAAATCCAGCCATTTGACTGTACGAGAAATAGGGTTATAAGAGTTGAATAAAGTTGAAATTTGCAAAACATGTAAGTTAAACTAGTTTAGGTAGCAAATACTCCTATAGTATTTAAATTCTTGTGTTTGATTCTAGTAACGGTTTGGTAAGTTTTGACATGTTGCTTACTACGATCATTCCTCGATATACGTTGGTCCAATCTCGGGCAAATATAGTTGATCACGCTATATTTGTCCAAAATCTGATTACATATATCGAGGCTTAATCGTAGTGTCAATTTGTCTAAATACTTGTTGTATAGTTAGATATCATGAAAATAATTTGTTGTATGCATGTAATTGTGCTTAAATGAACTATCAGTTTAAGTTAAACGTAACGCTGCTTATGTGTAAAAAAAAGAAAAATGTTTTGTCAGAGAGTGTTAGTCCCTTAAGCATTTATAGTTTGTATATCTTATGTGGTTCGGTATACTTAGTTCACTATAAACATTGCTCTGATACCAATCTGTCACACCCCCAAACCTGAATGGCGGAAACGTTCGGGGGCGGATGACTTCAAGTGGTAACGTAACAATTAAATACATAGTAAAGAAAGAAACACAACCATCATATATATAATTGAAAGTTTACATTTGTCAAAAAGTTACATGTTCAAAAACCTATTACAATATGATGTCAAAATATGAGATTAAACTGGCGCCGCAGCATCCCTTCATCAAAAGTATAATGATACCTGAAATTACTGATTCCCTGGGACATACAAGTAATTTTGAAAGAGTAGATCAACATTTAAGCTGGTGAGTTTCATAAGTATTTAAATGACAATGTTTGTATAAAACGAAATGTTTTGGTCCTTGGTTGTGTTGTGTTTAGAAAATCCTATATTTTCTACTAGTATAAAAGTTGCCTTCCCTCAAGACCAATGTTGGTTTCTAAAATGTATGTAACTGTAAAATAACCAATGTGTTTGAAAACCTTGTAAATCAAGGCATTTTGAATACCCCATGTGAGTTTTATAACCATACTAGTGACTCGGAATGCCTATACACAACGTTCTTCAGGCGTTGGAATGTTATGACGTTTGTCACCCCAAATGGTGGACTGTAGCTAACAGTCAGGGCGCGGGTTGTCAAGCCTGTATAGATCTATACACAAACACCATGCTCCCCCTCCAAGGGATTCTGGTATATAATACAGGACTTGAAATGTGTACTCGAACGTACGTGAATTTTATGTCTCATAAAACCGTGGTATAAAAACAGATTTACTTGTTAAAATGTTCGTTTGTTCTTGTATATGAAAGTGACTTCTTGAAAATCATGTTTCTAGTATGTAAAAGTTAGCAATATGCTCGTAAAACTATACCTATTATAGTTTTCTAAAAGTGTGACTTGTTTGTTTAGAAAAATGCCTAGAAAAGGAATCACATTTTATAACTGTATAGATTTTTGTAGAGCCTAAGGTAGGCAATTATACATATAATCTAAGAAAATGTTTAGTTTATACATGCATTACAAAAATTTATATTATTAAAGATAGGATTCCATTGTAATATATTTTGTATACAAGAGTTCCCTATAAAGTATATAAATCACATATGATTCTACTTAATAAAAGTGTATAAAAATCTTTATATATAACACCCGATAGTAGTCGTGTGTTTTACTTGTATTTCCCCCCTTAGAAAGCATATAAAATCATTTGGAATAATTAGAAAGGGGTTAATAAAGGGGTATGAACTCACTTGAAAGTTTGAAGATAGCGAGATGGAAACCCGGGCAGAGTTTCGTCTTGGGAAACGGATTTTTCTCGGGATTCTCAGGAATCTCGGGAGTAAAATCGACCCTCGGGACTTGAGCAAAAAGACTAGAGCTTCGGGGTAGTGCGGGCACGGAAAACGAGGCAAAGCGCAAGAAAATAGAGAGAGAATGAGCAAAATTTCCGGGAACCCTCGCGTTTCTATTTATAGAGGGCTGAACCGCCTCGGTACGCGGGGCGTACGCTCGTACGCAGCGCGTACTCGTACGTCATGCATTACCGAGTCCTCGACTGCCTCGGCTTTGGATGGGACGGAAAGGGGATAGCTTCGCATAGGGGCGACGTGGACAGACCGAGACCAAGGCCCTCGCGTACGCGGGGCGTACGAGGTTACGCAGCGCATAACTCAGATGAGGACGCTGACTCCTCCTTCGGATATTACCGGATTTTGAATTAAATTTATATATAATTTATTTAATAAACTTCAAAAAATCATATCTTCTTCATACAAACTCCGTTTTCGATGGTCTTTATATCCACGCGTACGTGAGACTACGCTCTACAACTTTCGTTTAGACTCCGTTGGCAAATTCCGAAATTATTTTTATTATTTATTTAACAAAATGACGTGATTAAGGAATTTCTTTAAAAATTCATAACATTTCTCGAAATTCAAAGTCCTTGAATTTTCTCATTGAAATAATGATCCCACTTGCGAGATGCTTATTTAGGTCCATAAAATAACTTATTAAGCTTAGATATACTTCAAAACCTATATTGGTTTAATTATGTGTTTTTTTATATCCATGATTGTCTCTACTTGAAGATCCACTTGCACCTAAGGGTTAAGATCAAGTGCTAGGTCTACCAAATAACAACATACATGGATTGAATCTCGCTTTCCATGTCTTCCTTCCATGTCTTAGTCATTAGGGCCTAACATAGCTTCCGATAGCTGGTATGCTCTGATTACAACCCACCAGTGACTCATATACCTTAGTAATATAAACTCTTATACAACAAGGTATATGATGTCCTCTATTAGATTTATAAAGAAAATGTAGAAATATGTTAGTTTCGTTAATAGCTCGTTCAATTCGAAACTGCATGCTATGTCCAAATTTAGGCTCTTTGTTGGTTGACTCTCAAATCTTATCAAGAGCAATGTGGCTCCCACTAGCTCTTTTGGAAATCAGCTCCCTTTCTTTTAAGACTACCCTTTGAGCAACTTACACTTTGTTCTCAGACGGATTGTTAAACAATTATCCAAAATGCTTTATGGGTTCACCAATGAGATAACACTTCTGTATTCAAAGTCCAACATTTTCGAGTGCTTCACGACGAGCGTAAGCTTCCTGATCGTAGACTTCCATATATGGCAGTGAGGATAGAATCCCAATTTGCATACCATAAAGTGTTTCAAGAACCTACTTAGTTGGCACAAGACCAAAGGACTTCTCGTAACACTATTCATGCTACAATCCACACATTGTTGGGAAACACAGTGCGACTCATCTAGATCAAAATCAATGAACGATTTGTTTCTCTACCCAACTAACACTTCCTAGTGGTAGTGTTTTGGGCGGAGATAGATCATGAAACTCTTTCATGATAACTTAAATGATCGATAAATTTTGGAATGAGATTCTTAGTATGAGTGTCTCATCTTATTGCGTAATTGATTCTTAAATTTGCTACATGAGAGCTCCGAACACCTGAGAGGTTCCAGACTCACATTCATACGAAGTCGGTCTCACTATGTATCGTGGTTAATCTGAACGGTCCATTAGTGTGAAATAATTCCTACAGATACTCAGATCACTCAGTGACGCATTCATCATCTATCTTGATAGACAAGATTTGCATTTATCTTAAGACTCGAGGTTAAATGATATCCAAAATCTGATCCAACTGGATACTTGGTAATGCATTTCTCATTTATTTATCCAATACTATGATTCCACAAATACATTTCACCCTAACAATTGGATGTGTTTGAATAAGTACTTATTATGGTCAATCTGAACGATCCATAAGTTGAACTAACATCAACATATATTCACAATAATACACCTTATTCAAATGTTTGAATCAATTTTGAATTATTGCTACTATACTAGCTTCATAGATTTCATGACTTTCTTTTAACATGTTAGAATGCTCCACACTTAAATAAGTCAGAACTATCTCATGAATCATAGTATAAAGAATTTGAATTATAATAGCATAAACTAAACATTTTGAATAGAGTTATCTTTTGATCCTATGAATGTATCAACGGCTTGGCATTCATGATTAAATTATCTTTTCCATGCTTTAGTCTTCTTACTTCATTTTAGTGACTGCACATTCTTGCAAATGCAGCACTAATCATTAGCAACACACTCAAGGTTTAGAAGTAATGTTTTGATGGCATTATAAATCCATATATTTGTTTGAATAACAAACAGGGAAAAACTAGTTATCTTTTGATCCAATGGAAAGTAGCACGGGCTCATGATCCATGATCAAATTTAACTTCTTCATGTTCCAATCCTTTAACATCAAATATACATTTGTGCAAGTGTGATTTCATAGTCCTTTTCTTTTTATGGAAACGAGCGGCTATCAGAACATATCTTAGAATAAGCCTTCCTTTGTCCTAGGTATTAGGGCCTAGATTAGGTATACCAATCGCCTTTTAAACAATGGGAAATTGGCTTTCTTCTTCTTGACACTTTTATTCATGATAGTAAAATATGGGAGTGTTTTGAAGTATGAGTTTCTATGATTGGCCATGCTAGTTCCAAAAGGAAACCATAATATGCTACACAACTCCTTAATGGATATTCCAAGTTGTTCAGATCAAAATCAGAAGGAACTTATCATATGTACATGTTAGCTAGTCGACTAACCATAGTTAACTCCTAACTCAAGGAAATTCCATTTTACTTCAATATGTCAATTTACAACGTATATTTGATAATTTCTCTTTCTAACAATTTAGAATGCAATGTTTGAAGTAACTTAGGAAGAGCTTTAACAAAGGTGTGATCTTTCCTTTTGTTTATGAGAACTATTCCCAAACTTTGAATTTTGGCAAGATTGATCATCCTCATAGCTAATCCTTTAAAAGCTTTTATAGCAGTAGATTTTAGTGGATAAGGTATTCGACATCATTTAATAAAATTCCATTCTAGTTTGTTTTACTTATCCTTAGAAAATAATCATCATAAATTATTTTAGAAGGCTAGGATCCATATTTGGATCCATGATATGTAATGGGATGCCGTAAACACACCATAAAGTTATTTAGGTAGGCAAACCCCTTTGCCAATTTTGATCACTACGAAACTCCTAGATCTTTGAGATTCATTGACTATCAATGGCATGTTAATCTCAGATTATGTTCATCTCAAATTCAATGACGGGGTCACCGCGGATCACTGAACGGATGTTGAATCGACCATACAAAATTTCGTGGTCCCCGGCTCAAGTTACGCTTGAGATTCGTGAGTTTCACATCATTCTCTACCTATACTCTCAAATTGAAGTGTTGGTTAACCATGCGAGCTCCATCAACAAGTTATGAAGATAATATGCACCTTTTATGGATAACATAAGATTAACATTAAATAGATTGAGAATTATCCTTGCAAAATTGCATGGTCCCCCGGTTCAAGTTACCCTTGAGATTCGCGAGTTCCATATCATTCTCGGTTATATTCTAGATTGATGTGCCAGTTAACCACACGAGATCCACCAACATAATATAAAGAGAATGCGCAATTTTCATGGATAATATAAAGTCACATTCTATTAATAAAACGGTATTTTGTTTAATACTTGTATTTAGAATAATTTTAGATTGACCATTATTACTATCAAACCCTTTCGGTAACTCCATTCTCAAAATGCAATAGGGCGGTGAGGGTGGTAAACATGAAGCCTATTAAAAACCGACCTCATTAGGAATCAAAGAGACCTCCTAAAACACTTACATTAGAATGGGTGAGCCTAGTCACGGTAAGACTTACCATGTCAATATTTAAACACGCCAGGGCGCATGTTGTACATTTTTTATACATATAGTATACACAATTCTTATATATATAAATACAAGGGGTAAATTTAAAACTCTTTAAATTTAGTTTTCTGTTAATAATTCTAATTAATTGCGAGGACGCAATGTAACAATAAATAAATCATAAGGGTGTAATATTCAAATTTATAAATCTCTATTAAAAAAATATTAAATATTTAAATCGACTATTCAAATTACAGATAAATATTCAAATTAAAATAAACACATTTAAATAATATATATCAATTATCAAATAAATATTCAAATTCAAATAAACATATTTAAATAATATTTATCAATTTTCCAGATTTAAAACATTTTAAACTTGGTAACTATCTATATTTTATACCGATTCATATTTGAAAATATTAAAAATCCAAAAACCCTAGTTCTGTCGATTTCAAACCGTGAAATCCTAGTTCACGTCGTGAGCTGCGACTAGGGTTTTATCATATTATGAATTTTTCATATAATCTTCTTCCATTCAGTTTTAAACAATTTTTTACATAAAACATGTATATAGGGTGAAAGTAACTGTGAACCAATGGCTCTGATACCACCGTTGGGTTTTCTATGCATCAAATAACTCTAAAACTAGGCAGCAGAAAAATCGAAACAATGATATACCTAAGTGTAGATGCATCCTATGGATCTATGGCTTCATGCTAATTACATCAACCCTATATACCACTGTTGGGTTTTCTATGCATCAAATACACTCTAAAACTACGCAGCGGAAAAATCGAAACAATGATATACCTATGTGTACGTGCATCCTATGGATCTATGGCTTCATACCTCTTATGTAGCCCTTGATCTCCAAGCTTGAGATCTTAAAACTCCATGAAGTTGCTTGGATGAAAGGATCCAAACCAGAATCCCTCTAATGGTATCACAGCCAATGACACCAAAGAATGGAATAAAAATAACTAGGAGAAGGGTCAATTTCACAAACCCAAAGGGGTTAGAAATCGTCCCTAAGAGAAGGAGGAAGAATTGTTGTCGAATAATTTAAGCCAAGGTGCAAGGAGGAATGAAATCCCTAATTCCTTATTTATAGCCTTGGATACCTCCTAGGGTTTAGTACTCCTTCCCATGTGGGATGGGAGCATAACCACGAAATTTCACTCCTTTCCCATGTGGGATGGAGTGATTTTCATCCAACCCTATTTCCATAAGGTTCTGGAACATTCCTGAATAACCAACTATTGATTAATGAACATTCAACCCTTTAATTAATTAAACACATAATGAATTCCCAAAATATATTTCCATATAGTTTCTAATTAATTATTAACCATAATAATTAATAAACTAATTTCTCCTTTATTTATTCTTCTCAATTTTGGTCTTGAGGGCAACCCAAAAGAACCCTACTATTATTAGAAATATTACCTATAGTTAATGACCTTGGACACTATTCCAACAGTTTATGCCTTTTGGTTCTTCATTCATGCTAAAAAGGTGTTTGTTTCATGAGGCTTCACGAGTTTCTAATGGTTAACAGGAATATGGAAAGGATACTTACGATTTGGAAGCGCATAGGGGTTCACGGCCACCAAGAACAAGTGTGTGTTCTTGGTGTTCTTGGTGAAAGATGATGATCTTCAAGATCTAAACCAAAAGTGATGATTTCATGGATGAAATCAAAGGGTTTCATAAGATCAAGAAGTATATCAAGAAACATTGGAAGAATCACTTACAAATTTAAAGAGAAAAGGAAGTGTTCTTGATGATACATGAGAGAGAAATGTGTGTTCTCGACTTAAAGATGTGAGAACTAAAGAAATAATGAAGGAAGTATATTATATAGGGAAAGGTTCATGGCTGCCAAGAGTTTACGACCGTAAACTCTAGTTTACGCCTGTAAACTCCTTGTTCCGGAGTTTTCGAGTTAAATGCAACACAATGAACTTTAGTTAAAACATCCTAACACACAATACTTGAATGTACTATGCTTTGAACACTCAAATAGACCCTTAACAATGCAAAAAGATAGCAAAAACAAGTCTGACTTTTGATTGAATTTATTGGCTTTACAAGATAGAAATTTCGGGTTGTCACACTTGCTCAAGCCAATCAAAGAACAATTCTAAAGAACGCTCAGAAACAAGCCAGGTCTAAAGGAAAAAGAGGATTGATTTTCATGAGAATTTCCAATCCAAACATCCGTGGAGATCGGCCTCAACTAAGTGTTTCTGAGATCAAGCGACGACGATTGAAAACCAAATACGGAGACTGGTCGTGTATCACGATGTGGGGATTTCACGAAGGATTAAATTTCTGGGTGCTCAAGAGGAAGAGTGGAAACGTGGAGTACTATGCTAATCATAATGACTTTAGTTCTTGGACTAAAGTTGATCTTACAGAACTATCTAAAGCTCCTTTCCACAATCCTTCAGGTGATCCTCACGTAACAAAGTTCAAACCCCTCCTGGAGAATCAAGTCAAGAGGAAGTTTGACGTAATGAAGACTGATGATTCTGTCGTGAAGAAATTTGAAGGAGTAATTGATCCCAACACTAATCGAACCTTTAAAAATGTGATGTGGCCTCCTACTCAATAGATGGAATAAATTCCAGTTGTTCAATGGCTTCCTGATGAGTAACTGAACGATATGGAATATTGGGTTTTTTATATGGCCACGGCCTCTACTATTATCAAATTCTCGGCCGATAGAATCCACCTCGTTGAAGTGAAGGATCTTCTTCAATTTGGTGAGCGCGACATCTATACCTTGGCAAATCATCAAATTGTGGTGAAAAATGAGCTTTTAAAGGTTGCAGCTAAAGAATTTACAAGCATGTTTGTTGAACTTATCAACAAACGCATATGGGCTGGTGCCATGGGAAAATCAGATGTGCTTATAGTTGACAAGGATTGAATTCATGCTTGCCTCAAATCAAGGGGGAGACTGTTAGGACATGTTTTATAGGTTTGAGCTAGGCATTTATGTTTTTTAGGCTTTGTTACACTCTATATAGGCATTTTGGGGTTTTTGGTGGGGTGGCCCAAAAATGTCCCATTTTCAGTCCATGTGGTGTTTACGACAGCAAACTAGTTTGATGTTACTGTTCACTATATATAGTTTCCTTGCTTGTCAGTTGTCAGAAGTCGTTTGCGGTCAAGTGTGTGTAGTGTCCATTGTACCAGATGTTTTCGGCTATATATAAAATGTGTGAATTGGGATCAGTTATGCTTTCTACTCCTTGTTGTGCTTGATCATTTTGGCTTGTTTATTTTTTAATCACTTGTTGGTTCAAAATTTTGGGGAATTACATATACCCTAAATATTCTAGTACTTGTGTCTTTGTTATTAATTTTTGTATAGGACCTAAAATATTCTAGATACAACTCTCGCCATCATTGCGTAATCTCTATGCTTAAGTCTAGAAATAATCAATATACCTAATTCACTTAAACAAATGCTCTAATACAAATTGTGCAATCCACAATTTTTCAGAACAAAAAAAAATTGCGCTTTAGAAACCATAATATATTTGCTTATAGAAAATCCAAGTACAATAAAACGTTATTCGAAAATGGTCTTGTTTTATTAAAACATCTTGATTAAAGATGTTTAAAAATACAAAACTTTAAGGTTGTTATAATCAAAACGTAACATATGTTAAAAAATAATTGAATAATGGTCCTAAACACTATTACAAGTTATCTCTTAGTCGTTCGACATCCTAATCAAGTTCCAACAGCTTTAGTTCTGTTTGATGTGATCCATATATGTTGAGTGGTTTAGGTTTGGAAAACTGGTGAGACACATAGGGTTTTCAATGCTATAATATTGTTATGATAATACTTTATAATTATCAAAACTACAAAACTAACTGTTACAAAACAATATAGATATATCCCTTAACATAGATATCTACAAAACAGTACACCCATTCATACCCATCCCAACCGATTATTGCGAATCCTAGTCTATGATTACCAACTTACTTGATGAGTCATTTAGAGTAATGGTTTGATCATAAAGATAGGGGCTTCCTTGGCAGCTATATTTCATAAACATACGTGAGCAATCAGATTATTTGATGAATATGGTATCCCATTACGTCTATGTCTATGTGTTATGAGCCTACACTAGCAATGTAACTCACAAAGCCGTCTAGAATGATCAAGTGTTTTTATCTAAATATACTTTATATGTCTTAGTTTTAAACTTAGACAAGAATGTAATCCTTGTAATCAACTTCCAATACTAATTTTGTTTACACAGTACTATCCTAATTTAGTGTATATTTTTAACACAGAGTGTAGATTAACCTTTCTAATTAATAATACATATTTTTAAGATTATCATATAATAACATCATATAAACATTTAACAATTAATTAACCTTATCTGGTTCACACGGTATATGCTATCAAATATAAATTTAAAAATTGTTCCAGATAATAAGCAATTAATTCACAAAGAAAATTTCAACAAATATTTAATATTCTTAAATAATAAAGACTTTTTATTAAAATCATGTTCTTGAATTAACAATCCACTCGCCTTATTTATGTGGAAGACTCGTGGCAAAGTCAGATCTTTGACTGACACTTCAAATTTCCCTATAAAATGACCTAAACACGAACATTACTAAGCCTTAGTATTCTATTGTATTTTAATGTTTAATTGTTATAAGTTTCTTATCAGATCTATGACTAATCCCAAAAAAAACTGACATGTAGCTGATAAGAAACTACCAGGTAAGATCTTATTGGAGGTATGATCCGTTTGTACTTTAAATATATATTGTTTGGAAAAATCCACTTTAAACACCTCCCTGATCTTTCCTTGACATCACTCCTGTATGTAGATCGGTCAGTATCTTGACCGGTTTACTGATAGATCTTATTTACAAATTCTTAATAATGATTATAAACATAAATATAAGTTATACTTAAAGTACGGTAAGCATAATTCAACTTACAGGTTCTTTGATGAGAGATCGGACATTACACCAGTAAAACTTCAAAACCGAAAGCTCTATTTCCCGGGGCTCTCTAGTGCTCCATAGCTTCCCTACTAACACCTAATAAGTACTAGAATCGGGCCTCTGGACTTCAGGAAGATGGGTTGCCTAATGACGAGGAAGCTTATCTAACATGAAATAAATATAATGCTCTTGTGACTTATTTATTTAATTTTTAATAATTATTTATTATTTATTTATAACTAATCTTTTCAAAATCATTTAACAACATATATCAATGAATTTTGGTATTTATACAAAATTTTCAAATCATACTTGATAATTTTATAAATCCCGGTCTCATTTTAATTTCCCTCCTTTCCCTCTAACCCTTTGTATGCCGTAATTGAATTCCATTTTCAAAAATACACGGTATGCTCATGCCTCTCTTCTCTACCCACTAACCTGTTGGATTTAGTGTCTAAGCCCATAACTATAATTGGTATGTACTTGACCCGAGAGTAGCATGGTTTATTTAGGTTGCATGGCACTAAAATAATTTGTAAGGATGGACTTATGAGAAGAGGATATTTATTATTTATTAACATATTATAAGTTCTAATATATTAATATAAAATTATAATATTTAATTTGTATTGATCAAAAATTACTTTGGAATTAATATTCTGTTCAAAAGAGGCTAATTAAATATAAGGGGTTGATTTGGTAAATCATTCCTTCTTATGGTGTGGGCCAATGGTCCATGATTACTCATGTTCGGCTAAACCCATGCATAATCCATGAAGGTTTAAACCCATGGAACATGAGGAATGTGGAAGGTCATGCACATTAGGTTTTACATGGTGTAACCCTAGTTTTGCCACACTATATAAGAGACCCCATGGCTCCTAAAATCGGCACCCTAGTGTTCTTGGAAGAGCCATATCCGGTTTTTGAGTGCAAGTATTCTCTCTCAAGTCCTCCATTGTTGGTGGTGTTATGTGAAGCATTTGAGGCATCATATTTGGGGTGCTGGGCTCTGAAATGTCCAAGGAATCAAGCTACAACAAAGGAATGTGTTCTAACTAGATTTTTGTTATACAAGTACCCATGATTGTATGCTAGTTAGGGAAATGCTTTGGAAAATCATTTTACATGTATAATTAGTGAAAACTTAGATCCAAAGCATTTAGGTTTGTATGTGCACCTTATGGTTGTTAGGATGCTCAAAACCCATCAGTGGTATCAGATCCTAGGTTTCTTTTCTATTATACTTGATGTTATATTGATTTTTGAAATTTAAAAAATTGAATTTCTGCCTTCCCCCCTGTGAACTCGCCGAGTCCACTAGGTGACTCGCCAAGTCCCTTTGTTAAATGACCAACTCTACGAGTCTAGTTCATCTACTCACAAAGTTAGTGCTCCAGTGGGCATATTTTCGACTTTTGGCCTGAAATTGGATTAGGATCATTACCAAAAATAATTTTTTGAACCATGAAACCTATTTTTTCATAAGGTAATGATCATGCTTGTCCAATTAAAAGATAATTGTCAAAGTTTCAAGATTTATATTAGTTTATATGATTTCTTGAAAATTGTTGATGTGAATTATTTTTGCTTATGAGTTTGTCTAGATCATAGATATTATTTGATATTTCTTGTTAGTTTAATTGTTGATCTAAATGTCTTCTAATGGATTCCATAACTTGTCCTCAAGTAATGAAAAATCAAAAGTCATTTTCATAAAAGTCATTAAACTCATAAGTTAAGAAAATGAAAAGTTTTGAATAGTGTCAAAACTTGTCCTCAAGATTTGGAATTTGTAAAGTCACACTTAAGATACTTTAATTCCAAACCCTAGAATATTAAAAGTTTAAAATTCAACCCTTATACTTTATAGTATTATAAGTTTAATAATATATATATATATATATGTGTGTGTGTGTGTGTGTGTAAGATCAATTCAGTCTTACCATTACTAGGCCTCATTCACGAAGCTAGTCTATAAGGGGGTATATGGTTACTGCCTATAAAATGCCAGTTTAATGGGTTTCCACTCTCACCCATCACTTCCTTGACTGGTGGAGGGTCGTTAGCCGAACAGATAGGATAGGACATTGATTCTCATTAAGTATAATGATAATTATAAAGTAACTAAACCTTTTATAAATTCCCAATCTTAGTTACACTAGGACAATGTGAAATTGATGCTAATCCATGAAAATCGCACTTTGCACCTTGCCAAGTCTTTAATGGAGCGTGTGTGGTTAACCGACACATTAACTTAGACTAGCAAGGGTGGAAAAGGGTGGCTCGATGTTTATCATAATATCAATGGAGCATGTGTTGTTAACCGGCATATTGATTGGGTGATAAATGACATTAGGAGTGCCAAGCACATTTTTCATGGTTATTCACACCATGTTTGTGATCCTCAGTATCCCAAACACAAACCTAAAGGGAATAATCGAGATTTAAACATTTCATTGAATTGTTCAATGAATCTCAAAGGATAAAGGAGTTTCAATCCAATTAAAACTTAATAATTAATTTTCTTTTTTCATGGTGGAATTAGATAAATTGTCATTTACCTACCTCCAAATATTTTGCATGTTGGATTACAGCATCCCTGTTCCAATTTGTAAAATATTGTGATGGGTCCTACCCATAATATTTCATTTTGGGTGTTATATTAAGGACTCCTTATTTAATCTAAACTTTTTCTTCTTTCTTTTCAGATGTCTTCCAACACTCCTTCTGGCTCAAACCCTACTGGATCCTTCTCTCTCATGAACCTTTGTGGGAGAGTCATCTTTGATGGGTCCAATTTCAATGATTTCATTAGGAACATCAGGATGGTCACTCGCTATGAGGACAAGGAATACGTCCTAGACAAGGAGCTTAACGAAATCGATGAGTCGTCTGCTACTCCTGAGGAGATCGTTGAGTTTAGGGCTCATGGGAAGGATGCCACCATGGTGTCTTGTATCATGTTAGCCGCCATGACAGTTGAACTCCAAAAGACCTATGAGGACTACTACCCTTTTGAGATGCACCAGGACCTGATGGAAAGATACCATCATAGTGCTTGTCAAGAGATGTATGAAATCATATCTTCCATGGTAACAACCAGGATGAAGGATGGTGAACCCATCATGGGCGAGATGCAGAAAATGCAAAGGTTTATGGACCTGTTGCTAAAGTTGAATGTGAACTTCCCTGAGGAGCTGGCTATAGATATCATATTACATTCCTTACCACCATGTTATGATCATTTCCGCATGACCTATCATATGAACAAGGAGGAGGTCACACTTAACAAACTTCAAGGGCTTTGATGACTACCGAAACCAGTCTCAAAGGTAAAAATGTTGTTTCTACTCCTACCGCAACTGCCCCTGTTCTGGAAATTGGACAAGGGAAAGGGAAGAAGAGGAAGGCTCCCTCAAAGAGCCGTAAGGGAAAGTATTTTGATATATCCTCTTCAAGTGGGACCAAGGCTGGTTCTGCTGCTCCCTCTTCCATTCCTAAGGAAGCAGAGTGTTTCTACTATCACGACAAAGGGCACCGGAAGCGAAGCTGCCCCAAATACTTGCAAGATGTCAAAGATAGGAAGGTTAAACCCACCAATGCCAGTATTTATACTATTGTATCTAAAAACTCATCAAATTCTAACTCTTAGGCTCTTAACATAGGTTATGGATTTCACATTTGTTCTGATGTGCGGGGCCTAAAATGAAGTAAGGATGTGGAGAACGGGAAGATAAACTTGATCATGGGGAATATGAAGGTTTCACCTGTCACCAGGGTTGGAGCATACTCTTTATTGCTTAGAAGTAGGTTAGAAATACATTTGAATAACTGTTGCTACTCGTCTGATATGGCTAGAAATATTATTTCCTTTCATGGTTAGTACAAACAAGGCTATAATTTTTCATTTGATAATGAAATTGGTGCTATAAATGCTTATTATAATGGTGTTTTTTTTTATTTTAAAGAATTACCTTGTAATGGTGTATATGCAACTGTGAATGTTGTAGACAACATAGGAAATAATGTGTTGCATATCGATTATTCCAATGAATTGGATAAAGCATGTGTGTGGCCTTATCATCTTGGACATGTCAACAAGAAGCACATAGGCCAACTCCAAAAGGCTGAAGTTTTGGAGTCATTTGAATTACGGTCGGATGACACTTGCAAATCTTGTTTGCTTGGAAGGAGGACCAAGTCACCCTTCACTGCTACTTGTGAAATGGGTGAAGGTTTGTTGGATCTCATACACACCTATGTTTTTGGGCCCTTCAAAACCGACACAAGGGATGCTAACCGCTGAGAAATTCAAAGAGCTAAAACAAGAAGTGGAAAATCAGCTGGGCAGGAAGATAATGTTGCTCCGATCCGATCAGGGTGGTGAGTATCTTATTATCAAGTTCCTTGACTATCTTAAGGAATGTAGAGTAGTTTCACATCTGACGCCAACTAGGACACTACAACTTAATGGTGTGGCTGAGAGGCACAATTGAACCTTATTGAACATGGTTCGTTCCATGATGAGTCGAGGTTCGTTACCTATCTCGTTATGGGGGTATGCCTTAGATACTGCCGCCCATATCCTTAGTCTAGTCCCTACCACAAAGGTTTCCAAAACACCTCACGAGAAGTGGACTGGGAAGGTCCCCAGATTAGACCACATCAAGATTTGGGGTTGCGAGGCTTTCGTGAGATGCGAGACTCACGACAAGCTCGAACCTTGTTGTGAGCATTGTATTTTCATCAGCTACCCACATAAATCCTTTGATTATTTCTACTACAGACCGAATGTCAATGTTTTCTTCGTTAGGAGGAGAGAAGTCTTTCATGAGAGAGAGCTCATAAGCCAAGGAGACAGTGGGAGGCAAATTGACCTTGAAGAACTTCAAGAGTCAACCGGTGAAGGAACCTCAAACACTGGTGATCAACCTGAGGAGGAAACTCCTGTTGAACGGATTGACGAGTCTGTACCTCTGAGGCATTCCAGTAGAGTTAGGGTTCCACCTAATTTTATGGTTTCCATACTACTGCAGAAGGTGATACATTTATCAGTGATAGAACACTAGTAAATTTGGATGAACCTAACAGCTACAAGGAAGCCATGGATGACAATCAAGTTTGGAATTTGGTTGAAAATGTGTCGTGTCATAAGAGAGTCAGGTGCAAATGAATATTCAATAGGAAGACCGACATGGATGGGAAGGTACACACTTATAAGGCGCGACTGGTTGCGAAGGGTTTTACTCAAACTCCGGGAGTTGACTATGATGAGACCTTATCACCAGTAGCGAAGATTAAGTCTATTAAGCTTATGCTAGCCATAGCTGCATTTCATAATTATGAAATATGGAAAATGGATGTCAAAACTGCTTTCCTTAATGGAATGTTGGCTAAGGATGTTTGCATGAGCCAACTAGAGGGTTTTGTCGATGCAAAGTACCCTAATAGAGTGTCTAAGCTTGGGAAATCCATTTATGGATTGAAACAAGCATCTCGCAGATGGAATCTTTGTTTCAATGAGAATGTCAAACAATTTGGATTTTCAAGAAGCGAGCATGAGTCATGTGTATATGTGAAAGCTAGTGAGAGCATAGTTAGCTTTCTGGTCTTGTATGTGGATGACATACTACTCATAGGAAATGGCATCCCAAACTTGCACGTGGTTAAGTTCCGGCTTGGGAAGTGTTTCTCTATGAAGGACCTCGGAGAAGTTGCATATATTATGGGGATAAGGATATTGAGAGACAGGAGTAAGAGACTAATTGGACTTAGTCAAAGTACCTACTTGGATAAGGTGTTGAAAAGATTCAGCATGCAGGATTCCAAGAAAGGTGACTTACCGATCCAGAGCAATGCCAACTTGAGTAAAACTCAGAGTCTGAGTACTGAGGCTGAGATAGTTGAGATGAGTCGAATACCATATGCTTCCATAGTTGGCTTGATCATGTATGTTATGACTTGTACTCACCTGATGTGGCCTTTGCTTTGAGCATGGTCAGCAGATATCAACAAAATCCAGGCAAGGCTCACTAGACTGCGGTAAAAAACATTCTCAAGTACTTGCGGAGGACTAAGGACTGGGTCCTTACCCTCGGTGGGAGTGATGACTTGAGGGTGGTGGGGTATAGTGATGCTAGCTTTCAGACCGACAGAGATAGTTTCCACTCTTAGTTGGGTTGGGTCTTTACCTTGAATAGAGGAGTAATAACTTGGAAAAGTTCCAAGCATGAGACCGTAGCTGATTCGACGTGAGATCAGAGTACATAGCAGCGAGAGAGGCAGCGAAGGAAGCAATATGGCTGAAGAACTTCATCGGAGACCTTGGAGTTGTACTGTCTATAAAGGAGCCAATGGAGATTTTCTGTGACACCGAGAGTGCAATTGCCTTAGCCAGCGAACCAAGGGATCATGGCAGATCCAGACACATCGACAGAAAATACCACTTCATTAGACATCGAATAGAAGAAGGACTCCTCATAGAAAACAAGGTATCGCCTGAGGAGAACCTAGCAGATCCCTTCATGAAGGGACTGAGTAGGGTTTAGCACTTATATCATGTGAGGCGCATCGGTCTGCATGAAAATATTTGTTTTAATGATTAGATAGCTTTCGGAACTAGTAACAGTTGAAAATGTAATTGACATTTGATGCTTAAATAAAAGGTGCTTTTTATTTACTAGTATGGTACTGTCTTATGTCAATCATTTACTATTGTTTCACTTTACATGTTTTTACTTCCTCAATAATTACATTATTTGTCACACCCCAAAACCAAGAATGGCGGAAACGTTCTGGGGCAGAGGATGTCATTTAAAGTATCACAACAGTGTAAAGTAGTAAACAAGTAACAACATCATCCATTGCATTAATAGTAAGGTTTTAATACATGTGTGTTCTTTCATAGAATAAGAGATGAAAATAAGTAATCAAAATAAAAGACGAGTCTTGACTGCTCCGTCTTCTCAAAAGCTGGTCATCGTACATGTCTACTGGTGACCTGAGAATACAAGATATTTTGAAAGCGTAGATCAGCATTTAAGCTGGTGAATTCATAAGTATTTTAGTATCATTGATTTGTAAAACAGTAAAGAAAAGACTTGTAAATGTTTGATGAACAATTTTGTATAAGTATGAAAACCCTAGAAAATCCCATATTTCCTACTAGTATAAAATGTAGTCTTCTACCAAGACCCGACTGTTTTGAAGGTTTGCTTCTCTGTATGAATGAAGGTTTTTCCCATGTACAACTATTCTTATAAAAATATATTCTACCTCATCGTTTTTGTGAATGTGTCACAAGCTAAAAGTAATAGGAAAATTATATAATCATTGAAATCGTATCCTTTTGTCTTAAGATAAACACGGCGTGGTCACTCGCTGAACAGTACAACTGACGACATCTGTTGATTTGTAGTTTCCCACTGTAGCTAACAGCCAGGTGTAGAATGATCAGTCCCGTATAGTATGTAGTAGTATCTCTCCATATAGTATGTAATAGTATCTCTTCATATAGTATGTATTAGTATATATTCATATAGTATGTAATAGTATCTCTTCATATAGTATGTAATAGTATCTCTTCATATAGTATGTATTAGTATCTGTTCATATATTATGTAATAGTATGTCTTCATATAGTATTTAATAGTATCTCTTCATATAGTATGTAGTATATTTGTATAGACCCATGAATGAACTGACTCTTGTGTGATTCCTTGTACTAGGAATAGTAAGTAGTATCTCCTAACTATACCTATTATAGTTACCAGTAATCTACGTGTATAACCGAAGGTATGCCTTTGCTACCCAAAGGTACTGAATTGACTGATAGAACTTTTATGTGTATATATGTATACATAATGTATAACTAATATTTAGACGACATTCGGATAAATAACGGATACCCTAAAGCCACATCCAAACAAGGAAAAGGAATTAAAGCGAGCTAGCAGTCCTAAGTCCTTTAAACATTACTTATATAACTATACATATATCGGCATGCATTTGACAATATAAAAGTTTAAAAGAAGTAATTTAAAACACTTTGAGGAATGATTTAAAGTAGTTTATTTGATATAAAAAGTTTTAAAGTATATGAAATCCTTTGTTTGAAACACAATTGTAACGGAATTTGAATGGAAAGATTTAGTATATAAAACAAGTTTGATAAAGACTTTAACATGTAAAATCGTTTGAGAAATCATTTTGAAGTAGTTTACTTAGTAAAACAGATAAAAGTGTAGTAAATCCATAGTTTGATAGTTATTAATCACATGTGACTGATATAATAACTATCATGATTCAACTTGTATTCCCCCCCCCTAAAAGAAATTAAAAACATTTAAAAGGTTAATTAAGGGGTATTGTAACGCCCGTGTTTCTAGGCTAGGCGTTAATATTGACATAATGGTCTAGGTTAACCTTTGTAACTCATTTAGAAGAAATGAAAAGGAATTATGTGAATTTTATGTGAATTATGTGTTTTATGCTTAATTATTAGGGTTTAATTAATTAAAAATAAAAATAAGCCTCAAAATTAAAGTGTGAGATAAGCCCGATATCTTTACATAAAGTTGTAGTGGTCGAAACAAGGATTTCGGGGATATAAGGAATGTCGAAATCCGAGTTATAACGAAGAAGTTATGACCTGTCGAAGTTTCGCGACAAAACCGGCACGGTGCTGAATGTCGTAAAAAGTGAGTTTTTGATAAACTACTTTTTAGCCTTAGTAATCTAAACGAAAGTCGTAGTATTCGTTAAACCGAGAAGTTCGATAAAAAGAACGCCCAAATCTGACTTCATATGAGGAAGTTATGATTTTTCGAAGTTTCAGCGTAGCAGTAGACAGCTAAAAAACTCGAATTTTAGATCGAGCGATTTTTAGCCGACACAACCTAAACGAGAATTGAAGGTCTCGTCATTAGGAGCACAACGGTAAAAAGTCTGACGAAAACGGACGTCGGATGAAGAAGTTATGAATTTTTAACGGATTTCCTGTCCCGGTCTGTTAAAAATAATAATATAAAATTTAAAGTCAAAATTAGCCGACGAAGTCTAAACGGAAGTTGTAGATCGTAATTTTAGCTACGCGTGCATATAAAGAACGTCAAAAACGGAGCTCGTATGCGAAAGTTATGGATTTTAGAAGTTTTGGCGCGAAAACCGAGAAATTTCGCATAGTCACACTTTGCCACGTCACCCTCGCCTCGCATGTGACACGTGTCCTGCTGAGTCACCTGGCTGCTGAGTCATTAGGCTGCTGAGTCACCGAGGCTGCTGAGTCATGCGAGCCACGTGTCCTCTTCTGATTCGACCGAGGAGGAGGCCCAATCCGAAGCAGCCAGCTCCCCAGCCGAAGCTTCGCCCAGCTGCCGCGTGTGTCCGAGCCTCGCATAGCCTAGCTCCGAGCCTCGCAGGTGCGCCAGCAAGCCGCGGTCCACTTAGAAGCCGACAGCGAGCCCTCGCATGTGCGAGCCAGGTGCGAGCCATGCGAGGCATGTGCGAGACCCTCTGCGAAGCCTCTTAGCCGTCGGATCCGGAGACTTCTCAGCCGTTGGATCAAACTTCGGACCGTATAAATAGAAGGGTACCTGCGAGGGTTTCCGGTTACTTTTGGAATTTTGCCACTTTTAGCCCCTTTCTCCATATTTTCTTCATCTTAACATCCCGCAAAGCCCCGATATCGATTGTAAAGCCCGGAATACTCCACGAAGTGCCTGAGAAGCCCGGAAAATTTATCTTTTCGGTTTCGAAGCCCGACCTTTCGCAGAGCCCGGTTTCTTAATAAAACTCCCGGTTTTATTGAAAACGATCGTTTTAGGAAACGAATTGCTGCCCGATTATCATCAAATCAAGTGAGTGTATATTCACTTTCAATTTACACATAGATATGAAGTATTTACCTTAAAATACGTGTTACATGTAAATATGTTAATTGTTTATTTGAGGTGACTGTTGTGTTGATATTCTATACAAGTTTTAAACTGTATATATATTTTTATCTACAAATATGTTGGGTAGAACATGGGTAGTTAGTTGGTGTGTGATAAAATAAAGTGATGAGAGGTATCGATGTTTAAGATGATCTAGTCATCTAACAGAGTATAGACAACGGCCACAGACTATTTTATATAGTCTAGTGGAACGTTAGTAGACTCGTAATCGGTACATATGTTTGAACTATATGTTCATAAAGTGTTCTTGAACTATATGTTCCTTAGGTGTTTTTGAACTATGTGTTCATCCGTTAATTCTTCTTTTTGACACTATTACGTGTCGGGGTACGGGAGCGTACGGGAGTACTTTATTAGTATTTTCCCTATGCTTTTATTTTGAAGAGATTTGGAGTCTTCGTTTCTTTTGTGAAGTGATCGGACGAGCTTCATGAGTCAGTGTTTTCCTTTCCGATGCCGGATAGGGGTGAGTCTGGGGGTTCAGACCACAGCCTAGGCATTAGTTAGTGTTTTCATTTCCGATGCCGGATAGGGGTGAGTCTGGGGGTTATATACCTCACGATATTCAGACCACAGCCTAGGCAAAGTTCGATGTTGGATAGGGTGCGTCTGGGGGTTATATACCTCACGATATTCAGACCACAGCCTAGGCATTGATAACTACCCCTGACTTAATTGTCTTGTGGTTCTTTCTTTTACGAACAAAGGTTCGTAGTTAAACTTAGTCCATTCATTCAATATCTTTACCGATCCTTGTTTACTGCTAGAGGATTTCTGAAGCAGTTTAGTTAGTTAGTTGTTCATATCGATTCTTTAGGTTAGATCTAGTAAGATCACTGTATAAAGTTAGTATGTAGGGATCGATGTTGTTAGTTCCTGTTGAGTAAATCTTGGTGACGATGTGACGTCGTGCCGATTAGATAAATCTTGGCGACAATGTGAGTTCGTGCCTATTTGACATAAATTGTTGAAGGAAAACAATGTTGTCACCCCGGTGTTTGTTTTATTTGACATAAATTGCTGAGAAAGCAATGTTGTCACCCCTAATGAAAATCCTTAGGCTAGGTTCCTTGTGATAGTTGTTTTAGGGACGTAACGTGAGGATAACGGGAATGGGTAATTGGGGTAATTTGGTTGACTGATTGATGTTTAAACATAATAAATTTATGTATTGTGGGTTGAAAACCCTATATGCTCACCAGGCTTCCAAGCCTGACCCACTCAGCTTTTTATGATTACAGGTAGTGGACCCCGAGCATAGTCGGATGATGATGATGAGTGATTTTAGATTATAGGCCATTAGTTATAAATAACTGTTGTAAGGCTTATAATGTCTTGTTTATGCTTTTGATCTGTATCGGAACATTACATCCCGAGGTTTTGTTATGAAATAAAAATATATATTTCTTAAAGCAAGGTTTTGATAAATTTTTATCATGTTTGACTTTGGGAACAAATTCCGCAACACTTTTAATGAAATACTCTGATTTTATTTTAAAAAGCATAAACGAAATCGGTCTTTTCTGGCCGTGAAATTGGGGATGTCACAGTTGGTATCAGAGCATTAGTTTAAGCGAACTAAGAAATTGTAGAATTTCTAGACTTAAACTTAGAATGCTAAGTGATGATTGTGAGATGAGTGTCTACCATATTTTAGACACGAGCACTAGTTTATTTTAGGGAAGATGCCTAAAATGCCCTTATGTGCTAAATGCTATGTGTTTGCCATGTGTGCCATTATTTGTACGGATCTATGGTCTGTTGCCGACCGGATCTGGAAACCTTATGTGTGTAGGATTCTAAACGTATGACTACGGTATTGGAACTAACATATAAACGTTTCGAAGACTTAACATCTAACAAAAATGAGGATCTAAATTCACCTAGGATTGGTGTATAGATCGAAATGCCGAGTACTCAAAGTGGGTTCGAAAGTGATAATCCACATCCTGAGCTAATCACGATGACTGGAGTGCAGGAAATGGTACGTACGATGTTAGGTGAACAGATGAAAGAAGTCCTAATAGAGTCTAGGAAAATTTTATGATTAATTGGACACATTTTCATGTGTTAAATTGTTTTGTGATTTTAGGACTTGGGGACTGCGAGACAGTACTTGGGACGAGTATGAGTAGGTGTGAATAGTAGTAGAGATCTATACTACTGGAAGCACAGGACTCGCACTTGGATCAGGGAAAGTCACAAGGTTACCAAGAGGCTATTATTTGATTCCATCTTGTTCTAGTCTGTCGTTACCATCGTTTCGGTAATGACTAAGAAGATCATTGTTATTCCGACCTTAGAGGTCATATCAAATTGAGTCCGACTACGATGAGTTTATTATGTGGTTCAGAGAACCAAGTTCGATGTAACATTTGACTTAAGCCAGAAGATTGAAATGAAAGATGATCAAAGCGATCAATAGAAGTATCGCACTCATTGTTAAAGAAGTTGGTAGTTAGAAATGATACATTTTGAACGGTGATTGTATCGCATTAGAACATGAAGGAAGGTATAATTTGTTCTGAAATTGTCCCTAGGAGATCTGAGTCTAAGTAGTGCAGTATACAATGAGAGATCATTAGAACATGACCCATCGGTCTATTACAATAAATACTTATTCCAAGAAGAAGGAGGAGTCCTCAATAAGGATTTATTTTGTAACTCGAAGGGTACAATTGAAAGTCCTATGGAGATCTGAAGCTTTTTAGGATTAGCTGGATATTATCGCTGATTTATCCAAGGCTTTTCTTCGATCGCGACTCCATTGACAGCTTTGACCCACAAAGGAGCTGTCTATACTTGGAATGAGAAGCATTGGAAGCTTTGAGAAGTCAAAGAAGAAGTTGTGTGAAGCACCGATTCTTTCATTACCCAAAGGAGTTGATGACTTCACAGTTTATAGTGATGCCTCTGGAGTTGGGTTAGGATGTGTTCTGACCCAAATGGATAAGGTGATAGCATATTCATCGAGGCAATTGAAAGAGCATGAAAAGAACTACCCCACTCACGATTTGGAGTTGGCAGCGGTAGTATTCGCCCTAAAGATATGGAGGCATTATCTTTATGGCACAAAGTGTAAACTTTTCACTGATCATAAGAGTCTTCAATATCTCTTTAATCAGAAGGAATTGAACATGAGGCAACAATGCTGGCCAGAGTTACTCAAGGATTACGACTGCGAGATACTTTACCACCCTGGTAAAGCAAATGTGGTTGCTGATGCTCTCAGTCGGAAGGTAAACCTTGAAAAGTAAAGGCCAAGAGCGTTGAGAATTGAAGTTGTCTCGACAATTGTGGAAAGTATAAAGAAAGCTCAAGAGGAAGCTTTAGAGAAAAATGACCGAAAGGAAGCACGTTTGGGCAAAACGTTAGTATTCGGTACAAACAACCAAGAGTTGAAGGTATTCCAAGATAGGATTTGGGTACCTAAGACGGGCGGAGTAAGAGATCTTCTGATGGAAGAAGCTCACAAGACCATGTACTCGATTCATCCCAGCAGTAGAAAAATGTATAGGGATTTAAAACCCTATTATTGGTGGCTGACGATGAAGCTCGATGTTGCTAGGTATGTGGCCGAGTGTGTAACTTATGCTAGGATTAAGGCACAACATCAGGAACCGTATGGGAGTTTAGAACCTTTACCCGTACCCATGGGTAAATGGGAGGACGTCACCATAGATTTTGTGACTAAACTGCCCAGAACAAGGAACGGTCACGACATGATTTGGGTAGTCGTTGATCGCTTCACTAAGAGTGCGCATTTCATAGCAGCCATCGAGAAATGGTCTATGGATAAACTCGTGAATTCTTATGTGAAGGAAGGGTGAGGCTTCACGGTGTTTTGTTAACGATTGTATCCGATCGTGACAGCCGTTTTACCTCAATGTTTTGGAGGAGTCTATAAGAGGAAAAGCAGTTTATGGGACTTGAAATAGTCCATTAGATTGCTGAAAAGTTGTAAGTGATTAGGAAAAAAAGATATTAGCTGCTCAAAAGAGCTATGCTGACAAGAAAAGACAACCGATATCATTCGAAGTTGGAGATTCGGTTTCACTTAAAGTCTCGTCGTGGAAGGGACTTATAAGATTTGGTAGAAGGGGAAAGTTGAGTCCAAGGTTTATTGGACCATTTAAAGTTCTTCAGAGAATCCGGAATCAAGCTTACAAGCTAGAATTACCGGAAGAACTAGAGAGTATTCATAACACCTTTCATGTGTGTTATTTGAAAAAGTTCACGGGAAGTGTGCCCGACATAATTCCCATTTCTAAATTAAGGTTGGATGAGAATAAGAGGTTAATTGGAGAACCTAACGCAATCGTTAACCGTAAGACTAAGAAGTTGTAACATAAGATAGTCGATTTAGTGCCTGTACGTTGGAAACATATAAATGGGCCAAATCCCACCTGGGAAACGGAGAGTGACATAGTGAGTCGCTACCCGTAGTTGTTTGTCGTTGTGTGATTCCGAGGACGGAATCATCCTAAGGGGGAGAGAGTTGTAACGCCCGTGTTTCTAGGCTAGGCGTTAATATTGACATAATGGTCTAGGTTAACCTTTGTAACTCATTTAGAAGAAATGAAAAGGAATTATGTGAATTTTATGTGAATTATGTGTTTTATGCTTAATTATTAGGGTTTAATTAATTAAAAATAAAAATAAGCGTCAAAATTAAAGTGTGAGATAAGCCCGATATCTTTACATAAAGTTGTAGTGGTCGAAACAAGGATTTCGGGGATATAAGGAATGTCGAAATCCGAGTTATAACGAAGAAGTTATGACCTGTCGAAGTTTCGCGACAAAACCGGCACGGTGCTGAATGTCGTAAAAAGTGAGTTTTTGATAAACTACTTTTTAGCCTTAGTAATCTAAACGAAAGTCGTAGTATTCGTTAAACCGAGAAGTTCGATAAAAATAACGCCCAAATCTGACTTCATATGAGGAAATTATGATTTTTCGAAGTTTCAGCGTAGCAGTAGACAGCTAAAAAACTCGAATTTTAGATCGAGCAATTTTTAGCCGACACAACCTAAACGAGAATTGAAGGTCTCGTCATTAGGAGCACAACAGTAAAAAGTCTGACGAAAACGGACGTCGGATGAAGAAGTTATGAATTTTTAACGGATTTCCTGTCCCGGTCTGTTAAAAATAATAATATAAAATTTAACGTCAAAATTAGCCGACGAAGTCTAAACGGAAGTTGTAGATCGTAATTTTAGCTACGCGTGCATATAAAGAACGTCAAAAACGGAGCTCGTATGCGAAAGTTATGGATTTTAGAAGTTTTGGCGCGAAAACCGAGAAATTTCGCATAGTCACACTTTGCCACGTCACCCTCGCCTCGCATGTGACACGTGTCCTGCTGAGTCACCTGGCTGCTGAGTCATTAGGCTGCTGAGTCACCGAGGCTGCTGAGTCATGCGAGCCACGTGTCCTCTTCTGATTCGACCGAGGAGGAGGCCCAATCCGAAGCAGCCAGCTCCCCAGCCGAAGCTTCGCCCAGCTGCCGCGTGTGTCCGAGCCTCGCATAGCCTAGCTCCGAGCCTCGCAGGTGCGCCAGCAAGCCGCGGTCCACTTAGAAGCCGACAGCGAGCCCTCGCATGTGCGAGCCAGGTGCGAGCCATGCGAGGCATGTGCGAGACCCTCTGCGAAGCCTCTTAGCCGTCGGATCCGGAGACTTCTCAGCCGTTGGATCAAACTTCGGACCGTATAAATAGAAGGGTACCTGCGAGGGTTTCCGGTTACTTTTGGAATTTTGCCACTTTTAGCCCCTTTCTCCATATTTTCTTCATCTTAACATCCCGCAAAGCCCCGGTATCGATTGTAAAGCCCGGAATACTCCACGAAGTGCCCGAGAAGCCCGGAAAATTTATCTTTTCGGTTTCGAAGCCCGACCTTTCGCAGAGCCCGGTTTCTTAATAAAACTCCCGGTTTTATTAAAAACGATCGTTTTAGGAAACGAATTGCTGCCCGATTATCATCAAATCAAGTGAGTGTATATTCACTTTCAATTTACACATAGATATGAAGTATTTACCTTAAAATACGTGTTACGTGTAAATATGTTAATTGTTTATTTGAGGTGACTGTTGTGTTGATATTCTATACAAGTTTTAAACTGTATATATATTTTTATCTACAAATATGTTGGGTAGAACATGGGTAGTTAGTTGGTGTGTGATAAAATAAAGTGATGAGAGCTATCGATGTTTAAGATGATCTAGTCATCTAACAGAGTATAGACAACGGCCACAAACTATTTTATATAGTCTAGTGGAACGTTAGTAGACTCGTAATCGGTACATATGTTTGAACTATATGTTCATAAAGTGTTCTTGAACTATATGTTCCTTAGGTGTTTTTGAACTATGTGTTCATCCGTTAATTCTTCTTTTTGACACTATTACGTGTCGGGGTACGGGAGCGTACGGGAGTACTTTATTAGTATTTTCCCTATGCTTTTATTTTGAAGAGATTTGGAGTCTTCGTTTCTTTTGTGAAGTGATCGGACGAGCTTCATGAGTCAGTGTTTTCCTTTCCGATGCCGGATAGGGGTGAGTCTGGGGGTTCAGACCACAGCCTAGGCATTAGTTAGTGTTTTCATTTCCGATGCCGGATAGGGGTGAGTCTGGGGGTTATATACCTCACGATATTCAGACCACAGCCTAGGCAAAGTTCGATGCTGGATAGGGTGCGTCTGGGGGTTATATACCTCATGATATTCAGACCACAGCCTAGGCATTGATAACTACCCCTGACTTAATTGTCTTGTGGTTCTTTCTTTTACGAACAAAGGTTCGTAGTTAAACTTAGTCCATTCATTCAATATCTTTATCGATCCTTGTTTACTGCTAGAGGATTTCTGAAGCAGTTTAGTTAGTTAGTTGTTCATATCGATTCTTTAGGTTAGATCTAGTAAGATCACTGTATAAAGTTAGTATGTAGGGATCGATGTTGTTAGTTCCTGTTGAGTAAATCTTGGTGACGATGTGACGTCGTGCCGATTAGATAAATCTTGGCGACAATGTGACTTCGTGCCTATTTGACATAAATTGTTGAAGGAAAACAATGTTGTCACCCCGGTGTTTGTTTTATTTGACATAAATTGCTGAGAAAGCAATGTTGTCACCCCTAATGAAAATCCTTAGGCTAGGTTCCTTGTGATAGTTGTTTTAGGGACGTAACGTGAGGATAACGGGAATGGGTAATTGGGGTAATTTGGTTGACTGATTGATGTTTAAACATAATAAATTTATGTATTGTGGGTTGAAAACCCTATATGCTCACCAGGCTTCCAAGCCTGACCCACTCAGCTTTTTATGATTACAGGTAGTGGACCCCGAGCATAGTCGGATGATGATGATGAGTGATTTTAGATTATAGGCCATTAGTTATAAATAACTGTTGTAAGGCTTATAATGTCTTGTTTATGCTTTTGATCTGTATCGGAACATCACATCCCGAGGTTTTGTTATGAAATAAAAATATATATTTCTTAAAGCAAGGTTTTGATAAATTTTTATCATGTTTGACTTTGGGAACAAATTCCGCAACACTTTTAATGAAATACTCTGATTTTATTTTAAAAAGCATAAACGAAATCGGTCTTTTCTGGCCGTGAAATTGGGGATGTCACAGGTATGGACTCACCTGTAGTGAGTGGTTTGGATGAACGGATGGTATACAATGCTAAGTGTCAAGTGAAGACTTGAGCACACACACGGATCCTGTTTAACATATATTGACACATATATGTATCCAATTAGTTAATTAACAACAAAATTAATCAAATAACGACACCCTAAAACATGGATAACACTTTGATTCAAGTGCTAGGAGTACATTAGGGTTGCATCTAAGGGATGTAGGGTCTCTCAAAGGAGTTTATGGTCCAAATGGTAACAACTCATGAGTTTACAGCCCATGGTCATTTCCCCATGAGTTTACGGCCGTAAACTCATGGTATTGTGTACTATTTTGTGTTTTGAGGTCTTATAAGTCATAAAGATGTATCCTTACTTCAAGTCTAAGCCTTAGGAAGCATTAGTGGCACAATGGCACCACTTTATAGAGCTTACGGCCCATGGACCGTTTCTCTATGAGTTTATGGCCGTAAACTCTATGTGTTCTTGATCTTTTTGATGTTTAAGGTCCTAAACACTTAAAGGAAGTGATTTAGACTAGTATCTAAGGCTAAGGAAGGGACTAGGGCTCACTTTTCACTTACTAATGGAGTTTACGGCCTTGGGAGATTGCCTTGGCCGTAAACTCATGTATTCTTGATGATTTCAAGCCCCTAAATCATTATACTAACTTATAAGCATGAAAAGGAGGCAAAGACTTACAGTTTGAGGCTAGGAAGGGGAGATTTCGGCCCAAAACACACAAGTGTTCTTGAAAATCTTGAAGATCTAATCATAAAAGATGGGATTGTGGGTGGATTCAAGTAGAAAGGATGTAATCAGCACAAGGATGGAAGAGATAGCTTACATATGTGAAGATTTGAAGAGAAACTTGAAGATCCTTAGGAAAGAAATCATACTTCTCTAGCTAGAAGTGGTAGAAATGTAGAAAAATGACTAAGGAAATATATATACCAAGGGGTTTACGGCCACCTTGAGTTTACGGCCTTGAACTCCAAGGTCTTGGCTGTAAACTCCTCTCTTGAGGTCTTAAGGCTTGTTTCACAGGTTCTAACTTCAACTGACACACTTATACACTCCATCCTTTGATGTATGAAAGATCAGAATGCTCAAACGGACTCTAAAATGTGCTAAAAGTTAGCAGGAGTAAGTTTGACTTTCAAAGAAGTGCTTGATTGTACAAGATAGAAAATTTCGAGTTGTCACATCATCCCCCCGTTAGAGGGAATTTCGTCCCGAAATTAGAGTTTAGGCAAGGGAGTAGGTATGAACAATCGGGTAAAGTGATTGTAACAACCCGTTATTTCAGGTCAAGGTAATGTCTAAACTCATGTCTTATAATCTCTTTGTGGAGTAACAAGAATATCATCGAAAATGAGATGTTGAAAAACCTCCGTTTGAGTACACTGTGTGGTAAATATCGTGATAAGGCTTCCAAAAATATAAAGAACACTAAAATCCGACTTATAACAAAGGAGTTATGACCAATCAAAGATTCGTAACAATACCGGTAAAACATTGTTAAGCATAAAACGAGAAATTTCAATAAAATACTTTTTAGCCTTAGGTATCTAAATAAGAGTCATAGATATCATTAATGGTATTACAATAGTAAAAAGTCTGACAAAAACGGACATCGGATAAAGAAGTTATGGATTTTTAACGAACTTTTTCTGTCCCGAACTTTTAAAAATAAATAATAAAAATAATTTCAAAATTTGTTGACAGACTCTAAACGAAAGTTGTAGAGCGTAGTCTCACCTACATGTGGATATAAAGAACATTGAAAACGGAGTTCGTATGAGGAAGATATGAATTTTTGAAGTTTATTAAATAATTAAAAACCCGGTATTATCCGAAGGAGGTCTCACCGGACATATCTGAGTTATTCCCAGCGTACTCGGGTACTAGGCCTCGGATCGTCCACGTCGCCCCTACGCCTCTATGCCCTCCCATCAGATGCTTCATCCGAGGATGCGGTAAGCAATGACGCACGAGCACGCCCCGTGTAACCCCGTATGCCCAGCGTACCGAGGCGGTTAAGCCTCCTATAAAAGGGGTGCGAGGGTTCCGGGCAATTTTGCTCAATTCCTTTCCTTCTCCTGCATTTTTACGCCGTTTTGCGTGCATGCAATATCCTGAAGCCCCGATTTTCATATCCGACTCCCGAAGGAAGTTTCACGCTCCCGAGGTTCCCAAGAATCCCGAGAATTCAACTCTCTCTAGTCGAAGTTTTGCTCGATTCTTCTCTCGACTTCTTCAAAAGAACCACTTCAATCAAGTGAGGTCATACCCCTTTTTTTATACTCCTTCAAATACTTTATAATGTACTTTTAATACATTTCGGGGGAGAATACAAGTAAACACACGGTTAATCCCGAGTGAAAACTCTTGTTATACTTTGCATACATTAGATTTATACAAAATGCATAGTATCCAGAGTAGCCATCTTGTTAAACCATTTTATGAATCCAAAGAACTTATGATTTTATGCTTTGTCAAACATTGTGATAGAGGATAAACATTGCATACAAAACTATCACTTTAAATACAGACTTGTTGAGAATCTATGAGACGATTACATCTTCAATGCCACCTTTTTGTTAAAAGGTACTACCTAAAGTCCTGTCTATTATAACCAGAATCTCTCGTTTGGAGAGTGTGTCAAATCTGTATATATCTATATGGGAAGTCATGATCCTGCGCCCTGACTGTTAGCTACAGTCCTTTGGGTGACAATTTTTCATAAACGTTTCGACGCCTGAAGACCGTCGCCACTGACATATTATGTTTAGTATGGTTATAAAACTCACGGGATATCTAATTATGGTATTCTGATTTTATGAACGAGTAGCTATTAAAACTATTCTTCGTCTATCAAGTGTGATCTTTTTATAGCTTTATTTCATAAAACTATGCCTCAACCTTCTAAGCATTTCAGTTGCTTTCAAATTTCAGTCTTGGACATTAGAGACTGCCTATTACTTTAGGAAAATATGGGATTTTCCTGTATCGAAAACAATCAACTAATTGGAAAATAAGGGATTTTCCTGGTACAACTATTTACAATTCATAACATGAGCATTCATTTCATACTTTTATAAGAAAATAAGGGATTTTCTTGGAAAAACACACGAACTTTGGAATGGCATACATTTTTCTCAAAACTTCTTGTGAACTCACCAACTTAATTTTTGACACTTTTTCTTTGAAATAACTTGTATTCCCAGGGAACCGCTAAGCAGGTTTGGAAACCAACTTTTGAGGATTAACGCTCTGACGTTAATTACTTCTTTGAAAGATGTTTATGTATTTATCTTTTGAACATGTAAAGAATACAATTATGTAAACATTTTGAAACCTTTATATGTATGGTGGTGTGTACTTTCCTTACTATGAACTGTTATAATGCTGAACATGATGTCCTCCACCCCCGAACGTTTCCGACATTCTGGTTTGGGGGTGTGACAGATTGATATCAGAGCATAGTTTATAGTGAATTAAGTATATCAAAACCATTATTGGTATACAACTATAAACACAACTGGGCAAAAATACTCTGAGTAAGAGTCATACTTTTAAAATTAAATTTATTTAATTTTTGTAAAGTAAGCATGCATTCATTTCGTATTAATAACAGTGTCATAAATAGATCAATATAGAAGTATTATAAATAAATTGTGCACTACAGGTGTGCCTTGGGACATGTAATCGGAACTGGGATGAATATAGCCTGATCAACTATATTTGTCTAAGAGCCGACTAACGTATGCCAAGGAGTGTCTGCAGTGGACAACAAATTTAAAACTTACCAAGAGCATAGCATTAAAAATACTATGGGAGTATTTGGGTACCTGCAACCGTCAAACTTAAGGGTAAATTTTACATGCTTTAGCTTATAGTCAATTCTTAACCCTATTCTTGTATAGACTCAATGGATGGATTCCATCACCCCGGTGACCCCTACTACCCCAACCAAGGTAATGAGGGATGGATTGTATAACACCCCAAGGAGGAACCCATGGAAGACGAGGAAGAGGAAGATTCAGATAGCTCAGCCTCAAAGCCCGAGGTAATCAATCCACCAGCCGTCCGACCTCTATCTATTCGACCAGCTTTCCAGATGGGATTTCAAGGACCAACTCCCATCTGGGGAAGCCACATCCATCATTGGAGCCAACAGCAAGGATTGCGTCCTCCTTAGGGTATGTGTCGGGACTTCTATGATGTCAGTGGAGGAAGTTCAGCTGATCGAGCACTCCCAATAATGTTAGGCAAGCTTGCCAATCAGGCTTATCAATCCAGAGTCCAGGCAACCCGAATTCACGAGGTTGACATGATGATGGAGGATAACGCAGCTAATATCCGACGCCTTGACATGCTACAAGGGAATGCTCAACTCCACACCAAAAATCTCCAAGAGAAAATGACTGCAACTCTCTCCGAAATGAGAGATTTGAGGGAGCAAACAAGCTGCCTTTGACAAGCGTCTCATGGGAGCCAAGCAATCGGATGCGGAATCGAGATCCAAGCGCAATCCGCACCGCGAGTAGTACTCTCCTAACTCCCAAATTTTGATATAGAATAGGACCATCAGCTAAAATTCTTACTTTCTTTAACTTCCTGTAATCGGAGACCTTTAGAAAGGTCAATTTTGTTCTAACTTCGGATGTAACACAACCATATGTTTAATATATATATAGGGCATATCTCTTTCGTGTGTTAATTCTGTGCGTTTCTTCTGAGTTCATGAGTTTATCTATTGCTATTAAAACTCCATTTGTGGATCAAACTCAAAGCCCAGTGTGGTCCAAACCAAAATTTTAAACTATTAAAGATAGCTAACTCATTCAACCCTCGACCACCAAAACTAATGATCTTTCATTTTTAATTCTTGGCAGAGCGATGCCTCCTCGTCCAAACCTAAGACCAAGGTGGGGCACGATACCAACACCACCTCCACTACCAACTTATGATTTGGCCATGGTTCAGGCTGCTATCACAGTAGCAGTAACCGCCGCCCTCTCTCAAATAAACTCCAATAGAAATGGAGGGGCAGGAAGCAGCACAAATCATCCCAACCATGGAACTGGTCATGGTCAAGTAAGGGAATGTACTTACAAGGAGTTCTCCAACGCAAAGCAAAAAACTTTTAATGGCACAGGGGGAGTCATTGCACTGATGCAATGGTTCGAAAAGACCAAAACGGTCTTTGAGATCTGCTCTTGCCAAGAAGCGAGCAAAGTCAAGTTCGCCGCTTGCACCCTCACTGATCTAGACCTCGCCTGGTGGAAAAGCTATGTGAAGTCCGTGACTCTCACCGTCGCCAACGCCTTAATTTGGGAGGACTTAAAGGTCCTACTAGTGGAGGAATACTGCCCAAGGGGCGAGATACAAAAGCTAGAGCAAGAGCTCTAGAATCTGAAGATGACTGGGTCTGACCTAGCAGCCTACACGGCTAGGTTCAACGACCTTGCCGCCTTGTGCCCTGCCATGGTCAACCCAGAATCGAAAAAGGTTGGGAGGTACATTTAGGGGTTTGCACCCCAGATTCAAGGTCACGTCTTGGCTTCCAACCCTATCACTTTCAACAACGATAAGCACCTGGCTCAGCGACTCATCGACCATGGGGTCAAACAGAGTATTGTTGTAGCTACTACCGATCCATCAAAGGAGGTACAGGCCCAGGGAAGGCCTTGGAACAAGAGAAGGGGACAAGCCCTACAGGGGAATTCCAAGAAACAACAAGTGGTAGCGGCTCTCGCTGTTACTGTTCCTGCCACCACTGCACCCAGAAGTTCATATACTGGGAGAATTCCGAAGTTCAACCAATGCAGCTTCCACCACCACGGTCTTTGTAGTGACTTCAAATGCACTAGGTGCAATAAGAAGGGGCATACGGCCCGCTTCTACAAGGAGCCATCCCAACAAGACCCCCCCCACTGCTAATGCCGGAGTAAGCTGCGCCTGCTTTGAGTGTGGAGCCACGAGACACTACCGCAGGGACTGCCCGAAGGAAAACAACAGGGATACTGGCGGAAGGGGCCGTGTGTTCGCAATGGGACAGGATGAAGTCGTTGCAGACCCCACTGTTGTTACGGGTACGTTTCTTCTCAATAACTCGTATGCATGCATTTTCTTTGATAGTGGAGCGGGGAGGAGTGTTGTGAGTCATAATTTTAAAGGCCTGCTGAAACAAACACCCCAATCATTAAGTAAACCGTTTATAGTAGAAATGGCCAATAGTAAAACAGAAGGCACTAAGGAGATATACTTAAACTGTACCCTAACTCTAAACGATAATCCCTTTCCAATCAGCCTCATGCGGACATTTTATGTTTTGATAATGTCGTTCGCCATAATCTGACAACCCGTGAAACCCTCATAATCTATGGCGCAAACCCAGTACTACTCTTCGTCTTATCTCGTGTATCCAAGCTCAGAAGTGACTATACATGGAATGTCATGCATTTTTACCACATGTTGTGGATGTGAAACGCGAAGTCCAGGACATCAAGAGCATTCCTTATGTATGTGAATTTCCCGATGTTTTTCCCGAAGATCTTCCAGGAATACCACACGCGAGACAAGACGAATTCAAAATAGATCTGATTCCCGGAGCTACCCCAGTAGCCAAAGCGCCCTATCGATTAGCCCTAGCGGAGATGCAAGAGCTATCCAGCCAACTGAATGAGCTACTCAGCAAAGGATTCATCAAGCCGAGCTTCTCGCCTTGGGGAGCACCAGTGTTGTTTGTGACAAAGAAGGATGGATCATTATGATGTGCATCGACTACCGAGACCTCAACAAACTTACCATCAAGAGCCGATATCCCCTACCACGAATCGACGACTTTTTCGACCAACTCCAAAGAGCCAACTACTTCTCCAAGTTCGATATGAGATCGGGATATCACCAGCTGCGAGTCCTGGAGAGTGATATTCCCAAGATGGCCTTCCGAACAAGATACGGTCATTACGAGTTTGTAGTGATGTCGTTCGAACTTACCAATGCCCCTATCGTATTCATGGACTTAATGAATCGGGTATGTCGTCCATTCTTAGATAAATTTTTGATAGTATTCATAGATGACATACTCATTTATTCAATGAGTAAAGAAGAGCATGGCCAACATCTAATACAAGTCTTAGAGACATTACGAGCTGAGAGACTTTATGCGAAGTTCTCAAAATGCGAGTTTTGGATTAGGAAGGTGGACTTCCTAGGTCACGTGATATGCAAAGAAGGAATACCAACCGCGAGACAATTAAGAATCGATCTGATTCCCGAGGCTACCCCCAATAGTCAAAGCGCCTTATCGATTAGCCCCAGCAGAGACGCAAGATCTATCCAGCCAACTGAATGAGCTACTCAGCAAAGGATTCATCAGGCCGAGCTTCTCGCCTTGGGGAGAACTAGTGTTGTTTGTGAAAAAGAAGGATGGATCATTTAGGATGGGCATAGACTACCAAGACCTCAAAAAACATACCATCAAGAACCGATATCCCCTACCACGAATCGACGACTTATTCGACCAACTCCAAGGAGCCACCTACTTCTCCAAGTTTGATCTGAGATCGGAATATCACCAGCTGCGAGTCCTGGAGAGTGATATTCCAAAGACGGCCTTCCGAACAAGATACGATCATTACGAGTTTGTAGTGATGTCGTTCGGACTTACCAATGCCCCTATCGTATTCATGGACTTAATGAATCGGGTATGTCGTCCATTCTTGGATAAATTTTTGATAGTATTCATAGATGACATACTCATTTATTCAACGAGTAAAGAAGAGCATGGCCAACATCTGATACAAGTCTTAGAGACATTACGAGCTGAGAGACTTTATGCGAAGTTCTCAAAATGCGAGTTTTGGATTAGAAAGGTGGACTTCCTAGGTCACGTAATCAGCGAAGAAGGAATACCACCCACGAGACAATTCAGAATTGATCAGATTCCCGAAGCTACCCTAGTAGCCAAAGCACCCTATTGATTAGCCCAAGCGGAGATGCAAGAGCTATCCAGCAAACTGAATGAGCTACTCAGCAAAGGATTCATCAGGCCGAGATTCTCGCCTTGGGGAGCACCAGTGTTGTTTGTGAAAAAGAAGGATCGATCATTTAGGATGTGCATCGACTATTGAGACCTCAACAAACATACCATCAAGAACCGATATCCCCTACCACTAATTGACGAGCTATTCGACCAACTCCAAGGAGCCAACTACTGCTCCAAGTTCGATCTGAGATAGGGATATCACCAGCTGCGAGTCTTGGAGAGTGATATTCCCAAGTCGACCTTCCGAACAAGATACGGGCATTACGAGTTTGTTGTGATGTCGTTCGGACTAACCAATGCCCCTGTCGTATTCATGGACATAATGAATTGGGTATGTCGTCCATTCTTGGATAAATTTTTGATAGTATTCATAGATGACATACTCATTTATTCAATGAGTAAAGAAGAGCATGGCCAACATCTGATACAAGTGTTAGAGACATTACGAGGTGAGAGACTTTATGTGATGTTCTCAAAATTCGAGTTTTGGATTAGGAAGGTGGACTTCCTAGGTCATGTGATCAGCGAAGAAGGAATCCACGTGGACCCATCTACGATCAAGGCTATCGAAAAGTGGTCTGCACCCACTACACCAACGGAGATTCACCAATTTCTAGGCCTTGCTGGTTATTATCGAAGGTTCATTCATAACTTCTCCAGCATCGCAAAGCCTCTTACCTCCCTAACTCAGAAATTTGTGACCTACAACTGGGGAGAAAAGCAAGATGCAACATTTCAAACCCTGAAACAGGCCCTATGCAGTGCACCCATCCTTTCTCTTTCAGATGGGATCGAAGATTTTGTGGTGTACTGCTATGCTTAGAACAAAGGTTTGGGATGTGTGCTAATGCAGCGAGGAAAAGTTATTACGTATGCCTCATGACAACTGAAAACACATGAATTCAACTACACCACGCATGACTTAGAACTTGGATTTGTGGTCTTCGCTCTAAAAATTTGAAGGCACTACCTTTACAGTACCAAGTGCACCATATTTACATACCACAAGAGCCTTCAACACATACTCGACCAGAAGGAGTTGAACACGAGACAACGACGTTGGGTCAAATTGCTAAATGACTACGAATGTGAGATTCGTTACCATCCAGGAAAGGCGAATGTAGTGGCTGATGCCCTTAGTCGTAACGAGTACTCTGGTCGAAAAGTGAAGTCATTAACCATGTCGATCCGTTCTCATCTTTCGACACAAATCAAGGAAGCTCAAATAGAAGCCTTGAAACCCGAAAACGTGACAGGTGAAACCCTTAGAGGGATCGACAAGAATCTAGAGATCAAGAGTGACGGAGTGTGCTACCTCATGAACCAAATCTGGACACCAAAGTTTGGTGGGTTCAGAGAGATAGTTATGAATGAAGCACACAAGACTTCATACTCCGTACACCCAGGTTCAGATAAGATGTATCTGGATCTCAAACAACTCTACTGGTGGCCAAACATGAAAGCAGAAATTGCTACCTATGTAGTCAAGTGCTTGACTTGCGCCAAGATAAAAGTAGAACACCAGAAGACCTCAGGTCTACTCCATCAACCCAAAATACCTTAGTCAAAATGGGAATAGATTTCCATGGACTTCGTAACAAAACTACCCAAGACTCAGGGTGGTCACGATACCATTTGGGTGATCGTCGACAGACTAACCAAGTATGCTTATTTCTTACCGATCAAGGAAACTGATAAGATGGAAAAGCTAACGAGAACCTACATCCGAGAGATCGTGCGACTTCATGGAGTGCCAATGTCTATCATCTCGGACAAATATCGTAGATTCACTTCCACATTCTGGCAATCGTTGCAAAAATCCATGGGAACAAGGTTGGATATGAGTATAGCCTATCACCCACAAACTGACGGGCAGAGTGAGAGAACGATCCAAACCCTAGAAGACATGTTGCGAGCATGTGTAATCGACTTTGGTAAAGTATGGGATGTTCACTTACCATTAGTAAAGTTCTCTTATAACAACAGTTATCATACCAATATCAAGACTGCTCCATTTGAAGCCCTTTATGGCCGTAAGTGCAGATCACCTCTATGCTGGGTGGAAGTAGGCGACATGCAGTTGGCAAAAGGTCTAGTCCATAATAGCACTCTCACTGGTCCAGAGATCATTAGAGAAACGACTAAAAGGATCATTCAAATTCGAGAGCGTCTGAAAGCCTCGAGGGATAGGTAAAAAAGCTATGCCGGCAAAAGACGAAAACCCTTGGAATTTAAGGTTGGTGACCACGTTCTACTGAAGGTCTCACTGTTGAAGGGCATGACATGCCTTGGGAAGCGTGGAAACTAAATCCAAGGTACATTGGACCCTTCAAAATTACTTCAAGGATTGGTCCAATGGCTTATAGGCTCCAACTTCTGATCGAGCTTAACAAAGTCCATCCAGTGTTCCATGTATCGAACCTGAAAAGTGTTTGTCCGATGAAACTCTTGTAATTCCACTCGACAAAATCGAACTTAACAAAAATCTTAACTTTGTGGAAGAACCCGTCGAGATCATGGATAGGGAAATCAAACGAACAAAACAGAGTCGCATACCAATAGTGAAGGTCCGCTGGAATGCTAAGCGGGGACCTCAATTCACATGGGAGCGAGAAGATCAGATGCAACAAAAGTATCCACATCTCTTACCTAGTCCCTAAACTTTTATTTTTTAATTAATTTCGGGACGAAATTCCCTCTAACGGGGGGATGATGTAACAACCCATTATTTCAGGTCAAGGTAATGTCTATAACTCGAGTCTTGTAATCTCTTTGTGGAGTAATAAGAATATCATAAAAAATGAAATGTTCATAAAGCTCCGTTTGAGTACATTATGTGGTAGATATCATGATAAGGCTTCCACAAATATAAAGAACAATAAAATCCGAGTTATAACGAAGGAGTTATGACCAATCAAAGATTCGTAACAATACCGGTAAAACACTCTTAAGCATAAAAACGAGAAATTTCAATAAAATACTTTTTAGCCTTAGGTATCTAAATAAGAGTCGTAGATATCAATAATGGTATTACAACGGTAAAAAGTCTGATGAAAACGGACATCGGATGAAGAAGTTATCGATTTTTAACGAACTTTTCCTGTCCCAGCCTTTTAAAAATAAATAATAAAAACAATTTCAAAATTTGCTGACGGACTCTAAACGAAAGTTGTAGAGCGTAGTCTCACCTAAGCATGGATATAAAGCACGTCGGAAATGGAATTCGTGTGAGAAAGATATGAATTTTTGAAGTTCATTAAATAATTAAAATATAAAATTTAAATTAAAAACCCGGTATTATCCGAAGGAGGAGTCACTGGACTGATTTGAGTTAGACCCAGCGTACCCTTGTACGCACAGCATACTCGGGTACTAGGCCTCGGATCGTCCACGTCGCCTCTACGCCTTTATGCCCTCCCATCAGATGCTTCGTCTGAGGATGCTATAAGCAGTGACACACAAGTGCGCCCCGCATAACCTCGTACGCCCAATGTATCGAGGCGGTTCAGCCTCCTATAAAAGGGGTGCGAGGGTTCCGGGCAATTTTGCTCAACTCCTTTCCTTCTCCTGCGTTTTTACGCCGTTTTGCGTGCATGCAATATACCGAAGCCCTGGTTTTCATATCCGAGTCCCGAAGGAAGTTTCACACTCACGAGATTCTCGAGAATCCCGAGATTTCAACTCTCTCTAGTTGAAGTTCTGCTCGATTCTTCTCTCGACTTCTTCAAAACAACCACTTCAATCAAGTGAGTTCATACCCCTTTTTTATACTCCTTCAAATACTTTATAATGTACTTTTAATACATTTCGGGGGAGAATACAAGTAAACACACGGTTAACCCCGAGTGAAAACGTGAAAACTCTTGTTATACTTTGCATACATTAGATTTATACAAAATGCATAGTATCCAGGTTAGCCATCTTGTTAAACCATTTTATGCATTCAAAGAACTTATGATTTTATGCTTTATCAAACATTGTGAAAGAGGATAAACATTGCATACAAAACTATCACTTTAAATACAGACTTAGTTGAGAATCTGTGAGACGATTACATCTTCAATGCTACCTTTTGGTTAAAAGGTACTACCTAAAGTCCTATCTATTATAACCTGAATCTCCCGATGGGAGAGTGTGTCAAATGTGTATAGATCTATACGGGAAGTCATGATCCTGCGCCCTGACTGTTAGCTACAGTCCTTTGGGTGACAGTTTGTCATAAACGTTTCGACGCCTGAAGACCGTCGCCACAGGCATATTATGTTTAGTATGGTTATAAAACTCACCGGATAGACAATTATTATGGTATTCTGATTTTATGAACAAGTAGCTATTAATACTAATCTTTGTCTATCAAGTGCGATCTTTTTGTAGTTTTATTTCATAAAACTATGCCTCAACCTTCTAAGCATTCCAGTTGCTTTCGAATTTCAGTCTTGGACATTAGAGACTGCCTATTACTTTAGGAAAATAAGGGATTTTCCTGTATCCAAAACAATCAACTAATAGGAAAATAAGGGATTTTCCTGGTACAACTATTTACAATTCATAACACGAGCATTCATATGCATTTCATACTTTTATAAGAAAATAAGGGATTTTCTTGGAAAAACACACAAACTTTGGAATGGCATACACTTTTCTCAAAACCGCTTATGAACTCACCAACTTAATTGTGGACACTTTTTCTTTGAAATAACTTGTATTCCCAGGGAACCGCTAAGCAGGTTTGGAAACCAACGTTTGAGGATTAATGCTCTGACCTTAATTACTTCTTTTGAAAGATGTTTATGTATTTATCTTTTGAACATGTAAAGAATACAATTATGTAAACATTTTGAAACCTTTATATGTATGGTGGTGTATACTTTCCTTACTATGAACTGTTATCATACTAAACATGACGTCCTCCGCCCCGGAACGTTTCCGCCGTTCTGGTTTAGGGGTGTGACAGAGATGAGGATACTTCCGCTTCGATTGATCCTCACGCTCCTAAGTGAATTCAGTTCCTCACTTGGCATTCCAGCGAACCTTCACTATCGGTATATGGCTTTTTTTAGTTTGCTTGACCTCCTGGTCCATGATCACTACGACTCTTCCACGAAGTTGAGGCTCTTGTTGATCTCGATCTCGTCGAGTGGGATTACAAGAGTCTCATCGGACAGACACTTTTTCAAGTTCGAGACGTGGAAGGTAGAATATACGTTACTGAGTTTGCGGGGTAGGCTGAGTCGTGGATGCTTCTCTACTCTTTCTTACTACGAGAGTAGATACGTAGGTCATTGTCACACCCCCAAACCAGAACGGCGGAAACGTTCGGGGGCGGAGGACGTCATATTCAGTATCATAACACTTCATAGAAAGGAAAGTACACACCACCATACATATATAAAGGTTTTAAAAATGTTTACATCATTGTATTCATTACATGTTCAAAAGATAAATGCATAAACATCTATCAAAAGAAATAATTAACGCCAGCGCGTTAATCCCCAAAAGTTGATTTCCAAACCCGCTTAACGGTTCCCTGAGAATACAAGTTATTTTAAAGAAAAAGTGTCAACAATTAAGTTGGTGAGTTCATAAGTGAATTAGAAACATTGAATGCCACTCTAAAATGAGTATATATTTTCCAAGAAAATCCCTTAATTTCTTATAAAAGTGTGAGATGCATGTGAATATATGTATTAAATAATATAGCTAGTTGAATCAAGAAAATCCCTTATTTTCCTATTAGTCGTTTGTTTTGTATACAAGGAAAATCCCATAATTTCCTAAAGTAATAGTTAGCCTAATGTCCCAGACTAAAAACCGAAAGCAAAAGACATGCTTTAGAAACTTGAAGCATAGTTTTATATAATAAAACCCATTAGAAGATTTCAGTTTGTTAGATGAAAAATAGTTTTAATAACTAACCATTCATCAATCAAAAGTACTATAATAATTGTATATCCGTTGAGTTTTATAACCATACTAAACATAATATGCCTGTAGCGACGTTCTTCAGGCGTCGTAGCGTTATGACAAACTGTCACCCCAAAAGACGAACTGTAGCTAACAGTCAGGGCGTGGGATCATGACTTCCCGTATAGATCTATACACATTTGACACGTTCTCCGAACGGGAGACTCTGGTTATAGACAGGACTTGTAGCGATACCTTTTAGCAAAAGATAGTATTTGAAGATGTACACGTCTCATGGATTCTCAACTAAGTTTGTATTAAAGTAATAGTTTTGTATGCAAAATTTATCCTTTTTCACAATGTTTGACAAAGCATAAATCATAAGTTTTTAGAATGTATAAAACGGTTTAGCAACGATGAATACTTTGGAATTACTAAATACTTTGTGTAAATCTAGTGCATGCGAAGTATGACAAGAGTTTTCACATAGTAGTACTAAATCACAAGTGATTCATTTGATAAAAACGAGTACAATGAAATTTTATGAAATAAACGATAATAACCGAATGTTTACTTTTATTCCTCCCCTAAAAGAGTATAAAAGCATTAAAAATGTATTTAAAGTGTGTTTGAAGGGGATATGAACTCACTTGAAAGTTTGAAGATAGCGAGATGGAAAACCGGGCAGAGTTTCGTCTCGGAAAACGGATTTTTCTCGGGATTCTTGGGAATCTCGAGAGTAAAATCGATCTTCAGGACTTGAGCAACAAGATCAGGGCTTTGAGGTAGTGTGGGCACGGAGAACGAGGCAAAACGCAAGAAAATAGGGAGAGAATGAGCAAAATTTCCGGGAACCCTCGCATTTCTATATATAGGGGTGCTGAACCACCTCGGTACGCGGGGCGTATGCTTGTACGTAGCGCGTACTCGTACGTCATGCATGACCGAGTCCTCGACTGCCTCGGCTTCGGATGGGACGGAACGGGTGTAGCTTCGCATAGGGGCGACGTGGACGGACCGAGACCTAGGCCCTCGCGTACGCGGGGCGTACGAGGGTACGCAGCGCGTAACCCAGATGAGGACGCTGACTCCTCCTTCGGATATTACCCGATTTTTTATTTAAATTTATATATAATTTATTTAATAAACTTCAAAAAATCATATCTCCTTCATACGAACTCCGTTTTCGATGGTCTTTATATCCACGCGTAGGTGAGATTATGCTCTACAACTTTCGTTTAGACTCTGTTGGCAAATTATGAAATTATTTTTTATTATTTATTTATAAAATATCGTGACTAAGGAATTTCTTTAAAAATTCATAACTTCTTTATCTGACGTCCGTTTTTGCCAGACTTTTTACGGCTGAAATACCATTGCCGAGACCTTCGATTCTCGTTTAGGTCGTTCCGGCCAAAAGTCGCTCGATCTCCGATTCGAGTTTTTAGCTGTCTGCTGCTAAGCCGTACTTGGAAAAATCCTAACTTCAATATACGAAGTCGGATTTGGGCATTCTTTTTACGTGCGATCCTGGTTTAATGATATTAAACATAGTAGGAATTTAAATAGATACTTTTTGGTCATTTTATTATCAAATTTAATTTTATTAACTCCAACGCGGTTACAATACTTGACTTTTTAGGTCATTACAAAGAGTTGAAATATCGGGTTGTTACATCATCCCCCCGTTAGAGGGAATTTCGTCCCGAAATTTTAATGCAAAAGAGAAGTCTTAGGGGCTGAGGAAGAGGTGCGGATACTTCTGATGCATTTGGTCTTCCCGGTCCCATGTGAACTCGGGTCCTCTCTTAGCATTCCATCGAACCTTTACTATTGGGATGTGACTCTGTTTAGTTCGTTTAACTTCCCTATCCATGATCTCGACGGGTTCTTCCACAAAGTGAAGATTTTCATTTAGTTCGATTTCATCGAGTGGAATTACAAGTGTTTCGTCAGACAAACACTTTTTCAGGTTCGATACGTGGAACACTAGATGTACTTTGCTAAGCTCGATTGGAAGTCGGAGTTTGTAGGCCACTGGACCAACTCTTGAAATGATTTCAAAGGGTCCAATGTACCTAGGATTTAGCTTCCCACGCTTTCCAAAGCGTATCATGCCCTTCCAGGGTGAGACCTTTAGTAGTACACGGTCGCCAATTTGGAATTCCAAGGGTTTACGTCTCTTGTCGGCATAACTCTTTTGCCTATCCCTTGAGGACTTCAGTCACTCTCGTATTTGCACAATCTTTTCAGTCGTTTCTCTGATGATTTCCGGACCAGTGAGGGTGCTATTAGGGACTAGACCTTTTGCCAATTGCGTGTCGCCCACTTCTGTCCAGTATAGAGGTGATCTGCACTTACGGCCGTAAAGGGCTTCAAATGGAGCGGTCTTGATACTAGTATGATAACTATTGTTATAAGAGAACCCGACCAAAGGTAAGTGAACATCCCATGCCTTACCAAAGTCGATTACACATGCTCGCAACATGTCTTCCAAGGTTTGGATCGTCCTCTCACTCTGTCCGTCAGTTTGTGGGTGGTATGTTGTACTCATATCCAACCTTGTTCCCATAGATTTTTGAAGTGATTGCCAGAATCTGGAAGTGAATTTGCTGTCTCTATCTGAGATGATGGACGTCGGTACTCCATGAAGTCGTACGATCTCCAGGATGTAGGTTCTTGATAGTTTTTCCATCCTATCAGTTTCGTTGATCGGTAAGAAATGAGCGGACTTGGTTAATCTATCGACGATCACCCAAATAGTGTCTTGGCCACCCTGAGTTTTGGGCAGTTTCATTATAAAGTCCATAGAAATCTGCTCCCATCTCCACTCAAGTATTTCAGGTTGTTGGAGTAAACCTGAGGGTTTCTGGTGTTCTATTTTCATCTTGGCGCAAGTCAAACACTTTCTCACATAGGTAGCAATCTCAACTTTCATGTTTGGCCACCAGTAGAGTTGCTTGAGATCTAGATACATCTTGTCTGACCCTAGGTGTACGGAGTATGGAGTCTTGTGTGCCTCGCTCATAACTACCTCTCTGAATCCACCAAACTTGGGTGTCCAGATTCGGTTCATGAAGTAGCGTGCTCCGTCACTCTTGATTTCTAAGTTCTTGTCCATTCCTCTAAGGGTCTCACCTGTCACGTTTTCGGGTTTCAAGGCCTCTATTTGAGTTTCCTTGACTTGCGCTGACAGGTGCGAATGGATCGACATGGCTAACGACTTCACCCTTCGGCCAGAGTACTCCTTACGACTAAGGGCATCGGCCACGACGTTTGCCATTCCCGGATGATAGCGAATCTCACATTCGTAGTCGTTGAGCAATTCGACCCAACGTCGTTGTCTCATGTTTAACTCTTTCTGGTCGAAGATGTGTTGGAGGCTCTAATGGTCTGTAAAGATAGTGCACTTGGTACTGTATAGGTAGTGCCTCCATATTTTAAGAGCGAAGACCACCGCTCCAAGTTCTAAGTCATGAGTGGTGTAATTGACCTCATGCGTTTTCAGTTGTCGTGAGGCATATGCAATAACTTTTCCCCTCTGCATTAGCACACAGCCCAGTCCTTGCTTCGAAGCGTCGCAATACACGACAAAATCTTCGGTCCCCTCTGGAAGAGAAAGGATGGGTGCACCGCAAAGGGCCTGTTTCAAAGTCTGAAATGCAGCATCTTGCTTTTCTCCCCGGTTATAGGTTACACCTTTCCGGGTTAAAGCGGTAAGAGGCTTTGCGATGCTGGAGAAATTTTGGATGAATCTTCGATAATAACCAGCAAGACCTAGAAACTGGCGAATTTTGGTTAGTGTTGTCGGTGCGGACCAGTTTTTGATAGCCTTGATTTTTACGGGGTCCACGTGGATTCCTTCCTTGCTGACCACGTGACCGAGGAAGTCCACCTTTCTAATCCAAAACTCACATTTTGAGAATTTTGCATAAAGTCTCTCAGTCCGTAACGTCTCTAAGACTTGTCTCAGGTGTTGACTATGTTCTTCTTTATTCTTTGAATAAATGAGTATGTCGTCTATGAATACTATCACAAATTTATCCAAGAATGGACGACATACCCGATTCATTAGATCCATGAATACGGCCGGGGCATTGGTTAGTCCGAACGGCATCACTACGAATTCGTAATGTCCGTACCTCGTTCGGAAGGCCGTCTTGGGAACATCACTCTCCAGGACTCGCAACTGGTGATATCCCGACCTCAGATCGATCTTGGAGAAGTAGTTGTCTCCTTGGAGTTGATCGAATAAGTCGTCGATTCGGGGTAGGGGGTATCGGTTCTTGATGGTAAGTTTCTTGAGTTCTCGGTAGTCGATGCACATCCTGAACGACCCATCCTTCTTTTTCACGAATAACACGGGTGCTCCCCAAGGCGAGAAGCTCGGCCTGATGAATCCTTTTCCAAGTAGTTCATTCAGTTGGCCGGATAGCTCCTGCATCTCTGCCGGGGCTAATCGATAGGGTACTTTGGCTATTGGCGTAGCTCCGGGAACCAGATCGATTCTGAATTCGACATGTCTTGCGGGTGGTATTCCCGGAAGATCCTCGGGAAAAACGTCGGGAAATTCGCATACGTCGGGCACATTCTTGACGTCCGGGACTTCGCGCTTCACATCTACAACGTGAGCCAAAAACACTCGGCACTCTTTGCGTAGGTACTTTTGAGCCCGAATACTTGAGATGATACGAAGAGTGGTACTAGGTTTGTCACCCAAGACAAGGAAGGTTTTGCCGGTTGGCAGATTAAGGCGAACAACCTTATCGGAACATAAAATGTCCGCACGATGTGAACTCAGCTAATCCATGCCAATGATGACATCGAAACTCTTAATCGAGACTGGCATGAGGTTGATTGGAAAGGGATTATCGTTTAGAGTTAGGGTGCAGTTTAAGTATATCTCCTTAGTGCCTTCGGTTTTTCCGTTTGCCATTTCTACTATGAATGATTCACTTAATGATTGTGGTATTGGTTTTAGCATGCCTTTAAAGTTGTGACTCACAAAACTCCTTTCCGCTCCACTATCAAACAAAATGCATGCATATGAGTTATCGAGAAGAAACGTACCCGTAACAACAGTAGGGTCCGCAACGGCTTCATCTTGTCCCATTGCGAAAACTCGGCCCCTTCCGGTATTCTTGTTGTTTGCCTTCGGGCAGTCCCTGCGGTAGTGTCCCATGTCTCCGCACTCAAAGCAGGCACGGCTCACTCCGGTGTTAGTTGTGGGGGCGGATTGTTGGGTTGGCTCTTTGCAATAGCAGGCTGTATGTCCTTTCTTATTGCACCTAGTGCATTGAAGGTCACGGCAGAGACCGTGGTGGTGGAAGTTGCATTGGTTGCACTTTGGAAGTTTCCCCCTGTATGAGCTTGTGGGCGCAGAGTTGGTAGGTACAGTAATCGCGTGGGTCGCTACTACTTGTTGTTTCTTGGGGTTCTCCTGGAGGGTTTGTCCCCTCCTCTTGTTCCAAGGCTTACTCTGGCCCTGAGCCTCCTTAGGTGGATTCGCGGTTGCTGCAATGGTACCCTGTTTCACTCCGTGGTCGATGAGTCGTTGAGCCAGGCGTTTAGCGCTGTTGTAGGTGATAGGGTTGGAAGCTAGTACATGCCCTTGAATCTGGGGTGACAACCCCCAAATGTACCTTTCGACCTTCTTTGATTCCGGGTTGACCATGGTAGGGCACAAAGCAGCGAGGTCGTTGAACCTAGTTGTGTAGGCGACTAGATCAGACCCAGCCATTTTCAGATTCCAGAGCTCCTGCTCAAGCTTTTGCACTTCGCCCCTTGGGCAGTATTCTTCCAGTAGTAGAACCTTCAGTTCTTCCCAACTCATGGCGTTAGCGACAGTGAGTGTCACTGAATTTACATGGCTTTTCCACCAAGTGAGGGCTCGATCTATGAAGGTGCAAGCAACAATCCTGACCTTGCTTGTTTCTTGGCATGAGCAAATCTCGAAGACTGTTTCGGTCTTTTCGAACCATTGGATTAGTGAAATGACTCCCCCACTGCCATTAAAAGTCTTTGGCTTTGAGTTGGAGAACTCCTTGTAAGTACATTCCCTTACATGGCCCTGGCCGGTGCCACGATTGGGATGATTTGTGCTGCTTCCTGTACCTCCATTTGCATTGGAGTTTATTTGAGAGACGGCTGTTGTTACTGCTGCTGTGATAGCAGCCTGGACCATGGCCAGATCATATGTCAGTGGTGGAGGTGGTGGTGGGGTGGCGTTGGTACGTGCTGATCTATGAGGAGGCATTACGTTGCTAAAAGAAAAAAATGAGAGATTATAAGTTTTGTTGGTTGCGAGTTGAATGATATTGAGTTAACTTTCTTTAATAGTTTATGAATTTGGTTTGGCCAACACAGGGTTTTGAGCTTGATTCATAAATAACGTTTAAATAGATGTACTTATGAATTGATCGGACTACTCATAATTAAAACAAGAAAGAGATATGTCCCATATATATTAAACATATAGTTGTGTTACATCCGAGTTTAGACAAAACTTTTTGACTTTTCTAAAGGTCTCCGATTACAGAAAGTTTTAAAGAAAATTATATTCTTATCCGAAGTCCTAATTTATAACAAAATTTGAAATCCTGGCAAGCACTATTTGCGACGTAGGTTGCGCTTGGAGCTTGACTACGTATCTGATTGCTTCGATTCCATTAGACGCCTATCAAAAGCGGCTTGTTGCTCCCTTAACTCGGCTAGGGCTGCAATCATTTGTGCCTGAAATGCCTCAGTTTGGAGTTGGGCATGGTCCTGAATTCCATCCAGCCTACGGATGTCAGAAGTGTGGACCTGTACTTCTACGTTGATCTCGCGGATCCGGTTGGCTTGAACTCCGGATTGATAGCATTGGTTGGCTAGTTTGCCAACCATGACCGGAAGTGCTCGGTCTGTCGATCCCCCGCCTCTGACATCATAAAAGTCTCGGCACATGTCGTAGGGAGGGCGCAAGCTTTGTTTTTGGCTCCAATGGTGGAGGTGACTTCCCCACACAGGAGTGGGTCCTTGGAAGTTCCTCACATGGACAGGAAGTTGTGGGGCCGGTGGATTGATAACCTCTGGCTCTGAATCCGTACCAGAGTCATCTCCCTCATCCAATTCTATCGGCTCTTCGTCTTCTTCGGAATCTTCTTCGACCTATCCTCCATTACCTTGGTTGGGGTAGTAGGGGTCATTAGGGTGGTAGAATCCAGCCATTGAGTCTGTACAAGAATAGGGTTAAGAATTGGCTATAAGCTAGAGTACATGAAATTTACCCTTAAGTTTAATAGCTGATGACAACACAAAGACTCCCTTAGAATTATGTAATGATGTGCTTTTGGTAAGTTTCAAATTTGTTGTCCATTGCAGACACTCCTTGGCATACGTTAGTCGGCTCTTGGACAAATATAGTTGATCAGGCTATATTCTTCCCAGTTCCGATTACATGTCCCAAGGCATACCCGCACTGCACAACTTATTTATATTACTCCTATATTGTTTTAATTATGATACTGACCATGTTATTAATATGAAATGAATGAATGCCTACTTTACAAAAACTAGATAAATTTAATTTTAAAAGTGTGACTCTTACTCAGAGTGTTTTTGCCCAGTTGTGTTTATAGTTGTATACCAAAAATTGTTTTGATATACTTAATTCACTATAAACAATGCTCTGATACCAATCTGTCACACCCCGAAACCAGAACGGCGGAAACGTTCGGGGGCGGAGGACGTCATATTCAGTATCATAACACTTCATAGAAAGGAAAGTACACACCACCATACATATATAAAGGTTTTAAAAATGTTTACATCATTGTATTCATTACATGTTCAAAAGATAAATGCATAAACATCTATCAAAAGAAATAATTAACGCCAACACATTAATCCCCAAAAGTTGATTTCCAAACCTGCTTAACGGTTCCCTGAGAATACAAGTTATTTTAAAGAAAAAGTGTCAACAATTAAGTTGGTGAGTTCATAAGTGAATTAGAAACATTGAATGCCATTCTAAAATGAGTATATATTTTCCAAGAAAATCCCTTAATTTCTTATAAAAGTGTGAGATGCATGTGAATATATGTATTGAATAATATAGCTAGTTGAATCAAGAAAATCCCTTATTTTCCTATTAGTCGTTTGTTTTGTATACAAGGAAAATCCCATATTTTCCTAAAGCAAAAGACATGCTTTAGAAAGTTGAAGCATAGTTTTATATAATAAAACCCATTAGAAGATTTCAGTTTGTTAGATGAAGAATAGTTTTAATAACTACCCATTCATCAATCAAAAGTACTATAATAATTGTATATCCGATGAGTTTTATAACCATACTAAACATAATATGCCTGTAGCGACGTTCTTCAGGCGTCGTAGCGTTATGACAAACTGTCACCCCAAAAGACGGACTGTAGCTAACAGTCAGGGCGCGGGATCAAGACTTCCTGTATAGATCTATACACATTTGACACGTTCTCCGAACGGGAGAATCTAGTTATAGACAGGACTTGTAGCGATACCTTTTAGCAAAAGATAGTATTTGAAGATGTACACGTCTCATGGATTCTCAACTAAGTCTCTATTAAAGTAATAGGTTTGTATGAAAAGTTTATCCTTTTTCACAATGTTTGACAAAGCATAAATCATAAGTTTTTAGAATGTATAAAACGGTTTAGCAACGATGAATACTTTGGAATTACTAAATACTTTGTATAAATCTAGTGCATGCGAAGTACGACAAGAGTTTTCACATAGTAGTACTAAATCACAAGTGATTCATTTGATAAAAACGAGTACAATGAAATTTTATGAAATACACGATAATAACCGAATGTTTACTTGTATTCCACCCCTAAAAGAGTATAAAAGCATTAAAAATGTATTTAAAGTGTGTTTGAAGGGTATATGAACTCACTTGAAAGTTTTAAGATAGCGAGATGGAAAACGGGCAGAGTTTCGTCTCGGGAAACGGATTTTTCTCGGGATTCTCGGGAATCTCGGGAGTAAAATCGATCTTCGGTACTTGAGCAACAAGATCAGGGCTTCGAGGTAGTGTGGGCACGGAAAACGAGGCAAAACGCAAGAAAATAGGGAGAGAATGAGCAAAATTTTCGGGAACCCTCGCATTTCTATTTATAGGGGTGCTGAACCGCCTCGGTACGCGGGGCGTACGCTTGTACGTAGCGCGTACTCGTACGTCATGCATGACCGAGTCCTCGACAGCCTCGGCTTCGGATGGGACGGAAAGGGTGTAGCTTCGCATAGGGGCGACGTGGACGGACCGAGACCAAGGCCCTCGCGTAGGCGGGGCGTACGAGGGTACGCAGCGCGTAACCCGGATGAGGACGCTGACTCCTCCTTCGGATATTACCCGATTTTTTATTTAAATTTATATATAATTTATTTAATAAACTTCAAAAAATCATATCTCCTTCATACGAACTCCGTTTTCGATGGTCTTTATATCCATGCGTAGGTGAGACTATGATCTACAACTTTTGTTTAGACTCCGTTGGCAAATTATGAAATTATTTTTTATTATTTATTTATAAAATATCGTGATTAAGGAATTTCTTTAAAAATTCTTAACTTCTTTATCTGACGTCGGTTTTTGCCAGACTTTTTACCGCTGAAATACCATTGCCGAGACCTTCGATTCTCGTTTAGGTCGTTCCGGCCAAAAGTTGCTCGATCTCCGATTCGAGTTTTTAGTTGTCTGCTGCTAAGCCGTACTTGGAAAAATCTTAACTTCAATATACGAAGTCGGATTTGGGCATTCTTTTTACGTGCGATCCTAGTTTAATGATATTAAACATAGTAGGAATTTAAATAGATACTTTTTGGTCATTTTATTATCAAAGTTAACTTTATTAACTCCAAGGCGGTTACAATACTTGACTTTTTAGGTCATTACAAAGAGTTGAAATATCGGGTTGTTACAGTCATTTATAAGGAAAATGATGAACTGATCCATGTAAGGACAGCATACCTTATTCAACAAGTTCATGAATACTACAGGCGCATTGGTCTTATCCGAGAGGTATCACTACGGACTTGTAGTGTCATTATCGAGTTCGGAAGGGCGTCCTCGGAACATCTTCCTCTGATACTCATAACTGGCGATACTCGGATCTCAGATCCATCTTTGAAAGGAAACTCGTTCCTTGCGGTTGGTCAACAATCCATCCATGCGACGCAGAGGGTAATGATTTCTAATGGAAATCTTGTTGAGGTCTCCCACTGTTGTTACGGGTACGTTTCTTCTCAATAACTCGTATGCATGCATTTTCTTTGATAGTGGAGCGGGGAGGAGTTTTGTGAGTCATAATTTTAAAGGCCTGCTGAAACAAACACCCCAATCATTAAGTAAACCGTTTATAGTAGAAATGGCCAATAGTAAAACAGAAGGCACTAAGGAGATATACTTAAACTGTACCCTAACTCTAAACGATAATCCCTTTCCAATCAGCCTCATGCGGACATTTTATGTTTTGATAATGTCGTTCGCCATAATCTGACAACCCGTGAAACCCTCATAATCTATGGCGCAAACCCAGTACTACTCTTCGTCTTATCTCGTGTATCCAAGCTCAGAAGTGACTATACATGGAATGTCATGCATTTTTACCACATGTTGTGGATGTGAAACGCGAAGTCCAGGACATCAAGAGCATTCCTTATGTATGTGAATTTCCCGATGTTTTTCCCGAAGATCTTCCAGGAATACCACACGCGAGACAAGACGAATTCAAAATAGATCTGATTCCCGGAGCTACCCCAGTAGCCAAAGCGCCCTATCGATTAGCCCTAGCGGAGATGCAAGAGCTATCCAGCCAACTGAATGAGCTACTCAGCAAAGGATTCATCAAGCCGAGCTTCTCGCCTTGGGGAGCACCAGTGTTGTTTGTGACAAAGAAGGATGGATCATTATGATGTGCATCGACTACCGAGACCTCAACAAACTTACCATCAAGAGCCGATATCCCCTACCACGAATCGACGACTTTTTCGACCAACTCCAAAGAGCCAACTACTTCTCCAAGTTCGATATGAGATCGGGATATCACCAGCTGCGAGTCCTGGAGAGTGATATTCCCAAGACGGCCTTCCGAACAAGATACGGTCATTACGAGTTTGTAGTGATGTCGTTCGAACTTACCAATGCCCCTATCGTATTCATGGACTTAATGAATCGGGTATGTCGTCCATTCTTAGATAAATTTTTGATAGTATTCATAGATGACATACTCATTTATTCAATGAGTAAAGAAGAGCATGGCCAACATCTAATACAAGTCTTAGAGACATTACGAGCTGAGAGACTTTATGCGAAGTTCTCAAAATGCGAGTTTTGGATTAGGAAGGTGGACTTCCTAGGTCACGTGATACGCAAAGAAGGAATACCAACCGCGAGACAATTAAGAATCGATCTGATTCCCGAGGCTACCCCCAATAGTCAAAGCGCCTTATCGATTAGCCCCAGCAGAGACGCAAGATCTATCCAGCCAACTGAATGAGCTACTCAGCAAAGGATTCATCAGGCCGAGCTTCTCGCCTTGGGGAGAACTAGTGTTGTTTGTGAAAAAGAAGGATGGATCATTTAGGATGGGCATAGACTACCAAGACCTCAAAAAACATACCATCAAGAACCGATATCCCCTACCACGAATCGACGACTTATTCGACCAACTCCAAGGAGCCACCTACTTCTCCAAGTTTGATCTGAGATCGGAATATCACCAGCTGCGAGTCCTGGAGAGTGATATTCCAAAGACGGCCTTCCGAACAAGATACGGTCATTACGAGTTTGTAGTGATGTCGTTCGGACTTACCAATGCCCCTATCGTATTCATGGACTTAATGAATCGGGTATGTCGTCCATTCTTGGATAAATTTTTGATAGTATTCATAGATGACATACTCATTTATTCAACGAGTAAAGAAGAGCATGGCCAACATCTGATACAAGTCTTAGAGACATTACGAGCTGAGAGACTTTATGAGAAGTTCTCAAAATGCGAGTTTTGGATTAGAAAGGTGGACTTCCTAGGTCACGTAATCAGCGAAGAAGGAATACCACCCACGAGACAATTCAGAATTGATCAGATTCCCGAACCTACCCTAGTAGCCAAAGCACCCTATTGATTAGCCCAAGCGGAGATGCAAGAGCTATCCAGCAAACTGAATGAGCTACTCAGCAAAGGATTCATCAGGCCGAGCTTCTCGCCTTGGGGAGCACCAGTGTTGTTTGTGAAAAAGAAGGATCGATCATTTAGGATGTGCATCGACTATTGAGACCTCAACAAACATACCATCAAGAACCGATATCCCCTACCACTAATTGACGAGCTATTCGACCAACTCCAAGGAGCCAACTACTGCTCCAAGTTCGATCTGAGATAGGGATATCACCAGCTGCGAGTCTTGGAGAGTGATATTCCCAAGTCGACCTTCCGAACAAGATACGGGCATTACGAGTTTGTTGTGATGTCGTTCGGACTAACCAATGCCCCTGTCGTATTCATGGACATAATGAATTGGGTATGTCGTCCATTCTTGGATAAATTTTTGATAGTATTCATAGATGACATACTCATTTATTCAATGAGTAAAGAAGAGCATGGCCAACATCTGATACAAGTGTTAGAGACATTACGAGGTGAGAGACTTTATGTGATGTTCTCAAAATTCGAGTTTTGGATTAGGAAGGTGGACTTCCTAGGTCATGTGATCAGCGAAGAAGGAATCCACGTGGACCCATCTACGATCAAGGCTATCGAAAAGTGGTCTGCACCCACTACACCAACGGAGATTCACCAATTTCAAGGCCTTGCTGGTTATTATCGAAGGTTCATTCATAACTTCTCCAGCATCGCAAAGCCTCTTACCTCCCTAACTCAGAAATTTGTGACCTACAACTGGGGAGAAAAGCAAGATGCAACATTTCAAACCCTGAAACAGGCCCTATGCAGTGCACCCATCCTTTCTCTTTCAGATGGGATCGAAGATTTTGTGGTGTACTGCTATGCTTAGAACAAAGGTTTGGGATGTGTGCTAATGCAGCGAGGAAAAGTTATTACGTATGCCTCATGACAACTGAAAACACATGAATTCAACTACACCACGCATGACTTAGAACTTGGATTTGTGGTCTTCGCTCTAAAAATTTGAAGGCACTACCTTTACAGTACCAAGTGCACCATATTTACATACCACAAGAGCCTTCAACACATACTCGACCAGAAGGAGTTGAACACGAGACAACGACGTTGGGTCAAATTGCTAAATGACTACGAATGTGAGATTCGTTACCATCCAGGAAAGGCGAATGTAGTGGCTGATGCCCTTAGTCGTAACGAGTACTCTGGTCGAAAAGTGAAGTCATTAACCATGTCGATCCGTTCTCATCTTTCGACACAAATCAAGGAAGCTCAAATAGAAGCCTTGAAACCCGAAAACGTGACAGGTGAAACCCTTAGAGGGATCGACAAGAATCTAGAGATCAAGAGTGACGGAGTGTGCTACCTCATGAACCAAATCTGGACACCAAAGTTTGGTGGGTTCAGAGAGATAGTTATGAATGAAGCACACAAGACTTCATACTCCGTACACCCAGGTTCAGATAAGATGTATCTGGATCTCAAACAACTCTACTGGTGGCCAAACATGAAAGCAGAAATTGCTACCTATGTAGTCAAGTGCTTGACTTGCGCCAAGATAAAAGTAGAACACCAGAAGACCTCAGGTCTACTCCATCAACCCAAAATACCTTAGTCAAAATGGGAATAGATTTCCATGGACTTCGTAACAAAACTACCCAAGACTCAGGGTGGTCACGATACCATTTGGGTGATCGTCGACAGACTAACCAAGTATGCTTATTTCTTACCGATCAAGGAAACTGATAAGATGGAAAAGCTAACGAGAACCTACATCCGAGAGATCGTGCGACTTCATGGAGTGCCAATGTCTATCATCTCGGACAAATATCGTAGATTCACTTCCACATTCTGGCAATCGTTGCAAAAATCCATGGGAACAAGGTTGGATATGAGTATAGCCTATCACCCACAAACTGACGGACAGAGTGAGAGAACGATCCAAACCCTAGAAGACATGTTGCGAGCATGTGTAATCGACTTTGGTAAAGTATGGGATGTTCACTTACCATTAGTAAAGTTCTCTTATAACAACAGTTGTCATACCAATATCAAGACTGCTCCATTTGAAGCCCTTTATGGCCGTAAGTGCAGATCACCTCTATGCTGGGTGGAAGTAGGCGACATGCAGTTGGCAAAAGGTCTAGTCCATAATAGCACTCTCACTGGTCCAGAGATCATTAGAGAAACGACTAAAAGGATCATTCAAATTCGAGAGCGTCTGAAAGCCTCGAGGGATAGGTAAAAAAGCTATGCCGGCAAAAGACGAAAACCCTTGGAATTTAAGGTTGGTGACCACGTTCTACTGAAGGTCTCACTGTTGAAGGGCATGACATGCCTTGGGAAGCGTGGAAACTAAATCCAAGGTACATTGGACCCTTCAAAATTACTTCAAGGATTGGTCCAATGGCTTATAGGCTCCAACTTCTGATCGAGCTTAACAAAGTCCATCCAGTGTTCCACGTATCGAACCTGAAAAGTGTTTGTCCGATGAAACTCTTGTAATTCCACTCGACAAAATCGAACTTAACAAAAATCTTAACTTTGTGGAAGAACCCGTCGAGATCATGGATAGGGAAATCAAACGAACAAAACAGAGTCGCATACCAATAGTGAAGGTCCGCTGGAATGCTAAGCGGGGACCTCAATTCACATGGGAGCGAGAAGATCAGATGCAACAAAAGTATCCACATCTCTTACCTAGTCCCTAAACTTTTATTTTTTAATTAATTTCGGGACGAAATTCCCTCTAACGGGGGGATGATGTAACAACCCATTATTTCAGGTCAAGGTAATGTCTATAACTCGAGTCTTGTAATCTCTTTGTGGAGTAATAAGAATATCATAAAAAATGAAATGTTCATAAAGCTCCGTTTGAGTACATTATGTGGTAGATATCATGATAAGGCTTCCACAAATATAAAGAACAATAAAATCCGAGTTATAACGAAGGAGTTATGACCAATCAAAGATTCGTAACAATACCGGTAAAACACTCTTAAGCATAAAAACGAGAAATTTCAATAAAATACTTTTTAGCCTTAGGTATCTAAATAAGAGTCGTAGATATCAATAATGGTATTACAACGGTAAAAAGTCTGATGAAAACGGACATCGGATGAAGAAGTTATCGATTTTTAACGAACTTTTCCTGTCCCAGCCTTTTAAAAATAAATAATAAAAACAATTTCAAAATTTGCTGACGGACTCTAAACGAAAGTTGTAGAGCGTAGTCTCACCTAAGCATGGATATAAAGCACGTCGGAAATGGAATTCGTGTGAGAAAGATATGAATTTTTGAAGTTCATTAAATAATTAAAATATAAAATTTAAATTAAAAACCCGGTATTATCCGAAGGAGGAGTCACTGGACTGATTTGAGTTAGACCCAGCGTACCCTTGTACGCACAGCATACTCGGGTACTAGGCCTCGGATCGTCCACGTCGCCTCTACGCCTTTATGCCCTCCCATCAGATGCTTCGTCTGAGGATGCTATAAGCAGTGACACACAAGTGCGCCCCGCATAACCTCGTACGCCCAATGTATCGAGGCGGTTCAGCCTCCTATAAAAGGGGTGCGAGGGTTCCGGGCAATTTTGCTCAACTCCTTTCCTTCTCCTGCGTTTTTACGCCGTTTTGCGTGCATGCAATATACCGAAGCCCTGGTTTTCATATCCGAGTCCCGAAGGAAGTTTCACACTCACGAGATTCTCGAGAATCCCGAGATTTCAACTCTCTCTAGTTGAAGTTCTGCTCGATTCTTCTCTCGACTTCTTCAAAACAACCACTTCAATCAAGTGAGTTCATACCCCTTTTTTATACTCCTTCAAATACTTTATAATGTACTTTTAATACATTTCGGGGGAGAATACAAGTAAACACACGGTTAACCCCGAGTGAAAACGTGAAAACTCTTGTTATACTTTGCATACATTAGATTTATACAAAATGCATAGTATCCAGGTTAGCCATCTTGTTAAACCATTTTATGCATTCAAAGAACTTATGATTTTATGCTTTATCAAACATTGTGAAAGAGGATAAACATTGCATACAAAACTATCACTTTAAATACAGACTTAGTTGAGAATCTGTGAGACGATTACATCTTCAATGCTACCTTTTGGTTAAAAGGTACTACCTAAAGTCCTATCTATTATAACCTGAATCTCCCGATGGGAGAGTGTGTCAAATGTGTATAGATCTATACGGGAAGTCATGATCCTGCGCCCTGACTGTTAGCTACAGTCCTTTGGGTGACAGTTTGTCATAAACGTTTCGACGCCTGAAGACCGTCGCCACAGGCATATTATGTTTAGTATGGTTATAAAACTCACCGGATAGACAATTATTATGGTATTCTGATTTTATGAACAAGTAGCTATTAATACTAATCTTTGTCTATCAAGTGCGATCTTTTTGTAGTTTTATTTCATAAAACTATGCCTCAACCTTCTAAGCATTCCAGTTGCTTTCGAATTTCAGTCTTGGACATTAGAGACTGCCTATTACTTTAGGAAAATAAGGGATTTTCCTGTATCCAAAACAATCAACTAATAGGAAAATAAGGGATTTTCCTGGTACAACTATTTACAATTCATAACACGAGCATTCATATGCATTTCATACTTTTATAAGAAAATAAGGGATTTTCTTGGAAAAACACACAAACTTTGGAATGGCATACACTTTTCTCAAAACCGCTTATGAACTCACCAACTTAATTGTGGACACTTTTTCTTTGAAATAACTTGTATTCCCAGGGAACCGCTAAGCAGGTTTGGAAACCAACGTTTGAGGATTAATGCTCTGACCTTAATTACTTCTTTTGAAAGATGTTTATGTATTTATCTTTTGAACATGTAAAGAATACAATTATGTAAACATTTTGAAACCTTTATATGTATGGTGGTGTATACTTTCCTTACTATGAACTGTTATCATACTAAACATGACGTCCTCCGCCCCGGAACGTTTCCGCCGTTCTGGTTTAGGGGTGTGACAGAGATGAGGATACTTCCGCTTCGATTGATCCTCACGCTCCTAAGTGAATTCAGTTCCTCACTTGGCATTCCAGCGAACCTTCACTATCGGTATATGGCTTTTTTTAGTTTGCTTGACCTCCTGGTCCATGATCACTACGACTCTTCCACGAAGTTGAGGCTCTTGTTGATCTCGATCTCGTCGAGTGGGATTACAAGAGTCTCATCGGACAGACACTTTTTCAAGTTCGAGACGTGGAAGGTAGAATATACGTTACTGAGTTTGCGGGGTAGGCTGAGTCGTGGATGCTTCTCTACTCTTTCTTACTACGAGAGTAGATACGTAGGTCATTGTCACACCCCCAAACCAGAACGGCGGAAACGTTCGGGGGCGGAGGACGTCATATTCAGTATCATAACACTTCATAGAAAGGAAAGTACACACCACCATACATATATAAAGGTTTTAAAAATGTTTACATCATTGTATTCATTACATGTTCAAAAGATAAATGCATAAACATCTATCAAAAGAAATAATTAACGCCAGCGCGTTAATCCCCAAAAGTTGATTTCCAAACCTGCTTAACGGTTCCCTGAGAATACAAGTTATTTTAAAGAAAAAGTGTCAACAATTAAGTTGGTGAGTTCATAAGTGAATTAGAAACATTGAATGCCACTCTAAAATGAGTATATATTTTCCAAGAAAATCCCTTAATTTCTTATAAAAGTGTGAGATGCATGTGAATATATGTATTAAATAATATAGCTAGTTGAATCAAGAAAATCCCTTATTTTCCTATTAGTCGTTTGTTTTGTATACAAGGAAAATCCCATAATTTCCTAAAGTAATAGTTAGCCTAATGTCCCAGACTAAAAACCGAAAGCAAAAGACATGCTTTAGAAACTTGAAGCATAGTTTTATATAATAAAACCCATTAGAAGATTTCAGTTTGTTAGATGAAGAATAGTTTTAATAACTAACCATTCATCAATCAAAAGTACTATAATAATTGTATATCCGTTGAGTTTTATAACCATACTAAACATAATATGCCTGTAGCGACGTTCTTCAGGCGTCGTAGCGTTATGACAAACTGTCACCCCAAAAGATGGACTGTAGCTAACAGTCAGGGCGTGGGATCATGACTTCCCGTATAGATCTATACATATTTGACACGTTCTCCGAACGGGAGACTCTGGTTATAGACAGGACTTGTAGCGATACCTTTTAGCAAAAGATAGTATTTGAAGATGTACACGTCTCATGGATTCTCAACTAAGTTTGTATTAAAGTAATAGTTTTGTATGCAAAATTTATCCTTTTTCACAATGTTTGACAAAGCATAAATCATAAGTTTTTAGAATGTATAAAACGGTTTAGCAACGATGAATACTTTGGAATTACTAAATACTTTGTGTAAATCTAGTGCATGCGAAGTATGACAAGAGTTTTCACATAGTAGTACTAAATCACAAGTGATTCATTTGATAAAAACGAGTACAATGAAATTTTATGAAATAAACGATAATAACCGAATGTTTACTTTTATTCCTCCCCTAAAAGAGTATAAAAGCATTAAAAATGTATTTAAAGTGTGTTTGAAGGGGATATGAACTCACTTGAAAGTTTGAAGATAGCGAGATGGAAAACCGGGCAGAGTTTCGTCTCGGAAAACGGATTTTTCTCGGGATTCTCGGGAATCTCGAGAGTAAAATCGATCTTCAGGACTTGAGCAACAAGATCAGGGCTTTGAGGTAGTGTGGGCACGGAGAACGAGGCAAAACGCAAGAAAATAGGGAGAGAATGAGCAAAATTTCCGGGAACCCTCGCATTTCTATATATAGGGGTGCTGAACCACCTCGGTACGCGGGGCGTATGCTTGTACGTAGCGCGTACTCGTACGTCATGCATGACCGAGTCCTCGACTGCCTCGGCTTCGGATGGGACGGAAAGGGTGTAGCTTCGCATAGGGGCGACGTGGACGGACCGAGACCTAGGCCCTCGCGTACGCGGGGCGTACGAGGGTACGCAGCGCGTAACCCAGATGAGGACGCTGACTCCTCCTTCGGATATTACCCGATTTTTTATTTAAATTTATATATAATTTATTTAATAAACTTCAAAAAATCATATCTCCTTCATACGAACTCCGTTTTCGATGGTCTTTATATCCACGCGTAGGTGAGATTATGCTCTACAACTTTCGTTTAGACTCTGTTGGCAAATTATGAAATTATTTTTTATTATTTATTTATAAAATATCGTGACTAAGGAATTTCTTTAAAAATTCATAACTTCTTTATCTGACGTCCGTTTTTGCCAGACTTTTTACCGCTGAAATACCATTGCCGAGACCTTCGATTCTCGTTTAGGTCGTTCCGGCCAAAAGTCGCTCGATCTCCGATTCGAGTTTTTAGCTGTCTGCTGCTAAGCCGTACTTGGAAAAATCCTAACTTCAATATACGAAGTCGGATTTGGGCATTCTTTTTACGTGCGATCCTGGTTTAATGATATTAAACATAGTAGGAATTTAAATAGATACTTTTTGGTCATTTTATTATCAAATTTAATTTTATTAACTCCAACGCGGTTACAATACTTGACTTTTTAGGTCATTACAAAGAGTTGAAATATCGGGTTGTTACATCATCCCCCCGTTAGAGGGAATTTCGTCCCGAAATTTTAATGCAAAAGAGAAGTCTTAGGGGCTGAGGAAGAGGTGCGGATACTTCTGATGCATTTGGTCTTCCCGGTCCCATGTGAACTCGGGTCCTCTCTTAGCATTCCATCGAACCTTTACTATTGGGATGTGACTCTGTTTAGTTCGTTTAACTTCCCTATCCATGATCTCGACGGGTTCTTCCACAAAGTGAAGATTTTCATTTAGTTCGATTTCATCGAGTGGAATTACAAGTGTTTCGTCAGACAAACACTTTTTCAGGTTCGATACGTGGAACACTAGATGTACTTTGCTAAGCTCGATTGGAAGTCGGAGTTTGTAGGCCACTGGACCAACTCTTGAAATGATTTCAAAGGGTCCAATGTACCTAGGATTTAGCTTCCCACGCTTTCCAAAGCGTATCATGCCCTTCCAGGGTGAGACCTTTAGTAGTACACGGTCGCCAATTTGGAATTCCAAGGGTTTACGTCTCTTGTCGGCATAACTCTTTTGCCTATCCCTTGAGGACTTCAGTCGCTCTCGTATTTGCACAATCTTTTCAGTCGTTTCTCTGATGATTTCCGGACCAGTGAGGGTGCTATTAGGGACTAGACCTTTTGCCAATTGCGTGTCGCCCACTTCTGTCCAGTATAGAGGTGATCTGCACTTACGGCCGTAAAGGGCTTCAAATGGAGCGGTCTTGATACTAGTATGATAACTATTGTTATAAGAGAACCCGACCAAAGGTAAGTGAACATCCCATGCCTTACCAAAGTCGATTACACATGCTCGCAACATGTCTTCCAAGGTTTGGATCGTCCTCTCACTCTGTCCGTCAGTTTGTGGGTGGTATGTTGTACTCATATCCAACCTTGTTCCCATAGATTTTTGCAGTGATTGCCAGAATCTGGAAGTGAATTTGCTGTCTCTATCTGAGATGATGGACGTCGGTACTCCATGAAGTCGTACGATCTCCAGGATGTAGGTTCTTGATAGTTTTTCCATCCTATCAGTTTCGTTGATCGGTAAGAAATGAGCGGACTTGGTTAATCTATCGACGATCACCCAAATAGTGTCTTGGCCACCCTGAGTTTTGGGCAGTTTCATTATAAAGTCCATAGAAATCTGCTCCCATCTCCACTCAGGTATTTCAGGTTGTTGGAGTAAACCTGAGGGTTTCTGGTGTTCTATTTTCATCTTGGCGCAAGTCAAACACTTTCTCACATAGGTAGCAATCTCAGCTTTCATGTTTGGCCACCAGTAGAGTTGCTTGAGATCTAGATACATCTTGTCTGACCCTAGGTGTACGGAGTATGGAGTCTTGTGTGCCTCGCTCATAACTACCTCTCTGAATCCACCAAACTTGGGTGTCCAGATTCGGTTCATGAAGTAGCGTGCTCCGTCACTCTTGATTTCTAAGTTCTTGTCCATTCCTCTAAGGGTCTCACCTGTCACGTTTTCGGGTTTCAAGGCCTCTATTTGAGTTTCCTTGACTTGCGCTGACAGGTGCGAATGGATCGACATGGCTAACGACTTCACCCTTCGGCCAGAGTACTCCTTACGACTAAGGGCATCGGCCACGACGTTTGCCATTCCCGGATGATAGCGAATCTCACATTCGTAGTCGTTGAGCAATTCGACCCAACGTCGCTGTCTCATGTTTAACTCTTTCTGGTCGAAGATGTGTTGGAGGCTCTAATGGTCTGTAAAGATAGTGCACTTGGTACTGTATAGGTAGTGCCTCCATATTTTAAGAGCGAAGACCACCGCTCCAAGTTCTAAGTCATGAGTGGTGTAATTGACCTCATGCGTTTTCAGTTGTCGTGAGGCATATGCAATAACTTTTCCCCTCTGCATTAGCACACAGCCCAGTCCTTGCTTCGAAGCGTCGCAATACACGACAAAATCTTCGGTCCCCTCTGGAAGAGAAAGGATGGGTGCACCGCAAAGGGCCTGTTTCAAAGTCTGAAATGCAGCATCTTGCTTTTCTCCCCGGTTACAGGTTACACCTTTCCGGGTTAAAGCGGTAAGAGGCTTTGCGATGCTGGAGAAATTTTGGATGAATCTTCGATAATAACCAGCAAGACCTAGAAACTGGCGAATTTTGGTTAGTGTTGTTGGTGCGGACCAGTTTTTGATAGCCTTGATTTTTACGGGGTCCACGTGGATTCCTTCCTTGCTGACCACGTGACCGAGGAAGTCCACCTTTCTAATCCAAAACTCACATTTTGAGAATTTTGCATAAAGTCTCTCAGTCCGTAACGTCTCTAAGACTTGTCTCAGGTGTTGACTATGTTCTTCTTTATTCTTTGAATAAATGAGTATGTCGTCTATGAATACTATCACAAATTTATCCAAGAATGGACGACATACCCGATTCATTAGATCCATGAATACGGCCAGGGCATTGGTTAGTCCGAACGGCATCACTACGAATTCGTAATGTCCGTACCTCGTTCGGAAGGCCGTCTTGGGAACATCACTCTCCAGGACTCGCAACTGGTGATATCCCGACCTCATATCGATCTTGGAGAAGTAGTTGTCTCCTTGGAGTTGATCGAATAAGTCGTCGATTCGGGGTAGGGGGTATCGGTTCTTGATGGTAAGTTTCTTGAGTTCTCGGTAGTCGATGCACATCCTGAACGACCCATCCTTCTTTTTCACGAATAACACGGGTGCTCCCCAAGGCGAGAAGCTCGGCCTGATGAATCCTTTTCCAAGTAGTTCATTCAGTTGGCCGGATAGCTCCTGCATCTCTGCCGGGGCTAATCGATAGGGTACTTTGGCTATTGGCGTAGCTCCGGGAACCAGATCGATTTTGAATTCGACATGTCTTGCGGGTGGTATTCCCGGAAGATCCTCGGGAAAAACGTCGGGAAATTCGCATACGTCGGGCACATTCTTGACGTCCGGGACTTCGCGCTTCACATCTACAACGTGAGCCAAAAACACTCGGCACTCTTTGCGTAGGTACTTTTGAGCCCGAATACTTGAGATGATACGAAGAGTGGTACTAGGTTTGTCACCCAAGACAAGGAAGGTTTTGCCGGTTGGCAGATTAAGGCGAACAACCTTATCGTAACATAAAATGTCCACACGATGTGAACTCAGCTAATCCATGCCAATGATGACATCGAAACTCTTAATCGAGACTGGCATGAGGTTGATTGGAAAGGGATTATCGTTTAGAGTTAGGGTGCAGTTTAAGTATATCTCCTTAGTGCCTTCGGTTTTTCCGTTTGCCATTTCTACTATGAATGATTCACTTAATGATTGTGGTATTGGTTTTAGCATGCCTTTAAAGTTGTGACTCACAAAACTCCTTTCCGCTCCACTATCAAAAAAAATGCATGCATACGAGTTATCGAGAAGAAACGTACCCGTAACAACAGTAGGGTCCGCAACGGCTTCATCTTGTCCCATTGCGAAAACTCGGCCCCTTCCGGTATTCCTGTTGTTTGCCTTCGGGCAGTCCCTGCGGTAGTGTCCCATGTCTCCGCACTCAAAGCAGGCACGGCTCACTCCGGTGTTAGTTGTGGGGGCGGATTGTTGGGTTGGCTCTTTGCAATAGCAGGCTGTATGTCCTTTCTTATTGCACCTAGTGCATTGAAGGTCACGGCAGAGACCGTGGTGGTGGAAGTTGCATTGGTTGCACTTTGGAAGTTTCCCCCTGTATGAGCTTGTGGGCGCAGAGTTGGTAGGTACAGTAATCGCGTGGGTCGCTACTACTTGTTGTTTCTTGGGGTTCTCCTGGAGGGTTTGTCCCCTCCTCTTGTTCCAAGGCTTACTCTGGCCCTGAGCCTCCTTAGGTGGATTCGCGGTTGCTGCAATGGTACCCTGTTTCACTCTGTGGTCGATGAGTCGTTGAGCCAGGCGTTTAGCGCTGTTGTAGGTGATAGGGTTGGAAGCTAGTACATGCCCTTGAATCTGGGGTGACAACCCCCAAATGTACCTTTCGACCTTCTTTGATTCCGGGTTGACCATGGTAGGGCACAAAGCAGCGAGGTCGTTGAACCTAGTTGTGTAGGCGACTAGATCAGACCCAGCCATTTTCAGATTCCAGAGCTCCTGCTCAAGCTTTTGCACTTCGCCCCTTGGGCAGTATTCTTCCAGTAGTAGAACCTTCAGTTCTTCCCAACTCATGGCGTTAGCGACAGTGAGTGTCACTGAATTTACATGGCTTTTCCACCAAGTGAGGGCTCGATCTATGAAGGTGCAAGCAGCAATCCTGACCTTGCTTGTTTCTTGGCATGAGCAAATCTTGAAGACTGTTTCGGTCTTTTCGAACCATTGGATTAGTGAAATGACTCCCCCACTGCCATTAAAAGTCTTTGGCTTTGAGTTGGAGAACTCCTTGTAAGTACATTCCCTTACATGGCCCTGGCCGGTGCCACGATTGGGATGATTTGTGCTGCTTCCTGTACCTCCATTTGCATTGGAGTTTATTTGAGAGACGGCTGTTGTTACTGCTGCTGTGATAGCAGCCTGGACCATGGCCAGATCATATGTCAGTGGTGGAGGTGGTGGTGGGGTGGCGTTGGTACGTGCTGATCTATGAGGAGGCATTACGTTGCTAAAAGAAAAAAATGAGAGATTATAAGTTTTGTTGGTTGCGAGTTGAATGATATTGAGTTAACTTTCTTTAATAGTTTATGAATTTGGTTTGGCCAACACAGGGTTTTGAGCTTGATTCATAAATAACGTTTAAATAGATGTACTTATGAATTGATCGGACTACTCATAATTAAAACAAGAAAGAGATATGTCCCATATATATTAAACATATAGTTGTGTTACATCCGAGTTTAGACAAAACTTTTTAAATTTTCTAAAGGTCTCCGATTACAGAAAGTTTTAAAGAAAATTATATTCTTATCCGAAGTCCTAATTTATAACAAAATTTGAAATCCTGGCAAGCACTATTTGCGACGTAGGTTGCGCTTGGAGCTTGACTACGTATCTGATTGCTTCGATTCCATTAGACGCCTATCAAAAGCGGCTTGTTGCTCCCTTAACTCGGCTAGGGCTGCAATCATTTGTGCCTGAAATGCCTCAGTTTGGAGTTGGGCATGGTCCTGAATTCCATCCAGCCTACGGATGTCAGAAGTGTGGACCTGTACTTCTACGTTGATCTCGCGGATCCGGTTGGCTTGAACTCCGGATTGATAGCATTGGTTGGCTAGTTTGCCAACCATGACTGGAAGTGCTCGGTCTGTCGATCCCCCGCCTCTGACATCATAAAAGTCTCGGCACATGTCGTAGGGAGGGCGCAAGCTTTGTTGTTGGCTCCATTGGTGGAGGTGACTTCCCCACACAGGAGTGGGTCCTTGGAAGTTCCTCACATGGACAGGAAGTTGTGGGGCCGGTGGATTGATAACCTCTGGCTCTGAATCCGTACCAGAGTCATCTCCCTCATCCAATTCTATCGGCTCTTCGTCTTCTTCGGAATCTTCTTCGACCTATCCTCCATTACCTTGGTTGGGGTAGTAGGGGTCATTAGGGTGGTAGAATCCAGCCATTGAGTCTGTACAAGAATAGGGTTAAGAATTGGCTATAAGCTAGAGTACATGAAATTTACCCTTAAGTTTAATAGCTAATGACAACACAAAGACTCCCTTAGAATTATGTAATGATGTGCTTTTGGTAAGTTTTAAATTTGTTGTCCATTGCAGACACTCCTTGGCATACGTTAGTCGGCTCTTGGACAAATATAATTGATCAGGCTATATTCTTCCCAGTTCCGATTACATGTCCCAAGGCATACCCGCACTGCACAACTTATTTATAATACTCTTATATTGTTTTAATTATGATACTGACCATGTTATTAATATGAAATGAATGAATGCCTACTTTACAAAAACTAGATAAATTTAATTTTAAAAGTGTGACTCTTACTCAGAGTGTTTTTGCCCAGTTGTGTTTATAGTTGTATACCAAAAATTGTTTTGATATACTTAATTGACTATAAACAATGCTCTGATACCAATCTGTCACACCCCGAAACCAGAACGGCGGAAACGTTCGGGGGCGGAGGACGTCATATTCAGTATCATAACACTTCATAGAAAGGAAAGTACACACCACCATACATATATAAAGGTTTTAAAAATGTTTACATCATTGTATTCATTACATGTTCAAAAGATAAATGCATAAACATCTATCAAAAGAAATAATTAACGCCAACACATTAATCCCCAAAAGTTGATTTCCAAACCTGCTTAACGGTTCCCTGAGAATACAAGTTATTTTAAAGAAAAAGTGTCAACAATTAAGTTGGTGAGTTCATAAGTGAATTAGAAACATTGAATGCCATTCTAAAATGAGTATATATTTTCCAAGAAAATCCCTTAATTTCTTATAAAAGTGTGAGATGCATGTGAATATATGTATTGAATAATATAGCTAGTTGAATCAAGAAAATCCCTTATTTTCCTATTAGTCGTTTGTTTTGTATACAAGGAAAATCCCATATTTTCCTAAAGCAAAAGACATGCTTTAGAAAGTTGAAGCATAGTTTTATATAATAAAACCCATTAGAAGATTTCAGTTTGTTAGATGAAGAATAGTTTTAATAACTACCCATTCATCAATCAAAAGTACTATAATAATTGTATATCCGATGAGTTTTATAACCATACTAAACATAATACGCCTGTAGCGACGTTCTTCAGGCGTCGTAGCGTTATGACAAACTGTCACCCCAAAAGACGGACTGTAGCTAACAGTCAGGGCGCGGGATCAAGACTTCCCGTATAGATCTATACACATTTGACACGTTCTCCGAACGGGAGAATCTAGTTATAGACAGGACTTGTAGCGATACCTTTTAGCAAAAGATAGTATTTGAAGATGTACACGTCTCATGGATTCTCAACTAAGTCTCTATTAAAGTAATAGGTTTGTATGAAAAGTTTATCCTTTTTCACAATGTTTGACAAAGCATAAATCATAAGTTTTTAGAATGTATAAAACGGTTTAGCAACGATGAATACTTTGGAATTACTAAATACTTTGTATAAATCTAGTGCATGCGAAGTACGACAAGAGTTTTCACATAGTAGTACTAAATCACAAGTGATTCATTTGATAAAAACGAGTACAATGAAATTTTATGAAATACACGATAATAACCGAATGTTTACTTGTATTCCACCCCTAAAAGAGTATAAAAGCATTAAAAATGTATTTAAAGTGTGTTTGAAGGGTATATGAACTCACTTGAAAGTTTTAAGATAGCGAGATGGAAAACGGGCAGAGTTTCGTCTCGGGAAACGGATTTTTCTCGGGATTCTCGGGAATCTCGGGAGTAAAATCGATCTTCGGTACTTGAGCAACAAGATCAGGGCTTCGAGGTAGTGTGGGCACGGAAAACGAGGCAAAACGCAAGAAAATAGGGAGAGAATGAGCAAAATTTCCGGGAACCCTCGCATTTCTATTTATAGGGGTGCTGAACCGCCTCGGTACGCGGGGCGTACGCTTGTACGTAGCGCGTACTCGTACGTCATGCATGACCGAGTCCTCGACAGCCTCGGCTTCGGATGGGACGGAAAGGGTGTAGCTTCGCATAGGGGCGACGTGGACGGACCGAGACCAAGGCCCTCGCGTAGGCGGGGCGTACGAGGGTACGCAGCGCGTAACCTGGATGAGGACGCTGACTCCTCCTTCGGATATTACCCGATTTTTTATTTAAATTTATATATAATTTATTTAATAAACTTCAAAAAATCATATCTCCTTCATACGAACTCCGTTTTCGATGGTCTTTATATCCATGCGTAGGTGAGACTATGATCTACAACTTTTGTTTAGACTCCGTTGGCAAATTATGAAATTATTTTTTATTATTTATTTATAAAATATCGTGATTAAGGAATTTCTTTAAAAATTCTTAACTTCTTTATCTGACGTCGGTTTTTGCCAGACTTTTTACCGCTGAAATACCATTGCCGAGACCTTCGATTCTCGTTTAGGTCGTTCCGGCCAAAAGTTGCTCGATCTCCGATTCGAGTTTTTAGTTGTCTGCTGCTAAGCCGTACTTGGAAAAATCTTAACTTCAATATACGAAGTCGGATTTGGGCATTCTTTTTACGTGCGATCCTAGTTTAACGATATTAAACATAGTAGGAATTTAAATAGATACTTTTTGGTCATTTTATTATCAAAGTTAACTTTATTAACTCCAAGGCGGTTACAATACTTGACTTTTTAGGTCATTACAAAGAGTTGAAATATCGGGTTGTTACAGTCATTTATAAGGAAAATGATGAACTGATCCATGTAAGGACAGCATACCTTATTCATCAAGTTCATGAATACTACAGGCGCATTGGTCTTATCCGAGAGGTATCACTACGGACTTGTAGTGTCATTATCGAGTTCGGAAGGCCGTCCTCGGAACATCTTCCTCTGATACTCATAACTGGCGATACTCGGATCTCAGATCCATCTTTGAAAGGAAACTCGTTCCTTGCGGTTGGTCAACAATCCATCCATGCGACGCAGAGGGTAATGATTTCTAATGGAAATCTTGTTGAGGTCTCCATAGTCATGCACATACTAAACAATCCGTCTTCCTTCTTGAAGAACCAGACTGGAGTTCCCCAGGGTGCGAAACTCGGTCTTATATAGCCATTGCTGAGTAGTTCGTTAAGTTGACCGGACAGTTCTTGCATATCTGTAGGTGTTAGACTATAGGGCGATTCAGTTCTAGGGGTAGAATTTGATTGGATTCTAAGTTTATTTGCATGACAGCATGATCACTCTTAGTCTTGAGTAGTCTCCGTCCTGAAGTTCATATTAGGGGTCATACTTGGTTCATCAATCACAGCTTCGCGTATAATAGTCGTATATAATTAAGATTGAAAAGGCAGTTGAATAAATGATTCTTATTTATGCTCACAACCAAACAAGGAAAAGAAGTTAAAGCAGAATCATCAATTCTAAACCTGTAGAACCTTGATTATATATCACCCTTGTGTATACATTCCTCAGCGATAGATCAACCGTATTGGTCTTCGGATTGAACTTGATGTACTGTACGAGTGGTATTCTGGGAAGGTTTGCTGAGGTTTCTTCGGGAAGGATACATAACATAAGGTACTCTATGCATGAGTACCTCGGAGTTCTTGAATGTCGGCTTCGCTAGAAAGGCAATTTCGGAGAAATATATGTACGCATGAAACTGGTATTGTGAGGATCGAATCGACTCAAGTTGTATGATAATATCGGACTACTCGGAATAAGAGGCGTTATACTTAAATCATAAACGATGTTACAAACAACACAACAGTGAAACTTCTAACAGAGTTTCAATACTTTAGATTAACTACAAGACTACTGCTGTGAACAAGGTATACTTCAAAAAGCAAGTATACACAGCACGAGGGCCCCTTGATTGACGGGATCTCGCAAAGGATACGACTCGAGTTGCACTAGTTTTATACAAGTGTTAAGAATTGACTCGAATGATGGTGAATTTATAAGTGTAATTAATTACTGCGATTTGGAAGTGTACCCATAAAATAGTAGGATCCTTCGATGTCTTTTATTGTTCTGGGGTCAAACTCCTCCTGTTCCCCCGTCGCTCTTCTCTGTTGGTCAGTCCCTTTTGAAATGTCCGATTATGCCACATAGATGGCGTATCCGAGAAATTTAGACATTGGTGGTTGAAGTATTGTGTTGGATCTGAGTCCTGCAGAAGCGGGTAGTGTGTCCGTTCTTGTTGCAGTTCTTGCAGTGTAACAGACAAATGCACTTCGGTAGGTTTCCAACATACTGTCAGTCTGGGTTAGGGAAAACCTGGATACTAGTAGGGATGGTAGTAGGAGTTACAGACGTCGTGGCCGTGAAGGCTGCCACCGATTGTTGTCACTTGTTCGTTCCTTGGGGTGATTTGCCTTTAAATCTATCCCATAATTTTCATTTATTACTCTTGGGTTTGAGATTCGAGGTGTTGGGGTAGTTTGATACTCGTTGATGTACTTGGTAGTTACTTTGATTGGAATTATTGATAACCATCCTACTAACATTTGCATTGTTAGCGTTTAGGTGAGTCATGACAGCTGTCACGGCAGCTGAGACTGCAGCTCGAAAGGTAGTTGCATCAATCTAAAGAGTTGGTGTTTTCTTGATGGGTTGATTACTTTTCTTCGACGGCATGATTCTGTTACACGATAAGAAAATGTGTGCGTGAGCGATTATGGTTGAACCTAGATGTATTTCGATCATTCATGAATGGAGTAGAAGTAAGTTCTCGAGCGTTTGACCTACATCCCTATGATGTAGTCCTAGTAAACGTTAGAAGTAAGTTCATAGAATGGTTACAAGACGATTGCTATCCAACCTTCGACAAGAATTGGAAGTGATCCTTGAGTTAAATTACCATAGCCCAATAACTTGACTAGAGTATGTTTCAGACTGAATTCTAAAAATAGTATGGTGAAAGTATTTGAACAAAGATTGACACAGAAATTAGCCGACTGTCGGTATCCTTGATATTTATGACGTAATGAGTTTGGGAAAATTGACCTTGTAGAAGGTCTTACATCATATCCGGAGTAGAAAATTTTTAGCCGCATAAACGCCTAACTACAAGTACTTACGGTACTAGGGTAGATACATAGAAAAGTGTTACATAGGGCATAGATAGGAAAACGATTCCTTATAACAAGGAAAGAAAGTAAAGCATCTCCTACTGGTGACGGTCATTGTCACACCCCAAAACCAGAATGGCGGAAATGTTCTGGGGTGGAGGACGTCATGTATAGCATCACAACCAATGTATAATAGCAATCATAGCAGCGGAACCATTACATTGAATACTTAAATAAAAATGTTTACATCAATTTGGAAATTGTCTAAAACTTGTTTGGATTTCATCATACAGAATATATATAGAATATAAACATTAGAATCTTAATGCTGCAACTCCTCAAAAAACCAACATATACCTATCTACGGATTTCCTGAGAATACAAGCAGTTTTAAAATATCAGCATAAAGCTAGTGAGTTCATAAGCAGTAGTTTGTAATGAAACTTGTTGATGAGCTAGCAGAAATGTTTGTATAGTTTTAATAAAATCCGATATTTTCTCTAATGAAAATTTAGTGTTATCAGTTCTGTAGTAAATCATGAATATCTGCATGTTCCAAGAAAATCCGATATTTTCTTTTGTGAAAATATAGTGTTATCAGTTGTGTAGTAAACCATGAATATTTGTTACTGAAAACTGTAGTGATATGCGAATATACTACCTCATGTGACTAGCTAACACTAATCATGAAGTATAAGTATTTTTTTTATGTGAAGCCATTTCATAATTGGTTCTGTTTGAAAACCTTGGCTTTGGCCAGTGTACGTAGTGTGTTTTAGTTCTATTTAGTATAAATAAAACAGTTGAAGAGTGTCAGATTGTAAACTAAAGGTGATTTATACATAATGTGAGTCGTATAACAATACTTGATATGACTAGAGACCTTTCCAACGTTCTTTAGGAGTCCAGTTAAATGACATTTGTCACCCTCGGCATGTCTGCCCAACTGTAACTAGCAGTTCGGGTGTGAGATTGTCAGTCCCGAATAAATCTATTCACAAATCTCACGCTGTCCCTCCAGGAGACTCTGGTTATACTATGATAGGATTTATCCTTGTACACCTAACGCTACAGTAGTGAAGTAGCGCCTCACAGTATCGTACAATCTAGTTTACATGTAGTGTAGTAGCGTTCTACCGTACTGAAAAACCGAATGTATACCGTTCGTAGTGATAACTACAGTTATGAAAAATGTGATTGAGTAGTGTTGCAAACTATAACTATTCTCGTTCTTAGTGCATACGTTTAGTAGTAACAGTTTCTATAATTATTATGTCTAGAAAAATCCCAAACTATACCGATTATAGTTTGCATGAATAACGTAGTGAATAGCGAATCCGAAAAATTATGAAATTTCAGTGAAAAACGACCCTTATGCTCAACATAGCACAAAAGGGTTAAAGTATGAGAATTTCATGAGTTTTGAAAACATTTATGTTTAGCTTGTATTCCCCCCTGAAAACATTAAAAATACGGAAAAATGTAGGGGTATGAACTCACCTCGGGTGATTTGAATAAAGGATCGATATGGAATGCGGGATGTTTAAATGAAGCGTTGAACACAATTTGATCCTAATCAACAAGTAATGACACATAAAGGAGTCAAATGATGGTATTTCACCACTAGATGTGATGAAGAACCATTCTATGAACTTGGGACTACTTGCACTAAGTGTTAGGACCTCAAAGGATTGCATGAGTGAGGTGTATGGCCCCTTTAAAGGTGTGTACCGCCATGGGTGTGCGGCCGTACACTCATGATGGGAGGTGCCTTTGAGGTGTTTTCAAGGTCCATACTTGCATCCATGAAGTGTCCTAGGCCCATACTTGGTTGTAGTACAAGTTTAGGGTCTTAGAAATGGATTTGTGGTCCTATGGTGTGCGTGTATGGTCGCACAAATGTGTGTGCTGCCACACACCTGAGTGTATGGCCGCACACAAGAGTGTGCTGCCGCACACATGGGTGTGTGGTCGCACTCCTTCAATGAGATGCAGAACATGACGAGACTTTCATGATTTCGCACACAGGGGTGTGTTGCCGCACACATGGGTGTGTGGTCGCACTCCTTCAATGAGATGCAGAATATGACGGGACTTTCATGATTCAAGGCCTAGATCAAGAGGTTCTTCATGAACAAAAAGTTAAGGAATGGATTACTCACGTTTTTTGAAGCTTTGGAAGGTTCAAAGTTGGAGAAACTTGAGAGGAAATGATGTTGTGTGTTGCCAAGGTGCTAAAGCAATGAAAGGAAGGGGGCTACCCTTTATATAGGAGTGTGAGTGTTGCCAAGGTGCTAAAGCAATGAAAGGAAGGGACCGATCCTAGCAAGGATCTCGAATGGTCCAACGTACCTTGGGTTTAGCTTTCCACGTTTTCCGAAACGTATCATGCCTTTCCAGGGCGAGACCTTCAGAAGGACGTGGTCACCGACCTGGATCTCCAAGGGTTTTCGTCTCTTATCGGCGTAGCTCTTTTGTCTATCCCGAGATGCTTTCAGTCACTCTCTGATTTGTACGATCTTTTCAGTTGTCTATCGAATGATTTCAAGACCCGTGAGAGTGCTGTCGGGGACTTGGCCCTTGACTAACTGTGTGTCACCCACTTCAGCCTAGCACAGAGGGGATCTACATTTGCACCCGTAGAGGGCTTCAAACGGCGCAGCCTTGATGCTAGTATGGTAGCTGTTGTTGTAGGAAAATTCGACCAAAGGAAGATGAGTGTCCCACGACGCGCCGAAGTCGATGACGCAGGCTCTCAATATATCTTCCAATGTCTGAATTGTTCTCTTACTTTGTGCATCAGTCTGAGGATGACAAGTTGTGCTCATATCCAACTTAGTTCCAAGTGCCTTCTGAAGCGATTGCCAAAACCTTGAGGTGAACCTGCTATCTCGGTCAGAGATAATGGATACAGGTACCCCATGAAGGCGAACTATTTCTTGAATGTAGATCCGTGTAAGTCTCTCCATCTTGAAGTTTTCTTTGATTGGCAGGAAGTGGGCAAATTTAGACAACCGATCGACAATCACCGAGATGGCGTCATGCCCACTCGGGGGTCAAGGTAACTTGGTGATAAAATCCATTGCTATCATTTCCCACTTCCACTAAGGTATTTTTGGTTGTTGAAGTAAACTTGAGGGCTTCTAATATTCCACCTTCACCTTGGCGCAAGTCAAGCACTTGCCCACGAAGGTTGCAATCTCCGCTTTCATGTTTGGTCACCAATAGAGCTATTTAAGATCCAGATACATCTTATATGAACTGGGGTGAACAGAGTATTTCATCTTGTGAGCCTCATTCATGACAACCTCTCTATACCCACCGAACTTTGGGGTCCAGATCGGGTTCATGAAATAGTGCACTCCGTCTCCCTTAACCTCTAAGTTCTTGTCCATTCCCCTCAATGCTTCATCCGTCACTTTCTTTCGTTTCAAGGCTTCCTTCTGAGCCTCCCTAATTTGTGCGGATAGATGGGAATGAACGGTCGTTGTCAATGATTTCACCTTTCTCCCGGAGTATTCCTTTCGGCTGAGGGCATTTGCTACCATATTGGCCTTGCCAGGATGGTAGCGAATTTCGCACTGATAGTCATTGAGTAGCTCTACCCATCGTTGTTGTCTCATGATTAACTTTTTCTGATCAAGGATGTGCTGCAAGCTCTTATGGTTGGTGAAGATAGTGCACTTGGTTCCATAGAGATAGTGTCTCCAGATTTTCAATGTAAAGACAACTGCTCCCAACTCTAGATCATGAGTTGTGTAATTGACCTCGTGTGTCTTCAACTGCCTCGAGGCATAGGCGATGACTTTTCCTCGCTGCATGAGCACACAGCCTAGGCCCTGATTGGATGCATCGCAATAGACCACGAAGTCTTCCGTCCCTTCGGGCAAGGACAAGATAGGTATGCGACATAGTGCCTGCTTCAATGTTTGAAATGCCTTCTCTTGCTTGACTCCCCAACTAAAGGTTACACCTTTCTATGTCAGGGTAGTCAAGGGTTAAGCGATTCTGGAGAAGTTCTGGATGAACCTGCGATAATAGCCAGCGAGGCCCAAGAATTGTCGGATTTCTGTGGGTGTTTTAGGTGTAGACCAATTCTCTATCGCTTTGATCTTGGAAGGGTCTACGTGAATACCTTCCTTGCTAACCACGTGTCTAAGGAAATTTACCTTCCTGATCCAAAACTCGCACTTCGAAAACTTCGCGTATAGCTTTCCGCCCTTAATGTTTCCAACACCCGTATCAAGTGGTGTTTATGATCACTCTCACTCCACGAATAGACAAGTATGTCATCGATGAACACGATCACGTACTTGTCTAGGAAAGGGCGGCACACTCGGTTCATCAGGTCCATGAATACTGCCGGTGCATTGGTCAGACCAAAGGTCATTACTACAAATTCGTAGTGTCCATAGCGATTTCGGAATGCTGTCTTAGGTACATCATTCTCGTGGACTCATAACTGATGGTACCCTGATCTCATATCTATCTTTGAGAAATAACTGGCTTCCTAAAATTGGTCAAAGAGATCGTCGATTCTAGGTAAGGGATATCGGTTCTTGATGGTCAGCTTATTCAGCTCTCGGTAGTCAATCACATCCGAAAGGATCAATCTTTCTTTTTCACGAATAAGATCGGAGCTCCCCAGGGTGAGGAACTCGACCTTATGAATCCTTTGCTGATCAGCTCATTGAGCTGGCCGGATAATTCTTGCATCTCTGTTGGCGCTAAACTGTAGGGAGACATAGCCACAGGAGTACCTCTAGGGATTAAGTCGATATGAAACTCGACTTGAGGTTCGGGAGATATTCATGGGAGATCTTCAGGAAAGACATTAGGAAAGTTGCAGACTTTGGGGATGCTCTCGAGGTCTTTAACTTTTTGCGTTCCATCAACAAAATGAGATAGAAACGCATAGCATTCCTTCCGTAGGTACTTCTGAGCTTTGATACACGAGATGATATGAAGGTTTGAACTAAGTTTGTCACCATAAATCATGAGGGCTGTCACACCCCAAAACCGGAACAACGGAAACGTTCTAGGGTGGATGACGTCATGTCAAGTATAAGTGTATCACGAAGTGGAAACGTTAATAAGTATAAGTGAAGTATAAGTGTTATCAAGTATAAGTGAAGTAGAAGCGTTATCAAGTATAAGTGTATCACGATGTGGAAGTATAACGAAGCAGTAGTATCTAACCAAGTAGGAGTATGAAAACATGGAAGAAAACTTTGGGAAAACCTTTATACTTAAGAAAATCGCGACTTTGTATTCTTTTGTAAAACAAGTTTGAAAACCTTTATAAATCCTTTGAAAACCTTTCATAAACACATTTTGGTTATAAATTTGATAAAACAATATAAGTAAAGATTTGAACAAGTAAAGACGATTTAGAAAACCATTTATAGTATCATACTCGGTAAAACAGTTGATAGTGTAGTAAATCCTTGTGCATGCAGGTTATCAATCACATGTGATTGATATGATAACTGGCATGTTTAACTTGTATTCCCCCCCCCATAAAAACATGTAAAAACATTTAAAAGGTTAATTCGGGGGTATGAACTCACCTGATGTAACTGGATCCGACGAAGGTGTCGGTTTGGTGCTCGGTGTCAACTAAAGACTTGAACACACTTAGTGAACTATTAACATATGATGACATATGTTTACATACAGTTAGTACATATAATACTAATTAAACAAGTATACGCATCCTAAAGTGCGGAAAACACTTTGGTTAAGTGCTTGAAGTGTCCCGGGTAACATTTAAGGGTGTGTATGGCTTAAATAGGGAGTTTACTCTCCAAGAGTAAACTCTTTATAGAGTTCACAGCCCTGGGACTAACTCCCATGAGTTTACGATCGTAACCTCATGGTGAGGGTGTTCTAGGATGCGAAAATGTCTTATATCACTTGTGGAATTTTGCTAGGTCCAAATATAATGCACATGAAGGGGTTTAAAGCTTTAAATGGACCATCAGAGGAGTTTACGGCCCTAAACAAGGAGTTTATAGCCGTAATCTCCTATATGTATATTCCTTTTGTGTTTTAGGGTCTTAAATGGTAGAGGATAAAGTTCTATGCACTTTTCCAAGTCAAATGGGGGTGTTAGGGCATTATTTGGCCATCTTTTGGGAGTTCACGGCCCATGGACCAATTCTATGGGGGTTTACGGCCGTAAACTCCTATTTCCTTGGTTTCTTTAATGTTTAAAGCATTTACTTCAATGGGGGTTGCTTCTAGATATTTTCCAAGGCCATAGGAGGTGTTTGAGGGCATTTCTAACACTTGATTTTCAGTTTACTCCCCATGAAGGGGAGTTTACGGCCCAAGCATGTTCTTGGGCAGTAAACTCAAGTTTACTCCCCAAAAGTTATGTTCAAGGTGTCCTAAGTCCGTTCCCATAAGTCATTTAACCATATCTAAGCCTTAGGGGTAGTTTTGAGGGGTTTTGGGGCTTAAAACCCCCACTTAAGGGTGTTCACGGTCCAAGAGTGCTCTTAGGCCGTAAACACCTAATCTTGCCCCTATTTGATGCCTTAAACACGATTTTGCATGTTATCTAAGCTATACAACACGTTAGGATAGATTACTTACTAGTTTGGGGCTCGAAACGGGCGTTTTTGGCTCGAAAACAAGTTGTAGAGAGAGAGAGAGAGTGTGTGTGTGTGTGTAGAAAGAGAGTGAAAAGGGTGGAAATGAAGTTTACTCTCCCTTATATAGGGGCTTGAGTTGAGGCTCAGTGAAAATTTACCCGATACTGCCGTTAAACGGGGCTTTTGGTGGCACCCGATTTAGTGGTCGTATTTTGACTTGGTTGGAACTAAAAGTTTTCCAATGGATTTATGAGGGTTTTTTTTTTAATTTGTTTCAACCCCTACCAAGTCATTATAAAAGTCCCAAATTAATTAACCAATCCAAAGGTTAACAGACAGTTAAATAAAGCGAGGCTTATTAACGGAACGAGAGGTTAAAAATGACGGAAATAAATTTCGGGTTGTCACATCATCCCCCCGCTAGAGGGTACTTCCTATTCGGTTGGACCTCGCACTACCAAGTGAACTCTGGCCTGTGCTTGTCATTCCATCAAACCATCACTTACGTGATGCGAATTCTGCCTCATGCCGTTAGCGATTCCTACAATTTCGTCTAAGAAGTTAGGGTTCCCAATGGTTTCTATCAAGATGAGTAGTATACGAAGAGTGACGTCGGGAAAACACTTATCAAGTCTAAGAAGTGCATTGATATGTGGTGAAACTTGTGGAATTTCCGAAAGTAGTAGTGGTCTGACGAGGGTTGGACCAATATCCGTAAAGAATCTCCGATGGTCCTAAGCTCTCCGAAGGGTAGAGCTTTTCAGTACATAGAACATAGTGTACTTCTATGGCGAGATCATCACTGGCGTGATTCGCCATTCCGAAGTTCCAAACGTTCTCTCTCATACTGGAAGTGTAGTCCTTCAGATTGGTTCTTAAAAGTTCGGGTTGTCCTTGGATTCGTGTTCCCTGTTGATTGGCTCTCCGAGGTTTTTTGGATCATCGGATGGATTGCATGTCTACTGGTATCTGTTTGCTGTAGATTGGCTATCTCAATCTTGTGCAAAATGAATCTGCACTTCCGATTCTTGAGATGTTTCTAACGGAAACTCTCCAGATCGGGGAGATAGGGTTTCACCAGGCGAGTGTTGGACTATCTCAGGAGGTGGTTCTACTATTTCTGCGCGAGATAGTATTCGTGGAACACCTAGTAGTCCAATGAATCTCTAAGACATGCCCTATTCTGTAAGGCTTTGGCTTATTTTAGTGCGGAAAGCGCGTACTCTTGTACAACCCATTGACTAACACCTAGACCGGTGTCTAGTCCATAATCTCTTCGAGATCTGGGTTATAAGGCTTATCACAACCTACTTCCGCACTTTGTTCATGTGTTCTTGGTTGCGGAGGTTATCCTGTGGTTCTCGGTATTCTAGTGTTCGCTTCGGAGAATGCATTCTATCGTCTATAGGGCAACGGTGACTTCCTCCATGTAAGGGGACGGAAAGTTCTAGGCACTACTTGTCGGTAATGGGGTGGACTACGTTCCTGAGTAGTGCAAACATCTTCTGCAACTACTCATCCAAAGGTTATGAGTTTTTCTCGGTCTAGGTCAAATCTAGTGGGTATAGGGTTCCATCACTCGGGACTTTGATCTCCATTATATACCACCCTTAGACATATGCTCAATTACAGTGGTCAGTCCCATGAGTTCTATTCTCTTGATTCACGAACTTGATTGCAAGGTACGAAGGGTCTTTCTGGGGGATCTACGGAGTATGTTATTGTCTTCTGGGATACCTGCAGTGTCTTTCGCTTCGTTTTCTATCTGTCTAAGGATGGTTGGTCAACAGTGCGCAGTACTCTTCTCCTAGGTACTTCGGAAGGTTCGAGGTAAGAGGGACGACTGGCGGATCGCATTAGGTCTTATTATCTTTATTATGTTTAGGTTCAAAAGAACCTTTATTTGCCGAAATGGCTACGGGAAAAGTACTTTTTACACAGCACTAAGGATTTACACACGGTTGCACGAAGTCGAACCATGATTGATAGAGTCGTCGAAGTTGGCACACCTAGACATGATACAATATGAGGGTCAATAGAGTCATGTGCCGCACAGGCACACCAGTTCTAGGCGTCTCGGGTTTCATCCCGTGTGTCACTGTCGCGGATACTTGGACCGATAGAGTCAACGCGGAACTATAGAGGGTCTTGAGTGTTTCTGAGTAGAGTACCTTTTCATGAATGGATTCTCACAAGGAATTTCTATAATCGCCTAACATATACTAGTCATGCATAATTAAGGTGGGGAGGACTGTTGACTGAGCGACTCCACCCTAAATCCACAACCAAATGAGGAACAGGAAATGAGGCGGCATTCACTCACTCTAGGTCTATCCATCTTAATTATACATGGTCGTAACGTATATATCTAGCCATTATAGTTTTACCCAATGAAGTTTTAAATTTTATAACAGTGTTGCGAATTTCACCTTAACGAGGAAGTAATTACATTTTGAATTAGCCTTTTAATGGCTTCGGTTAGTTATCTAAGATTGAGAGACGTACCAAAATCTATTGGGTCCCTAGATGCTTCTCCCTAAGCATTAGAGTTAGATTCCTCATGTGTCTTTGTTGTTTCCTTCAGTTGGGCAGTCCCTTTTGAAGTGTCCAGTCTCACCACATAGACGGCAAACTGGATTGGTCGTCACATTGGTGATTGATGCAATACACTCCACCGGGGTTCTGCAGACGCGAGCAATATACCCCGTTCATGTTGCATCTAGCACAAAAGATTTCCAGGCACATACCATGATGATGGTAGCTACACTTTCCGCAATGGGGAAGGCTTCCTAGGTATGGTCTTCTTGAAGTAGGGATGGAAAGGCTGGCAAGGGTATTAACTGTCTCAGCTCGTAGTCCTTCGGAAGGTCCTTGAGCCGAGGTACTTCCTTCCTCATTCTGGAACTTTCGCTTTAGTGGAGTTGACTGAGGTTCTTTGGTGGCTGGGTACACAGAGGTTCCCTGCTGCTTTCCACTACTAGGATCGGAATTTCCGATAGGGCTCTTGCTAACGTTGGCGTTGTTAGCATTCAGTTGAGCCATGACAGCCGCAACGGCTGCCGAGACTGCAGCCTGGAACGTAGCTTCATCGAGTAGGAGAGTCGGATTCTTTTCAGTGGATAAGTTACGATCCTTCGGAGGCATGGTTTTTCCTATACGGAAAAGAACGCAAGCTGACGAGAGACGATGGTTAACCCTGGACATATCTGTCCTTACTATGTTAGGCCTAAATTTTCCCGTGCCTTGGATATTGGTTGCCTGAGTGTCGACCTACATGCCTATGATGTAGTCCTGGTATTCAAAGTAGGAGTGTGAGTATCGGAGAAAGCCATAAGATGGGAGTCGTTCCTACTAAGTTACCTTTATACTGGGAAAGTTTTCACTCTCCGGCTTGGAAAGATTTGATAACAATTTCGAACGAAAACCACGGGAAGAAAGGCTCATGAAGACTTATGGCTAAACATCCTCAATAGAGGTGTGGGGATCCGCTCTAATCGCGTTACTTGCAACGGGAAAAGGCGATTTACCTAACACATAGCGTGAGTAGGGTGATAACTAACTCACTAAATTGTATTATTTTATGGGTGTATTAGCGTGACGAACACGAGGAATAGACACTTCTCGGGTCCCATGTACTGGCTCCCTTGGTCTGCCTTATATCCCTGACTGGTACCGACGTTGGTTTTCTTCGGATGGTTACCTAGGGTTCTTTTCTCGTGAAGACATGTTGAATTTCTACTCCGCCTTATTTCCGAATCCGTCTCTAAGTGTCATCACTTCATGATGGATGACTGGAAATCTCAGAAGTTTAGGCAAACTTCTCTCCGATGTCCCTAAAAGGTATAGGCACTTGGTGATTTCAATATTCTCGACCTAGTTCATTCATTTCCGAACTGGAAATCTTCTCAATGTACTTCTTCTGGGTCTGAATCAACTCTTCTGTCAAGCACTGAAGTGGATAGGGTTTTCTATAAGGTTCGTGCGAGAATGAAAATGTCTAAAGAATCCTAAGAGATTATTAACATTTCATTGGGTGATCCATATTGAGTCCTGCTACGATTACATAGGGTATACAAATCATATATAGCTTAGATCTGATAGGCCTTCGAATATGTGATACTACTCTATATCCACATCCCAACGAGGAAAAGGAAGTAGAGTGAAACCACACATTCTTAGCCTATGGGATCCTTATTATATATAACCTTGGGGGCATACCCTCTTGTAATTGTAGGTATATCAATAAGGATCTTTTTAGTTCTTCACACAAGGTTATCTATGGATCCTAAAATACCCCTATGGTATTTTAATTTCTTGTTTGTTCTTAACTTCTTGAATATGACTCTGGGATTAGTGTGAGTCTTTTAGTATTCCAAAATACTCCCATAGTATTTTAAACTTTATGTTTGGCTCTAGCATTCCTAGTTGGTAAGTTTCAGACCTGTTGCAACACCACTATCACTCCCAAGCACACGTTCATCACATCTCGAATAAATGTAGTTGATAAGGTTACATTTATTCCAGCTTACGATTACATAACTGCCCGGGTTTGACGGCAATGCTCAACATCCAAAGATTTTTATTGTTCTTCTTGTGATACTTGTGTTCGAGTGTTTAGATTATGGATGTTCTTATACTTTGGTGACATATGGTTATATTTTTAAAGTATAATTCTTGGTAAGAGTGTTTTATCCCTATGTATTAATAGGCTGTATATCTTTTATGAATTGATATACTTAACTCACTATAAACAATGCTCTGATACCAATCTGTCACACCCCAAAACCGGAACGGCGGAAACGTTCTGGGGTGGATGACGTCATGTCAAGTATAAGTGTATCATGAAGTGGAAACGTTAATAAGTATAAGTGAAGTAGAAGCGTTATCAAGTATAAGTGAAGTAGAAGCGTTATCAAGTATAAGTGTATCACGAAGTGGAAGTATAACGAAGCAGTAGTATCTAACCAAGTAGGAGTATGAAAACATGGAAGAAAACTTTGGGAAAACCTTTATACTTAAGAAAATCGCGACTTGGTATTCTTTTGTAAAACAAGTTTGAAAACCTTTATAAATCACTTTCATAAACACATTTTGGTTATAACTTTGAAAAAACAATATAAGTAAAGATTTGAACAAGTAAAGACGTTTTAGAAAACCATTTATAGTATCATACTTGGTAAAACAGTTGATAGTGTAGTAAATCCTTGTGCATGCGGGTTATCAATCACATGTGATTGATATGATAATTGGCATGTTTAACTTTTATTCCCCTCCCCCCATAAAAACATGTAAACGCATTTAAAAGGTTAATTCGGGGGTATGAACTCACCTGATGTAAGTGGATCCGACGAAGGTGCCGGTTGGGTGCTCGGTTTCAAGTAAAGACTTGAACACACTTAGTGACCTATTAACATATGATGACATATGTTTACATACAATTAGTACATATAATACTAATTAAACAAGTATATGCATCCTAAAGTGTGGAAAACACTTTGGTTAAGTGCATGAAGTGTCACGGGTAACATTTAAGGGTGTGTATGGCTTAAATAGGGAGTTTACTCTCCAAGAGTAAACTCTTTATAGAGTTCATGGCCCTGGGACTAACTCCCATGAGTTTACGGCCGTAAACTCATGGTGAGGGTGTTCTAGGATGCCAAAATGTCTTATATCACTTGTGGAATTTTGCTAGGTCCAAATATAATGCACATGAAGGGGTTTAAAGCTTTAAATGGACCATTAGAGCAGTTTACGACCCTAAACAAGGAGTTTATGGCCATAATCTCCTATATGTATATTCTTTTTGTGTTTTAGGTTCTTAAATGGTAGAGGATAAAGTTATATGCATTTTTCCAAGTCAAATGGGGGTGTTAGGGCATCATTTGGCCATCTTTTGGGAGTTTACGGCCCATGGACCACTTCTATGGGGGTTTACGGCCATAAACTCCTATTTCCTTGGTTTCTTTAATGTTTAAAGCATTTACTTCAATGGGGGTTGCTTCTAGATATTTTCCAAGGCCATAGGAGGTGTTTGAGGGCATTTCTAACACTAGATTTTCAGTTTACTCCCCATGAAGGGGAGTTTACGGCCCAAGAATGTTCTTAGGCAGTAAACTCAAGTTTACTCCCCAAAAGTTAAGTTCAAGGTGTCCTAAGTTTGTTCCCATAAGTCATTTAACCATATCTAAGCCTTAGGGGTAGTTTTGAGGGGTTTTGGCGCTTAAAAACCCCACTTAAGGGTGTTCACGGTCCAAGAGTGTTCTTGGGCCGTAAACACCTAATCTTGCCCCTATTGGATGCCTTAAACACGATTTTGCATGTTAGCTAAGCTATACAACACGTTAGGATACATTACTTACTAGTTTGGGGCTCGAAACGGGCATTTTTGGCTCCAAAACAAGTTGTAGAGAGAGAGAGAGAGAGTGTAGATAGAGAGTGAAAAGGGTGGAAATGAAGTTTACTCTCCCTTATATAGGGGCTTGAGTTGAGGCTCAGTGAAAATCTACTCGATACTGCCGTTAAACAGGGCTTTTGGTCGCACCCGATTTAGTGGTCGCATTTTGACTTGGTTGAAACTAAAAGTTTTCCAATGGATTTATGAGGGTGTTTTTAATTTGTTTCAACCCTTACCAAGTCATTATAAAAGTCCCAAATTAATTAACCAATCCAAAGGTTAACGGACAATTAAATAAAGCGAGGCTTATTAACGGAAGGAGAGTTTAAAAATGATGGAAATAAATTTCGGGTTGTCACAAGGGCTCCGCCAGAGGGAAGGTTGTGCCGAATAGCTTTTTCGAAACAAAGGATATCAGCACGATTGGAGCTCAACCAATCCATACTGATAATGACATCGAAACTCTTGATAGATATAGGCATAAGTTCAATAGGAAAGGAATGATTGCCTAAGGTAAGAGTACATCCTATGAATATGTCGTTCGTGCTCTCTTTCTCTCCGTTAGCCATCACGATGGTGAACGTTTCGGTTAAAGGTTGCAATTTACATTTGATTAGGTGTTTGAATGCATGACTAACAAAACTCCTTTCCACACCAGAAATGAAAAGAATGCATGCATGAGAGTTGTCAAGGAGGAACGTAACCGTAACAATGGTAGGATCAGTGACCGCTTCATTCTGGCCCATTGCCAAAACTCTCCCTGTATTGCCACCAGTCGTTGCCTTGGGGATAATTTCTCTTGAAATGCCCAACCTCTCCACATCCATAACAAGCTTCACCGGCACCTGCTCCCATGGTTTGGTTGGTGGGTTGGACAGGCACCTTGCAGTATCGAGGTGTGTGACCCTTCTTCCCACACCTGTTGCAACTCAACTCACGGCAGGGTCCGTGATGATGGAAGTTACACTTGTTGCACAAAGGTAGTTTTCCAGCATAAACATTGGTAGGAGTTTGGGTGGTTGGAACAGTAGTTGGGGCAGCAGCAAGAGCAGTAACAGCATGAACTGCCACTGTTTGTTGTCTTGGAGGGCTCCTGTGAAGACTGACTCTTTTCTTTGTTCGATGATTTCTTCTTCTTCGCACCACTTTCCTTCTGTGGCTCAGAAACAACTGCCTCTTCGTCTAGATCAACCCCATTATCGATCATAATTTGTGCCAGATCCATGGTACTCTCAAATGTAGTTGGTCTAGAACCCAAGACATTTCCCTTGGTGGGTTGTGTCAGCCCCCAAATGTACCTCTCGATTTTCTTGCTTTCCGGGGTGACCATTCTCAGACAGAGAAGTGCCAGATCACAGAATCTAGCAGTGTAAGCAGCAATGTCAGAACCCTTCATCTTCAAGTTCCAAAGTTCGTGCTCCAACTTTTTCACCTCGCCCCTCGGGCATTATTCAGCCAGCATGAGTTCCTTCAGTCTTTCCCAACCCATGGCATTAGCTGATGGTAGGGATAGGGTTTTGACTCAACCATTCCACCAAGTCAAAGCTCTGTCAGTGAAGGTGCAGGCGGCGAACTTCACCTTGTTGGCTTCGGAATAGACGCAAATTTTGAAGATGTATTTGATCTTCTCGAACCATCGAGTCAGAGCGATGACTCATCCATTTCCATCGAAGGTTTGACCGAAGTGTCCCAACATCCAAATACTTTTTGTGTTGTTCCACTAATGACACGAATTCTGTTAGGTATGCATGCTCGTATACTTTTATAAAAATACTTATATTTTTGAAAGTATATTTTTTTAAGTGTAGAGCACTTAGGCCCCTTTAGTGTTTATAGTTGTATACCATGTAAGGTTCGGTATACTAGTTCGCTATAAAAAAGGGCTCTGATACCAATCTGTCACACCCCAAAACCAAAATGGCGGAAACGTTCTGGAGTGTAGGACGTCGTGTATAGCATCACAACCAATGTATAATAGCAATCATAGCAGTTTACATCAATTTGGAAATTATCTTAAACTTGTTTGGATTTCATCATACAAAATATATATTAAATATAAACATTAGACTCTTATTGCTCCAACTCCTCAAAAACCCATCATATACATGTCTACTAATTTCCTGAGAATAAAAGCAATTTAAAAATATCAGCATAAAGTTGGTAAATTCATAAGCAGTAGTTTGTAATGAAACTTGTTGATGAGCTAGCAGAAATGTTTGTATAGTTTTAAGAAAATCCAATATTTTCTCTAATGAAAATGTAGTGTTATCAGTTGTGTAGTAAATCATGATTATTTGTATGTTTCCAAGAAAATCCGATATTTTCTTTAGTGAAAATATAGTGTTATCAGTTCTGTAGTAAACCATCAACATCTGTTACTGAAAACTGTAGTGATATGCGAAAATACTACCTCATGTGACTAGCTAATGCTAATCATGAAGTATAAGTGTTTTTTATGTTAAGCCATTTCATAATTGGTTTTGTTTGAAAACTCTGGCTTTAAACAGTGTACGTAGTGTGCTTTAGTTCTATTTAGTATAAATAAAACGTTGAAGAGTGTCAGATTGTAAACTAAAGGTGATTTATACATAATGTGAGTCGTATAACCATACTTGATATGACTAGAGACCTTTCCAACGTTCTTCAGGCGTCGACTTAAATGACATTTGTCACCCTGGGCATGCCTGCTCAACTGTAGGTAGCAGTTCGGGTGTGGGATTGTAAGTCCCGAATAGATCTATTCACAAATCTCACGCTCTCCCTCCAGGAGACTCTGTTTATACTATGATAGGATTTATCCCTGTAAACCTAAGGGTACAGTAGTGAAGTAGCGCCTTATAGTATCATACAATCTAGTTTACATGTAGTGTAGTAGCGTTCTACCGTAGTGAAAATCCGAATGTATATCGTTCGTTGTGATAATTACAGTTATGAAAAACGTGATAGAGTAATGGTGCAAACTGTAAACTATTCCTGTTCTTAGTGCATACGGTTAGTAGTGAAAGTTTCAATACTTTAATGTTCAGAAATATCCCAAACTATACCGATTATAGTTTGCATGAATAACGTAGTGAATAGTGAATCCGAAAAACTATGAAATTTTAGTGAAAAACGACCCTTATGCTCAACATAGTACAAAAGGGTTAAAGTAAGAGAATTTCATGAGTTTTGAAAACATTTATGTTTAGCTTTTATTCCTCTCCCCCCCCCCCCTAAAACATTAAAAATACAGAAAAATGTAAGGGTATGAACTCACCTCGGGTGATTTGAATGAAGGATCAATACGGAATGCGGGATTTCAAGTGAAGCCTTGAACACGATTTGATCCTAGTCAATAAGTAATGACACATAAAGGAGTCCAATGATGGTATTTCACCACTATATGTGATGAAGAACCATTCTAAGAACTTAGGACTACTTGCACTAAGTGTTAGGACCTTCAAGGATTGCATGAGTGAGGTGTATGGTCACTTTAAAGGTGTGTACGGCCATGGGTGTGCGGCCAAAGGGTGTGCGGCCGTACACTCATGATGGGAGGTGCCTTTGAGGTGTTTTCAAGGTCCATACTTGCATCCATGAAGTGTCCTAGGCCCATACTTGGTTGTAGTACATGTTTAGGGTCTTAGAATTCGGTTTGTGGTCCTATGGTGTGTGTATGGTGGCAAAAATGTGTGTGTTGCCGCACACATGAGTGTGTGGTCGCTCACAAGAGTGGTTTGCCGCACACATGAGTGTGCTGCCGCACATATGAGTGTGTTGCCGCATACAGGAGTGTGCTGCCGCACACATGAGTGTGTTGCCGCACACATGGGTGTGTGGTCGCACTCCTTCAACGAGATGAAGAACATGACGGGACTTTCATGATTCAAGGCCTAGATCAAGAGGTGCTTCATGCACAAAAAGTTAAGGGATGGATTACTCACGTTTTTGAAGCTTTGGAAGGTTCAAAATTGGAGAAACTTGAGAGGAAATGATGTTGTGTGCTGTCAAGGTGCTAAAGGAATGAAAGGAAGGGGGCTACCGTTTATATAGGAGTGTGAGTGCTGTCAAAAGTGAGTGTGCTGCCAAGGGAGTGGGTGTGTAGCCGCACACCCGTGTGTACGGCCCTACACTCCTCCAAGAGGTGTGTATGGCCCAATTTTCTCACTATTCAACACTCCGACTCACTCCTAAACTCAACCTTGGTTATATATACAAGCTTAGAACACTTAAATGACCCCTTGAATAGTCTTGAAATCGACAAAACCAGTTGAATATTGATTGAATTGATTAATTGTACAAGATTGAAATTCCAGGTTGTTACAGTCATCCCTCTGGTGAACCCTTAGTTCAGTCAGTTGGCGCTCCATATCAAGCATGTGTCTTTCATACACCCTCTGGCGTACTCGGAGCTTTATGACTTCGGATCGTGTTTCAGTTAGTGCTTGTAGCAGAGCCTGTGGTCTTTCTCAGACCTCTCCCAAGCACTTTCAAGGCGATTTGTGCGGATGGTATGCATTCCTGCATTGGCATCAACCTCTGAGATACGATGGAGAGTTGTCCTGCCCTAGACTTCGCTTCGGGAAACTCTACGGATCAGGATTAGCAAAACTCTGTCTGCTGAGCCTCCTTCGCTTATGCTATAGAAACTTCGGTCTCCATTGAATGGGATGGGCTGATTCTGCTATTCGCTTCATGTCTCCAAGCATTCTGCCAAAGGAGGCATCGGGCCTTGAAAAGCCGGACGAGGGTTAGGATTTGGGTTGGGAGCCACCGGGGGTAGGTTCTCAACCTCGGGCTCGGAGTTAGCTCCATCCGAAAATCCTTCAGCATGGTGATCGTCCAAAAATGGATTGGATGATCATCTTCTGGCTCTTCTCCAAACCATCCAGCATTGCCTTCGTTCGGGAAATACGGGTCGTCATGGGGATGGGGTCTAGCCATGTTATCTACGCGAGAAATGGGGATCAAGAAATAATTACTAGATGTACTATGTAGATAATTATAAGATAATCATCATTAGTTACGTCAATATTTGTAAAGTGCATACCAATTATATGTAATCAAAACAGGATAGGCCTTCGAATAAGGGACCTTAACTCCAAATTCACAATGAACAGGGGTAAAGCAAAAATTAACAGATTCTAAGTCTATGTCATCCTTATTACACATAACCTTAGTGTAGGCACTTAGCAACTATTGACCTATTAATGAAGATCTTTAGTTCCCAACTAAGTAATTTACAGTAACACAAAATACTCCTAATGTCTTCATTGTGGTAGTGTTGGTAAGTTTTTAGACTTGTTGCAATATCACAACCATTCCTGGGCATATGCTAATCACTCCGCGGACCAGCATAGTTGAGCAGGCTATGCCACTCCCATGACTGGCCATACATCCCCGAGCTTACTTGTGATATTCAACAATCGTAATACGTTTTTTTTGTCATTGTGACACTGATTTTAGTATGAATGCAGGCATGTATACTTAGTGAAATATTTTATTATTTAAAAGTATAAACTCTTGGTAAGAGTAATTTAATCCCATTGTATTTATAGTTAGTATATCTTTTATGGGTTGATATACTCAATTCACTATAAACAAAGCTTTGATACCAATCTGTCACACCCCAAAACCAAGAACGGTGGAAACGTTCTAGGACCGAGGACGACATGTAAAGTATCAAAATAAAAGACGAGTCTTGACTGCTCTGTCTTCTCAAAACCTGGTCATCGTACCTGTCTACTGGTGACCTGAGAATACAAGTTATTTTGAAAACGTAGATGAACATTTAAGTTGGTGAATTCATAAGTATTTTAGTGTCATTGATTTGTAAAACTGTAAAGAAAACACATGTAAATGTTTGATGAACAATTTTGTATGAGTATGAAAAGCCTAGAAAATCCCATATTTCCTACTAGTATAAAATGTAGTCTTCTACCAAGACCCGACTGTTTTAAAGGTTTGCTTCTCTGTATGAATGAAGGTTTTTCCCATGTACAACTACTATTATTAAAATATAGTCTACCTCATCGTTTATGTGAATGTGTCAAAAGCTAAAACTAATAGGAAAATTATATAATCATTGAAATCATATCCTTTTCTCTTAGGATAAACACGGCGTGGTAACTCGCCGACCAGTACAACCGACGACATCCGTCAATGTGCAGTTTCCCACTATAGCGAACAGCCGAGTGTAGAATGGTCTGTCCCGTATAATATGTAGTATTATCTCTTCATATAGTATGAAATAGTATCTTTTCATATACTATGTATTAGTATTTATTCATATAGTATGTAATAGTATCTCTTCGTATAGTATGTAATAGTATCTCTTCATATAGTATGTAATAGTATCTCTTCATATAGTATGTATTAGTATCTATTCATATAGTATGTAATAGTATCTCTTCATATAGTATGTAATAGTATCTCTTCATATAGTATGTAGTATATTTTTATAGACTCATGAATGAACTGACTCTTGTGTGATTCCTTGTACTAGGAATAGTAAGTAGTATCTCCAAACTATACCTATTATAGTTACTAGTTATGTACGTGTATAACCAAAGGTATGCCTTTGCTACCCAAAGGTACTGAATTTTCTGATAGAACTTTTATGTCTATATATGTATAGATAATATATAACTAATATTTAGACAACATTTGGACAAGTAACCGATACCCTAAGGCCACATCCAAACAAAGAAAAGGAATTAAAGCAAGCTAGCAGTCCTAAGTCCTTTAAACATTACGTATATAACTATACATATATAGGCATTCATTTGACAATATAAAAGTTTAAAAGAAGTTTTGTAAAACATTCTAAGGAACGATTTAAAGCAGTTTATTTGATATAAACAGTTTTAAAGTATATGAAATCCTTTGTTTGAAACACAATTGTAACAGAATTTGAAAGGAAAGATTTAGTATATAAAACAAGTTTGATAAAGAGTTTAACATGTAAAATCGTTTGAGAAATCATTTTGAAGTAGTTTACTTAGTAAAACAGCTAAAAGTGTAGTAAATCCATAGTTTGATAGTTATTAATCACATGTGATTGATATGATAACTGTCATGATTCAACTTGTATTCCCCCCCCCCCCATAAAAGCAATTAAAAACATTTAAAAGGTTAATTAAGGGGTATGAACTCACCTGTAGTGAGTGGTTTGGATGAATGGATGGTATAGGATGCTAAGTGTCAAGTGAAGACTTAAGCACACACACGGATCCTATTTAACATATATTGACACATATATGTATCCAATTAGTCAATTAACAACTAATTAATCAAATAATGACACCCTAAAACATTGATAACACTTTGATTCAAGTGCTAGGAGTACATTAGGGTTGCATCTAAGGGGTGTAGGGCCTCTCAAAGGAGTTTATAGTCCAAATGGTAACAACTCATGAGTTTACGGACCGTGGTCATTTCCCCATGAGTTACAGCCGTAAACTCATGGTATTAAGTACCATTTTGTGTTTTGAGGTCTTATAAGTCATAAAGAAGTATCCTTACTTCAAGTATAAGCCTTAGGAAGCATTAGTGGCACAATGGCACCACTTTATAGAGTTTACGGTCGTAAACTCTATGTGTTCTTGATCTTTTTGATGTTTAAGGTCCTAAACACTTCAAGGAAGTGATCTAGACTAGTATCCAAGGCTAAGGAAGAGACTAGGGCTCACTTTGCACTTACTAATGGAGTTTACGGCCTTGGGAGATTTCCTTGGCTGTAAACTCATGTGTTCTTGATGATTTCAAGCCCCTAACTCATTATACTAACTTATAAGCATGAAAAGGAGGTAAAGACTTACAGTTTGAGGCTAGGATGGGGAGATTTCGGCCCAAAACACACAAGTGTTCTTAGTTTTCTTGAGAATCTTTAAGATCTAATCATAAAAGATGGGATTGTGGGTGGATTCAAGTAGAAAGGATGTAATCAACACAAGCATGGAAGAGATGGCTTACATATGTGAATATTTGAAGAGAAACTTGAAGATCCTTGGGAGAGAAATCAGATTTCTGTAGCTAGAAGTGGTAGAAATGAAGAAAAATGACTAAGGCTATATATATACCAAGGGGTTTACGGCCACCTTGAGTTTATGGCCGTAAACTCCAAGTCTTGTCCATAAACTCCTCTCTTGAGGGCTTAAGGCTTTTTTGACAGGTTCTAAGTTCAACTAACACGCTTATACACTCCATCCTTTGATGTATGAAAGGTCAGAATGCTCAAACGGACTCTAAACTTTGCTAAAAGTTAGCAGGAGTAAGTTTGACTTTCAATGAAGTGCTTGACTGTATAGGATAGAAAATTTAGGGTTGTCACATTATTCAAACTATCCACAGTCAATCATACATTGGAAGTACATATTGAAGCAAGACTGTCATGAATTTGGCTTGTAGATTTGTCTGAATTGTATGAAACATAGCAAAGTTTTTTGCAGCATTCATGAGTGCTCATAAGGTCTGAGTATTGGATTAAACCCACGATCACTTATATCACTTCATGGAATTTAACTCGAGTGATCATGAGACGATAATGTCATATAAGTCTTCAAACCAAAAGATATGAGTTGTTGACTATGAGTTGGTTGTGCATTGATAGTACGAAACCGCTTCAGTAACTTGTTGCTATAAAACATGTTGTTGTGTACAATTTGATGAGCAGTTAGTACAAGCATATGAGTCAAATTTTATCTATTCCTTTTAGTCCTTGGAGGATTAAAAGCGATATCTTGGGCCCCTCAATGATTTTTTTTGACTTATGTGTCGGGACCGGTCAGAACTAAATTGATGTGTTCAATTAATTTCTATGTCAAACAAATCAGAGATCGAGAAACAAACTGCTGGACAATAAGTATGACATTGTTCCATGTATTTTTGTAGTTGATATCTTGATAACAAAGGATTATATGATCATTTATCTAAAATGGAGCGTCTCAGTTCGACAGAGGATTTTAAGAGCTACGATTGCTAGTCGGTGTTTTAAGTCGTATTTGCAATTATAGTTATTAGACTTATCCAAGTGGGAGACTGTTGGATTTCATGTCTAAGCTCATAACTATAATTGGTATGTACTTGACCCGAGAGTAGCATGGTCCATTTTGGGTTGCATGGCACCAGAACAATTTGTATGGACGGACTTATGAGAAGAGGATATTTATGATTTATTAATAGATTATAAGTTCATATATATTAATATGAAATCATATTATTTAACAAGAATTGATCAAGAATTAGTTTGGAATTAATTTTGTGATCAAAAGAGACTAATTAAATATAAGTGGTTGATTTGGTAAATCATTCATTCTAATGGTGTGGGCCAATGATCCATGATTCCTTATGTTGGACTAAACCCATGTGACAGCCCATAGATAATCCACGGATGTTTAAAACCATGGAGCATGAGGAATGTGGAATGTCATGCACATTAGGGTTTACATGGTGTAAGCCTACTGTTGCCACACTATATAAGAGACCCCATGGCTCCTAAAATCGGCACCCTAGTGTTCTTGGAAGAGCCATAACCGATTTTTGAGTGCAACTATTCTCTATCAAGTCCACCGTTGTTGGTGGTGCTATGTGAAGCATTTAAGGCATCACATTTGGGGTGCTAGGCTCTTAAAGGTCCAAGGAATCAAGCTACAAGAAAAGATATGTGTTCTAACTAGATTTTTGTTATACAAGTACCCATGTTTGTATGCTAGTTAGGGAAATGATTTGGAAAATCATTTTACATGTATAATAAGAGAAAACATATATCCAAATCATTTAGGATTGTATGTGCACCTTACGGTTGTTAGGATGCTCAAAACCCTTCATAACCATCATTTGTCCACTTACGACGACGACCTCTCATCTCATACATCCGATTTCTCGCTTCTCTCACGCATTCACACCGATTAGTTCGAAGCAACTCAATTGTATGTTTTCAACACCGTATGCCATTAAACTATTACCCTCCTCTCTTCCTCTCTCCCGGTATTGAAGGAAAATGAGCGATTGATCGAACTAACACACCGTGAACACGCAACACTCCCAAACCAGGTATTTGTAATATTGATTCCACGATAAAGAAAGCAAGTTGACCTTTTGTATTCAGATTTTTTTGAAATCGATTCGCATCTTACAGTAACATTGAAACTTCAAGAATCTTTAAATCAATAGCATCAGGTAAGAATAAAAAATCGACTGTTGATTTCCTAATTTCTTTGAATTATCTAGGTATTGATTTTCTAATTTCTTTTCTTTTATCTTCCAAATCAATTTTATTGATTTCTATAAAGCCCCAAAACCAATTTCTTATTTTGTTGAAAATCTGATTTCGATGGACTATGATTCTATCAGAGTATACCAAAGTGTTTTTTATATGTTTTCTCTTATCCAGCCTCAATTTTAGACTTCAATTTTTTGTTTTGATTTCATGTCAAATCTAATTTTCACTGTGAAAGTTTGTATGTATATTGAGTGTAGGTAGTTAACTAATTGAAAAAGAAGTAAAAGATTTTTCCTGAAATCAACTTGACAAAAATTAGTGTTATTTTTCCATAGTTCATCTGCCTTTTTCTCAACATACTTACTACTATGTGATTTTAACCTTTTTTTTTGTAATTTCTTATTTTCTATATAACTTTTTAGCTATTGTTCATAATGATTTCATCGGTGAAAGTCATGACACCAAATATAGTTCATAGAATAAAAACATGGGTAAGCTCAAAGATTGAATGAACAAAGATGTCACTTTCCAAACGTCACTACTCCAACATTTTCTAACTTCTTAAAATCTCTTGGGTTCTCTTTGTTGGATTAGTGTCTAAGTCCATAACTATTTTGGTATGTACTTGACCCGATTATGAGCATGGTCCTTTTGGGTTTCCTTCACCATAGCAATATGTAGGATGAATTAAGGAGAGAAAGGTTTAAAATATGATTTATTAATATATTATGAGAATAATATATTAAAGGAGAAATCATATTGTTTAATTAATATTAGTCAAGAATTAATTGTTAATTAATTTTGTGGCTAAAAGAGATTAATTAAACTTAGGGGACTGAAGTTGTAATTATAAGATAATTATAATTGGGCTATGGATCACCTAATAATATATAGGTTGGACGAATTCTATGGGAAGCCCATTAGAAATCGTCCAAGGGATATGATTAAGGAGTCCATGGGCTGCTTAGGGCCTAAGCAGTCAAATTAGGGTTTCCTAGTTGTAAACCCTAATAGCCTACATGTATATAAAGGGCCCCTATGCCCCAAAAACGTGGACAAGTCTTCCATTAGGGTTTCCAGCCGTTTCTGGGCAGCCTCTCTTCTTCTCCTCTTCATCCAAGTTGTATATGGTGTTTGTGACTCCATTAGAGGTGCAGCACTTGAGGCACTAAGCTTTCTAAGGCCAATTCAAGCAAGGAATTGATTGTTATTGCTAAATAACAATCAAAGGTAATTCTCTAAACCCTAATTCAGTTTATAATATGTTAGATTTAAGTTTATTAGTCTTGGATTCAAAGCATGTTCAATAGAGAAACCTAGATCCAAGCATTAGGGTTTGTATGAGCACATAGGACTGTTCTTATGCCTAAAACCCAACAGTGGTATCAGAGCCTTGATTGGTTTCAGTTGTATTTGATGCTTATATGTTTTATGAATTTGACAAATTAGGGTTTATGGCATGTAAACCCTAAGGCATGGTGTTTTTCGCAAATTAGGGTTGCAAAACCCTAGTTGGCGATTTTTGATAGGGTTCTTAAATTTTTTTTTTTTGCCTAGCCTCCAAATTTCGAAATTAGGGTTAGGAAACCCTAGGGATTTCGAAAATCCCTTGCCCCCCAAGATAAGATCCTAAATTTTAGGGATTTGGATATTGCCATATCTTGTAATTATCCTTTAAATGTTTAAATTTGGTAATTAAAGATTTTGAATATCCCATCCCATAATTTTGAATTCTAGGGGATTTAAGGGATTAGGTTAAATTAATTGTTTAATTTAAAAGATATCCTTACCAAAATAAAAGATAATTGTCAAATTAATTAGATAATCATTGCCTTATGTGATAAACTTGATTTATTTGAATTATTTGATAGATTATCTTGCAAGAAATTAAATTAGGTCATATTTAGATAATTACTAATTAATTGGTTAATTATTATTATTAGTATTTTGATCTAGAATGTTCTTGCTTATGTTTGAAAAGTTTCAAAACTTGCCCTTAGGTTTTGAAATTTAAATTGTTTGATTGAAAGGTTTAATTTTGAAAAAGGTCTAAATTCTAAAATCCTAATTTTGAAAAAGTTCAAATTACATCCTTATGGCTTTACTAAATTAATTAAAGTGCATAATTAAAGGTGATTTAATAAACCCATAAAGTTTCTGGTTTACATTTAATTAAATTAAAAGTATAATTTACTAAGTTAAACCACCTAGTATTTTAAAAGTGTAAAATACACCCTATACTATATATAACATTAAAAGTCTAATATTATATATATGTATGAGTAAACAATCAGTCTTACCGTTAGTAGGCCTCATTCACGAAGCTGGTCTATAAGGGGTGTTTAAGGAAATTGCCTATAAAATGGCGATTGAATGGGTATCCACTCTTACCCACCGCACTCTTGACTAGTGGAGGGTCGTTAGCCGAACGGGTAGGATATGACAGAAACCTTCCATTATAAGTATAATGAAGTACAAAGTAACTAAATGCTTTTTCAAATTCCCAATTCATAGTTACTTTAGGCAAAATGTGAAATTGCATGCTAACCCATGGAATTACACTTCGTACCCTTGTCAAACATTAGTGGAGCGTGTGTGGTTAACCGGCACACTAATTTGGGGATGACATTGGTGGCGGAGGGTGGCTCGATGCTTATCATAGATCAATGGAGCGTGTGTGGCTAACCGGCACATTGATTAGGTGATTGTAGCATTGGGTGCACCACGTGATTCGTATGGTTATTCACACCTTATTTGTGATCCTCGGCATCCCAGTCACAAATAGTAGGGCATAATCGAGATTAAACATGCCATTGAAAAGTTCAATGAATCTCAAAAGATCTAGGAGTTTCAATTCATTTAAAACTTAATCTTCCTTTTCGTTTTTCATGATGGAAATTGGTAAATCGTCATTTACCTACCTTCAAATATTTTACAACTAGATTACGACATCCCTTTTCTAGGTTGTAGAATATTGTGTTGGATCCTAGCTTGATGTTTCATTTGGGTGTTACATCAAGAATTCTAATCAACTTAACTTGAATTTTCTCCCGTTCTGTAGATGTCTGAATCTTACAATGGTCTTCCCAAATCCTTTGGAACAAGCCTTCCAAATGAAGATGACATTCCGAGATACGATCGAGGAAATGGGAGTCATGCTTCACTTCCTCCACCTCCTCCAATTATTCTCCGTGACCCACAAGTTCAAAGGCTTGAAAAGTTTAAACTCACTCAAGCCCTTTTGGCAAGTAAACACGAAGATGGGAAACCTGTGTGTGCACTCGTCTTAGAGATGAAGTCACACATTGATAGGTTAAGCATGTTGAGTGTCGAGATTTCAAGCGAATTGGCTGTTGACTGGGTTCTTCAGTCACTTCCTGAATCATATAGTGAGTTCGTTAGAGAGTACTATATGATGGACCACGACGTGACCCTAATTGATCTCACCTATTTGCTTATAGCTGCTGAATCAGCAATGATTTGGCGTGCTGGTCAAGCAAATTTGTCTAGTGAATCAAACTCCCAAACTTCAATGGACACTGGCAACATTGGAAGTCCAGAAAGAACTAAGCCTGTGATTGTCCGATGTGCTGTGCCAAAGGAGTCCATTTGCTTTTATTGCCAAGAGAAGGGGCATTGGAGACGAAGCTGCCCTAACTACCTGAAAGATCTAAGAGATGGGAGAGTCAAGATGTATGGCTCTGCTTCAGGTAAAATCCATTATCTAACTCTTTTGAGTTCCTATTCTAGATTCTTAATACATGATGTGATAAGATTACATTTTGATGTTTTGTAGGATCGAAGAAAAGAAAGGAAGCTTGAGGGAAGAAGTGAGCTGAATCTAATCATGAAGAAATGGATTTCGATCGCATTACTTGAAGAATGGATTCTTGAGCTACTACTTGGAGTTAGAATAGATTGTTAAGAAATATGTAATAACATAGTTTTTCAATTGAATTGAATTGTAAGGACAAAATTTTTCCGCAATAAAATGAATTTTGATTTTATCTTATTTATTTATCCTTGCAATGGCATGTATGAAAAATTGATGTTTGAATGTTTCTATTATTAGCAATAATGGATTTGATTCTTAATTATGTTATTTGTGGACATATCAAAAGTTTACCAAATAGGGAGAGTTTCTCATCGCCCAAGTTTCAATTGGACAGAAACTTGGAATCATGCAATGTGTATTGTATGATGAATGAAAAACTTTCACATTTGGGAAACTTAGACTAATTCTTGACAAAGTATCAATTGAAGGACTAGGAGATCGAGTACACTAGGTCGTACATTGATCAAGTCTACCACAAGAATGACAAAGATATTCGTCATGATTTACTAAAGTTTAGTAAATATGGTTATACTTATAAGATTGAGTATAATTCTGAGTTAACTGAAATAGTTTCAATCAATAGCAGAACGAATAAGAAGAATCAGGAAGGCAGAAAGATAAAAGTTTCTCCATTCTAAGAAGAAGGGAGAGTACCTTTTATTGTGTTTTATGATGAAGTCTTAATGATTAAGAACCATATCTCAATTGATCCTCTAAGTGAGTCTTAGTGCATTTGCATGTCTAAGAAGAGGAATCGAGAATTGTAGAAATGGTTAAATCAAAGAGCCAATCATACTTCGTTCCAATATCAAGTCTTAGAGTCATACTCCAAGATTGTGACATTGAGTGACAAGTCTTAAGTAGGTTTATAACACTCATCAAATGTGGAATTTGGAAATGTTTTCTTATTCTTGCACATTTGAAATTGGTAAGTTATGCTGTCTTGGATAAGACAAAGACCAACTAGGACCAATTATGTGAAGTGTTTTGTCTTGATAAGAACTACACTAACTCTTGAATATTTGATTTTTCAAGATGTTTCTTGACAAGAGAATCTTATATGTCAAGGAGTCAGTGGGAGTCTTAATGGTCTTGAAAGGTTTCAAGAACAAATCAAGAATATACCTTATCGATCATCACTAGCACACGACTTGAGGTTTACAACCTATCGTGCTGACATTATTTTGTTTTTGTGCTATTCCAATTGAGTTAATTGCGTATGTGAGTTCTATGAGTTCTCATTTGAATGCATAATAGAGCCTTAGTCGATGGAAAGTACATTGATATGTAAGGACAAGTTACTAAACTACTTGGAAGACATGGTGGGCACTCGTGTTACCATAGGGCAAGAAATCAAGATTAAGAAAGTTCAGTCCATATGAGTTTGGATTTGTCGCAAACCTTGGTTTTGGCAAATTCACATGGATAGGAACTCATACACCATAAAATCTAAGTGTCATAAGATTCCCTCCTTCATGAAAATGACTGTGAGGAAATGCTTTCACTAAGAGAAATCTTAAGAAGATAGCAATTGTGAAAATTGTATTCTCAAATTCGATTATGGTTACGGCATCCCTTTCCATAGTTCGAATTATGAGATTTGGCAATTAGTTTCAACATTTGGAACTTAGTAACATAAGTTCTGAATTGTTTAAACACACATATGAGCTATCTAAGACAAAGGTGTATAAGGTTAAGAAGCCTAGATAAAGGCTTATCGAAGTATCTGGTATTAGAAATATGAATTTCAGAAATTCAATAGGCATTGTTTTTCGGAAAGTTCATTTGTTTTCTGAATACATGTGAAAGCTAGTGGGAGCATAAGTGTTATGCTTATATGATAATAATCATGATAATGGGAGCATAAGTGTTATGCTTGTATGATTATTATGGCGAGTATTGCAAGTTAGCAATATTAATTATAGAAAAACAAAGATTCAATTTGCAAAGTTGCATGGGTTGAAAAATTGTTTTAATATAATTAAGGGAGAGAATATTATACTTCGTTTCAAAATCTAAAGCTTAGATTGAGAAATTTTAATATTTTCAGTCAAAGGATACATTGTGTGTTCTTAAAATTCGATTATGATTACGGCATCCCTCTTCATAGTTCGAATTGTGAGAACATGACACATAAAATATTATGGCAAAAGATTGGTAAAGTATCATATCTTTATGTAATACATTATGCATTGTGTCCCATACGCTTCGGGTATAGGATCGATTGCAAATGCTATAATATTTTACCATTCTAAAATTTTCTAAATGTCTAGCGCATTAAGAGGGAAAAAGGACTAGAATTGGTTTTGACTAAAATAATTAAACAACTATCAAAGGATGATCCAAAGTTCGCTGAGGATTGGTCGCTTGTGAGTAGTTGGAAGTATGGTATTGGATGGACCATATCGACATTATTATGAATAGATAAGATTCTATTAAGAATGAGTTGTCATATGGAAAATATGGAAATATTTCCATATTGGGATCTATGTCTAGATTAGAAACTTTTATGCAAGAAGGATGTTCAAAGGAATGTACTTTGAATGTGAGACTTCACGTCTATGGAATTGTCATGTAACAATTTCTAAGAAAGCACTTTGTAATTTCATTAGCCAAGTGTTGGTGACTTTTGTGCTATGACTTTACGAAAGGATCGTTACGTAAGATGTTAGAATCTAGCATATTCTAGTAGTGCCAAGAACCTTGTGTTCTTACACTAATGATAAGGATTGGGAATTGTGAAATTAGCATCATTAAAAAGGTTTTTCAATTGATCTATTTCACAAAGTAAGGACCATAGGAAACATAGTGTGCATGCTTTATGCATGGGACAGCTGTTGTTGTAATTTAAGTAATAAGTTGATTGTCTGAAACAGTAAACGATAATAATGAGTAATCAATATGGTGGTTAAATAGAAGTGTTTTATTTAATCTCACAAGTTTGAGGCCATATAGGATTAAATATTATTGTTATGTTTCAATTTGCATGTTTTGACTTCCATAATAACTAGGTTATTCAAACATCCACAGTCGGTCATACGTTGGAAGTAAGTATGAAGGAAGACTGTTATGAATCTGTCTGTAGATTGTCTGAAGTGTTTAGACATGGCACAAGTTTGCTGCAGAGTTCATGAGTGCTTTGATAAGATTAGAGTATTGGATTAAACCCACGCTCACTTGGATCACTTCATGGTTTTATCACGAGTGATTAGTGAGACGATAATATTGTATATTCTTGAAACCGAGACATGTGAGTTGTTATTTGTTGGTCGGTTACACATTGATAATAAGTAAACGCACCAGTAACTTGGTGTTATAAAACTTATTGTTGTGTGTGATTCGATCAATAAATGCAAGCGAGCATTTGAGTCGAAGTTTATCCATTCCTTTTACCCAAAGTGGGATAAAAGCGATATCTGTGGGCCTCTCGATGATTTAATGATGACACCTAAGCGCTTGGCCAAGCCGGGACTAAGTTGATGTGTTCAATTGTAGTCTGTTGTCAGTCGCCATAAATCGGAAGTCGGGAAACAGTATAGAGAGAATGATTGAAATTCATGTCTTTTGTCTATACGATATCTTGAGAATGGAGGAATACATAATCCCTTATCTAAAGGACACGCTATCTGATAAGATCAGAGTTAACAGTGGCTTTTGAAAGCTACGATTGCTGATCAGGTTCTGAAGTCATACGGAAAATAGTTATTAGACTTATCCAAGTGGGAGACTGTTGGATTAGTGTCTAAGTCCATAACTATTTTGGTATGTACTTGACCCGATTATGAGCATGGTCCTTTTGGGTTGCCTTCACCATAGCAATATGTAGGATGAATTAAGGAGAGAAAGGTTTAAAATATGATTTATTAATATATTATGAGAATAATATATTAAAGGAGAAATCATATTGTTTAATTAATATTAGTCAAGAATTAATTGTTAATTAATTTTGTGGCTAAAAGAGATTAATTAAACTTAGGGGACTGAAGTTGTAATTATAAGATAATTATAATTGGGCTATGGATCACCTAATAATATATAGGTTGGACGAATTCTATGGGAAGCCCATTAGAAATCGTCCAAGGGATATGATTAAGGAGTCCATGGGCTGCTTAGGGCCTAAGCAGTCAAATTAGGGTTTCCTAGTTGTAAACCCTAATAGCCTACATGTATATAAAGGGCCCCTATGCCCCAAAAACGTGGACAAGTCTTCCATTAGGGTTTCCAGCCGTTTTTGGGCAGCCTCTCTTCTTCTCCTCTTCATCCAAGTTGTATATGGTGTTTGTGACTCCATTAGAGGTGCAGCACTTGAGGCACTAAGCTTTCTAAGGCCAATTCAAGCAAGGAATTGATTGTTATTGCTAAATAACAATCAAAGGTAATTCTCTAAACCCTAATTCAGTTTATAATATGTTAGATCTAAGTTTATTAGTCTTGGATTCAAAGCATGTTCAATAGAGAAACCTAGATCCAAGCATTAGGGTTTGTATGAGCACATAGGACTGTTCTTATGCCTAAAACCCATCACTCTTTCCTTCCAGTCATACAATGCGAGCACCCGCTATCACTATACCAATTTTTATCATATTTCTCATCACATAGTAGTTGCAATCAAGTAAAGAGAGATTTAGGTACCCAATGATTTTTGCATTCTTGTGTATTAGTGTGAAAAGTAATATGAAATGTTGACTTATAAATCCAATTTCGAACCTTTATTTTGAGCTTATCAATTAAATCAACTTCATTAGATTTTGGTACATAAATATAATCATTCAATATCGAAGCATCAACTTTGATTTTCTTTTTTTCTACCTTACTATTAGAAAAATCAACTTTCTTGTTTGCTTTAACTTCTTTCCATTTTAATGTCTTCGAAAATGATTCTTTTAATGAAGTACTTCCACTCATTGATTCATTGAAGTAACTCTTATACGCATGATTGGCTTGTTCTTGAGAATACTCTTTTGACTGAAATTCCGTACCATTATTTTCAAACCAATGATTGAAAATTTTCATTTCATTTTTTCCTTTGACAAATGAAAATTTTAATTTATGCAAATAATATGGCTTTGGAAATCGTGGAGCATTAGGTTTATAGGATACATTTTTCTTCATGACATTTTGTTAGTTTTGATGGACTCATTTGTGAAAAAAAAAATTGTGACTTTTGTTGAAAATGAGCTTGATATTGATTTTGGTATCCAAAATGAGATTCCTTTTGAAATTTTTTATTATTTTATGAAAAAAATCTTTTGAACATTTCTCTTAACATGATTTTGAACTTTATGTTCTTGACCCAACTTTGATTTTTTAGTAAACCATTTTGGTTTTTGTTTTCAACATTTTTGTTTACACTCTTATGCAAAACTTTTGATGATTCTCTTGAAAAATGAGTTTTAGGTTCATATGAAAACATCTTTTGTTGAACTTGTTGTGACTTTGGTTGTCATTGTTTTTGCTTTTGAAATCTCATCTTTTCTTTGAATAAGCTTTGTTTTGAGGTCTCCTATTAGAAATATCTTCTTTTAAACCAGATTTTTAAACATCATTTTTGAAATCTTGAGTCTTCGCTTTTTGATTCATTATCTCCCCAAGTAAAAACTTATCACAACTGGTATTTGACTTGTCCTCTATAACAAATTGAGTACCTTTCACAACCTAAACACCATACTTGTCATTTTTATTATTTTTAAAAAAATATTTTAGACTCCTTTGACCTTAAAAAGTTTTTCATCTATAATTCAAACCATTTTCCATAACATTTTTGTTCGAATAAAAACCTTCATCGGTCACTTTCAAATTATCTTCTTTCAACAAATCATTCAACTTTGGATCAACATTATCACCATTTCCTTTTGTGACGAAAACATGGTATGGAAAATCTTAAAATTGTTGATAAAGCACTGAGTTTTGTTTAAGGAAATGTTTTCATTTTTCTTTCAAAACTTTAGTGTATTCCTCTGAATCCTCAAACACTTGGAGCATTACAAAAGAAATAGATCAGTAGAACAACAATATCACCAGAAACAACAACTACAAAAGAAATAGATCAGTAGAACAACAATATCACCATAAACAACAACAACCAGACAAGAAATTTTAAAGAAAAAACTCACGCATACATGCATAAGTACTATTGAAAAAAAAAAAAGAATTAACTTCCAATTCTATTTCTCTTTTGTTGATGTAGTTCTTCACTTTTGAGCAATAAGACAATCAACGATAAACTTTTGTCAGTTCTTACTAATTTCTAGTGTTTTTTTTTTCAAATTTTACTCAAAGTTCAAATTTTGATTCAAAACCCAAAACCAATGGCCAACAATGATTCAAAACCTCAGAGCCAATTCCCCAAGCTTAAGATTATGTTTATAAACTTTTACAACAACACTAATTTCAAAATCAACCATTGTGTGTGAATAGCACATAAAATTAGGGGATAATGGAGACAGGAACAAATTTGGGACATATGAACTAGAAGCAGAAAACATTGTTTCAAAAATCTAGATGTAGAATACATATAAAAAAGAAGGAAGAGAGAGCTTACCGAAAGTGAAACAGCCAAATGGGGGATGACGCCGGAGGTGAGCAGACGCCGAACGGGGGAAGACGTTGGAGGTGAGAGGATGCCGGAAAAGGGGTTGCAGATGCACATGAGGCACAAACAAAGGGTATAAGGGTTTATTTAGAACGAAGGATGGAACAAACATATGAGACTAAGCCAAACATATCCCATTTAGATCACTAAAAAAATATATAATCTAAATTCTATATTTAGCGATGAAAATTTGTCTCTAAGTAAAAAATATAATTTTGCTACAAATATATTAAAATATTTATAATCGTGTCTAAATTTTAGCTGCAACTTGTCCTCTCAATAAGTGTATAAAAAACGCGTTTAACTACGAAAATTCCCCGTTTATCTTTAAGATACAAATTGCCGTTGCAAAATACAGAAAAATTTTGAAATTTTCAAAATTTAATTAGCGACAACATGTCCTCTCTAAAGATGAGTTTTTAGAGACGACAAATGTCGTCTCTAAAATGTTGGTCGCTAAAAGGTTGTTTTCTTGTAGTGCTTTTAAATTGTAGATCTATAAATCAATAGAAAATAAATCGTATATACGTACGATAAATTAATAAACAAAGAATGTTGTGTCCTATGTCATTTTAAAGTTTATTAATTTTGTTGCTCTACAGTTGATAGAATCAAAAGATTGTTAGAATACATAATGGTCCTTTAAAGTGTCATTTGTGTCGTCAATTAAAAATGAATTTATTGAATATATTTTGAACCCAATTAAATAACGATAATCAATATAGTAATTTTTTATTTTTATGTTTTTTAGCGTCTTAAGTATTTTTATTTGGATTGTAAATAATCATATTTATGTTAATTTATTATTCAATATTTCTCTCTCTCTCTCTCTATATATATATATATATAGTATGTCCCATCAAATGTCAAATTTATTATAAAGGGGAGTGGGTAATATTTAAGTACGATAAAACTATTATTTTATAGATTTTACACCAATACCATAATATTTTATTGAAAAGTTTAGATGAATCAATGAGAACCCTGGTGTTTACTTCTCATTGGTATGTTTAAGAGGATTTTAGTCATGGTCTGGCAGTATTAGGTATATAAGGAAAAGGGAAATCTGCATGTGTATCAGAACTACAACCAGAAAAGAATAGAGATAAATCAGTATTCACTGACCACCATCTCTCGTTTCTAAAACCCTAGCTAGAAGCTAACAAACAAGAGAAGAGGGGAGCCCCCACAAATTTAGGGCAAAAGCCAATGAACAGATGACAGACAAAGTATTATAATAACACTCGATTAAAACACACACAACAAGAATGCCAGAAGTCAGAAAAAGGCCAAAAAAAAAAAAATTCTGTTAGACTGTGAAGTTAAGCCAATCCGGTAATTTATTATAGCCTACAAGATCTTGGATCACCCTTTAACTAACGTTCACATCAAATATATATATATATATATATATATATATATATATATATATATATATATATATATATATATATATATCAAGCCATGTTGTTGAAAGTGGAGGGGGGCTTCGGTAAATTTGATGTGAACGTCAGTTAAAGGGTGATCATATATATATATATATATATATATATATATATATATATATATATATATATATATATATATATATATATATATATGGGTTCAATTGAGAAAATAAAAAAAGTTGACAATAAGGGAATCATTCTCAGCCACTCATTTTATCTAAGTATAAAAAGACACGGTGACAAACTTGTAAATATTATAACAACCTTCAATCTTAAATACGTAGCTGTAGAGAGTTAGATTACAGTTCAAACAAATTCATCGTTCATCATCCAAATTTCTTCTCCAACTTTCAACAATCATCCAGATTTCTTCAATTAAACCATCATCAACATCATCTAGTGCTAATCAATCATCGATCTTCGTCAATAATCAACACGATTCAACAGTTAACAACAAAAATTCGTTTTTGGTTCTTTTAATTCAACCTTCAATTGTGTTTGAATACGATCAGATCTTCAAACATCTATGATTAATTATACTCACAGCGTTATTAGATCAATGTCATCGATAATCAACAAAAATTCACTTCATATCATTCATTCAACATCGATTATCAAATAAAATTTCAAAATTGAGGTTAGAAAAAGATCAAATCGTTTTTTTTTTTGAAAATTTTCATATAATTCTCTATCAATCTACTATTTTGTAAGATTTAAATAGTCAAAATATCATGATTTTAACATTTTTAAAAAAAGTTAAATTGTATGCACTCCAACTGTTTGATGAAATGCATAAACTAAATTACCATGTTATATTCATATATGAATATGTTTTCTCAGTATATGATTATTAAAACAAAAAAACAAATATGCAAGTCTGTATGTTATTCATATGTGAATAACATATAAAAATTATATATATTTGTGAAAACACCTTGTAATATTCATATGTGAATATACTGTGGAATATATTCATATGTGAATATACTGTGTAATATTCATAAGTGAATATATCATCTAATATTCACAAATGAATATACCATGTAATATTCAGATATGAAAATATTATCTAATATTCATAAGTGAATATGTCATCTAATATTCACAAGTGAATATACAATGTAATATTCATAAGTGAATGCATCGTCTAATATTTAAATAAGAATATATTATGTTTATTATATGCTATATTCATATATGAATGATACTTAAATTGTAAAAAAAATATTAATTATAGTTTTTATTCATAACTGAATAACGAATGTACTGTACTAAAAACCTGATTTATTTTTATTCACTTATGAATAACAATAGCTGAAAATATAAAAAAAAAACAAATTTTTTATTTTATCTTAAAACTATATCAATATGGATGTCTATTTGTAGAGAATAAAAAATCATGAATTTCGGTATATTTAAATTATTTTTCGATAAAAATAGTTTATGAAAAAACTAGGTTTTTGTATATATATATATATTAAGGTAATGATTAAGATAGTTTAAAGAAACATGTTTTGTTAGAAAACACATGTCTATTCCTTTCTCATTTCTGCTGGTACGACGGAGGCTTTTGCGGCAAAAATAAATGAGTGGCGGAGAATGATTCCCCCATTCTCAACCTTTGTTTTTTTCTCAATAGAACCCCCATTCGATCAACAATTGATTATAGGTCATTCTAAAGATTTTGGTCCGTTTTAATTGATTGATTTAATGATTTTCGACAAAATTATTAATCAAATTGAAAAAACAAGTACGCATTTGTTCGATGCATATATTATAAATTTTGTTGCACTATTTTTTAAGGTTAATTTGTATTAAATGATAATTTTCTTTCATTATTGTGTTTATTTGATTTGTATTATAGTTCTTCAAGCTTTAAAAAACTTTAGATCAATGGTTGATTCTTCTAAATTGTCCAACGCAAAGACCTGAGTTTCTTATGAATTTGTTAATCTAGGTAATTATGTAACATCAACAGTAGGAATATATTTTTACTTTTATTCTTATGAATATCAGACTGTATTTAAGTTATTTATTTAATTGATTAAAAAAATGAATCTTTTATTTAAAGCTTTTTACGTGCATTTGTTAGATGCAGATGTTTTACTTATATATTTATGTTATTATTTTTTACTGGTATTCTAAAGGATATATGTGAGAATATATTTTTACTTTCATTCTTATGAATATGAGACTGTATTTAAATTATTTATTTAATTGTTTAAAAAAAGTGAATCTTTTATTTAAAGCTTTTTATGTGCATTTGATAGATGCAAATGTTTTATTTATATCTTTATGTTATTATTTTTTACAACAATCGTAAAGGATATATGTGAGAATACTTTTTTTCATCCATTTGAACTTACAACTAAAGGCATTATATAATTATATTTTTATTTATATGTATATTAATATGATTACACTTTTATATGTATTTAATCCATGCATATGTTTTACTTTTAACTTGTTTTACAAAAGTTATAGAAGATATATGTGAGAATACTACTTTTCATTCATCTTAACTCATCTTAACTTACAAGTGAAGGTATCATGTAATTTTATTTTTATTTTCTTACTTTTTCTAAATAACTTTTTCGATAATATGTTTCCACGATCTGATGTCTTTGAAAAAAATGAATTTGATATCAATTTCGTCATGACTTCAAGAGGTTGTAACAAATTTATCTTTTTAACTATTCATAGTTATTTTAATTTCATCTTATTTTATTTATTTTTGCAGATATAGAGATGATATTTCTAAGAGTCCTTCTTTAGTATCAACTGAAATCCCAAATATAGGTATCATGTAATTGAATGTTTCAACTAAAATTCTTCTTTTGTTAAAAGTAATGAACATCTATATCAATATGAATATTATTAGATATATGAATATGCATAAACATGTTTAAAATAGTAAACATCTATACGTACATGCATATGTTTAAAACATTGAATCTTTTAGTAATTGTTATTTGTTCAGGAACACAAGACATTCAAGCAATTGATTATTTTAATGTTGAAATGTTCATGGGTCCAGGAGGTAATAATGAGTTATTCAAACATTGTGTTCCTAAAGATATAAAACTATATTCTTGAAGAAAAAAATTACACCGTTGAAAGATGCAATTCATATGTACCGCAACTGTGCTGAAAAGTAGGATTTGATGCAATTCTTGATAGAGAAAAAAAAAAAGATTGAATTACTACATTTAGGTACATGAAATGCTGCAAGCATCATTTACCTGAAAAGTATAAAGTTAACACTCATGATGGAAGGGTATGAGATATTTAAATTTGAACATGCTCATAATCATCAGTTATTTACAAGACAAAGCATGCAACTCTAAAAAAATAAGCGAAAGTTAGATTACTTTCAACAAAGTTTCATATACAATATGATTGGTTGCAATATAGGGGCAACAAAGGCTCATGCATTGTATAGCAAGCTAACAGGAGGATATCATAAATTTTATCCAACCGTTTTAGATTTCAAGATTTTTCAAAGAGATATGAATGTTATTCTTGGTAAAAGTGATGCTTTTCTTATAGTGAATAAGTTGAAGATGAGGAAGGAAATGTTGAGAGTTTCTCATTTGATTCAATGTTCAAAAAAGGTCAACTAACAGGGTTGTTTTAGACTAACAATAAAACAAAAATCAATTATAAAGAATTTGGTGTCATTATATTTTTTGATGTAACTTTCAATACCAACAAGTAAGATTTTGAACTTATTCATTTATAAAAGTAAATATGCATATTGAAATATATTTATATTGGTATACATTTCTAATATTTTTTTATATACACATATATAAGATGGTCTTTATTCCATTTACAAAAATTAAAAACCACACGAAGATTGTTACAGTTGGTGTTGGCCTATTATCAAATGAAACTATTGAATCATATACATGGCTTCTAAACTCATTTATTCGAGCATCTAGAAATCACCCTCAAATTATTGTAACAGATCAAGACCCAACAATTAGGAAAGTTATTTGCTACTTTTTTTAAAAGTCAAGACATAAACATTGTATGTGGCACATCGGAAATAAGTTGTCAAATAAGGTAATATTTTACTAATTTAAAATAATATTAAGTTTTTTCTAATTGAAAACATAGATTTTATATACATATGTTCTAATTACATATATAAATATATGAATAAGGTAAGTTTATTAAGAATATAATTTCAAATAAAATAAGAATAAGTATACGCATATGTTAATGCATATGAATATGCGTATCCATATGAATATACGTATGCATGTTCATATGTATGCATACTATGAATATATATATATGTAGATGCATTGTATAAACATATACTCATAAGCATGTGCATAAGGTAAATTTATTAAGAATATATATATGAAGATTCTGGAATTAGTATATGCATATGTATATGCATATGTGTAACATCCTAAAAATACGGACCGAAATTTTCATTTTTAATATAACGATTTATAAAACATTTTATAGAAAAACATCATCAAGTTATTTCATTTCACAAAAACCATAGATCACATGTCTCAAAACATATCATCAAATAGTAATAGTGTCAGAGTACAAATCTCAAGAATCTCATGTGTGGAAAATCATGTGTGTGACGCGCTACTACCGTGCCGGCTCCTTTCCCTTCGAAGAAGTAGAACCCGAAACAAAAGATGAAAACCATAAGCACAAAACTTAGTGAGTTCCTCCATTATACCACATACCATAAAACATACATAATGTCTATCATACCTGGGTACTGATCTACCCCTTCTGTCTCTTTCAACCTGTAACTACCTAGCATATCAGGGTGCTGGCCAACCCCTTCGGTCCTATCGACCGGTACCTAGCCTAGCATATCCAAGGACCATAATACTTCTTAAGGTAAAATGGCCATTTTACCCCTTGGTCTTATTTGGACCATACCCAAAGCTCATTTCCATCTTATCTTTCCCAGCCCACTATTAGCCCACTAAAGGCCCACTAATGGCCTAATTTTCTAAATTGGGCCTCACTCTTCAAATGGGTCTTTTCACAAGCCCAATAAATCTTTAGCCCAAAATAAATAATCCTGATTGGCCTAATACGGCCCAAAAGCCCCAATACTCTAAGTCCCAGTTCTAGACCTAGAAACTCTGCTCCACAGTGGGCCATGGGGCCCAAATATCCAGGCCCAGACTTCTAGGCCCAAAGGCCTAAGTTGCCACTATGCGTCCGTACGTGCGGCGTACCTGGCACGTACGCCCAGCGTGCGCTGCCCTTGACCAAAACGGGAAGTTAACCCATTACGCGTAGCATACTAGGGTGTACGCACGACGTACCGGCCAACTTTCTTGGGGCTTCATTTGTGACTTAACCTATTAAGTCCTCGCGTCCAGAATGTAGATCCATGTCCTTTAAGGCATTGTAGTCCATAAAGTCACAAACTTTATGTGCTTGCATGCATGGTAGGAGTCAAAACATGATTTTCGGTCCTTAACCCAAGTTTGTCAACTTCAAATACTTGCATGGTTGTGGCTTAACCATCAAGGTACGATTTTTATTACTCTAAGCGCTTCTAAGAGCCCAAAAGGACAACTCTTATGTTTTGAAACTATCAAGACTCAAGCAACCTCAACAATGGATTCCAAAAGTGACCTAAAACACCCCAAAAATCAAATCTAAATATGTAATGACCAAGTTTGAAGTTTGATACCTCAAATAAGTCAGAAATGGTGCTAATTTCATGGATCTACAAGCTCCCTTTGAATCCTTCATCCATCTTCAAACTCATTTCTCTTGTAAACACCAAAACAACACTAACATGCTCACAAGTGGCTTCCAAATCACAAGAACACACAAATATGAATTGGGGTTTTCGTGGTGGCTGTCTAAGAGTGAGAGGGAGGCTGGAACAAAGGAATAACGTCCTATATATACGGATCAAACCCAAAATTTAGGGTTTTAGAACTTGCATATGTATGCTGCCCGTACTCCTGGTACGTTGTGTGTACTTGCATGGCTTCCGTGTTCCAGTCTCTTGAGTACACTGAGCGTACACGGCAAGGCACGCTCTGCGTATGGTGCTTCCTCAACGTAAATTACAAGGCCCCAAAGGTCTTAGCCCAAGCCTTATAAAACTATTAACCTTATATAAATAAAAATAGTACCTTATAAATCCCGAATGTTAGAAATCTCCCCACTTGAATTTGACTTCGTCCTCGTAGTCTGCTACTGCTGTTGCTGGGAATAACTCGGGGTAATGCTCCCTCATCTCGTCTTATGGCTCCCATGTTCATTTTGATCCCTTATGGTGCTGCCACTGCACCTTCACCAGTTCTACTTCCTTGTTGCTCAGCGCCTTCGTCTTCCTGTCGAGAATAGCTACTGGCCGCTCGATGTATTTTAGACTGTCGTCCACCTGAATATCTTCTAAAGGCACCACTACAGAGTCATTTACTAAGCACTTCCACAACTGGGAGACATGGAATGTGCTATGTATCTGGCTATGCTCGGCAGGCAGATCCAGCCTATACGCCACCTTGCCCACCCGGGCTGCAACTCTAACACGTCCAATGTACCTGGGGCCGAGCTTGCCCCATTTTCTGAAATAGATGACACCTTCCCAAGATGACACCTTCAAAAGGACCATTTCTCCGGCCTGGAACTCCAGGTACGAACGACGCTTGTCGGTATAACTTTTTTGCTGAATCTAAGCAGTTTGAAGCCTGCTCCAGACCTGTTGGATCCTCTCCTTCGTCTTATGTACCGCTTCGGTACTCCCCATGACCCTCTGTCCAACCTCACCACAACATATCGGGGTTATACACTTCCTCCCATATAATATCTCAAAGGGAGAACGATTTATACTCGCATGGTAACGATTGTTATAGGAAAACTCTACCAAGGGAAGGTAGGTATCCCAACTACCATCGACGTCCAAGACGCATGTGCGCAGCATATTCTCCAGAGTCTAGATGGTCCGCTCGCTCTGACAATCCATTTGCGGGTGAAAAGTCGTGCTAAAGTGCCGAAGAGTACCGAACTCGTCATGAAATTTCTTCCAGAATCTTGAAGTAAATAGAGTGTCTCGATTAGAAATCATAGAAACTGGCACTCTGTGTCGAGCTACTACCTCTCAGATGTAAATGTCGGCCAGCTTCTCGACCGAAATGCTCTCCTGGATTGGGATGAAATGGGCACTCTTGGTCAACAAATCCACGATGACCCAAATCGAATCCACTCCCCGTGCGGTCCTGGGAAGTTTCGTGATGAAACCTATAGTAATATCCTCCCATTTCCATATAGGGATATCCAATGGTTGTGTCTTGTCTTGAGGCCTCTAGTGCTCTGCATTGACCTTCCTACAGGTCAGGAATGTCTTGACATACTAGGCTACATCCTGCTTCATGCAGCCCCACTAGTAGTCAGGGCGAAGATCTCTGTACATCTTCTTCGCCCTAGGATGGATGGAAAATCTGGACTTTTGGGCCTCATCCATCAAAATCTTCCTTACTCCGCCCCAGTACAAAACCCATACCCTCCCATTCAGGGTCAGCAACCCAAGGCTATCATAGTCAAACGAGGGCACCTGGCCTATGATCCGCTCGCACTTCCGATGCTCCTCTTTCGTACCCTCAACATGTGCCTGTCGGATCTGCTCCAATAGTGGAGTCACCACCGTCATCCTCAAGCAAATGTCTCTGATCGGTGCTGCCTTGTGACTAAGCGCATCGGCCACAACGTTGGCCTTCCCCGAGTGGTAAAGGATCTCATAGTCGTACTCCTTCGCCACATTTAGCCACCGACGCTGCCTCACGTTCGGATTCAGCTGATCCATGAGGTACCTCAAACTCTTGTGGTCCGTGTAATTGGTACATCAGACCTCGTAGAGGTAATGCTGTCAAATCTTATGGTCGAAAACAACTGCCCCCAACTCCAGATTATGCGTCGGGTAGTTCACCTTATGAGGCTTCAGCTGCCTCAAGGCGTAAGCAATGTCATACCCCCTTTGCATCAATACCATGCCTAAAACAGAGATGGACGTGTCGCAGTATACTACAAAATACTCCACGCCCTCCGGCAGGGCTAAGATAGGCGCCTCACACAACTTCCATCTCAGAGTCTCAAACAATGTCTGTTGCTCAGGCCCTAGTGAAATACGACGACCTTATTTGTCAGCCGTGTCAACTGTACCGCTATCATGGAGAAGTCCTATGTGAATCTCCGGTAATAGCCTGCTAACCCAAGGAAAATCCGAATCTCAGATGGAGACTTCGAAACTTCCCATCTCATCATGGCCTCTACTTTGGCTGGGTCGACCAAAATCCCGTTCTGGTTGACAAGGTGCCCAGAAATTGCACGTCGCGTAACCATAACTCACATTTAGAGAACTTGGGGGTACAAGCTCTCCCTACTGAGGGTATCCAACACCTGTCGCAAGTGCTCCTCATGCTGCTCCTGCATTTTGGAGTAAACCAAGATTTCATCAATGAAGACGATCATAGACTGATCCAACATTGGTATGTACACACTATTCATGAGGTCCATGAATGCAACAGGGACATTGGTGAGTTCGAAGGGCATCACCACAAACTCGTTTTGGCCATAAAGAGTCCGGAAAGCAGTCTTTTGTACATCCTCGTCTCGGACCTTCATCTGATGGTAACTTGAACGCAGATCTATCTTGGAAAACCAAGATGCCCCCTATAGCTGGTCGAAAAGATCACCAATCCTCGGGAGTCGGTAACAGTTCTTCACCATTACCTTGTTCTGCTCCCGGTATCTATACACATCCGATGTGACCCGTCCTTCTTCTTTACAAACAGGATCGGTGCTCCCCAGGGTGAAATGCTCGGTCTAATGAATCACTTGTCTAACAGCTGCTACAGCTGTGTAGACAACTCCTACATCTTAGGAGGAGCCAACCGATATAGTGCCTTGGCTATCAGAGCCACAGCAGGAGCTTGGTCGATCCTGAACTCCACCTGCCTCTCCGGAGGTATCACCGACAGCTCCTCGGGAAATACATCTGAGTAATCTCGCACCATTGGTACATCACTCATAGTCGCCTTACCCGCCTCCCGGGTATCCATAACGTAGGCGACATACCCTGCGTAACCTTTCTAAAGTTAGCGCCTAGCCCTCTGCTGAAAACATAGTTAGTCCATGTTGTGCCCTCTCACCCTGAATCACCAGCTCTCCCCCACTTGGGGTCTTGACATGCACCAAGTGATGCGCACAGTCGATAACCGCCTAATTAGTGCTCAGCCAATCCATGCCTATAAAAACCTTGTTCCCACGTAACGGAATGGGAAACAAATCCACTAGGTATCGCTCGTCGTACAACCTTAAGACGCAATCTCTGTAAACCTATGATGCTCGGACAGATCGGTCATTAGCAATCTCAACCTCTACTCCTCTAGAGGACAATTCAACATCCCCGAAGACTCAGAAAACCTCTTGCTAAGTGCAAGAGAGAGGAATGATCAGGTAGCCCCCGAAACGAATAACAACTAGACTGGGATACCGTTCATATTGAATGTAACAACCCGATATTTTTCAAGTCAATGTAACGATCTAAAGTCAAGTATTCTAACCTCTATTTTTTAATAATAAGAATAGTGTCAAAAATGAAATGTTCAAAAATCTCAATTTAGATATATAAAGTGATAGATATCGTAACAAGGTTTTCAGAAATATAAAGAACACTAAATTCCGAGTTATAACGAAGAAGTTATGACCAATCGAAGATACGCAACAAAACCGGTAAAACACTGTTAAACATAAAACGTGAAATTTCAATAAAATACTCTTTAGCCTTAGGTATCTAAATGAAAGTCGTAGATATCATTATACCGTAAATGTATACAAAAAGAATGTCTGAATCTAACTTCGTATGAGTAAGTTATGATTTTTCTAAGTTTCAGATATAACAGTAGATAACTAAAAACTCAAAATAGAGATCGAGCGAATTTTAGCCGCCACAACCTAAACGTGAATCGAAGATGTCGACAATAGTAGTACAATTGCAAAAAGACAGATGAAAACGGACATCAGATAAAGAAGTTATAAATTTTTAATGGACTTCTCCAGTCCTAGCCTGTAAAAAATATAATATTAAAAAGAAATTTCAAAATTAGTCGACGGAGTCTAAACGAAAGTTGTAGAGCATAATATCACCTACGCGTGGATATAAAGAACGTCAAAATCGGAACTCGTATGAGAGATATGAATTTCCGAAGTTCGGGACACGAATTCCCACCCGGTCAGAGGACTCACGACATGAGCCTGAAGGTCTTGACCTGAGCTAGTGATGGATAGGCTCCAGGGTTGGGTTGTCAGAAGTCGAGTCAACGGAGGGATTGGATCCAACTCACGACTTGAGCTCCAAAATTACTCCATATAAATAAAAATCGAAGGTCTTAAGTTTAGGCTGCTCAACTATACTTCCTTTTCTACTTTCACTTTGTGTTAAGCCTCCCGAGACTACCTTGACGCCCCAGTTACGTGTCCAAGCCCTGAAGGAAGCCCGAAATCCATAAGTTCTTGAGAAAATCGCGTCTTTTCGGCCGTAGTGTTGCCCGAGCAAAGTATCGTTTTCATCCAGTCGTCACTTCTATGATGTGAGTTCATACCCCTAACTTTTCTTTTGAATGATTTAAAATGCTTTTATGGAGGGGAATAGAAGTAGAAAACATTATAGTTATGGAATCAATCACATGTGATTTATAACTATCAAAATAAGTGGATCTCTTATACTTCAAACTGTGTTATCAAACAAACTAGTTCAAAACATTTTACAAACTAACATCAAGTTATCTATAACTATTCAAATGGTTAAAACTCTTTTACATGCTAAACACTTTTATCAAACTTTTTTAGGCTTATATATTGTCAAAATTATGTCTATATAGAGTATAAATGAGGTTGAAAGGGCTTAGGACTGATAACTCACCTTATTTCCTGTTCCTTGTTTGGTTGTGAACTTAGGGTATCAGTTGTTTGTTCGAGGGTCATTTGAATCTTACTTATATATTAAGTATATGTGTATAGATATAAAAGTTCTTACATTAGTTCAACACCTTTGGTTAGCAAAAGTGTACAAACACACTCAGTCATTCAAACAACATTACTAGTAAACTATAATAGGTATAGTTTAGAGGACTACTATTCACCAGTTCTAGTATAACGAAACATACAAGAGTCAGTTCATACATGAGTCAGTTCAAACATACTATAATGAGAAATAGCGAGGAACATTCTATACAAAGAGAACATACAATACACTAGAACTGATAGAACATACTATACAAATACAAGAATACTATAACACTAATATGAGCCACTACTTCATGGCATGGCAATATACTACTGTGTCACTTTTTGTAACCAGAGTCTCTTGGAGAGAGAGCGTGAGTTTGTGTATAGATCTATACGAGATTGACCATTCTACACCTTGCTGCTAGCTACAATGGGACCTGCAGGTCTACGACTGACAAATGTCATACCTTTTCGACATCTTCGAACGTCGTGTTTTACTAGTCAATTAAGTATGGGTACAATCATATCACATTTCACCTTAATTAAACAAACTAGTTTAAAGTAGTTAGTATATCGGTAGCTACTTATATACAACACTACATTACATCTTTATTTTCCCATTGCATTCACATTGTGATCTTCTCACATAAACGGTAATGTAAATTATATTTTGGTAATGATAGTCATACTTAGGAAAAACACTCACTTCTACAAATGAGCAAGCATTCAGAACAGTCGGGTCTTGGTAGAAGACTACATTTCATAATAAAGTAGAAAACATAGGATTTTCTAGGAGATTCAACATTTACATCAAAAACTTACAAACATTTACAATAAACGTTTACAAACACTTTCATACAAAACAATGACACTAAAATACTTATGAACTCACCAGATTTAATGCTGATCTACTCTCTTTCAAAATAACTTGTATTCTTAGGTCACCAGTAGACAGGTACTTCTGGACAAGGCTTTTGAGAAGACGGAGCGTGTTCAAGACTCGTCTTTTATTTTGATTCGTATTTTGGTGTCTTATTACTATTCACAGAACACACTTGTATTAAATTATATTATTAATGCAATGGATGATGTTGTTGCTTGTTTACTATTAAGCATTGTTCTGATATTGTACATGACGTCCTCATCCCCATAACGTTTCCACCGTTCTGGTTTTGGGGTGTGATAGATTGGTATCAGATGATTGTTTATAGTAAATTAAGTATATCGACCCATAAAATATATACAACTATAAATACATCGGGATTAAAATACTCAGGCCAAGAGTTTATACTTTTAAATACTAAAATATTTAACCAAAGTATACATACATGCATTCATACTAAAATTAGTATCATACTAGGACAAAACAAAAGTATTGCGGTTGTTGGACAGCACCAGCAGGCTTGGAGACATATAATCAGATCTGGGAGTGATATAGCCTATTCACTATATCTTTCCGAGAAGTGATTAGCACGTGCCTAGGAATGGTTGTGGTGTTGCAGCAAGTCTAAAAACTTACCAACACTACTACAATGAATACTTTATAACAGAACATACACTTAAAATACTATAGGAGTATTTTGTGTTACTTTAATTACTTATTTGACAACTAAAGGTCTTTATTAGTAGGTCAATAATTGCTAAGTGGGTATGTTAAGTTTATATGTGACTAATGTGTCATAGACTTAGAATCTGTGATCTTTGCTTTATCTTATGTTCTTTGTTTGGTTGTGGACATAGAGTTAGGATCACTTATTCGAAGGTCTATCTTGTTTTGGTTACATATGACTGGTATGCACTATGAAAGTATTGAGGTAATTGGTAAGGATAATCATATAATTGTCGTAAGTAGTACATCTATTAACTATCTCTTTTATCCCTATTCTCGCATAGATAACTTGGCTGGATTCAACCTCCCCGGCAACCCGTACTTACCTAACCAAGGAAATGATGGATGGCTCGATGCAGAGCCAGAAGAGAATCATGAAATTCCATTGGATGATGATTTCGCAGAAAACTTTCTGGAGAATTCTGACTTTGAGCCAGAAGTCTATGATCCACCCCAAGTAGCTCAAAATCCTAACCCTCGTTCGGCTTTTCAAGCCCCGACGACTTTGTGGGCGGTGAATTTTGGCAGGTGGAGCCACGAGCAGGGACAAGCACCTCCCTACAATGGATAATGAAGCTTCTACAACCTAAATGAGGGAGGCTTAGCAAATAGAGTCCTTCCTATTGTGGTTCGTCAGGTTGCTCGCAATGCTGAGCAGGGCTTTGAAAGGTGTCGTACTGACTTTGAAAGGTCTCGTACTGACGCCCTACATGTAGAGTTGAATACCTGTCAATCTAAAGTTAGGGATCTTCGTCAGAAACAGTTGACACTACAGAGACGAGTTTGGGAAACAAAACAACAGCTGGCTGAAGCCAGGGCTGAATCAAGTACCAACCAGAACAACCCCCCTCGCGAGTAGAGCCTACTTTACTCTCTATTTTGGATATAAATTAGATCTATGTATAGACTTGATATTGCCATATTTATATCTATTTTTAGGCAATATTTAAGTACATTTTTATTAAAAAGTTGGTAATTTGTTTAGAATAATGGTACTTATGAGCTTAAATGTTATTTGCAGCAAAAAAGAAGACATTTGAAGAAAAAGGACTAAAAGCGTTAAAGGAAGAAACTTTGGGAGTTAAAAGATTAAAGGAAAAAAAAATCTGGAAAAAGCGTTCTCACGTCGTGAGAACTGGAAGATTCACGACGTGAGAGTTAGTTCTAGAAGATATGTACGCGGGTGAAGGAATCCTTGACGGGCACGGCTATCTAGAACTCACGACATGAATATCTTATTATTCACGACGTGAATTTATAAAAATCAGCAACTATATAAACCCTTGACCATTACGAACTGGGGAGACTTTTGGCTAGAGAAAGGGGTTCCAGAAGGCGATTTTGAGCAGATGAAAAGTCCTGGAAAGAAGCTTTCAACACCAAAAGAGTGAAGGTCCATAATTTAGTTTACTTACTTGTTATCTAGGAACATGTTTCACTATACTTTGATTTATGTTAGTATGTTAATTGCTATTATGAGTAGCTGAATCTAGCTACTCTTGTTTAGCTAGATGAAGCTTCCAACTTATGAATAGCTTAATTTTTATGGATTTATTTAGTTGGTGAATTGCTTGTGTTTGATTTATAGTTACCTAGCATGCTTGTGTTTGTTTCTCTAATTGCTTGATTTCATGTTCTGTGTAGCTTAGTGACCATTAACTACATGAACTTTTTTACCTGATGATTTAGTGAACATTAAATTTTTAGAGCTAGGATTGACCAATCTTAGTTAGTAATTAGAATAAATAAACTTTTCTGTGCTAGAGAACGTGGATTGTGACTATAATTGCGTTTGCATAACAAATCTTACATAGCATATTCCTTTTCATAATTGGTTATGTGTTTAATTGTGCGTGACCATACATAGGTTGACATGAATTAATTAATTATTGGTAAAGTTAGGATTAAATTACTAATACAATTAAAGCTAACTTGATAATCCATAATTATTAGCTAGCCATAACGACGAAGTGGATTCGAACTAGACAAGAGTATGTTTTACTTATTGATTGAATTTGAGTTAAGTTTGTTTGATCTTGTAAAATTAGATAAAACCCTTTCTAAACTTGTTAATAATTAGGTTAATTTGATAGCAAGTAAATTAATTAATAACACCGTTCCCTGTGATCGACACCCTACTTACCCAAGCTATATTGTAATCTAACTAGGTACGCTGCCCATAAGTGCATAGTTAGATTAAGTTTGTTAGGTTATAAATATTAAAATTAGTGGGTACTTTCGTGCACATCAAGACTCTAGTATTATTTTCATGCTTATGTTAGGACCTTGAACTTTCAGTCGGTTATGTCATTGTACTGTCAAAAATTTCTCAATTCTAGTGTGATGTAAGACCTACTCCTAGGTCATTTCCCCAAACTTGTTACATCACTAATTCCAATATTATTGACAGTCATCTACTCTCGTGGGAAATCTTTATTAAACTGCTTTCATACTTCTATTGTGAGAGCTTCATCACAATCATACACTCATTCGTTTTGTTGCGCTGTGGCGACTTAATCCATGGACCACTCTCATTGTACTCTCAATTGAATTATTACCAATATATTCATCTTTGTAAACTTTCAGTTGAAATATACCTCTATGTCGATCAATGAGATGTAATCCTTCTCAATCACCACCACCTCCTCCACAATACAATCCAATAGCTATCCAAGCTGCAGTGGCTGCGGCTATTTCGGCAGACTTAGCTCAATTCAGTGCTAGTGGTAATAGCGAGAGTGGAAAAACCGTGCACTCCACTCAAGGTGATGGTCCAGTGCGCTCTAGAGAGTGCTCGTATAAGGACTAAACCAACTGCAAGCCAAGGTCCTTTAATGGGACTAGAGGAATCATTCCGCTCTCGCAATGGTTCGAGAAAACGGAATCGATCTTTGAGATCTGTTCCTATCCGGAAGGAAGCAAAGTAAAATTTGATACCTGCACCTTCACGGACAGAGCCCTGACGTGGTGGAATAGCCATGTCAAGTCACTAACTCTAATAGTGGAAAATGCTATGGGCTGGGAAGCTCTAAAGGAGCTCATGATAAAAGAATATTGCCTGAGGGACGAAGTTAAGAAACTTGAACAGGAACTCTGGATCCTAACCATGAAGGGCTCCGACATAGTTACCTACATCGCCAGATTCATCGATCTAGTGGCACTATGTCCGGGAATGGCCCCTACTGATGGGAAAGAAAGTTGAGAGGTTTATCTGGGGGTTGGTGCCTCCATTTCAGGGGAACGTCTTAGCTTCAAAACCCACTACCTTCGACAATGCCAAGCGATTGGCACAGTGGCTCATCGATCATGGAGTCCACACCCCAACAACAACAACAACCCTGGCCATCCCAGAACCCTCCAAGGCCAGTGACAACAACCGGAAGTATTGGGATAACAAGAAAAAGAATGCGGCGTAGAACTCTACCAAAAACCAGCAGGTCGTGGTTGTTCATGCTGCGCCAATGAAGCAGTATGCTGGAAGCTTTCCCAAGTGCAACAAGTTCAACTTCCACCACAACGGACCCTGCCGGGAAATGCAGTGCGCTAACTGCGACAAGAAGGAGCACACTGCCCTTTTCTGCAAGTCTGCTGCTAGGCCAATCGCCCAAGTCCCCGACGCTGGTGTGGTCCAGGCTTGCTACGGATGTGGCGAAGTGGGTCACTACAAAAGAAACTTCCCGAAGGAAGGGAACGCGGGCGGCATAGAAAGAGTTTTGGCTATAGGCCACGATGAAGCGGTAGACGACCCCACAGTGGTCACCGGTACGTTTCTCCTCGATAACTCTTATGCATGCGTACTATTTTATAGTGGAGTAGAGAGGAGTTTTGTGAACCAGAAATTTACTCACTTACTTAAACAAAAACCACGTGCACTTAAAGAACCGTTCACTGTAGAAATGGCTAATGGAAAGACTAAGAGCACTAGCTGCATATACATAGATTGTACCCTAAATCTAGATAGCCATTCATTTCCAATCGACCTCATGCCGATCTCAATTAAAAGTTTTTCCGTCATTATCGGCATGGATTGGTTGAATGTTCATCGTGCCAACATCATGTGTTACAAAAAGGCCGTTTCCCTTAATCTACCGTCTAACGAAACTCTAGTTATCTATGGCGACAAACCCGACACGAACCTTCATATCATCTCGAATATACAAACCCAGAAGTATTTATGAAAGGAATGTCATGCATTCCTTGCTCATGTTGTTGATACGAGCCAAGAGACTAAAGAAATAAAGAACATCCCAGAAGTACGCGACTTTCCCGACATATTTCCAGAAGAACTACCAGGATTACCATCACAACGTCAAGTCAAGTTCAGAATCGACTTAGTTCCAGGGGCTACCCCCGTAGCCAAATCACCCTATCGTCTAGCACCAGCTGAGATGTCGGAACTATCCAGTCAACTGAACAAACTGCTCAGCAAGGACCTTATTAGACCAAGTTTCTTACCCTAGGGAGCACCGGTCTTGTTCCTGAAGAAGAAGGACAGATTGTTCCGTACGTGCATTGACTACAAAGAATTAAACAAGCTTACCGTCAAGAATCATTACCCTCTACATCGCGTAGACGACTTGTTCGACCAACTGCAAGGGGAAAATTAGTTTTCAAAGATTAATCTTTGATCCGGGTATCATCAGTTGCGAGTGCTAAAAGAAGATGTTCCCAAGACAGCCTTCAGAACTCGTTGTGGACACTATAAGTTTGTAGTAATACCATTCAGATTGACCAATGTGCCCGCAATATTCATGGACTTAATGAATAGGGTGTACCATCCTTACTTGGACCCGTTCATCATTGTATTCATTGATGACATACTTATTTACTCTCGAAGTAAGGAGGAGCATAGTCAATATCTACGACAGGTCGTAGAAACATTACGATCAGAGAAGCACTACGCAAAGTTCTCTAAGTGCGAATTTTGGATTCGAAGAATCAAATTATTAGGTCATGTGATTAGCGAAGAGGGAATTCACATGGACCGTTCCAAAATAAAGGCCATTGAGAACTGGTCAGCACCGAAGACGCCTACATAAATTTGTTAATTTCTAGGTCTCGCTGGCTACTATCGCAGGTTTATTCAGAACTCCTCTAGGATCATGAAACCGCTTACAAAATTGACCCAGAAGGGTGTGGCCTTTGATTGGGAAGAGAAACAAGAGAAGGCGTTCCAAATGCTGAAGCGAGCCTTATGTGTCACACCCTAAAATCGGAACGACGGAATCGTTCAAGGGTGGAGGACGTCATGTTTAGTATCACGAGATATGAATAGGGTAAGCATCTAATGAACAACCATTTCATTTCGAAAGAAACTGTTTACAATGTGTGTGTTCACAAAACATAGAGCTCATAAACAAATACAAAACAAGACTCAAAGCTATAATGCTCCATCTTCTAAATACCCAACACGAGCACCTGTCTAATAGTCTCCTGAGAATATAAGTTATTTGAAAGAGTTGATCAACAATTAAGCTGGCGAGTTCATAAGATTTTATTGATGTGAGTAAGTTGTAAAATGTTGTTGAAAATGTAGATGTAAAATGGTGTTGGAAATGTAGTTGTAATATGTAGTTGTAAAATGTTGTAAGTTGTAAGTTTTGTTTTGAAAAGGTTCGCCTGTTCCTCTAGAAAATCCTAGATTTCCTACTTTGGTGGAAGTTTAAGTAAAATGTCACTACAACCTTTTCTATGGGTACTAAGGGGTACAAGTTATATAAGACTCAAAGTAAACAAAGAATCGATTGTGCGCATCTGCCCTAAGCTCACAACCAAATAAGAAACGGAAATTAAGGCAGATAGCACACATCCCATTGATTGTTAGATCATCGTCATATATATCCCTGGTGTATTCACTTGTTACTCATGGAGTTAATTGTAATGGGTCCTTTATATATAATGACAAGTTCTTTAAGAATACCCATATTTCTTATTATAAAATGGTGACCACAATCACTAATTTTATAATAGCTTAGTTTATACTGCTATATATAATCTAGTATCAGATAGAAAGTTAATTGAGTGAATCTGCCCTAAGCCCACAACCAAACAAGGAACAGGAAGTAAGGCGGAAAGCACACCTCCAACTACCTATTGGGTATTAGTTTTATATATAAACATGATGTATAAACTAAGGTATTATAGAGTTACTCACCTAAGGTCCTTTAAACTGTACTGGTTTAATAAAATGGATTAAACCCTTAACTGGGAAGTTTCTAGTTTTGTATACCAAAAGTACTGATTTTTGAAAGTGTGTTTTGTACTCGAAAAACTGAACTTTGATCTGTGTCCTATAAGCTAACCCATACCTATACCTGTTACCCTTATGATGACTTATTTTATACTGAGCATACATATATATAGAATCGGATATAAAATAGATTGGGTAAATTCGTTCCAAGCCCACAACCAAACAAGGAACAGGAAATGAAGCGGAGAGCACACAACCTATTACCTGTCAGACCCTATTGGTATATATATATATATATATATATATATATATATATATATATATCTTGTGATCTATACATTAAGGAATCATAAGACTAACATTATGGTCCTTTCTTTTAAACATAACTGTCTACCAAGGCATCTTCTGTTAAACGTAGCCTTCTACGAAGGCATCTACTGTTATGTGCTAGACTCGACTGTTCTATTTGTCGTTTGTAAAAATGTATGCTTTCCCTAGTTTATAACTATCATAACTCGAAAAGAGTTTGAATAAAACTTTCAAGCGATACTGTCACTTTATGAAAGTATTGGGAAATGTGTAACAGCCCGGATTCCTAGGTATTATTCATTCTTATAATTTGGTATTTTGTGAGGATACTCGGCAAGTTGGAGCTCAGAATCGCCGAGTAGGATCGCGGTTTTGGACGCGGGTTCGTGCCTGGACTCGTCGAGTCCAAGGAATGGACTCAGCGAGTCCACGCTGTTTAATGAAACCCTAATTCCCAGGGTTTGGAGCCTATTTAAGGGCACTTATAGCCTCCCATTGCGGCTACCAGTCTCTTGAGAGAACCCTAAGAGAGCTAATTCGTTTTGGGAGAGAATAAGTCACTTTTGGGCCTTTGTATTCCTTGTTTAGCAAGAATAAGGTGACAAGAGCAAGGAGGAGGTGGGATTCTAGCAGATCCAGAGTCCAGAGGCTTCATTTTGAGGTAATGGTTCGAATCTCCTTCAGTTTTAGGGTTGATCTTTAGAGTTAGGGTTTTATAACCCTTTTGAAGAGTGATTATGTGAAGCAAATGGTCCCTCTTCGAGTTTGTGCCTTGGATCTGGACTCAAAGAGGTCCAGAGACCTTAACCCTTGGGGATTTTTGGGTTATTATGGAGTTATTAGACCTAGGTGGTCATTTTTGGGACCAAATCATCTTTTGATGCCTTGTGGGGGTTATACAAGAATCAAGTCCCAAACTTTACGTGACAATCATTCTTGGGGAGGCTAGATCTATGGTTTGGGAAAGCAGATCTGACCTCAGAAGGTCAATAGAGTTTGTGCATGGCATGCACTCGCCGAGTTGTTCTTGAGACTCGGCGAGTAGGGTCGGGGTTTCACGTAAAGTGTTCAGCGAGTGGACTCGCCGGGTTGGGGGTTGACCCAGTGAGTCAGGGAGAGTCATTAGGGGGCTGAGTCAAGCCTGAACTCGCCGAGTTGTTCTTGAGACTCGGCGAGTTGAGTCGTGGTGGCCCCGTGATTCATGCCAGGTGGAACTTGTCGAGTTAGAGAAGTACTCGACGTGTCAAGAGGGGATCCGAGGGGGGGTCAGTGAAGACATATAGACTCGCCGAGTCGCTCTAGTGCACTCGCCGAGTCCGGTCAAAGTTGACCGTTGACCAGAGTTGACCAGTGTTGACTTGATAGGGGTAGTCAACCTTAGTTGTGGAAGTGTTAAGTAGAGATATATTGTGTTATAGGAGGATTATAGCTCGGGGGATCGAGCGCGAGTGATTTTCGGATTTGCGAGTTATCGAGATACGCGAGGTGAGTCGTCTCACTATACTTTACCTTGAGTAGGTAACCAGAGTTATGTGATAGAGTATTTGTATGCTATATGTTACGTGTTGTACTGCTTTATTTCTATATGATTTATGCTATGCATGTTTATAGAGTTAGAACCGGAAGGTTCATAGAGTTAGAACTGGAGGGTTCACAGAGTAGGGTCCAAAGACCCACAGAGTTACAGCCTCGAGTGGCTAATATGTGTTATGTGTGGTATTTTGGGGAACTCACTAAGCTTTGTGCTTACAGTGGTGGGGTTATTTGTTTCAGGTACTAGTGATGACCGTGGGAAGGCACCGACTTGATCAGTACACACACACGGGATTTATGTTATTAGATCTTGGGAATATTATATAGCATGGATTGAGTTTCAAACATTGATGTTTTTATGAATGTTAAATGAAATTGTGTTTTTATATATTGCGAAAAATTATCTTGAAATTCACGGCGTTACAAGTTGGTATTAGAGCCTTGGTTTGAGCGATTCGAGTACACCTTCGGGCGTATTTGAACTCAAACTGAGGATTTGAGAAGTATTTTCAAAAAGAGTAAAAGATTTTTGGAAAAACGCAGAGCAGAGTCGTGTGTACGATCAGTCCGCGCCCGAACGGTGATTTCCCAAGATACCCTCATGTTATGTGTTATAATATTGATATGATGTATTCTCATGCTAGAGTAGGCTAGGTGCTCCTATTAGGACTAGAGTGGCCTGATTTGTGATGCCTTAGCCTAGGGAGAGGTGAGCTGCTATGAGATGCTTGAGAGTGAGTAGGTAGAAGCGAGGGGCTTATGAGAGAATTGTTAGAGAGTGGATTGTGCATAATAGAGTACTTGGAACTTGGGATCCGAAGAGGAGGACTTGGAGTGTATACTGATACGGTGCGGACAGTAGTATTGGGCCCATACTACCGAAAGCACCGGGGTGGTGTGTAGCCCAAGTAAGAATCTTTGGAATGCCAAGGATCAAGGAGGGATGAGTTGTTGAGTGTGAGTATGCTCGAAAGGGATTCTAATTTATCATATGTTGTATTTCAGAGGTAGATCATGGTGAGGACACGTCTTATGCCTGAGAGCAGTGGGGCTAGTGATGAGGAGATCCGCCAGATCATCCATGAGGAGGTGGCTGCGGCCATCAGGGCAAAGATACCAGAGATGTTCGGGTCTATTAAGACCACGTTGATTGAGACTTTCGATGAGCGTTATGTTGCTCTTTCTGAGGCTGTAGTTGTAGTGGCCACTGCAGCTATTGCTGCCATGAGGCCGTAGGGTGGTGATGCGTTGCTGTTCCGAGAGTTCAGCAACACAAAACCGCCAGAGTTTGATGGGACCCAGGACTCGGTGGCGGCTATGAGATGGATTTCAGACATAGAGGGGTGTTTCTTCACTTGCTCATCTCCTGAGAATTTGAGAGTTCGGTTCGTGCTGAACCAGCTTCGCTTGGGAGCGAAGGACTGGTGGAAGTTTGTGACAGCGCACTTTACGCCTGCTGAGCTTGCGGCAGTGACCTGGGAGAGGTTCACTGCCATGTTCCGAGATGAGTACGTTCCCCAGGTGGAGAGGGAGCGTTTGGCCCAGGAGTTTTTGACCCTCAAGCAGGGTACTGAGTCTGTTACGGTGATTACCAGGATGTTCCATGAGAGGGCGATGTTCTGCCCTGAGCAAGTGTCCACTGACCAGGCACGTATGAGCCGATATCTGAGTATGTTGAGGCGAGACATTCAGGAGTTCGCGGTGAACTCCTCATACCGGACATTTGTCGAGCTTCAGGCAAATACCCGGAAGAGGGAGATTGAGCTAGAGACTCAGGCCAGGGAGGAGGCGGAGTCTCAGGGGAGGGATCGGCGACCGGCACAGTCTCAGCCGGCAGCCAAGCGGGCCAAACCCGCTGATCCCAAATCAGGGAGCCATAAGGGCTGCACTTGTGGGAAGTGCGGCAAGGGTCATGATGGAGTCTGTAGAGCGGGATCTTGCTACAAGTGTGGCAAGGAGGGGCATATGGCCAAGGACTGCCCCAAAGGTTTGTGGTGTGTTTCCACTGCAACCAGACCGGACACCGGAAGGCCGAGTGTCTGCAATTACGAGGATCATCTCAGGGATCTGCCCCTGCCGCCATCAGAGCTACCGAGAGTCGGCCAGTGATGGCCGAGGCGCCGAGGGCACGAGGGAGAGCTTTTCAGTTGACCGCGGAGGAGTTCCGCGTAGCGCCCGATGTCGTGGCTGGTATGTATTCTTTCGTGTATTTATTTTGATGTTGAAATATTATGCTTATATTATGTTATGCATAGGTACTTTTCTTGTGAATTCTATACCTGCCTTGGTGTTATTTGACTCGGGTGCTAGTCGGTCTTTTGTATCTTTGGCTTTTAGTCAGCATATCGGTGTTAGTCGTGAGGTGTTGAGTCGGCCTCTGAGAGTTTCCATAGCTGACGAGAGGGTGATATATGCCACGGAGGTTCTCCGAGGGTGTGTAGTCGAGATTTTCAGTTTTGAGTTCCCGATTGATCTGGTTCCTATTGCGATGGGTGATGTCTGTGTCATTGTGGGCATGGACTGGTTGAGCAGATTCGGTGCGATTATTGACTGCGAGCGACAGCTGGTGACCATACGATACCCTAGTGGGGGAGTTCTTGCGGTGTACGATGAGGGTACACGTTCTGAATCAGCATTTTGTTCGGCCGCTAGGGCGAGGCAGTGTCTACAGTAGGGCTGTAAGGGTTTTGTGGTGTATGTGACGGATACGCGGGTGGATTCCGAGAGACCGAGGTCAGTAGAGGAGGTTCCGGTTGTGCGTGAGTTCCGGAATGTATTTCCTGAGGAGTTGCCGGGTGTGGCTCCTATGAGGCAAGTGGAGTTCAGTATCGATTTGGTTCCGGGGGCCGCGCCTATCTCTAAGGTTCCTTATCGCCTTGCACCTCCAGAGATGCAAGAGTTATCCTCGCAGCTTTAGGAGCTGCTGGGGAAGGGGTTTATTCGGCCGAGCAGCTCGCCGTGGGGAGCGCCTATCCTGTTTGTCAAGAAGAAGGATGGTTCACACCGGATGTGCATTGATTACCGGGAGTTGAACAAGCTAACGGTCAAGAACCGTTACCCGTTGCCGAGGATCGATGATTTGTTCGATCAGTTACAGGGAGCATCTTGGTTCTCCAAGATTGATTTGAGGTCTGGATATCATCAGGTGAGGGTGCCAGATAAGGACGTCCAGAAGACAGCGTTCAGGATGCGTTATGGGCATTACAAGTTTGTGGTGATGCCTTTCGGGCTCACCAATGCCCTGGCAGTGTTCATGGATCTCATGAACCGAGTGTGCAGGCCGATGCTGGATCGGTCGGTGATTGTATTTATCGACGACATTTTGGTATATTCGAGATCTAGAGAGCAGCACGAGGAGCATTTGAGGGAGGTTCTCGGAGTTCTGAGATCGGAGAGGCTTTATGCCAAATTCTCCAAGTGTGATTTCTGGTTGCGAGAGGTCCAGTTCCTGGGGCATCTCGTTAACAAGAAAGGGATATTGGTCGACCCGGCCAAAGTTGTGGCAGTGATGAGTTGGGAGGTGCCGAGGTCACCCTCCGAGATCAGGAGTTTCTTAGGGTTGGCGGGTTATTATCGAGGATTTATCAAGGATTTCTCTAAGATCGTAGTGCCACTCACCAGGTTGACCCGGAAGGGTGTCGCTTTTTCATGGGGCCCCGAGCAGCAGGCCTCTTTTGAGACGCTTCGCCAAAAGTTATGCGAAGCCCCGGTGTTAGCCCTCCCGGAGGGGATGGAGGACTTTGTGGTATACTGTGATGCATCGATTTTGGGGTTGGGAGCGGTGCTGATGCAGAGAGGGCATGTGATAGCATATGCATCGAGGCAGCTGAAGCCTCATGAGACGAGATATCCCACCCATGATCTTGAGTTGGGGGCAGTGGTGTATGCCCTCAAGATTTGGCGTCACTACTTGTATGGGGTTCGGTGTATGATATACACGGACCATAAGAGTTTGAAGTAATTGATGGATCAGCCCAACCTAAATATGCGACATAGAAGGTGGTTGGATGTGGTCAAGGATTATGATTGTGAGATCCTGTACCACCCAGGCAAGGCTAATGTTGTAGCTGATGCACTGAGCCGCAGGGCGGAGAGCACCCCGCTGCGGGATGTATGTTTGAGATCGACCGTGATAGCTCCAGTGTTGGACGCCATTCGTGGGGCACAGGCCGAGGCTGTGCAACCTGAGATACAGAAGAAGGAGCGAGTAGTTGGATTGATTTTAGAGTTCGTTACCGATGGTCGGGGGCTTATGACATTTCAGGGGCGTATCTGGGTGCCGTTTGTGGGTGGAACGCGTACCATTTTGATGGAAGAGGCTCATCGGTCGAAATTTTCGATCCATCCTGGGGCCACTAAGATGTATTTGGACCTGAGGAAAGAGTATTGGTGGCCCTGTATGAAGAGGGATGTTGCGTGGTTTGTTGAGAGGTGCTTGACCTGCCGTAGGGTTAAGGCCGAGCACCAGAGGCCGCATGGTAAGTTGCAGCCGTTAGAGGTTCCCGAATGGAAGTGGGAACAAATCAGCATGGATTTTATCACCAAATTGCCAAGGACTGCCAGGGGAGTTGATGCAATTTGGGTGATTGTGGACAGGTTGACGAAGAGCGCTCACTTTCTTGCTATTAGCGAAAGTTCTTCAGCAGAGAAATTGGCAGAAGTGTACGTGAGGGAAGTGGTATCTCGGCATGGGGTGCCGATCTCGATTGTTTCAGACCGTGATGTGCGTTTCACTTCCAGATTCTGGAAGAAGTTTCATGAGGAGTTGGGTACTAGGCTGCATTTTAGTACCGCATATCACCCCAGACAGACGGACAGAGTGAGCGGATGATTCAGACGCTCGAGGACATGCTTTGGGCATGTGTGTTGGATTTCGGGGTAAGTTGGGATACGTATTTTCCGTTGGCGGAGTTTTCCTACAACAACAGCCATCATTCGAGCATTGGTACGCCGCCCTTTGAGCTGTTGTATGGGAGGAGGTGTCGGACCCCCATTTGTTGGGGAGAGGTTGGACAGTGTGTGATGGACAGTACAGAGATCGTGCTTCAGACGACAGAGCAGATCCAACAGGTCAGACAGAGGTTGTTGACCGCTCAGAGTCGTTAGAAGAGCTATGCAGACAGACGCCGGTCCGAGCTCGAGTTTCAGGTCGGCGACCTTGTACTCCTGAAGGTCTCTCCTTGGAAAGGAGTGATTCGATTCAGGAAGAGGGGCAAATTGGGGCCCCGATATATTGGTCCATTCCAAGTGATCGCGAGGGTAGGCCGGGTAGCCTATCGTTTGGATTTGCTAGTAGAGTTGGGGCAGATTCACGACACTTTCCATGTGTCGCAATTGCGGAAGTGTATAGCCGATGAGTCGGCAGTGGTTCCATTGGAGGATATTTAGGTGGATGCGAGCCTGAATTACGTTGAGAGACCAGTGGCAATCAGAGATCGGAAAATCAAGGTTCTTAGGAACAAGGAGGTACCCTTGGTTTTGGTTCAGCGGCAGCATCAGAAGGGGTCCGCGATGACTTGGGAGTCGGAGCGTGAGATGCACGAGCAGCATCCGAAGTTATTTGCAGAGCGAGACTTCGAGGACGAAGTCTAGTTCTAGTGGGGGAGAATTGTAACAGCCTGGATTCCCAGGTATTATTCATTCTTATAATTTGGTATTTTGTGAGGATACTCGGCGAGTTGGAGCTCAGACTCGCCGAGTAGGATCGAGGTTTCGGACGCGAGTTCGCGCCTGGACTCGGCGAGTCCACGCTGTTTAATGAAACCCTAATTCCCTGGGTTTGGAGCCTATTTAAGGGCACTTATAGCCTCTAATTGCGGCTACCAGTCCCTTGAGAGAACCCTAAGAGAGCAAATTCGTTTTGGGAGAGAAGAAGTCACTTTTGGGCCTTTGTATTCCTTGTTTAGCAAGAAGAAGGTGACAAGAGCAAGGAGGAGGTGGGATTCTAGCAGATCCAGAGTCCAGAGGCTTGATTTTGAGGTAATGGTTCGAATCTCCTTCAGTTTTAGGGTTGATCTTTAGAGTTAGGGTTTTATAACCCCTTTGAAGAGTGATTATGTGAAGAAAATGGTCCCTCTTCGAGTTTGTGCCTTGGATCTGGACTCAAAGAGGTCCAGAGATCTTAACCCTTGGGGCTTTTTGGGTTATTATGGAGTTATTAGACCTAGGTGGTCATTTTTGGGACCAAATCATCTTTTGATGCCTTGTGTGGGTTATACAAGCATCAAGTTCCAAACTTTACGTGACAATCATGCTTGGGGAGGCTAGATCTATGGTTTGGGAAAGCAGATCTGACCTCAGAAGGTCAATAGAGTTTGTGCATGGCATGCACTCGCCGAGTTGTTCTTGAGACTCGGCGAGTAGGGTCGGGGTTTCACGTAAAGTGTTCAGCGAGTAGACTCGCCGGGTTGGGGGTTGACCCAGTGAGTCACGGAGAGTCATTAGGGGGCTGAGTCAAGCCTGAACTCGCCGAGTTGTTCTTGAGACTCGGCGAGTTGAGTCGTGGTGGCCCCGCGATTCATGCCAGGTAGAACTCGTCGAGTTAGGGAAGTACTCGACGTGTCAAGAGAGGATCCTAGGGGGGGGGGGTTAGTGAACACGTATAGACTCGCCGAGTCGCTCTAGTGCACTCGCCGAGTCTGGACAAAGTTGACCGTTGACCAGAGTTGACCAGTGTTGACTTGATAGGGGTAGTCAACCTTAGTTGTGGAAGTGTTAATTAGAGATATATTGTGTTATAGGAGGATTATAGCTCGGGGGATCGAGCGCGAGTGATTTTCGGATTTGCGAGTTATCGAGATACGCGAGGTGAGTCTTCTCACTATACTTTACCTTGAGTAGGTAACTAGAGTTATGTGATAGAGTATTTGTATGCTATATGTTATGTGTTATACTGCATTATTTCTATATGATTTATGCTGTGCATGTTTATAGAGTTAAAACCGGAAGCTTCACAGAGTTAGAACCAGAGGGTTCACAGAGTAGGGTCCACGGACCCACAGAGTTATAGCCTCGAGTGGCTAATATGTGTTATGTGTGGTATTTTGGGGAACGCACTAAGCTTTGTGCATACAGTGTTGGTGTTATTTGTTTCAGGTACTAGTGATGACCATGGGAAGGCGCCGACTTGATCAGTACACACACACGTGATTTATGTTATCAGATCTTGGGAATATTATATAGCATGGATTGAGTTTCAAACATTGATGTTTTTATGAATGTTAAATGAAATTGTGTTTTTATATTATGCGAAAAATTATCTTGAAATTCACGGTGTTACAAAATGTAAGTACACCGTTTTCATTTATAATAACATGCGGATGTAGTAATGACCTAAAAACAATGTTTGTTTTATTACAGCCAAAATGTGAAGGCTAGAACCCCTACTAAACGTTCTCCCTGTCTACATATTAAGGGAACCAAACGCGACCTCTGCAAATTCTTGCAAGCCGTGTAATTCACATTTGTTATATGATCATGTATACCCAATATAAGTATCACCTTTTGTTTAAAACAATGAGCTAGTGATCAATTGGTATAATTAGATCCTATGTGTGTGTTCTCATGCTATAGCAACCAAACTTGTTTGTTTTGTATTGTATGTTGTACGTTCCGATTGTTTCTCATAATTGTGTGTTCTCGCTGTATGGTATTGTTTGTTTCTCTTCACTATGTGTTTGACACATGTATGAACTGACTCTTTGTGTGCTTCATTGTACTAGAAGTAATGAATAGCATTCTCCTAAACTATACCTACTATAGTTTACTAATGGAAGGATACTAGATTAAGAGAGGTATCAACGAATCTAGGAAGAATACTTACATCTTTTGAAGATCCAGGAAGAAAGTCTTGATGATACTTGAGAGGATTTGAAGGAAAATCGGCCAAGGAAGGAAAGAATGAGAAAAATGGCCAAGTATCATCTATATACCCTTGAGTTTACGGACACATGAGTTTACGGCCGTAAAGTCATGGTCTTGTGGCCGTGAACTCATTTTGATGAGGTTATGGTTTCATTTGCTACACTGTGGTTCTAGTTGGTACTTACTAACACTTATTCTTTAAGTGTATTTGGCTCAAAACTCCTTAGAATGACCTTTAACCGGGATAGAACTCAGTACTAATGAGTTTGACACTTAGTTGAGTTGTTTGACTGGGTCTTAAAAGTAAACTTTTTTCGGTTTGTCACATTATGCAGCACACCGATACTATCCGTCCCAGAAGGAATAGAAGATTTCCTAGTTTATTGCGATGCATCCAACCAAGGGCTCGACGATGTTCTTATGCAACGAGGTAAGGTCATCGCCTATGCCACAAGACAGCTGAAGACACACGAAGTCAACTACACTACACATGATCTTGAGTTAGGAGCAGTTGTATTTGCTCGGTCGAGCCAAGACTGATTTTATTTGTTCAATTAGTAAGTCGTCATAAATCGGAAATCGGGAAACAACAAATGGACAGAGAGAATGATCATAATCCATGTCTCAGTCCATATGATATCTAGAATGGAGGAATATATGATCCATTATCTAATGGACAAGTCATCGACAAAGGTCAGAGTTCATCTACAAGGTCAGAGTTCGACAGAAGCTTTTGAGAGCTACGATTGCCAGTCGGTTCTTGAAGTTATACGCAATAATAGTTTTAGACTTATCCAAGTGGGAGACTGTTGGATTAATGTCTAAGTCCATAACTATAATTGGTAAGACTTGACCCGACCCGGCATGGTCCATTTTGGTTGCATGGCATCATGCATTTGGATAGACTATAATGAGAGAAATAACACTTAAGGTTTGTTAATATATTATAAGTTCTAATATATTAATAAGGTTATTTAATTAGTATTGATCAAGAATTAATTTGGAATTAATTAAGTGATCAAAAGGAGACTAATTAAATATATGGGTTGATTGTGTAAATCATTCATTCTTATATATGTGGGCTTATGATGCAAGATTCTTTATGTTGGACTAAGTCCATGGGGGTGACCCATGGATACTCCATGGAGGTTAAAATCCATGGAGCATAAGGAATGGGTAAAGTCATGAGTTACATGGTGTAACCCTAATAGCCACCATATAAAAGAATCCCATGGCTCAAGAAATTGTACACTATGTGTGAGTGTGAGGGCTAAACGATTTCAAGGAGTTTTCTACATTTCTCTCAAGGTTATTCCAAAAGCATATGATGTTTTGGGAACCATTTGAGGTGTCACACTCTGGGCACTAGGCACTCAAGCTTCATGAAGATATTCTACATCAAAGAGGTATGTATTCTATCTTGTTATATTCATTGTTTTGTATGCTAGATTAGGATAATACCTTGGATGTTCATATTTTCATGTATAATAGAGAAAACATAGATCCAAGGTATTTAGGGTTGCATGTACACTTAGGAGTGTTAGAATGCTCAAAACCCAACAAACTCACGGCGTGAACAAGGGTTTATTCACGATGTGAGGAGTCATTTGGCCACATTTCGGAATCTAGAAGGTGTGATGAGGCTGCGAGGCGATAAAATCCAAACTCATGATGTGAACAAGGAGTTTTTCACAACATGAGGAGTCACATGGCCACCTTCCGAAGCTTGGGATGCAAGTCGCAAGTCTACGGGGTGATCATGAAAGACTCACGACGTGAGCCTTATGACACTCACGACGTGAGTTTCTAAAACCCTTACTATAAATAGCAGGTTCGACTTCAGCCATTCTTACACCAAAACTTCTTCCCTTTCACTCCTTTTTTGAGGCCATTTTGCATCCCGAGCCCCAACGATCTCACACGCTGACCATTTTGCTTACATAACATAAAGTCACGCTACTAGGGTGAGTTTCACGGCCCCACTTTCTAATATTTTCGGGGGAAAACGCATGCTAGTTATTATATATATGTTATTATTATGTCTATATGATAGTATATAGTTATGATAATCGGGATATGATTGTTCTAAATATAACATTTTGAATACATACAACTATTATTAACTTATCAATATGTTATTTTACTAATGTAGATCTTGAGTTATACTTAGGATTCTATATATATGTTGTGTGCGATATAGTACCAAAGTTATATTCGAAAGTTCTAAATGTTAAGTTATATAGTATGTTGCTATTAATAGTTTTATGTCAAGATAAAACTGGATATGTTATATGTTGTTATTATTAGTTTTATGTCAAGATAAAACTGGATATGTTATATGTTGTTATTGTTGTTTTTATGTCAAGATAAAACTGGATAAGTTATATGTTGTTATTGTTAGTTTTATGTCAAGATAAAACTTGGTATTGTTATTGATAGTTTTATGTCAAGATAAAACTAGAAACGTTAGATGTTGTTATTATTGGTTTTAGGTCAAGATAAAACCTGGTTTTACTTCAAGATATAGTTGTTATACGGCCTAAATATTATGAAGTTAGGAGTAATGTTTAAAAGCATAGTCTAGTAACTTAGGGTTTTAGACATGAAGATGCTTTTGTTGTTAGAGCTATAGGAAGCCGTCAAAGTCTACATGAGTAATTATATTCATCAACTAAGATTGGGATCTTAGCGGATATCCTCTGAACTGTAACCGTTAATCCTGTATAAGCGAGGACGTCGTGTATAATTAGTATACGGGTTGACCACCCCACTTGTGACTGTTAGCTATAGTCAACCGAAAGCAAGTGATGAACTATCCTTTTATTTGTTATTATTCCAGCTTCGATGAAGCGCACGGTGTCGTTTCTCATGGTAAATCATGAGTGTGTTTGTTTCTCATGGCAAATGATGAGTGTGTTCTATCAGAGGTATTATATCATAGCAGCGGTTACAGGCTCATGGTAGCAAATTGTTAGAAACATTATACCTTGTCGTATACAAGTATTAATGTTAAGTATAAGTTTTCTCGTACTTATACCTTAAGATTAAGAAATATTTAGGTATAACACTTAATTGATAACTATACTATTATACCTAATATACATACTAAATGTCGGAGAGTCAAAATGATACTTTCAAAACTATACTTTTGAATGTATGAAAATGTATTATTTTATGGAGTCAAAACCTCTTGACTCATCAACATTATGTTGACATATTTTTAAAATGCATGTCTCTTCAGGAACTTGAAAAGTTGGTATGTATTTGAATATGAGAAGTTTTACTATTATCTTTCTGTTTTTTAAGAAGTATGCCATAGGTGGATATTATGTAATAAATACTAGGAAAACAATAATGTAACTTTGAATCATCAATAAAGGTATGTATTTTCTTTAGTATTTGTGACAACCCAAAAGTTTCCACTCTGTAAAACCATCCTCTTCTATTGAAGTCAAATCTATATCTGCTAACTTTCAAACTTTTCGGATAAGTTTGAGTATTTTAAGGTTAGTGCTCCAGAGGATATCAGGAGAGAGGATACACTAGGGTTTAGTACGTATCAATAAGTGTCCAAAACTTCAAGATTTTGGAATATTACAGTCCAAAAATGGTATTCGGACCAAAAACCCTCAAGGCTATATAAGGAAAACTTAGACATTTTGGATTCATTTGTTACATTTCCAACTAGAGAAAAGTCGATTTTCTCTCTCAAGGATCTTCACCCGATCACCCCCAACTGTAAGTACTTCAACCTATAGTGTATTTAAGTGTGTTATATGCTATAATAACATGAAAAATCAAGCCAAAACACCAAGGAAATGGTGTTCACGGCCTAAGATCTTCTTAGACCGTGAACACTAATTTTGAGGGCCAAAGTGTGCCCAATGTGCCTCCAAGTCTTGGAAAAGAACCTAAAGACTACCATGACTTGTTTATACCTCAAAATCATTAAGAAACAAAGGCTAGAAGTGATTTCACGTCCAAGGAAGTTCTTGGGCCGTGAACTCCATTTTTGGGTGCCAAAATGCCCTAAATGCCTTCCTAAAGCGAAGAGACTAGCATATCAGTTTACCTTGATGTGTCTAGGACCCAAAATAATCAAAATACCAACACCCATAGGTGTTTACGGCCGCAAACACATGAAAAAACGGTCCATGGGCCGTAAACTCAAGTTAGGGGTGTTTTGATGCCACAAACACTTCCTAAGGCTTAGGGTTGAGATTAAGATGCTTCCTTATGACCTTTAGGACCCTTATAAACATAAATGCCCATGAGTTTATGGCAGTAAACTCATTAGGGCTTAGAACTCCTCAAAAACTCCAAAGAAGGTGGTCTTTCTCATCCTAGGTTAGAGCTAATGTCCCTAAATCATTCCCTAGCCTTCAAACTTGCATTCACACATGAGTAGCCATGAGTTTACGGCCGTAAACTCCCTTGGGCCATGATCTCATGGTAGTAAACTCATGTGAGTGCCTTTATACCTTCCTATGTTGAATCACATGTGATTCCAACACTTGGTCAAGGTGTTTCCTAGTCCCGGAAGGTGTTTCCTTTCATATAGTTGTTGTAAACACTATATTCATGTCAATATATGTCCTTATATGTCATTTAGGACTTATTGTGTCTTAGGACTTCATTCGTGGAACTTCTCATCCTTACACGCATACCCTTTTGAATCACCCACATCAAGTGAGTTCATACCCTGTAATGAATCTTTTAACTATTTTAACTGTTTTAAGGGGGGGGGGGGGGGGGGAATACAGGTTGAACACAATGTTAATTGTGTAAATGTTTGTTGTTAAACATCTTTCAAAATGTTAATTATGTTAATTATAAGTTGTCAACACATTTCAATAACTCGTTTAAAGTTATGTTACTTGATAGTTATACAAAACTCCGTTTGTAGATTAAAAGCATAAATAAGTATAGAGATGAGTCATTTTAGTAACAGTCCAAGTGGAGCATTAGTAAACTATTATAGGTATAGTTTAGGAGAGTACTATTCATTACTTCTAGTACAATGAAGCACACAAAGAATCAATATCAGAATAGAACAAACAATGAAGAGAATCAAACAATACCAGAACAAAACATAACAAACAAGTTAAGTTGCTATAGCATGATAACACACACACAGGATCTAATCATATGTGACAACCCAAAATTTCCATTCGGTCAAACCCTAAAAGTCAACCACTTCGTATCGTAAATTAATGTCATGATTTCTTATTTTTAAGAAATATAAAGTTCATTTGATTATTTTAATATTATTTTTAAACGAACTGGTGAAAGAAAGTGTCGTCTCGGGTTTTGGATTTTTAAAACCGCAAACACTTCGCGTCTTAGAAATTCCCGACCAAAATTTTATGTTTGGGTTGAAAAATCATCCAAAAACCGTGAACTCATACCTATGTATGAGTTTACTCCCCAAAAGTTAGTCATTTGTGTTTACTCCCCAAGTTCACAAAAGAGTAAACTCCAAAAACTCTTTCAAGTATCATCCTAGATTTAATTCCAAATCTTCAAAGTTGTAAGTGTTCTAACCATTTCAAGTTAATAAAACACTTAATCTAGTGTTTGTGCATCTATTCATCCATTCATTTATGTATTTTGTCTAGATTTCCAAAAACACCAAGAACACCAAGAGCACACACTAAGTGTTCTTGGACTTTTAGTTCAAATCAAGCTTCATTATAGTAAGTACTTCCATCCTTGAGTGTTATTAATCTAGTATTAAATTCATACATCAAGAAATTATGCCAAGAACACAAGGGTTAAGGTGTTCACGGTCCAAGGAGATGCTTGGGCCGTAAACACCATAAAGGGCACCAAAGTGTGCTTAAGTCCTTATCTAAGCCCTAGTTTGATGTCTAAGCCTTCCTTGATATGTTTAAACCTTCCTTTGATGTATTTAAGCCTTGAAAAACACCAAAATCCAACATTATTAGGTGTTTACGGTTTGGGGATCTCCCAAAACCATAAACACCCTAAAGTGTGTGTAAATGGGTTATTTTTCCTTCCTTAGGCTTAAAAACTAGCTTAGATAATTACCTTGTTGTGTTAAGGACTTGAAAACATGGAAATACCCTTCCCCATGAGGGTTTATGGTAGTAAACCGAAAGGGAAATGCCATGAGACCGTAAACTCCTCAAAGGAGGTGTTTTGTTGCCCTAGTTCCTTCCAAAGACCAAACCACTTAGTAGAAATGCTTCAAAGGGCTTGTTAAACCCCAAAACAACACTTGGTCATTAGGACTAGAGTTTACGACCGTAAACTCTAGAGTTTACTGCTATAAACTCCTTGAGTTATGACCATCAAAACCGTAAACTCCAAAGGAGTTTACCCTTGAACCCTAAACACCCTAGCTTTGCCCTACCAACACTTGGATGCAATCCTTGTGATCTTTAACACTTGAAACAAAGTGTTTTTATGTTATAGAGTGTCCCAACTTATTTTATTTGTTATAATTTGGTTAATTAGTTATATATATGTTCATTATATGATAACTAGGCTCGTGCGTGTGTACAAGTCTTCATTTGTCACCTAGCACCGTACCTGACACTTCAATCCAATCCACTCACCGCAAGTGAGTTCATACCCCTTAACTAACCTTTGAAATACTTTTAAATGTTTTAAATGATTTAATGGGGGGGGGGGGGGAATACAAGTTGAATACTTATAGTTATTACATCAATCACATGTGATTAATAACTATGAAACCAATGATTTTCTTACTGTTCAAACTGTTTATCAAATTGTTCTGCTTCAAACTGCTTTACAAACTCTTTTACTTATCAAATACTTTTACTTAAAATTTGTTACACTTATTATAAATTACATGCCCGTATATGTATAGTTATATAAGCAATGATTAAAAGTCTTAGGAAGGCCATCCGCCCTATTTCCTTTTCGCGCTGGAGATGTGGTCTGGTGGGATATCGGGTAGCTGTCCGAAAGTCGTTTCAATATTAATTATATATCATATGTACATATATAGACATAAAAGTGCTTCCATATTCATGCGTACTAGTTACATCATCAGTAAGTTACCATCAGGGTAGCACAGGATCATACTTATACTATTGCTAGATCAATAAGTCAGTTCATTCATGAGTCATTACTTATTACTAGGAGAACATATACATTACACTACTATGAGAACATATACATTACATTACTATGAGAACATATACAACTATACCAGGAGAAGAACATATACAATTATACTAGAGGAAGAACATATACAACTATACTAGAAGAAGAACATATACAACTATACTAGAGGAAGAACATATACAACTATACTAGAGAGAGAACATATACAACGATACTAGAACAAGTAACAATACATTACATATACATAAATACGTTGACAAAATTATGATCCACTGTATCAGAGCATGCCTTAAATGTCATGGCCCGAGTTGTAGCCAGAGTCTCTTGGAAGGAGAGCGTGAGTTTGCGTATAGATCTATACTGGATTGACTATCCTATACCTTGCTGCTAGCTACAGCCGGACCTACAGGTCTGCGGGTGCCAAACCTCATACCTTATTACGACCTACATTTGTCGTTGTTACCTAGTCGATAGTATGGTACAATTAATCACATGATACCTTAATATAAATCCGGTTTAAGGTAGTTAGTACAGCAGTAGTTCCTATAATACAACACTACAGTACTACAATAATTTACCCTTTATATACATTTAGTGATCATTTCACTTAAACATTAATGTACAAACTATATTTTATTAATGATAGTTACACCTGGGAAAATTACACGTTTTTATGATAAACGAACATACAAAACAGTTACGCCTTGGTAGAAGGCTACTTTTAATAAGAAAATATAGGTTTTTCTGAGAGATTCAGACTATTACAAACACTTACAAACATTCACATACTTTTATTACCAATGTTTACAAACTCATGTTTAAAACCACGTTCAAACGTTTTCATACAAACACCGACACTAAATTACATATGAACTCACCAGCTTAATGCTGATAAACCCTTTCAAAATAACTTGTATTCTCAGGTCGACAGTAAACAGGTACCGAGGCCAGCTTTTGAGAAAATGGAGCGCATCGAAGACTCATCATATTATTTTGATTTACGTTTTGGTGTCTATAACTGTTCAGAACACTTGTATTAAAATTATATATTTAATGCAATGGATGATGTTGTATGCTTATTTACTGTTACACTATGTTGTGATACTTTACATGATGTCCTCCACCCCAGAATGTTTCCGCCGTTCTTGGTTTTGGGGTGTGACAGATTTGTCACACCCCAAGACCAAGAACGGCGGAAACGTTCTGGGGTTTTGGGGTGTGACTTTATACCAATGAATCATTAACGCATTAGTGATAGTTATATTGGGTATACATGATCATATAACTTTAATGTGAATTACATGGCTTGCATGTATTTGCTGGGGTCGCGTTTGGTTAACTCCATCTCTTTACATTGAGAGCGTTTAGTAAGGGATTCTAGCTTTCACATTATGACTGTAATAAAACAAATATATTTTAGGTTAATAGTGCATCCGCATGTCATTATAAACGACATATGTGTACTTACTTCTCCCATTACTTTCATAAAGTGTCGGTACCACTTGAAAGTTGATCTATTTTCTAGTCATGATAGTTATAAACCAGGGAGAATATACTTTATATTTGACAAAGGAACAGTCGGGTTTAACTCAGATCAGTAGATGCCTTGGTAGAAGGGTACAATTAAAGGTTAGGATCATAGTGCTAGCTTTATGATTCCTTAATGTATACACTATAGAATACATATATGCCAATAGATTCCGACAGCTAATAGGATGTTCGCCTTCGCTTCATTTCCTGTTCTCGTTTGATTGTGGTCTTGAACCGAGTTCCGCCAATCTATTATCTACCTGAATATATATATAGATTTATACTTAGTATATATTAAGTCATCATAAGGGTTCCAAGTATGGATCAGGTTATAGGACACAGAGTCGAAGCAGAATTTTCTAGTACAAAACTTACTTATCAAAGTCAGTATTTTTGATAAAAAAAACTAGAGATTTCCCAGAAAAGGGCTTAATCCATTTTATTAAGGCAGTACATTTTTAGAGACTTTAAGTGAGTTAACTCTATAATACCTTAGTTTATACACCATGTTTATATATAGAACTAATATCCGATAGATAGTTAAATGTGTGTTTTCCCCAGACGTCCTGTTCCCGTTGGATGTGGGCTTAGGGAGATTCCCCCAATTAACTATTTACCCGGTATCAGATTATATATAGCAGTATAAACAAAGCTATTATAAAAGTAATCACCGTAGTCAATATTTTACTATAAGAAATATAGGTTTTCTTAAAAGAACTCTCCATTAGATATAAAGGAACCATTACAAATAACTCCATGAGTAACAAGTGAATATACCAAGGTTATATATGACAATGATCTAACAACCAATGGAATGTGTGCTATCCGCCTTACTTGCTGTTCCCCGTTGGGTTGTGAGTTTAGGGCAGATGCACACAATCGATTTTTTATTTACTCCAAGTATATATAACTTGTACCTACTTAGTACGCATAGAAAGGCTTGTAGTGTCATTTTACTTAACTTTCATTCAAGTAGGAAATATAGGATTTTCTAGAGGTACAGGCGATCATTTCAAAACAGAACTTACAGCTTACATCACTTGTGCTTATACATTTTTCAACCACATTTTTACAGCTTACTCACATCACTAAAATCTTATGAACTCACCAACTTCATTGCTGATCAATTCTTTCAAATAACTTGTATCCTCAAGAGACTATTAAACAGGTGCTCATGCTGGGGATTCAGAAGATGGAACATTATAGCTTCAAGTCTTGTTTTGTTATTTGTTTATGACTTCTATGTTTTGTGAACACATACATTGTAAACACTTTCTTTCTAAATGAAATGGTTGTTCATTACTTTCTTACCATATACATATCTCGTGATACTTGACATGACGTCCTCCACCCCCGAACGTTTCCGCCGTTCCGGTTTTGGGTTGTGATAAGTTGGTATCAGAGCATTGTTTATAGTGAACTAAGTATATCAACCGATAAAATATATATGTCTATAAATACAATGGGGCTTAATTGCTCTGGATAATGATATATTTTAGAATATAACTTCATGTTATAAAAATATACCTACTTGCTCATACATGTATATAATAGAACTAGGGTCACAAGGAGAACAGAACTAAATGTATTTAAAGGTTGGGCACTGTCGTCAACCTGAACAGTTATGTAATCATAGCTAGGATCAATATAGCCTGATCAACTATATTCATTCGAGATGTGACCAACATGTGTTTAGGAATGATGTGGTGTTGCAACAGGGTTAAAACTTACCAGAACACCAGTCAAGAGAACGCGAGAACAAGTACAGTTAGAGTTAGAGTACTATGGGAGTATTCTATGATACGATAACGCGATAACGAGTTTAGAACATAACAAGTACATTACGTTAGGATACTATAGGAGTATTTTAGTCTAGATACATAACTTATATGATAACTTAAAAGACCCTTGCGGATAGGCCTATAATCTTACAGGGTATATTCATAAAGTTTTATATATAATCAAGATCTTATAGACATAGAATCTGTGACTGACGCTTCACTATCCATTCCTTTTAAGGAAGTAGTGTTGAGGTGGGATCAATTGTTCGAAGGTATATTTGATCTTCAATTATATACAATACAGACTGGTGTACCTTGTACAATTATAGTAGGATTCTTTAAGGATCACCCCATAAAGTTACCTTAAAGTTCATAGGTTCTTTAGTAACTTTCATTTTCGCATGACAAGCCCAGATAAACGTAACCACTTCCTCAAGTAGACAACAGAAGAGTTCAGGAGGAACAAGGACAAATTCAAGGGAAGATCAGTCGAAGTATCCAAACCGTCTTACGCGTCACAATAATAAAAATTAACTAGGCTAAATTATCGAGCGAGTGGAAACACTGCTCACATTACACGTGTTAGAATTATTTTCTTACATGCAACTCGTAACAGTTATTGAAGAAACAAATATTCATTCGAGGATAGTTATTTCAAATTCGTAGAGTTTATTTGGTATAGACTCATGTATGAATTGTTTCTAGAACCCTGTGTAATTCAGGACCCGATACATCCAGAATTAGGATAAACTTGTCTTTTCAGCTTTCGGCTTGTGTCCGTTGCTATATATTTATTACGTCTCATATTTGTTTTCTTTTAGCAAAGATTCCTCCTCGCAGATCACCCAGACACGCTACTCCGATAACTCAAATACCTTCTCTGCAAATCGATGCAGCAACTCTTAATGCTGCAGTGGCTGCAGCTGTGGCAATAGCCATGACCCAATATCACCCCACCAGTACAGGTGGAGGAGAAGCGCCTACTGATTCTACTCAAGGTGAGGTCCCTGTGCTCCATGGAGAGTTCTCCTACAAGGACTTCACCATGTGCCAGCCATTGTCCTTTAATGGGACTGAAGGAGTCATTGCTCTCATGCAATGGTTCGAGAAAACCGAGTCGGTTTTCGAAATCTGTTTATACCCAGAAGGAAGAAAAGTGAAGTTTGCTGCCTGTACCTTCTCTGGCAAGGCCCTAACATGGTGGAATAGCCATGTTCAGTCACTGACCCTATCAGTGGAAAACTCAATATGTTGGGAAAACCTAAAAGAGTTAATGCGGGAAGAATAGTGCGCGTTAGGCGAGATTCAAAAACTGGAACAAGAGCTGTGGGATCTCATAATGGTCGGCTCAGACATAGTGACCTACACTGACCGGTTCAGCGAACTACTAGCTCCATGCCCCGAGATGATTACCTCGGAGAGCAAGAAGATAGAAAGATACATTTGGGGTCTGACTGCTCCGACCCATGGAACTGTGCTGTCTTCTAGCCCAGCCACGTTCGCTAGTGCTAAACGCTTGGCTCAGCGACTCATCGATCATGGAGTTCGCCACAGCGTAAAAGTCCCTATTCCCGAGTCATCAAGGGAAGAGGATTATAATCAAGAGTCGGAGAACAAGAGAAAGAAGAAGCGAACAACACAAGACATCCCGCAAGAGCAACGAGCGAGTACCATGTACGCCGTAACGACGCCAACTGCTTTAGCACCTGCCAGTCGATATGCTGGAAACCTTCCGAAGTGTGGAAAGTGCAACTTTCACGACACCGGAGTATGCCGGGAAATGCAGTGTCTGAACTGCCATAGAAAGGGACACACAGTCCGTTTCTGCAGGGCACCGGCTCAACCGATCTCCCAAGTCCTCGGAACTGAAGAAAACCAAGCCTGCTATGGCTATGGTGAGACCGGAACCGTCAGAGGGACTACCCGATAATAAGGAACTCAGGAGCGGATGGACGCATTCTGATGATCACCGTAGGAGAATCTACCCCGGAGTCGTCGTCGAGTAGTGGTACATTTTCAAAATAGTATTTACTTTTAAAATTAATTTATATTCATATAAGATTAAAACTCGGGGATGACACTTAAAAGTAACTATAACAACTCACATGAAATAGGTCGTAATATTCAAGAGAACTAAAGGATCCCTTAGAGAAGTTGTTATGGCTCACCGTATACCTTAGGGTTGTGCGCAACAAAGATGTTGCAGACTTAGAGTGAGTGACTCCGCTTAGGTCCCCTATCCTTAATTGGTTGAGGATTTGAGGCGGAGATACTCAGTTGACTGCCTGGCTCATCTTAAAAATTCACAGCTGGTGTATGACGGGTGATGGTAGTGGTACCACAGGGGATTTTGGTATAAATGTATCCCTTTAGTTAATAAAGAACTTTTGTTCGTATGTATGCGCACATAGTGGTACTATACGTAGAAGTGTTAACTTCACATAGAAAACAGGAAACACGAGAATAGTTACAAGGTGTATATTTTTGAACATATTAGGAGTACAATACCAAGCATACCAGGGATACATCGTCGTTTATCAGACGTTTCTTTCATTTGACCAAAACTTTGTTCGGTATAGAGTCTGTTGTTTTCTTTCGTCATGAGTTGGCATGGTCCTCACCATACTACGTTCATATGTTTCTATCGCCTCGAGCGGCAAGTTCTCGAAACTTTATCATTCGTATCGAAAGTCCGACCTGAATCAAAAATTTTATCTTTTGCATTCTGAACCCCGAAGTACTCGTGCGAAGAGTACTTTGTCCTCCAAAGCTTATCGTCAGACATTCACATACCGTCACGACATACCACTCGTCCAGCAGACCAAGTTCTAGAACAGAGGCTAAGGATGAATACAACCCGCCTATTATTATTTAGTGTATACACGAGGGTCGTATATGAGTATGATTACGCATATCTAGTATTTGTGTTTACGCCCTATCTCCTGTTCTCCATTGAGTTATGGACCCGGGGCAGAGTTGCACATCTGAAAATCCTACTAATTCTAAATATATACGACTTGTATACACGAAGTAATGATAGATGTACTAAGTATGAATCCTATCAAAAACACCAGGGCAAAGTTGCCAGGTCTACTAGTGAGTGTTCTGCAAAGCAGAAGAGCTCAACCCCAGTAGTAACATTAGGAGAGATAATTTCGGGACGAAATTCATTCTAACGGGGGGATGATGTGATAACCCAAAAGTTTCCATTCTGTAAAACCATCCACTTCAATTGAAGTCAAATCTATATCTGCTAACTTTCAAACTTTTGGGATAAGTTTTAGTATTTTAAGGGTAGTGCTCTAGAGGATATCAGGAGAGAGGATACACTAGGGTTTAGTACATATCAATAAGTGTCCAAAACTTCAAGAGTTTGGAATACTACAGTCCAAAAATGGTATTCGGACCAAAAACCCTCAAGGCTATATAAGGAAAACTTAGCCATTTTGGATTTATTTGTTACATTTCCAACTAAAGAAAAGTCGATTTTCTCTCTCAAGGATTTTCACCCGATCACCCCCAACACTATGTACTTCAACCTAGAGTGTATTTAAGTGTGTTATATGCTATAATAACATGAAAATCAAGCCGAAATACCAAGTAAATGGTGTTCACGGCCCAAGATCTTCTTGGACTGTGAACACTTATTTTGAGGGCCAAAGTGTGCCCAATGTCCCTCCAAGTCATGGAATAGAACCTAGAGACTACCATGACTTGTTTATACCTCAAAGTCATTAAGAAACAAAGGCTAGAAGTGAGTTCACGGCCAAGGAAGTTCTTGGGCAGTGAACTCCATTTTTGGGTGCCAAAATGCCATAAATGCCTTCCTAAAGCCAAGAGACTAGCATAGCACTTTACCTTGATGTGTGTAGGACCCAAAAAAATCAAAATATAAACACCCATAGGTGTTTATGGCTGCAAACACATGACCAAATAGTCCATGGGCCGTAAACTCAAGTTAAGGGTGTTTTGATGCCACAAACACTTCCTAAGGCTTAGGCTTGAATTTAGGATGCTTCCTTATGACCTTTAGGACCCTCATAAACATAAATGGCCAAGAGTTTACGGTAGTAAACTCATTAGGGCCGTGAACTCCTCAAAAACTCCAAAGAAGGTGGTCTTTCTCATCCTAGGTTAGAGTTAATTTTCCTAAATCATTCCCTAACCTTCAAACTTGCATTCACACATGAGTAGCCATGAATTTACGGCCGTAAACTCCCTTGCGCCATGAAATAATGGTGGTAAACTCATGTGAGTGCCTTTATACCTTCCTATGTTGAATCACATGTGATTCCAACACTTGGTCAAGGTGTTTCCTAGTCCATGAAGGTGTTTCCTTTCATATAGTTGTTGTAAACACTATATTCATGTCAATATGTGTCCTTATATGTCATTTAGGACTTATTGTGTCTCGGGACTTCATTCGTGGAACTTCTCATCATTACACGCATACCCGTTTGAATCACCCACATCAGGTGAGTTCATACCCTATAATGAATCTTTTAACTATTTTAACTGTTTTAAGAGGGGGGGGGGGGAATACAGGTTGAACATAATGTTAATTCTGTAAATTTTTATTGTTAAACATCTTTCAAAATGTTACTTATGTTAATTAGAAGTTGTTAACACATTTCAATAACTCATTTAAAGTTATGTTACTTGATAGTTACACAAAACTCCATTTGTAGATTAAAAGCATAACTTAGTATAGAGATGAGTCATTTCACTAACAGTCCAAGTAGATAATTAGTAAACTATTATAGGTATAATTTAGGAGAATGCTATTCATTACTTCTAGTACAACGAAGCACACAAAGAATCAATATAAGAATAGAACAAACAGTGAAGATAATAAAACAATACCAGAACAGAACATAACAAACAAGTTAAGTTGCTATATCATGATAACACACAGATAGGATCTAATTATACCAATGAATCATTAACGCATTAGTGATAGTTATATTGGGTATACATAATCATATAACTTTAATGTGAATTACACGACTTGCATGGATTTGTTGGGGTCGCGTTTGGTTCCCTCAATCTCTTTACATTGAGAGCATTTAGTAAGGGATTCTAGCTTTCACATTATGACCGTAATAAAACAAATGTGTTTTTAGGTTAATAGTACATCTGCATGTCATTATAAACGACATCTGTGTACTTACTTCTCCCGTTACTTTCATAAACTGTCGGTACCACTTGAAAGTTGATCTATTTTCTAGTCAAGATAGTTTTAAACCAGGGAGAATATACTTTACATTTGACGAAGGAACAGTCGGGTATAACTCAGATCAGTAGATGCCTTGGTAGAAGGGTACGATTAAAGGTTAGGATCATAGTGCTAGCTTTATAATTCCGTAATGTATACAGTACAGAATACATATATGCCAATAGATTCCGACAGCTAATAGGATGTGTGCCTTCACTTCATTTCCTCTTCTCGTTTGATTGTGGTCTTGAACCGAGTTCCCCCAATCTATTATCTATCCGAATATATATATATATATATATATACATATATATATATATATATATATATATATATATATATTTATACTTAATATATATTAAGTCATCATAAGGGTACCAAGTATGGATCAGGTTATAGGACACAAAGTCGAAGCACATTTTTTCTAGTACAAAACATACTTATCAAAGTCAGTATTTTTGATAGACAGAACTAGGGATTTCCCAGAAAAGGGCTTAATCCATTTTATTAAGCCAGTACAGTTTTAGAGACTTTAAGTGAGTTAAATCTATAATACCTTAGTTTATACAGCATGTTTATATATACAACTAATATCCGATAGATAGTTAATTGTGTGTTTTCCCCTGACGTCTTGTTCCCATTGGATGTGGGCTTAGGGCAAATTCCCCCAATTAACTATATACCCGGTATCAGATTATATATAGCAGTATAAATAAAGCTATTATAAAAGTAATCACCATAGTCAATATTTTACTATAAGAAATATAGGTTTTCTTAAAAGAACTCTCCATTAGATATAAAGGAACCATTACAAATAACTCCATGAGTAACAAGTGAATACACCAAGGTTATATATGACAACGATCTAACAACCAATGGAATGTGTGTTATCCGCCTTACTTGCTGTTCCCCGTTGGATTGTGAGTTTAGGGCAGATGCGCACAGTCGATTGTTTATTTACTCCAAGTATATATAACTTGTACCCAATTAGTACACATAGAAAGGCTTGTAGTGTCATTTTACTTAACTTTCATTCAAGTAGGAAATATAATATTTTCTAGAGGAACAGGCAATCATTTCAAAACAGAACTTACAGCTTAAATCACTTGTGCTTATACATTTTCAACCACATTTTTACAGCTTACTCACATCACTAAAATCTTATGAACTCACCAGCTTAATTGTTGATCAACTCTTTCAAATAACTTGTATCCTCATGAGACTATTAGACAGGTGCTCGTGCTGGGGATTCAGAAGATGGAACATTACAGCTTCATGTCTTGTTCTGTTATTTGTTTATGACTTCTATGTTTTGTGAACACATACATTGTAAACACTTTCTTTCTAAATGAAATGGTTGTTCATTACTTGCTTACCATATACATATCTCGTGATACTTGACATGACGTCCTCCACCCCCGAACGTTTCCGTCGTTCCGGTTTTGGGGTGGGATAGTATTGTTCAATGTATGTTATATAACTGTGATACGAAAAATGACGTTACACTACCCGGTGTTTCCGCCGACGTCCGGGGTGTGACACGTAAGAATTCTGTCTTATATTTATGCCAAGAAAAAGTTAATTTTACCCATATAGCTCGTTTCAAATTTTGTTTCCATTAATTTTCGGAATTCAATAGTTAAGTTGGGATTAGTTGATCAGAAAATAATGTCATTAACACAAATTTGAACTATCATTAAATGGTTTCCATCCTTCTTTCTAAAGAAAGTAGGATTAACAGAAACTTGTTTGAATTTAGATTGCTTAAGAAAACGAGTTAGAGTTTCATACCATGCCCTCGGAGCTTGTTTAATACAATACACTACTTTATCTAGAATATAACAGTGATTCAACAAAAATTGTTCGCAAAACCTAGAGGTTGTTCGACATAAAATGTTTCTTCAAGTTCGCTGTTTAGAAATGCAAACTTCACATCTATTTGATATACTTCAAAGTTTTTATGAGCAGCATATGGGAGAAATATATGAACTGATTCAAGTCTAGCCACAGCTGCGAACGTTTCTTCATAATTGATTCCTTCTACTTGACAATAACCTTTAACGACTAATCATGCCTTATTGCGAATGACATTTCCTTCTTTATCCATCTTATTTCATAACACCCATTTCATACCAACCACATATGCATCTGCTGGAGTAGGAACTAATCTCCACACTTTGTTTCAATCCAATTCATTTAATTCTTCTTTCATTGCTTGAACCCAATCTGCATGATCAAGAGCAATTTTAACATTTTTAGGTTCAATTTTTTAAATAAAATAATTAAACATGCAAAATTTCAAATTCGAAAATAATGTAGTTTGCTTTGGTTTTTGTTGAGTACGTGTAAGAACTCCTAAAGAAGAATCTCCGATCACGTCAGGCGGTGGATGATATGTGGTCGATTTTTTCATTGGTGGAAAGTTATGATGATAGGCTCGACCAGTTTCAACAAAAATTTCTTCAAATTCCGAATGTGCGTCTGATACATTATTTTCATTATTCTCCCACATGGAAATTTGCATGTGACCCAACATTTGGAATTGAATTCTCACCCTGGAGTGGAACGTTGGTATTGAATTTTGGAGTGGAACTCTCCCCTCGATCGAAACATCATTGGTTTCTGGTTGAGTTGAGATTTCAGCATCATTCGAAATAGGTTGCTCGTTCGGAGTCTCAATTTCTTCAATAGCTTCATCGACAATCTTTATTAATTCATCCTCTTGATTATTCTTGCCTTTTGATTATGGGGAAATTTTCTTTTCAGGTTCATCAAACAAATTTGCAAAATCCACATATAAACTCATAAGAGGAATTGTCTTAGAATTGATTGATGGAAAAATTTCCTCATATTGACAATATTCTTTTTGATATTTCTTCATGTAATTATCATCAAACATAACATAGTGTCTTTCTTCAATTTTCTTTGATCTTTTGTGTCGAACATGATAAGCCTTGGAAGTTAACGAATACCCCATAAAATTTGTTCCGATTTTCTTTGGAATTGAATAAAAAGCACTTGGATCCACATACATGAAAGAATTTGACATTAGATTTTCGATTGTTCAGAATTTCATATGAAGTAATCAGAAATTGTTTATTAATGTAGGAGCTAGCAGTTCTGAGTGAAACACGCAGTGGCAATAACATCAACCCCGAAATATAAATGAAGATTCGCAAATGAAAGTTTTGTCCTTGCAGCTTCATAGAGAGAACAATTTCGTCTTTCAACTACATCATTCTACTGTGGAGTGTAAGGCAAAGAGAATTTAAGAGAAATTCCTTTATTTGTCATGAATTCTTCAAATGCATGATTTTTGAATTCTGAACCATTATCACTACGAATTTTCTGAACTGGCGTTCGCAATTGTAGCTCAACTTGTTTGATGAAATCAATGAGCTTCTGAGTGGCATTGAATTTATGTCTAAGAAAGAATACCCAAGTAAATCTAGAAAAATCATTAACAATAACCAAAATATATTTGTTACCACCAATACTTTCGATGGCTAAAGGACCACAGATATCAATATGCAATAATTCCAGTGGGTCAATGATTCAGTGAATATATTCTTTGAATTTTGGAGCCATTCTTTTTTAAAACTCTTTTTCTTTGTTTTTCAACTTTTCTTTGTATTCTTTAAGAGTAAATTTTGGTTCCAAAACAACTTTATTTTCAACCTTATATTTTTTTTAGCAATCAATTTTGAAAACTGTGAATTTGGTAAATAACTTGATTTTGGTTTCAGAATTCGAGATGAATCAGCATTTTGATTAAAAGATCTTGATGAATTGACAGAACTTTTATTCGAATTCCTTCCAACTTTCTTCCAAAATTGCTTTTCTAATCAAATTCATTTTATATCTTGCATTCATTTGTCTTTTCTTTTCAACTAATTCCTCAGCGGATTTATGAATGTTGGCTTTCGGTTTTTCCTTTCTAATAGGTGTCTCATTCTTTTATGATGAAGCTTCACTTGAAACATCTTTTGTACCACTCGGTTCGGCCTTATCCTAACAAAAGTCTACATGATTCAATAATTCTGAAATATATTTTCCTTTTGATTTCCATGAGGTCATTTCTGATAGACCTTTTGTTTCATCAGCATTGTCGATTGGCTTTGACCAAAAAAATTCATTACACCCTTTTGCATTATCATCAGCAACCATGGAAGTTAATTCATAAGTGTCATTTTTGTTTAGTCATTTCTTTACAAAAACTTGATTTGGAATTGTTTGAACTTATGGATAAATTGTAGCTTCTTCTTTCAAAACTTTTGAACCTTTTTTTTCAAGAATTTGAACAAATTCGATTGCGTTTTCAACTATTAAATTTTTCTTTGGTTCATCAGAATTTTGCACAAAAGCAGAGCAATCAATTTCGTCCTCTCTAGATATTTCATTCATTTCACTTTCATCAGATTCAGAAATTTTCTCGTTATCAAGAGTATTATCCGAATTCAATTTCTTGCATAATAAGTCATATTTCTACATATCACTTAATTTGATTTCTTGTTTATCTTTTTTAGTTAAAATATCTTTGAACATGTTTTTATGTTCTTTGGACAAAATATATTCTTCAATTTTCTCAAGTCCAACTCTAAAAGAATCAGAAACATCATCTGAAGAAAAAATTGATTCACATTTATAGCATTCAACATCAATTTTATCGTCTTTCAATTCAAGAAAATGCAAAATCATTTTATGCAAACCTTTACCTATTTCACAATCCAAATGAAGCTCAGTAAAATAAAAAATACAGACGTTTAGCAATCGAATAAAAAATATTTCGCTGTTTCAAAAGTGTTCTACTATCTCTTTCCCGGAAAATAATATCATATCTTGATCTATTAAGCGCAACATCCAAGGCTTTTATTCTTATTCTTCTTACTTCATTCTTAAATGTTACATTGTTAAGTTTATCATTCAGATTAGAATTACTGATACGAGTCCTTTTCAAGTTATCACTAAAATCAGAAATTGTATAACACAAATCTTCCAATTCAGAATCCTAACGTGATGTAGCGATATTAAGAGATTTAAGAACAGAGTGTACCTTGTCGACAACCTTCTCACATTCGTTCACCTGCCCCTTGATTGTCTTCATAGCAAAGTGGCTATCTTAAGGTTTTCCACCGTCAGTTGCATATCCTTTCAGTTCCAAACTGCCACTCTGAACCATCAAACACTTGCATGCATAACCTTACTTCTTGGAATGCACCACAAAACTCCCACCATGAGTAGGTTTCCCTACTTCATCATCCTCTGATTCTTTGGACCACACTTTGAATCGAACATCATCACTTTCCTCTTGTACCATCAACACATGTTTCATATTTGATGCACTTTTCTTTTAGAGTTCGTCTATTTTCTGATTGTAGTAGGCCTCGTCTTTATCCTCTTCCTTCTTCTCATTCTTCTTTCATAGCATGCATTCCTTTGCGAAGTGATTCTTTCCATGACAGTAGTTACAGTCAAATCTAGAATCACCTAGCAACTTCTTCTCTTTCTTCTCTTCATCCTTCTGAGAATTCTTGTAACTCTCCTCTCTTGGCTTTTCGTAACTGGAATTGCCCTACTTGTACTTGTTTTTGAATCGAGAGAAATTATTCTTAAAGAACTTCTTTGGGTTAGTCACATCAACGCTTTATCTTCTTTTAAGACTTCATCATCCAAAATGTCAGATTCATAATCATCAACAACTGACTTCTTGCCTTTAGCTACCAATGCCAAAGATCCAACACTAGAGAGAAGCTTCGCTTTCTTAGTAAATTCATCTTCATGAGACTTTAGAATACCCACGAGTTTTGCCAATGAATAGATTTTGAATTGTTCATGTGCCTTAACTGTCAAAAATATGGACTTCCATTCGGATCTGAGACCATTCATGAAAGTTACCTTTTGTTCAATGACTTTTCGCTCAAGATTTTATTTAAGCATTCTGTTGAACAAGTGATTAAAGCGATTGACTGTCTTTTCTAAATTCTCATTTGTTTTCTACACAAAAGATCCAAATTCTGAAAAAAGTGTCATCTGCAAAGAAAGTTCCAACTCGGCATCACCAGAATATAATTCCTTCAGTCTGGCCCAGATTCCATTTGCAGTATTGCATAAATTGAGAAGACGGAATGTGTTAGAAGGAGGAGAAAACCGAATGATTCTTATTGTATTTATATTACACATCTGCTTATCCTTCTCATCCTATGGAATGTTAGTATGTTCAAGAATGAGTGAATTATAGTTATCTTGAGTTTTGATTCCTTTCTTAGAACCCGAATGTGTGTACGTTTCACTTGTGATTGCATGCTGTATGCTGGAACTATGTTATTCGAGTCCAAGCACGTAATTTTCAAAGTGAAGAGCCCACACCTCATAATCTTCTGGAAAAAGAATAGGAATCCTTATTGTTAATCCAATGTTGTTCAAGAGATTGAATGAGAGATATAGTGAGGATCATCGTTAGGCAAATTAACGAGAATTCAATGAAAAAAAATATACAATCAGATGCGTAAACTTCAATCGAGTTCAAGGGAAAACGAGAGATCTAGATATGATATCTACAATCGATTGAAATGATTGACATAACAAGAACAGATTAGAGAAAATTTTAAAACCCTAATGGAAAACCCTTAACTCGACAGAATAATAGCGAGTTGATTACACTATCTCCTAGTTTGATACCAATTGTAAGAAACAATAAAAGATCGATAGATTATGTATTTATGATATAAACCAATAACTAGAAATGATACTGGGGAGCGCCCTAGTACGTTAGGCGTACATCTATGTACACTGGCTGTACTTTCTAAATGAGGAAACTCTAATTTTTAGGATTTCGTTGGTATTAAAGCATCCTCATAGCCTCATTTCCTTTCACCTTATTAGCCTCCACCCTCTCATTCATGTTTGAAGCACTAGTTAGCCTTGAGAAGCCATTTCTAGCCTAAAAGTGTGTATTTGTGTGCTTAGAAGAAGAAGGAAGGAAGCCAAGCTCATCTTTGGAGAGTGAAGAACTATGGATCTGGGATTTACTCTTCATTTGCCACACTTCAAAGATATAATGCTTGCAACTTGATCTTTCAATCATCTAGATCTAAAAATGGATGTTTTAGTTATACTTTTTGGTCCCAAATGTCTTATCTTGACCATGGCATGTTCTAGGCGATTTAAGTTGTCCTTTCAGACCCTAGGAGGGGTCCTAAGTCATAAAAATGAAGTCCTAATGATTAGTTTTGTTCCATGCATCTTGTAAAAGGTCATAATGGATTAAGACCTTATGTTAAGCACTTAATCGGCATGTAAAGTCATAAATTTGGAAACCTTATGACTCTAGAGTGTATTTTAGCCTTTGATCTGAAATATGGGCGTAAGTACCTAAGCCGTTAAGCACTTATTGAGTTTTGAATGTTGCGAGAGTATGCCCCGCATACTCGGAGTATGTGATATGGGCATATTTAGTTATAAAATTCATGCATTATCTTAATACTTTATGTTGTTTTTGTCTCATTTAATGAAAAAAAGGTGCTTAATTAGCTTAAATATTTCATTTTCAGTAACAAAGACATGCTCGGATGGAAAAGGAAGTGGAACTAGCGATTGGAAGCTTGGATCTTGGATTTTGAAGAAAGAAGGATGTTGTTGGACAGCTTGACCCCTCGTCAGTGTTTTGGCCATATCTCATGAACTGTAACTCCGATTGACGAGATTCAAAATGTTCTGAAAAGTAGACACAATTTTGGACGACTTTCGTGTTTCGAGAAAATGTTGATTCCAAACGTACTCGGCAAGTAGGCCATCAACTCGCCAAGTTGGTCAGAAATTTCGCGATTCTGGACGCGCTGACTTGCCGTACACGGGTTTTAAGTGATGGACTCGCCGAGTAGGTCACTGGACTCGCCGAGTAGCCTCTGTTTTGTGAAAATCTATATAAAGGGACTTTCAGATCGATACCCTAGCATATAGAGAAACCCTTGGAGGCCAATTGTCGACTAAAAGTGCTGTTGGAGCGTGGGAAGCAAGGGAATCAACCCTACATTCAATTTTAAGGAGAATCAAGTCAAAATCAAGTTTACTCTTACCTAATCTCTTGTTTGAACTATATTTTTACCAATTGATTTCGTTTTTGAGCTTGTTTCTGCTGTAATCATGAGCTAAAACTCATAACTTCTGTTTAGGTAGATGAATTTGTGAACATGGATTGGTTATTTGATTAGGATTAATTGTAATTGGTGATTATGTTTTATTAAGCTTGTTAAAGAACCATATGTGTTAACAATAACTATCCTTCTGTTAATAAATCAGTAATTAAGTTGCATGAACATCTCTTAGTTGCTAATTTCATATGATTTACGTGACCACATAGTTGTATGTCTAGGAATAACGAATGTGAAACTAGAATTAACTTGAGGATAGGTAAGTTAATGTGTGAGCTTGTGTGATACACCATCAACAAGAGGTTAATTGAATCACCAATTTGATTAGCTAATTACAAGTCTTTCTAAACCCGAATCAACAAACTAGGAAATTCATTAATTTAGACAACTGGCCATTGCTTGAATTAATATGTTTTCTAAGGATTAGCTATAGCGAATGTGAATCTAATCACTTTAGTCGGTAACCAATGAAGAATTAATCCGATATATTTACCATAAAATCATCCATGGGAACAAATGATTCGAACCTAAACAGAAGGCCTTTTTAATCATTGAATTTAGTTGATCTTTGTTTTCTTAGCTATTAGTTGCTTAGTTTGCGTGTTAGTAAAGTATTTAAGTTTCTAGTCTTGCAAAACTAGAGAAAACCCATTTTCTATTACTTGTTTTATTTAGACAATATTAGCATTTATTTTAAATGTTTACCATTCCCTGTGTTCGATACCCTACTTACCTGAACTAAACTGCTAATCGATAGGTACACTGCCTTTTGTGTGTTCTTCTTTATGTTTAAGTTAGTAGGATTAAAACTAGTTCATTTCACACACATCAAGTTTTTGGCGCCGTTGCCGGGGAACGGTTCTAAAATTAGTATTAAATTCTAGTTTAATCGATCCTTTGTGTGGGATTTATCTTACACAAAGTTATTTACAAAGTAATTCAGTAAGTAGAATTAGTTTATAAAAAATTCGTTTTTTTTAGAATAACTAGAAATTTTCTGTTTTTGCCTTGAACTCGCCGAGTGCACTCGTGCCGACTCGGCAAGTACATCGCTGTTTCAGTCTTTATTTTTATTTCGTTTTTGTTCTTTTTACGCCTTCTGTTTCTTTTGTTTTGTTTGTTTACAGTTGTTTCATGACCCGAGGATCTGATACACCTCTTGTCCCTCCTTTGGAAGACCCGGAATCCGCACTAAGAAAAAGCAAAGGAAAAGCCGTTGGAGAAACCACATCTTCAAAGAACTCACCACTCAAAAACTTGAAATCCGTTTTCAGCAAGATGAAGAGCAGCAAATCAGGAGCATCCAGTGCCTCGTTGACAGTTGAAGAACCAAATCAAGAAGATGTCGAGTACGAGACCGAGGAAGAAGAAGAGCATACTTACGAGCACGAAACCGACTCCGAAGAAGAGTTAGCTATCACAATGGCTAACATTGATGAAGTCCCCATGGGGGAATGGAAGAAAAGGATGCGTGATGACACCGGCCCGGGGCTTGTGCAACCCGCAATTCCCGCGACCGCTACTTTCGAACTAAAAGGCCATATTCTCGCCCAACTCAAGGAGATTCCTTTTTACGGGAAGGATCACGAAGACGCTTACAAGCACTTGGACGAAGTGAATGATGTGGCCGATTACTTCAACGTCCCGAATGTTCCACGCGAGACCCAGCTTCTTCGCATGCTTTCTCTCACATTTAAAGGAGCTGCAAAAGATTGGTTAAAGTCACTTCCTCCCGGATCGGTCACCACATGGGCCAAGATGAAAGAAGAGTTCATAGACCATTTCTGCCCGCCCTCCAAGATAGCCAAGCTAAGGAAAGCCATTGCCAACTTCGAGCAACAACCCGGAGAATCCCTTTATGAAGCTTGGGAAAGATACAAGAGCCTACTTAGAAATTGCCCACACCATGACCTTAATAGCCAACAAGAGGTCTCCATCTTTTATGATGGAGTCAATGTCACCACAAGGCAATTGCTCGATTCTCAAGGCCCGCTCACAAAGAAGGCGCCCCCGTTAATTAAAGAATTAATTGAAGAATTCTCTAAGCACTCTAGAGAATACCATAATCCGAGAAACGAAGTAAGTCGTGGGGTAGTGAACGCGGAAAATGATAGCATGGCGGCGGTGATAGCTAAGCTTGATAGTCTAGATCGAAGAATGACAAAAATGGATCAAGCAATCCATGCTATTAGGGTAGGATGCGAAAATTGTAGAGGGCCCCATCTCACAAAGGATTGTGATTTGGATGATAATGGAAATAAGAAAGTTCAAGTCTTTTATTCAAGTGGTGATCGATATGATGAAAATTGGCGGAAACCTAAGAAGGAATGGATACCATACGAAGAGTATAAGAAGGCAAAGGAGGAGAAATACAAGTAGAAGGAGAGGGGACTATACCAAAAGGAAGAACCGGTAGAAAAGAAAGCCGATTTAGAAGAGTTATTCACTAGATTCATAGCCGCGTCCGAAAAAAGACACAATGCTCACGATGCTGCCATACACGAGACCAGAAACATGCTTAGGAATCAGCAAGCATCAATTCTCAACATTGAGAAACAGCTGGGGCAGCTTGCGCATCAAGTGAATGATAGAAGACCGGGTCAACTTCCGAGTAACACCGAACCCAATCCAAGAATGGAGAATGTAAGTGTAATAACCTCTAGCAGTGAAGAAACACATACAGAAGCACTGAGAATCTCCAAGAAGAAGGCAGAAAAGATAGAAGAATCGGATCCAGCAAAATCCGATCAGACTCGTCGAGTCACTCCAATGGACTCGACGAGTCCATACGTAAATGATAAAACTGCCAGTTCTTTGAAGCCTTATAATCCTCCTTTGCCATACCCAATCAAATCCATGCCTGCAGAAAAAGTAGAAGCATACAGAACCTTCATGAAGCATGTTAAAGCTTTACAAGTTAATGTGCCATTTGTGGAAACAATGCTCCAAACACCCAAGTACTTCAACTTGCTTAAGGGCCTTTTTGCTGCTAGGAAAGATTTGGCTGAAGTCGCGGAAATATTGATGAGTGAGCTACCTGAAAAGAAGGGTGATCCGGGAAATATTGTAATCCCGTGCCAATTTGGTAATGAAGTTTCCACCCGAGCATTAGCTGATTCGGGGGCAAGCATCAATTTGATGCCTTTGTCATTCTTTAAGAAGTTGAATTTACCAGAACCAAGGCCGGTGAATATGAAGATCCATTTGGCGGACAAGACGATAATTCATCCACAAGGCGTTTGTGAGGACCTCCTAATAAAATTTGACAAGTTTATTTTCCCAGTACACTTCGTGGTAGTTGATATGAAAGAAGACCACGAAATTCCAATTATTTTGGGGAGATCATTCTTGAACACCGCGTGTGCTTTAATTGATATATGTAAGTCTACATTGACATTAAGGGTGGGTGATGAATCTATAATGTTTAAAGCTATTCCAGAAGCCAAGCAAGAAGAAGAAAAGAATGAAGAAATCTCAATTATCCAATTGGATGATGAGATATTACAAGAAGAGCTTGCACGTTTGCTAAAAGAAGATCCAAGCAAATTTTTGATACACTCTGAAGAAGATGTAGATGTTAACAAGGACTTGGAATAGTTAGAAAAGCTACTGGAAGGAGCCGACACAGAAAACATCCAAGAATTGATGGAACCTGATCAGACTCGTCGAGTCACCTTAATGGACTCGACAAGTCCAGTCGAATTTGACAAAGACTTGGCCGACTTAGATCTGTTTGTTACTAGTTCTTCACATACCTTGAATTTAGATAGTATTCATGATTCTTTAGAAGAACAAATAGCAGAAGGAGGAAAGGGAAGGAAAGTTCAATACGCCGATGTAGCATGTCTTGATACGATTCCGTTTGAAGATGGGTTGAGCACAGGAAAGGATAAAGAGACAAAGGAGAGGATGGTGGAAGCTGATCAACCATTCAGTACTAAACCTGAAGCACGAACCATCACGAAATATGAAGTAATTAAATTTAAAGAGAAGGAGGTGAAAAAGAAGGTGAAAAAGAATGGGGTAAAGAAGAGAAAGAGGAAAAGGGAAGCCCAAGCCGCTGAGGGTGATGCTGTGAAAAAGAAAAGAGATGCATTGAAAAGGGCTTACAAGAAGAAGATTCACGCTTACAAGACCATGTACAAATCACAAAAAGTTAGGCGTGCATTCCCGATGCTCGAGGGTGACGAAACGTAGATGGGAAGGAGTCTAGCTAATGACTCCTTAAAAAGAAGCGCTTGGCGGGAGGCAACCCGTTATACAGAGTTTGCTTTCTTTTACTTTTTAGTTTTTTAATTTTTCCTTCGTTTTTAGAATTTTAATCTTCCAAATCATCGGACATGTCTACTTGAGAGTGTGCATGGGCTAAGTGTGGGGTGACATGATTTTTAGATAAAAGAAAATATTTTTATGAATTTTTGCAAAAGACTCGCCGAGTCTGACCACGACTCGACGAGTCCATATGGATTTCAGAAAAAGTTTGACTTCGCGACCAGACTCGCCGAGTCTGACTCCGAATCGACGAGTCAGTATTATTTACAGAAAAAAAAACAATTTCAAAATTACTTTTACATCCGGTAACTAGGGTTTTAACCCTAAGAATCAGTTTATTCTCACACACACTCGTCGTGCGCCTCTCTTTCAACTTTCTCTCAAGCATTCATCTTTGTTCTTCAAGTTTTCTTCAAATTTCTCAAGTTCAATCTTAAAAGGTAACAAATTTCTTCTTGTTTTCTGTTAAGAACCTGATTATAAGGCCATCTATGGTAGCAATTGCATGAAAAACCCGTTTTTGAAAAGTAGTAAATTTCTAGGGTTTTGATTTTTCATGAATTATGTTGTTTTGACTGCTTATTCTGGCCTTAATACCTTAATAGTAAGTGCCTAGACAAAACCCTTGACGAAATTTCCAGATTTCATGGTCTAATTTTCATCGACCCGCCGACTGACTCGTGCAGTTCGCGCGACTCGCTGAGTCGATCCTGGACTCGATGAGTCGAGTCGGGGAACATATGCGAGATGTTTTTAATTATATTATGTGTTTTCTGGGTTTTGTGTATTTGTTTTGCAAAAAAGATGTTCAGAAGAGGGCAGAGTTCCAGTGGCCACCAAGGGGATTTTCCGTGGCTAAACTTCCCACAAATCGAGTCCGCTTCAACATTGAGGAAATGGAAGAAGAAGCTGGCTGATATCAAGAAGAAAGAGGTCTATGTGCCCAACCGGATAGATTGGGATTGGCTGCAGAATGTTCGCTATGAGGAGGAGTTAACTCCTTATCTTGTGAAGGAGTTTCATCATGAAGGTGAAACAATGGTTTGTGACGGGTGGAGCCGGGTCTTCCGTATTCAAGAGCCGCTTTATTTGGAGCTTTGTTTGGAGTTTTTCTCCACGGTATCTTTCTCCGGGGGAGTGGATGCTTATCACCCGTCCAACTTCAGTTTCTGTCTTGGGGGAGAGTTTCATCAATGCTCTATGGTGGATCTTGCCTGTCGATTAGGGGTTTATGATCAGCCCTTGGTCTCAACACCCATCTTTCGGGGCTTTTTGGCACAAACCCATATGGTCTTTCCCGAAGGAGTTACGAGTACGGGCTGGTGGAATACTATTGGTAACAAGGTCTATATTCCAAAGTCGGCACAAGAAGGGAGCATTCGATCCCCAACACACCGCCTCATACACCGCCTCATTTCATCCACCATCAATCAACGAAAGGATGATGACAAGGTTTCTAACCTTGACGTCTTCTATTTATGGATCATCATTACACCCGTCATTTTTTGCAACATTCCTTGGTGTCTATCTTCATATCTCTCGGAGGGTGCGGTCAAGGATCGCAAAACTTCCCGAATCAATGGTGGGATGTTTGTCACCCGGTTGGCCAACTCATTCGGGTTGATGAACCGCGGTGCGTGGAACTTCATGACGATGATCCCTACACCTCCGTTCAATCCAATTCTTTTCCGGAGAGCGAGGATTATTGAAGATTATGGTGGTGGCCACTATGCCATCCCGAATGATGATCCGGTTGTTGGTCCCAAAGCATCGGGGAGGAGGGTGAATTAGGAGTGCTAGCTTCAAAAGGGGTTTAGAGTTATAGAATCAAAGTGAGAAAGAGAGTCAAGAAAGGGGGAGCATTAGAGTTAAAGTATTGAGTCCGGTCCTTAGAGATGTTGGCAAGGGAGTCTAGAAGTGAATAAAAAGTATAGAGAGTTTATTAGAAGCTGGATCAGATGCAGAATTATATTATTTTCATTCAGTGACCAACTCGTCGAGTGCACTAAACTGACTCGACGAGTCGCCCTTAATTCTCAACAATGCGAAGATTTCCCGAAGTAACTCGACGAGTCGTTTGGTTTCATGTCAAAGGGGCTGTTGATTTGATGCTGATTAGAGTACCACTTGACTATCTATTCTTTCCATATTTGTTCCTGAAGATCTTACACTGTTTTCCGCGTATTTGGAGTGACCCACACGAGACGAGACACCCAAGGCATGGATACCATGTCTAAAGTCAATTGAAGTCGGAGCTGAAAAGGAAGTGATCAACCTATCCACTGCTATCCCAAGGGAGTTTGTTCCAATTCCCTCTTTAGTTTCTTTTTATGTTTTTGTCATACATAATATGCAATGAAGGCATTGCATCAAATAAGTGTGGGGTAGGGGGTTGGTTACATATTAGAAAATTTAGAGTCTTAATTTAGGCTAATTTTAAAATTTTGCATACCAAAAGTATTACTTAGGATCTAAATTAGAAAATGTTGGTAAAAGTACAATTAGGACTCCATGTTAGAGTTGTGTTGATGATTGCATGAAAACCCAAATGTTTAGTTGAGCCTATATACGTTCTAGTGCATTTGTGGCTTCCTTATTCCAGTGAAATCATGGGACAAAAACACAACCCTGCTCAGCCCGAGGGATGCAATATGTTTAGCACCCTAAACTTGAAATGTATCCAGGAAGATTGTTATCATTAGCCAATAATGGTTGAGATTGAGCGCCCCTGCTTAAGCATGTAGGGATTTGAGTGAAAAAAGTGAGTTACATGTTAAAAAAAAAAGAAGAGAGAATTACAAGAAAAGTTGAAGAATTTTTGGAGCATCAAAGTTAAAGTATGAAGTTCAAAGATCAAAAATTCTGAAGAAATTCAAAAATTGAAGATACCAAAAATCAAACAATAAAGGTGGTAAATTCAAAGAGATCAAAGCAAATATCAAAGAAGAGATGAATTCAAAAGAGCTCCATAGTGGTATCAAAAACTTGTAATTTTAGATTATGTATGATCGGGTTGTTCAATTAAAAACACCTTGAGGGTAAGAGGTTTTCTACGGATGGATTCGGAGGGTTGCATAAAATGAGCATAGTTCGGGATGAGTGGGCAAATGTTTATGAGGATTGTGAGTATTTAGAGTATGGGGGGTTCCTTAGGAAAATTTTAGACACAAATGCATGTGTTGCGGTCTTGGCATAATGGCTGGGTTCGATTGGGATTATCTTATGTGGTATTAGTATACTAAAATTCAGTTTTGTTTGGGGGCAAGCAAAAGTCAAGTGTGGGGTATTTTGATATGGGCATATTTAGTTATAAAATTCATGCATTATCTTTATACTTTATGTTGTTTTTGTCTCATTTAATGAAAAAAAGGTGCTTAATTAGCTTAAATATTTCATTTTCAGTAACAAAGACATGCTCGGATGGAAAAGGAAGCGGAACTAGCGATTGGAAGCTTGGATCTTGGATTTTGAAGAAAGAAGGATGTTGTTGGACAGCTTGACCCCTCGTCAGTGTTTTGGCCATATCTCATGAACCGTAACTCCGATTGACGAGATTCAAAATGTTCTGAAAATTAGACACAATTTTGGACGACTTTCATGTTTTGAGAAAATGCTGATTCCAAACGTACTCAGCGAGTAGGCCATCAACTCGCCAAGTTGGTCAGAAGTTTCGCGATTCTGGACGCGCTGACTTGCCGTACACGGGTTTTAAGTGACGGACTCGCCGAGTAGGTCATTGGACTCGCCGAGTAGCCTCTGTTTTGTGAAAATCTATATAAAGGGACTTTCAGATTGATACCCTAGCATATAGAGAAACCCTTGGAGGCCAATTGTCGACTAAAGGTGCTGTTGGAGCGTGGGAAGCAAGTGAATCAACCCTACATTCAATTTTAAGGAGAATCAAGTAAAAATCAAGTTTACTCTTACCTAATCTCTTGTTTGAACTATGTTTTTACCAATTGATTTTGTTTTTGAGCTTGTTTCTACTGTAATCATGAGCTAAAACTCATAACTTCTGTTTAGGTAGATGAATTTGTGAACATGGATTGGTTATTTGATTAGGATTAATTTTAATTGGTGATTATGTTTTATTAAGCTTGTTGAAGAACCTTATGTGTTAACAATAACTATTCTTCTGTTAATAAATCAGTAATTAAGTTGTATGAACATCTCTTAGTTGCTAATTTCATATGATTTACGTGACCACATAGTTGTATGTCTAGGAATAACGAATGTGAAACTAGAATTAACTTGAGGATAGGTAAGTTAATGTGTGAGCTTGTGTGATACACCATCAACAAGAAGTTAATTGAATCACCAATTTGATTAGCTAATTACAAGTCTTTCTAAACCCGAATCAACAAACTAGGAAATTCATTAATTTAGACAACTGGCCATTGCTTGAATTAATATGTTTTCTAAGGATTAGCTATAGCGAATGTGAATCTAATCACTTTAGTCAGTAACCAATGAAGAATTAATCCGATATATTTACCATAAAATCATCCATGGGAACAAATGATTTGAACCTAAACAGAAGGCCTTTTTAATCATTGAATTTAGTTGATCTTTGTTTTCTTAGCTATTAGTTGCTTAGTTTGCGTGTTAGTAAAGTATTTAAGTTTCTAGTCTTGCAAAACTAGAGAAAACCCATTTTCTATTACTTGTTTTATTTAGATAATATCAGCATTTATTTTAAATGTTTACCGTTCCCTGTGTTCAATACCCTACTTACCTGAACTAAACTGCTAATCGATAGGTACACTACCTTTTCTGTGTTCTTATTTGTGTTTAAGTTAGTAGGATTAAAACTAGTTCATTTCACACACATCAGTATGCCCTGCGTACTCGGAGTATGCCTCGCGTACTCGGAGTACGCCTTGCGTACGAGGTCAACTGCGAGGGTTTGGAGTACGCTTAGTGTATGTTCAGAGTATGCCCCGCGTACTCGCACTGGATCAATACAGTTGAGTTGACTCGGTTGGGTTGAATCGGCTAGGTTGACTCATTTAAGTTAGTGGGTTTGACAAGTTGACTTTGACATTGACCAAGTGTAACGACCATAAATCCAAATAAAATTTTTCATTTTCACAAAGGAAATTACATCCATAAATTGTTTCCAAAATCCATTACACCTTAAGCATGTTCAATTATCAGAGTAACAATATCAGTAAGTGCGGAAAATAGTGGAGAGTGAATGTTGCGCCATCAAGTCGGGCCCTTCCCCTTAGTAACGGATGTACCTGAAACCAAAATACAAACTGTAAGAAAAATCTTAGTGGGTTTCTTGAATACTACATAACATACTATCGCAAAATACCACACAACATACATATGATTGACATGGACAACCCCCATTGTCTTTTACCTAAAATGTCATTGCTACCCCCATGGTTTGAGATCCAAGTGCCATGGGCTACCCCCATGGTCTTCTTCCATGCCTTTGGCTACCCCATGGTCTTCCATACAAGTGTCACGCACTACCCCTGAGGCCTTTTCATTCAATCCAACACACAAACAACTATCATACCATATGACAAGTAATGGACCAGCATTGTTGCCTTCGACCTATTGATATAGTAAGAAGATTCAACTCAGTTTGCTGGTAAATACTAACTGCTCCGCTACCAATCCGACAATCTCACACTAAAATATACTCAAATTAACTTATATAGAATCAGCTCACACACTCAAGACATGGGCCAAAACCCTAAGTGAAACTCCAAGACTATGACCCATATAGTCTATACCATAATAGGGCTAACCATATTTTGCCCATCCACCATAACGGCCTCCACAAGGCACAAAAGGCCCAACAATGCTACCTAAGGTCAAATAGCAAGCTCAAAGGCCAAAACCACTCTAACTGATCAAGGCCCAATAATTAAGTAGGGCCTAAACTACTAAGAAGCCTAACGCAAGCCCATAAGCTCACTGGGAGCGTACACAGGGCGTAATCCATGAACGCGGAACATACTAGGCTGCCATGCAGTACGCGCTATGTACACATTGGTAGGCTCGACGTACTCCCCAACATAACCAAAATAGCCATTTGGCTTAACCCATGCAGACAATCCATTCGAAAACTAAATCTCGATTAGAATAAGGATATTAGGGCATAAGGTTGGCAACTTTATTCCATAACAAGACTTATGAGAGCACAATATACATTTTAGTCCATCAAAGCTCACTTAAAGGTCCTAAACTCATGCATGGATTCAAACCCACCTAAAAGATTACATTTTTATGCTTCTAACATGCCAAAGGAACGAAGATGTAGCATTTTTAGACTCTGGAGTTGCCCAAACTCACAAAGGCGATTCCATGGACCCAAAAATGACCTTAAAGCAAACCCTAGCTCTAATAAACAAAAAAATGAGAAAGGTAGAAGCTTTTTACCTCTAAAAGCTTCCCAAGATAATGTAGACTCAGGATCATGAAGCTCAATGACGTCCAAGGCTTGCTCACAAAATTCTTCTTCTTGCAAACACACCAAAAAGGACCACTAATGTCGCTTTAAAGCTCCAAGATCACACTTAATGGTATCTAGGGTTTTAGGGAAGTTCAAAGGCAGTGGAGGCTGGTAAGGAAGAGGGTCCAAGGTCATAAGTGACCTTAAATAGGGCTCAAGCCCTAAGATTAGGGTTTTAGTGGAAGGCTACATATGTCCCGTGTACGCTGCCTACGCCCAGCGTATGTGGTCCCCTTGCGTCGACTCCACATGCGCATGTACGCTAAGCATACATGGACATACGCCCAACGTACGGAGAAGACCCTTTTGCAATACAATTTCATTCGAAGGACCAAAAAGGAATATACCTAAATCCAAATACAAAAATCTCCCCCACTTGAATTACACTTCATCCTCCAAGTCTCCGGATGCGAATAAAAATGGGTAGTGCTCTCTCATCTTGTCCTCCGGCTCCCAGGTCCACTCGGAGCCTATTCGGTGCTGCCATTGCAACTTCACAAAATTCACCACCTTATTACGTAGAGTTTTAGTATCAAGAATTGCAATGGGCTCCTCAACATAGCTCAGACGCTCATCCACCTGAATATCATCTAACAAGATCAATGTAGAATCATTGGCTACACATTTTCGCAACTGAGACACATGGAAAGTATTATAGATCTGACTGATCTCATTAGGGAGATCCAGCCGGTATGCAACCCAGCTAATACGGGTAGAAAACCTAAATGGAGAAATGAATCAGTAACCCATCTTTCCTCTCATTCGAAATCGGATGACACCTTTCCAAGGTGACACGTTCAGCAACACAAAGTCTCCCACTTGAAATTCGAAATCCAAACGACGTCGTTCAACATAACTCTTCAAAAAACTATCCACGACCCACAGCGTGTCACGTACCTACTGAATCAACTCAATGGTATTAAGAACTACCTAGGTGCTTCCCATGACCCGATGTCCGACCTTTCCCCAACAATCGGGTGTCCTACACCTCCTTCCATACAACATCTCGAATGGTGGTCGATCAATACTAGCATGATAAGTGTTGTATTAGGAGAACTCTGCCAGCGGAAGGTAAGTATCCTAACTCCCTCCAAAATCCAACACACAAGCCCTACACATATCTTCAATTGTCTGGATTGTCCGCTCGCTCTGATCTTCGTTCCGAGGGTGGTTAGATGTACCTAAATTTAATTGAGTACGTAAATCCTCATGGATCTTCCTCCAAAATCTGGAGGTAAAATGAACATTTTGGTTCGAGACCATAGATATCGGCACCCTGTGCCTGACTACCACCTCCCGAACATAGATATTTGTTAACTTCTCGGTGGATATACTCTCCGAAATCAGAATAAAATTTGCACTCTTGGTCAACCTGTCCACAATGACCCAAATAGAATCAACGCTCCCACACCATCCTGGGTAATATTGTGATAAAATCCATGGTGATCTATTCCCACTTTCACATGGGAATGGGTAATGGCTGGACCTGCCATGAGGAATGGGTAATGGCTGGACCTGCCATGAGGTTTCTGATGTTCGGCATTGACCTTCCTACAGGTCAACACCGCTCAACAAACCAAGAAATGTACCTCTTCATGCAGGGCCACCAGTAGCTCAATCTTAAGTCCCGATACATGTTTGTGATCCCCAGATGGATAGAAAACTTGGAATTATGCACCTCCTCCAAAATCGTCTGCCTCACCCCACCTGATGTTGGAACCCAAACCCAACCACACAGAGTCAATAACCCCTGACTGTCTCTAACAAAAAATGGTATCTGCCCTTTAATCCACTCATCCTTCCAATATTCCTTCTTCAATCCTTCTACCTAAGCCTCCTTGATCAAATTCATCAAGGGTGAAGTAACAGTCATCCTTAAACAAATATCCCGGCTCAGTGAGCACACTGCCTTACGGCTTAAAGCATTGGCCGCCACATTGACTTTCCCGGGGTGATACAAAATATTGCAGCCATAGTCTTTTACCACATCTAACCTCCTTCGATGCTGCATATTTAATATCGGCTGATCTATCAAACAATTCAAACTATTATGATCGGTGTAGGTAGTGCATCGGAGCCTGTGCAAGTAATGCCTCCAGATTTTGAGGGCAAACACCACCGCCCCAATTCCAAATCATGCGTGGGGTAATTTGCCTCATGAGGCTTCAGCTGCATCGAGGCGTAAGAAATCACATGCCCTCTCTGCATACGCATGGCTCCTAAACCCGAAATAGAACATTGCAATAAACCACAAAATCATCTAATCCCTCATGTAACGAAAGAATCGGGGCCTCGCACAATCTCTACCTCAGAGGCTTGATGGCCATCTGTTGATCTGGACCCCACCAAAAGGTCACATTCTTCTTGGTCAGGAGAGTCAAAGGCACTACAATCTTGGAGAAGTCCTGAATAAACCTCCAATAATACCCCACAAGATCCAATAAACTTTGAATCTCATATGTGTTCTTTGAAACATCCCAACGCGTCACAGCCTCAATCTAGGTTGGGTCCACCAAGATACCACCTTGGTTGATGATGTGCCCTAAAACTGCACCTCATTCAACCAAAACATACATTGGGAGAATTTGGCATAAAGCATCTCCCTCCTCAAGGTCTCCAATACCTCTCGCAAATATTGCTCATGTTGTTCCTTGGTCTTTTAGTAGACCAGAATATCAACGATGAAAACAATCACAAACCAATCCAACATCGGCCTAAAAACTCGGTTCATGAGATCTATGAATGATGTAGGTGCATTGGTGAGCCCGAATAGCATCACCACAAACTCGTAATGACCATAACGAGTTATGAAGGCTGTATTTTATACATCCTCATCCCTGATCCTCATCTGATGGTATCCTAATCAAAGATCAATCTTGGAGAAACAAAATGCACCGTAAAGCTAATCAAATAAGTAGTCGATCCTTGGAAGTGGGTAACGGTTCTTCACCGTTAGCTTGTTCAATTCCCAATAATCGATACATATCCTTTGTGACCTGTTTTTCTTTTTCACGAACATGATCGATGCTCCCCATGGGGAACTTCTCAGATGGATAAAACCCTTGTCTAGCAGCTCCTGCAACTATGTAAACAACTCCGGCATCTCAGGCGATGTCAGGCGATATGGCGCCTTGGCTATCGGAGCTGACCCATGCATCAAATCAATCCGAAACCCAACTTGCTTCTCAGGAGGAACTCTCTACAACTCATCGGTAAAGACATCGGGAAAATCCCGCACAATGGGTAATCTACTCAACTACGTCATCGTCTCCACCCGCGAATTTGAGACATAAGCCAGAAACCCAGAACAACCCCATTGAAGAAGCCTCCTATCCCTCGCGGATGAACATAGAGCTAGACCAGGCGAAGGTCTCTCACCAGTGATGACTAGTTCTCCCCACCAATTGTTGCTCATAAATAATCTCGACTATAGTGGGCCCCAACTAGTCCATCCCAATGATCACCTTAAATCCCCTCAAGGGAATTGGTACCATGTCGATAGGAAACCTCTCATTCATCATGTTCATAACACATCCTCGGAATATCCTTACAGCGTTCACAGTACGATCTCCACCTCCAAAGGAGAATTCAAAGTCCCCAAAGCGTCTCGAAACTTCTTATTGAGCGCAAGAGATACAAAGGATCGGGTAGCTACCGAATTAAATAAAACATGAGTCGAAAAACAATTTACCAAAAAGGTCCTTATAAAAGATCATAACAAACATAATCATAACAAGAAAACAACAAAAGATAGAGATAAGTCACATACCAGTAACGATATTCGGCGCTGCTTGGGCCTCATCAGTGGTCAACTGGAATGCTCTGCTTTTCACTGCGGGAGCCACCTCCTTGCCCTAGCGCCCATCAGTAATCCTCAAGGTGGCTGGCATAGGCACCACCACTGCTCCACCAAACAACCTCGGACAATCGGCCTTTTTATGGCCGCTCTAGTTGCTATAGAAACAAATCAGGCCCTTCTTGGGGCACTCCCTGCTCATTTGGCCTGCTTAGCCACATCTATAACATACTGAGTCTGCTACGCTACAGGCCCCACTATGTGGCTTTTCGTACTTATCATAACGGCCTTGGCCTTGCTAGTCTCTGCTAAAAGTATCAAAGTTCTTGTGTTTGTTGACCTGGCCCACTACTGTCTGCACCTGCTCCGGCTTCCACTTCGTCTAGAGCTCCAACTCAATTTCTCGCTCACGGGCCTTCTCAATCATATCATTTTGGGTGATGCACCCTAAAAAGCTGACGAACTCCCATATATCATCCCTCAGCACAGCAGGATATCTTGTCTTCCTCATCTCCTCATCCACAATGTATTGTGGAACTAGCAATGCTCTCTCCCTTAACTTGACGGTGATCTCCGCCATAGTCTCCATAGTCTGATGAAGGTCCGGGAACTCCCTCACCAGCTGCTGCACTTCAATGGCTGTGGTAAACTCGCGATCAAACCTCTTTACAAAATCGTCCCATGTAATCATTGTCATACCCTCCGTAACTACCTAACGGGTAACCTCCTCCTACTAGTCTCGCGCTTGGTCCCTCAACATATAGGACACAAATCCCACCTTTGCAACCTCAGTGCGAAAGCTTGTGCGCTGAGCATTCTCCATATCAGTGATCAAGCGACGACTAGCTATGGGGTCCTTAAACCCAAAAAGTCAGGTGCTCTACACGCCATGAACTCTAGGAACATGGGAGTTCGAGCCCCAATTTTCTCCATGGCAATCTCGATTCGAAATGATCTGAACCGCTCCTCTTGACAGTACCAAAAATCACTATGGTGGCGTCAATGATGCCATGACTAACCTCGGCTGCGATTAGATCGCGCATCCTCTCATCAATTGGTTCCACACTGGACCTGAACCCGAACCAGAACCAGATCCTGAAACTAAACCTCCTCATGTATCCATCACGATCCTCAATTGAAAATACAACATAAAAACAATCGATACAGAAGTTCAAAGGGATTCCAGCTCACCGAACTCCTTAGACCTTGCAGGTCTAATCTTGTCTCGAGTACAAGTCCTCTGCTTTCAGTAGTACGGGCCTAATACTACCTTCCACAACTACTTGTACCTTCCTCAAGGTGATACCTGATACCTCTAGTTCATCCAATTATATTTTAAATGTAACTCATACAACACATACACATAGACATATCCTAGACTCTTATAGGATTTCTCAATCCTCACATACCTAGAAACCTAAATCAACACCGTAGGTTGCCTTTTGCATGTGCGTTATACATAAATAGAATCACATATATTGTCAAATAAAGTTTCTACCCAGAGTCCACAACCAAACAAGGAAGAGGAAATAAGGCATAAACCATCATTCTAGGTCTATGCAATCCTAAGCATATATAATTTTGAAAGTATACACTTAGCAAATAACAGAGTCAACGTTGATTACAATACTATATGATGTCGAGCTTTCGTAGGATAGAAGGCATCATACAACTCAGGGAATCTTATCACATAATCCCTAAAGGTATCCTTAGCCCTACTCTAGCATGCAATTCACAAATCAACATACTAGTTGCAATACATAAACATGGTTAATTTTGTAAACACTTACTTGAGCTCGGCCGATCGCACACATTGCACTCTCTTTTTACTTAAGAAAACCTTTTTCAAAAAAATTCAATTCTTTTTCTTTCGAAAAGGTTTTCATTTCCTAAGTTTGAGTTCTAACACACATGAGGGTGTGCCTGAATCCCTCAGACCATGGCTCTGATACCACTTTGTAACTGCCCAAAATCCAAATAAAAATTTTCATTTTCAAAAAGGAAATTACATCCGTAAATTTTTTCCAAAATCCATTACACCTTAAACATGTTCAATTATCAGAGTAACAATGTCAGTATGTATGGAAAACTATGGAGATTGAATGCTACACCATCAAGTCGGGCCCTTCCCCTTAGTATATGAAGTACCTGAAACCACAATACAAACTATAAGAAAAAGCTTGCTGAGTTTCCCAAATACCACATATCATACTATCGTAAAATACCACCCAACATACATATGATTTCCATGGGATATCACCATGGTCTTTTCCCTGAAATGCCACGGGCTACCCCCATAGTCTGACATCCAAGTCCCATGGGCTACCCCATGGTTGTCCATGCCATGGGCTATCCTCTTGGTCTTCCATACAAGCGTCACGGGGTACCCCCAAAGTCTTTCAGTCAAACCAACACACAAATAACTCTCATACCTTATGTCAAGTAATGGGCCGACACTGGTGTTTTCGACCCATTGATATAGTGAGAAAGCTCACATCCGTTTGCTAGGAAATACTGACTGCTCGACTACAGATCTAAAAATCTCACACTAAATATACAAAAATTTCCCTAATTAGAATTAGGTCACAAACTCAAGACATAGGCCAAAACCCTAAGTCCAACGCCTAGACTATGACACATTTAGTCTATCCCATAATGGATCAAACTATATTCGGCCCATCAACCATAACGGCCTCCACAACCCCCAAAGGTCTCAACAATGCCACCTAAGATCCAATAGGAATCTCAAAGGTCTAAACCACTCTAACTGATAAAGGCCCAAAAATTAAATAGTGCCCAAACTACTCAGAAGCCCAACGCAAACCCATAAGCTCACTGGGAGTGTATGCAGGGCGTAATTCATGAACGCACATCGTACTTTCTTGTCATGTAGTATGTGCTGCATACACCATGGTACGCTCAGCGTATTACCCATCTTAACCCAAAAAACCATTTCGCTCTTAACTCATGCAGACAATCAATTTCAATACCAAATCTTGATTAGAATAAGGGTCTTAGGGGATAAAGTTGGCAAATTTGTGCTTGAACATGACTTATGGGAGCACAATATTCATTTTGGTTTATCAAAGCTTACTTAAAGGTACTAAACTCATCCATGGCTTTAAACCCACCAAAAAGATTACATTTTTATGCTTCTAACATGCCAAAGGGACTAAGATCTAGCTTTTCAAGCCTCTGGATTTTCCCGAACTCACAAAGGAGATCCATGGACCCAAAAATGAACTTAAAGCAAACCTTTTTCAAGCCTCTGGATTTTCCCGAACTCACAACGTAAAAGCTTTTTACCTCTAAATGCTTCCCAAGATGATGTACACTTCGGATCTTGAAGCTCAAGCACGTCCAAGGCTTGCTCACTAACTCTTCTTCTTGCAAAAACACCAAAAAGGACCACTAATGTCACTTTTTAGCTCCAAGATGACACTCAATGGTAACTACTGTTTTAGGGATGTTCAAAGGCAATGGAGGCATGTACGAAAGACGTCATTAGTGAGCCTAAATAAGGCTCAAGCCTTAAGGTTAGGGTTTTAGTGGAAGGCTACGTACGCCCTGTGTACACTGTATACACCCAGCATACCTGGTTTCCTTGCCCCGACTCTGCGTGGACGTACACCTAGCGTATGGAGAGGACCCTTTTTGCAATAAAATTTGATTCCCAGGACCAAAAGGGAACATACCGAAATCCAAATGTTACACCAAGTTTGACTAAGTTTGACTTTGGCGGTCTATTGCGTATTTTGGGATTTTTATGGAATTTGTCCTTTGGTGGGATTAGGTGTCAGTTAAAGAGCTGAGATTCAGAGTCAATACCTCATCAGCTTCTGTTCAGTTTGTGAGGTGAGTTTCCTTACTATACTTTCGGTTCGAAGGCACCAAGGTTGGTGTATTGGATTGTTATCCTGGATTATCGCATCTTGGTATGTTCTAGTGATCTTTTAGATTTGTATCCTAGTATATAAGATGATGCTATGCTTAGTGATCTTTAAGATCTGTCTGATTTTCTAAGACTGGTTAGATGTATGCTTATCTATTTTGTATATATCGACATGGATTGTGTGTGGTTGGTGGAGGTGGACCACTGTAGATGAAGGCCAAGAGACCCATGGCGTCCCAGATACACTGCAGGCCAGTGAGGCATACCAGTCAGGCCGAAGGCCAGCATAACGTTCTAGATAAGCTGAACGGTCGTTGAACCATACCATATATACAGAAGATTCTGTGAGCGTAACAGATAGACTGTAGGCCGGTGGGGCATTCCATTCAGGCTGAAGGTTCATTATACATGGTGTTTGAATTATGCTTATGTTATGTGCTAGTACTTTGGGGGATCTAACTAAGAATTGGCTTATAGTTTTTGGTTTTGGTTTAGGCACTTCGATGATCGCGGGAAGGTAAAGGTGTGACCATACACATCCACATGTTTTAACTTATAATTTTGGGAGACTTTGATGAGGAACATGTTTTGAAAACTATGTTTGTAAACAATTTGTGAAATTGGTTGGTTTAAAAAAAATTCAAGATTTTTATGAGGACTACAAGTTGGTATCAGAGCCTTGCTTTGAGTGAATTAGAGGAACACTCGTGTGAATCCAGTCTCAAACTAAGGAAAAATATTTTTAAAATAATTTTGAAATTGTTTTCAAAATGATAGAAGAGGACGCCATGTGTATGATCAGTCAGAGCCAATAAGCAGACCTCAAATTATCACATTGTTAGTTGATCTTGTGATATGTTAGAACAACATGCTATGGATAGGCTAGGGATCTTCATGAATTGCATGATAAATTGTCTAATTATATGATGCCTGGTAGCCTAGGGTTCTTCTTTATATGAAATTGACATTTTTATTGTAGTTGCTTAATGTATGCATCATAGTTATACATAACTAAGATTCTATAGCTTGAAAATTTTTGGTTTGTCCTTATTTCCTATTCTTGTTTGATGAAAGTATTAGGGTAGGATCAGACATTCGACTGTCTATAGGGTCAAATGTTATGTATGATTAGCATACATGAGTGCTATAGGGTTGGTGGAAGTTTCATGGACGTGTTGTGTGGGGTCAGTCGGCCAGTGTTGTAATATTTAGCCTTCCTGTAGGGGGTAAGGATTGAGTGTATACGTATGCTAGTGTTTATTATTAGCGTTGTTGTGAGGATCCTCTATGAAAAATACGGGTAAGTGTGGAAGGTAGTATGGGACCGTGATACTAAAAGCATTGGACCAGTATGTGTAACAGGGAAGTGACAACCCCTATGACTTTGTTGGTAGTTGGTTTCCCTGATATGATATGTGTGATATCTGATATCTCCAGGGTTTGTTTTCATTATGGTGATGACACAACATTTCGTGGCAGAATTCAGATCAAGATCAGGGAAAAGTGGCCAGGGTGGGTTAGCTGTGTCCGAGGACAGGATTAGGTAGATCCTTCAGGAGGAACATAATGCTTACTTTCGAGCATAGTTTCCAAAGATTTTTTGGTCCATTAAGACCAACATGTTGGAGTATTTTGATGAGCGTTACGTTGCTTTGTTTGAGGTTGCTACTGCTGACCAAAAGGTTTTCCAGTATCGAGACTTCGATAATATGAAGCCCCTAAAATTTGATGTAGTTCAGGACACGATCATACCCATTAGGTTGTTGCCAAACATTGAGTGGTGCTTCTTAACTTGCTATTTCCCTTCTAACCAAAAGCTCCGGAGTGAAGGATTGGTGGAGACTTGTTACTAGCTCATATTCTTCTGAGCAGAGAGTTGGAGTGTCTTGGTAGTAGTTATTGGATATGTTCCATTCTAGATATGTGCCGTTGGTGGAGCGTGAGAGGTTGGCCCAGGAGTACTTGGATCTGAGGCAGGGGACTTAGTCGGTAACGGATATCACCAAGATGTTCACGGAGAGCGCCATGTTTTGTCCTGAGTTTAATGCTTCTGAGAAAGATCAGATGACCCATTACTTGAGCATGATCAATAGGGATATCAGGCAGTTTGTATCCACTCAACGTTACGGTTCTTTTTTGGAGTTTAGGAGGCCACCAGGCGGCGTGAGATTATGATGGAGCTCTAGTCGAGGGATCAGAGACCGACCCCGGCGTACTCACAGCCTGCATCCAGGCGGTTCAACATCGCTGATACTAGATCTTAAGGGTATAGGAGCCACACTTGTAGGAAGTGCGGCAAGCTTCATGAGGGGCTTGTCGATCAGCAGGTGTGTGCCATAAATCTGGAAAGGAGGGAAACTATGCGAGGGATTGCTGCGAGCCGGCCCCAGCTCCGAGTTAAAGAATTTTCTATTATTGTGATCAGGTTGGCCATATGAAAGTCAACTGTCCATTACTCGCCGCCAAGCCAATGCAAGCCCTGATGACAGCTACTTTGAGGATCACCGATAGGCGTCAGGTGAGGGCGGAGCCCCCGAGGGATTAGGGTCGTGCTTTCCAACTCACTTACGAGAAGGCCAGAGCAGCTCCAGAGGTCGTCACTGGTATATTTATGTTTATTATTATGTTGATGATGTTTTATGCTATGCTTATATATATATATATATATATATATATATATATATATGCCCTTGATAGGCATGTTCATAGTGAACTTTTTTTTTGCTCTAGTGTTGTTTGGCTTGGGTACGAGTCGGTCTTTTTTTACCTCGGTCATTCAGTGGGGAGTTTGATATGCCTATTGGGGAGTTAGAGTGTCCGTTTTTGGTTTATATCACCAACGAACGCGGGGTTTCTGCATGTGCAGTATATCAAGGATGTGTATTGAAGATCATCGGGGTGTCTTATCCGATTGATTTGATCCTTATTCCCATATTGGATGTATGTGTGCTTGTGGGTATAGACTGGCTGAGCAAGTTTGGTGCCATGATTGATTGCGAGGATCAACAAGTGGTATTTCGAACCCCAAGTGGGGTAGAAAGGTTATCTATGGGGAGGCCACTAGGGTTTGTGCAGGTTTTGTTCGGCAGCCAGGGCTCATCTGTATATTTAGCACGAGTGTGCAGGTTATTTGGCTTATATGGTTGACAGTCAACTTGAGGATCAGATTTCAGTTTTAGAGGTTCCAGTGGTTAGGGAGTTTGCTGATGTATTCTTAGAGGACTTACCCAGTGTGCCTCCCGAGAGTTAGGTCAAGTTCTGGATTGACCTTGCGCCGCGTGCGGCCCGATTTCCATGACGTCGTACCGCTTGGCACCGCCTGAGATGCATGATTTGTCATCTCAGCTGTAGGAGCTTGTAGGCAAGTAGTTCATCAGACCGAGCAGTTCTTCGTGGGGAATGTTGATAGTGTTTGTCAAGCAAAAGGATGGTTCACACCGGATATGCATTGATTATCGTGAGTTGAAAAAGTTAATGGTTAAGAACGTTTATCCCCTTCCGCAGATTGATGACCTATTTGATCAGTTTCAAGGTGCATCTTTGTTATCCAAAATGGATTTGAGGTCTAGGTATCATCAGGTGAGATTGAGAGAGGAGGACGTGGAGAAGACCATGTTCCCGAATCGTTATGGGCATTACGAGTTAGTGGTGATGCCATTTGGGCTCACCAATCTTCCTGCGGTGTTTAAGGATTTGATGAATCGGATATGTAGTTTGATGCTCGATGGATCTGTCATTATGTTTATTGATGATATCTTGGTGTATTTTAAGACTCGAGAGCACCATGAGGAGCACCTTCAAGAGCTTTTGGGGGTTTTGAAGTGAGAACGACATTATTCCATGTTCTAGAAGTGCGAGTTTTGGTTACAAGAGCTCTAGTTCCTGGGGCAGCTAGTTAACCAGATGGGATTTTGGTCGATCCGGCCAAGGTCGAGGCTGTGATGTAGTGGGAGGTTCTGAAATCTCTCGTGGAGATCAGGATTTTCTTGTGTTTTGCAAGGTACTATCGGAGATTCATCCAAGACTTCTCCAAGATTGTGGTACCCCTCACTCGTCTGACGAGGAAGGGGGTGGATTTCTGATGGGGCCTTGAGCAGTAGTCAACATTTGAGACACTTCAGCAGAGGTTATGTGAGGCCTTGCTATTGACCCTCCCAGTGGGAGTTGAGGATTTTATGGTTTTATGTGATGCATCCATCACCGATTTAGGGGCGGTCCTCATGCAAGAGAGGACAGGTGATTGCTTATGCTTCGCGGCAGCTAAATTCGCATTAGTCGTGATATCCCACACATGATCTAGAGTTGGGGCAGTGGTGTTCTCCATCAAGATTTGGAGACACTATCTATATGGGGTCCGTTGTATGGTCTACATGGATCACAAGAATTTAATATATATCTGATGGACCAGCCGAACCTAAGCATGAGGCAACGCAGGTTGCTGGACTTGGTCAACTTCGGAATGCTTTAACATCTAGGTAAAGCAAATGTGGTGATGGATGCTTTCAGCCGCATTTCGGCTGGATCTTCGGTTAAGGAGATTTGTATGAGGATATCCGTTCATTCTCTACTTTTGGTTTTAATTATAAAGGTTCGGGTTGAGGGAGTTCAGAAATAGAATTGGAAACTAGAGAGAATTAGAGGTGAGATTGACAGATTTTTCGCGAATAATCTCAGGGTCATTGACCCGGTGTGGTCGGGTATGGGTTCCGGTTTTTGGTGGAGTCAGGCAGATTGTGTCAGAGGTGGCTCATAAGTCTCGATTTTCTGTACACCTGGGAGCCACCAAGATGTATCGGGATTTCAAATTGAGCTACCGGTGGTCGCGTATGAAGAGGGATATAGTCTGGTATGTTCACAGATGCTTGACCTGCAGGATGGTCAAAGCTGAGTAGCAGAGGCCACATGGATAGCTACCTCCTCTGGAGGTTCCCATGTGGAAATGGGAACAGGTCTCTATGGATTTGATCACTATGTTGCGAAAGACAGAAAAGGGTTTTGACGTTGTATGGGTCATCATGGACCGATTGACCAAGAGTACCCACTTTTTGGTTCTACGGGAAAGTTCTTCGGCCGAAAAGTTGGCCGATGTTTATGTCCAGGAGATTGTTGCTCGCCATGGAGTTTCAATCTTTATTTTTTATGACCAAGATGTTCGGTTCACTTCTCATTTCTGGCAGAAGTTCCATGAGGAACTGGGCACGAGGTTGCATTTCAGCACTGCTTCTCATTTGCAGACCGACACCCAGAGTGACCGGACGATACATACCCTTGAGGATATGTTGAGGGCATGTGTTATCAATTTTTGTGGGAGTTGAGATTCCTACCTATCCCTTGCAGAGTTCTCCTATAAAAATAGTTATCACTCTAGTATTGGTGCTCCGCCTTATGAGCTGTTGTATGTTCGGAGATGTCATACAGGTCTCAACTTGGAATAGTGTGATACGCTTCAAGAAGAGGGGGAAGTTGGGTCCCCGATACATTGGACCTTTTCGAGTGATTGTCATGGTTGTCAAGGTTACATGCAAGTTGGATCTAGCTGAGTTGCGAAAGTGCATATTGGATGATGAGGTACTGGTTTCCTTGGATGATATTCAATTCGATGAGCGCATGAACTATGTTGAGAGGCTAGTAGGTATTTTAGAAAGAAACATTAAGGTCTTGCGTATCAAGGAGATACCTTTGGTAAAGGTAAGGTGGCAGCATCGGAGAGGCTACGAGTGGACCTGGGAGCTGGAGGCTGAGACACGGGAGCGTTACCCTAAGTTATTCGCCTTGGAAGACTTCGACGACGAAGTCTAGATCAAGACGGGAGAATTGTAACATCCTGATGTGGGGTACCCCTAAATTTAAACCCTTTAATTCATCTATATTGCATTTGGTACCAAAGTTTAAGAAATGTATGCAAATGGGCTTGAACGACATTATTGTAATTAGAAGCCTTCATAGTATGCCATGCATATGTGGTGTACGCTAAGCGCACTAAGGCGCGCCCCAGTACGTTGTACATACATCTGTGCATGCTATGTGTACTTTCTAAATGAGTAAAGACTATTTTTAGGGTTTGGTTAGTATTTAAGCATCCTTATGGCCTCATTTCCCTTCACCTTATCAGCATCCACCCTATCATTTGTGTTTGAAGCCCTAGCTCCCCTTGAAAATCTATTTCTAGCCTAAAAGTGTGTGATTGTGTGATTAGAAGAAGAAGGAAGGAGACCAAGCTCATCTTTGGAGAGTGAAGCACTTTGGATATGGGATTTAGTCTTCATTTGCAACGCTTCAAAGGTATTAAGCTTGCAACTTGATCTTTCAATCATGTATATCTAGAAATGGGTGTTTTAGTGATACTTTTTGGTCCAAAATTTCCTATCTTGAGCATGGTATGTTCTAGACGATTTATGTTGTCATTTCAGACACTAGGAGGGGTCCTAAGTCATAAGAATGAAGTCCCAATGGTTAGTTTTGCTCCATGCATCTTTTAGAAGGTCTTAATGGATTAAGACCTTTAGCAAAGCACTTAATAGGTATGCAAAGTCATAAAGTTGGAAATTTTATGACTCTAGATTGTATTTTAGCCTTAGATCTGAAATACGAATGTAAGTGCTTAATCCATTAAGCACTTATTGAGTTTTGAAGGTTGTGAGAGTATGCCTCACGTACTTAGAGTACGCCTTGCATACGAGGTCAACCACCCCGATGGTGTTTAACTGTGAGGGTTTTGAGTACGCTCAGCGTACCTTCGAAGTACGCCCCGTGTACTCACATTGGATTAATCCAGTTTAGTTGAGTGGGTTAGGTTGACTCGATTGACCTAGTAGGTTTGACCAGATGACTTTGACTTTAACAAAGGTTCAATTTGAAGGTATTTTGGTATTTTGATGGAATTGGTCATTCAGTGTGGTTAGGTGTCGATTAGAGAGTTGAGATTCAATGTGGAGACCTCATCAACTTCTGTTCAGTTTGTGAGGTGAGTTTCTTCACTATACTTTCGAGCTGAAGACACCAAGATCTGCCCATTGGATTATTATCCTAGTTTATCGCATGTTGGTATGATGTAGTGATCTGTTAGATCTGTGTCCGGGTATATAGGATGATGCTATGCTTAGTGATCTGTAAGATCTGTTTGATTATTTGTGTCTGGTAATATGTATGATTATATGTTATGCATATGTCGACATGGATTATGTGCAGTTGGGTTGAGGCGTACCAGTGTAGACTAAAGTCCAAGTAACCTAGAGCATCCTAGAAAAACTACAGGCCGGTGACGCATACCAGTCAGGCTAAAGTCCCGGAGAACATTCTAGATAGGCTAAAGGCCCGGTGAGGCATACCGGTCATGCTGAAGGTTTGGTAACCGTACCAGATAGAGTGTAGGTCGTTGGGGGCGGTCCAGTCAGGTTAAAAGACTTTGTATGCATGTTGTATGTATTTTGATTATGTTATGTGTTGGTACTTTGGGGGATCTTGCTACGCGTTGGCTTACATTTTTCGATTATGTTTTAGGTACTTCAGATGATCGCGGGAAGGAAAAGGAGTGTCCGTACACATCCTCATGTTTTAAATTATGATTTTGGGAGACTCTAATGTGGTAAATGCTTTGACAACTATGTTTTTAAACAATTTGTGAAAATGGTTGGTTTTACAAAAATTTAAATTTGTCATGATTTTTATGAGTGTTACATTTTGGAGCTTGATCGTGGGTACAACATATCAGCAAGTGGGCATTGCAATTCCTGAAGATGTTAGGGTTATGTCACTTTCTACGCTTCAAATTCCCAAATTGATGTTTGAACAAGGAAATAAATTTCCTCATGTTGGCCAAATACCGGAATTTATGCTTCAAAGAGTATCTTTATCAAACCCTCTTTTGTTATCTTACCAAGCTTTAGTTATAATTCCTTATCTAGATCGGTCTGAACTAGAGGAAGAGGATGCAGTATGGAAAGAAGTAACGAAGAAAAAGAAAAATAATGAAAAAGTTATTAATCTAAAAACGATGAAAAGATCGAAGTCTGTGGTCATTATTGAACTAGTGGATGATGAGCCTCCACAGAAAAAGAAAAGGCGGAAAACATTAAAACTTTCTTAAAGAAAATGTTGGATTCGAAAGCAACAAAATGATGTCTATCTAAAATGGTTATGGAATTAGGAGATGATGATGAGGAGACATATACCAATTTCGATATTCATTCTTGCTCCCTAAGTCAAGATGAGGATATTATAGCAGACAACATCAAAACCATTGTTCCTCTTAAGGTAATTGTTTCGACTCCTTTGTTCCACCTATCTCTTTTCCATCTGCTTCTAAACATCCTACATAGAAACCTATCTCACCACAAACGGTTGCCACTATCAAATCCTTTAAAGAGGAGACACGTAATCTGTACATCCCTGAGCATACATCTAATGTGGACTCAAATGTCAACGCTGATGAGACACAAAACATTCAAATACATCCACCAAAACCTCATTCACACATCAAAACTCCTATTCTATCAAATTTCAAAACTCATATTTCTTCTCCTCCACCAAAATCACCTCCACAAGCTTCGACAATTCAAACCACCACTATACTATATGTTTCACCAACTTTTAAAGCCATTCTTAATAATCCACTAGATGCTAACATCTTCTCTTCTTAACCCACAAATCCACCTATTGACGAAAGTATTGAGTTGTAAAAATTGACTGAAGAGGCTGATGATATTGATGATGCATTTGATTTTGGCCAAATATAGTTTAATACAGATGATGATAATGTCAAATATGAAGCCATAGAATACAATACAAAATCTTGAATTCAAAGCTCAACATGCTTTTAGAATTTGTTTCTGGTTCTTCATAAGCATTTACTTCTTCACCTTCCATCACTACAACCTCTATTGAAGAGATGTTGAATGCTTATATAGTCAAAGTTAATAAAAAGATCCAGAATTTAGTTGCTGATATCTTTGGCATGCATGAAGATGCTCTAAAGTCATTTACCTTCAAATGTGATGACGAAAAGGTTGTGGCATAGGAATGTTATTCAACAATGCTTATATCAATTGAGGAATTTAAAGATGAATCCTTTAAAGACATGGAATCAAAATTTTAGTGATATAGTGGAGAAAGAATTTAAAATAGTTGGTGAAGCTTATTCTATTGTTAAAACTATGATTGATCAATTGATTTCTGGTGCGAAGACATTATTGGAAGATGATCGTGTTTTCGATGTTGAATGTAAAGCAGAACTATCCAAGCACGTAGACTAGTTTAATGCTATACATGGTGATTTTATGTCAACATTTGTTACTCTTCAGTTGAAAATAAATACTTCAATACAAGTCTTAGTTTCTCATCAAAAAGTTTAATATCGTGTGTCAAAATCTCTAACTTCTATAGAACATAATTTATAGCTCAAATGAAACCAATCGTAAATCTTGTTAAACGTCTACCCATAAATTCTCCACGTGTTGTTATGACATATGAATTACAAGGGGGAGAAAAGGTAAACTCATCTGGTTTAGGAGTGGGTAGGTCTGATATATTTCTACCTTTTGGAAGACTTATTCCTTCGACAATAACAATTTATATCCCAAATTTTCATGTGAAAACTGTGGCAATGACAGTTTATATAAGTATTGCCATTTTGAAGCCATGTGATATTGACATGAGCATACTCAATCAACAAAATGGATTTGTTATCAAGCCTATTTCTACAACACGTGAAAAACCTAAGGAGTTGACATATAACATAAAGGGTAAAAGAGGAAAAGGAAAAGATAGAAGAAGCCAAAATGGTTAAGCATAGGCAGTTGAATAGTTTTATTAGAAAAAGAAAAAATATGGCTAGAGGAGAACACACATGTGATATTAATTATACATGGAACTATGAAAGTATTAAAGATTTATCTTTTAGTGACATTGATTCTTTTGAAAAGGAGCTAAAGAAGATTTATTCAATTGAAAATTCATATTTTAGGAACTTGGTTTTTCTATTAATCATTTGATGTTTGCTTTTCCATAATACGAATTGGCAAATAATTTTCTAGACCAAGATGCTTACAATAATATCAAGAAACAATGTCATGTTGTCTTAGGGAAGGATGAAGAATAAGTATGGTTATCAAAGAAGATTGTGAATTTAATTTCAATAACCAAGGATGGTGTATTTGAAAATATGTTGCAAAATTATCGATATAAGGGGCTTAGAGTTCGAACTGAAGAGTATGAGTTCACCATATCCAATTTTCCATTAATGAATGTTAATGATTTCAAGAATCTGGTTAAGATCTTTATTGCACTTGATAATTCCCAAGTTCCAGATCCAACTGTCATAGTTGTTGCATATAGCCATATCAAAGGGCTTATCGATTACTATTATGCAATAATGGTTTTGATAGCTATTGAACTTGCATAAGCTTTCAATAAACCTCTAAAGAGACGTTATATTGGACTGTAAGACATTGATTAGTATGTTGATGGTGAGATTCTTATGAAGCCAAAAAGAGTTTTATACTATGGAAATAAGAAGGATAATGTGGTGAAGAAGCATATGTTCTATATTGATTTCAAAAAGATGTTCATTACTGCATATTTGAAAAAATTATTGTTAAGGATTGCTAATTGCAAGAAATTTTTTGCAACATATATGAAGGAAACCAGAAAACACATTCTATGGTATTTGGAAATTACTTCTTAAAGTGGTGAAGATTATGCCAACAGTTTGAAGATCATAGTTATTTTTCAAAAAGGGCGATATTATAAAGTATAATATGTTGTGAAAAATCATAAAAGTCTAAGTTATATAAGATGTGCAGCTGATGTCGAAGACTTTTATATCGAAAACACATTTTGTAGTCTATATTGCAATGTTCACCATTTTGATATATATGTTAATCATGTGGAGCACTTTATTTGTTTCTTAATGTCGAAGTATACATTGCGTTCTATGAACAATTGAGAGCACTAGGCATGTTGCTTATAAACTGTGTTGTAGGATAGAGTGTCATTAACGCTTTCCGCACACACATGCGTTTTTCACTCTCATTAAAACTTTGTACTCTTTCCCACTTTCATAATCAATCAAAAAGCCGAAAAGAATTATTTACACGTTGTGTTCATAAATTTACATCTACTTGACTTATTTGACCGATTTCATACCTCTTCAACATATATATATATATATATATATATATATATATATATATATATGGAAAAGTGAATATTTTCTACAAGGTATATAAGCTTCATAAATATCTCTCATACATAATTTCCATTTTCAACTATAACACACACACACACACACACATATATATATATATATATATATATATATATGGTCTAGTAGGTGTTCGACATAAATATGTGATGTAAGAGGAAGATAATAATGAAATTTTAAATTTTTTTTTTGAACTAAATCAGATTAGTTGGAAAAGTTTTAAAACCTTGTACATTTTCAATGCATATATTGTTTGATAAGGTGTCTAAGCCCATAAATATAATTGGTATGTACATAATTTGATAGTGGCATGGTCCTTTTGGGTTGCCTTCACTCATGCAACTTGACAGGGTGACTAGTGGACATAAAGTATAATTTATTAGGTGAAATAATAAAATGGTACTTAAAATGATTTTATTAATATATTGTAAGATTAATATATTATTTGGAGATAATATTATTAATTAGTATTTAGTCAGAAATTAATTTGATATTAATTTTGGGATTAAAGGAACTGATTAATAATGGAGGGGTTGTTTTGCCAATTATTGGTAGTTGCACAACTGGGCTATTTGACTCCTTAATTAGGAGTGGACGAAATCCTATAGGGAGGCCCTATAGATTTCATCCAATGCCTCATAAGGAGGAGTCCATGGGTTGCTTAGGCCTTAATTGAGAATTAGGGTTTCCTCAAGAAACCCTAGCATCCGACAACTATATAAAGACCTCCATGACATGGGTTTTTGGCCAATGCATTCCAAGGGAAACCCTAACTGAATTTTCAAACTCTCTCCTATCATCCTTTGCATTGGGTGTGTGATTCCATTAGAGGTGCAACACTTGGGGCACTAAGATTTCAAAGGTCAAGATCAAGCTAGGAATCCTTGTTATTACAATTACAGTTTTGAATATTATATGCAGATCTAGGGTTATTGCTTTGGTGTTCTATTTGCATGTTTAATTAGTGAAAAACTTAAATCCAAAGCAATTAGGGTTGCATGATTACATAGGAATCTAGATATGCTCAAAACTCATCAGTGGTATTAGAGCCTTTGATATTTTTCCATTGAATTGGTACAAGAGTGAACTGTCCAAAGTGATTGACAATCGATTTTTGGTTATCTTTCAAAAGAACTTCACGAGTTGGGTGAACTCGACGAGTTCAGTACCCAACTTGACGGGTTGACTCGTATGTCCCCTAAATTTTCAATTTTCAGATTTTGTTTTGATTAGGATAATTGCCATATTTCGTTTTGACTGCCTAAAATCGAATTTTTTAAATGGTAATGTTATATCCTTATGAAAATTGAAGGATTTGGTTAAGTTTGGATAATATAAGATTATTTTGAAAACTTTTAAAATACACTCCTTTGGTTTTATAGTTTAAATTTGAAATTAAAAGGTTTTGATTTTAAAAAATTTCAATGGTTAAACCCTAGTATTTTTAATTGTTAAAAAAAACACTCTCATGGATTTTAATAAATTAGTTAAGATTTTAAATAAAAGAGAGAATTAAGAAATTCATAGTATGGTTTAGATTTAATTAAATTAAAAGTTTAATTTATTAAAGGATTAAACATTAGTATTTTAAAAGTTTAAAATACACCCTTATACTATATAAAATTAAAAGTCTGATATATTGTATATGTATAACAAAATTCAGTCTTACCGTTAGTAGGCCTCATTCACGAAGCTCAACTATAAGGGGTGTTTAAGGAAGGTGCTTGTAAAATGACCACCATTAGGTATCCACTCTACCCACCACACTCTTGACTAGTAGAGGGTCGTTAGCCGAACAGGTAGGAAAGGACACTAAACTCTCATTAAAAGTATAATGAATTATGAAGTGACTAAACGCTTTGATAAATTCCCAATCTTAGTTACTTTAGGAAAATGTGAATTTGATGTTATCCTATAAAATTGCACATTGCACCTTATTGATCGTTAGTGGAGCATGTGTGGTTAAACGGAACACTAATTTGGGATTAATGAAGGATGGCAATGGGTAGCTCGTAAATTATTATTGATCAATGGAGCGTGTGTGGTTAACTGGCACATTAATTAGGCGATAAATGATATCGAGATGACCAAGCTAATTTGCATGGTTATTCAGACATTGTTTGTGATCCTCGGTATCCCAGTCACAAACTTAAAGGGCATAATCAAGATTAAACATGTCATTGAAAAGTTTAATGAATCTCAAAAGATCTAGGAACTTCATTTAAAACCTAATTCGTTTAAAATTTCATTTTGATGGTAGAATTGTTAAATCGTCATTTACCTACCTTCAAATAATTTACAATTGAATTATCGCATCCCTCTTCCGAATTGTGAATTATTTTGTTGGGTCCTAGCCTTAATATTTCATTTAAATCAACTAACATGAATTTGTCCCTTTTATAGATGTCTAGTTCTGAAAACTATGGTTATCCCCACTCCTTTGGAAAAAAATTTCGTTTTGAAGATGAAATTCCACGTATCGATCAAGGTGAAAGAATCCCCTTATTCGTGCAATGGTGGAACTAGAAATCATACTTCTCTTCCTCCACCTCCTCTAGTGATTCTCATCGACCCACAATTTCGTCAATTTGAAAAGTTCAAGATTACTCAAGGACTATTGGCATGCAAACACTTAGATGGGAACTCTGAGTTTGCACATGTTCTAAACATGAAGTTGCACATTGACAAATTGGGAATGTTGGGTGTCGTTTTCCCAAAGGAGTTGGCTGATGACTTGGTTCTTCAATCGCTTCCCGAGTCGTATAGTTAATTCGTTAATGATTACTATATGATAGATCATGACGTGACCCTTATACATCTATCATATTTGCTAATTGCTGCTAAAGCAGAAATGCTTTGGTGCACTGGTCAAACAAATTTGATTGGAAGATCTACCTCCCAAAGTTCCATGGATGTTGGTGATGGCAACCGTGATAGTCTAGAAATGGTTTCGACTCCTAAGCGAGGGAAACCGGCCAAGGTCGAAAACTTTGATCGCAAGAGAAAGGCCAATTCTAAGATAGTTTCATGTGTCACTCCAGAAGAGTCTATCTGTCTATATTGTTGATTGAATGGACATTAGAAGCGAAGCTGCCTAGACTACCTCAGAGATCTAAGAGATGGTAAAGCCAAATTGTTTGACTCTACTTCAGGTACATCCGTTATCTAACTCTGTTAAGCTCCTATTTATAGATTCTTATTACATGATGCGTTAATCACATTTTGATGTTTTGTACGATCGAAGAAAATAAAGGAAGCTTAATAGGAAGTAAACGTTAATTCTGGTATGAAGAAATGGATTTCAGTCACATGGTTCAAAAAGATTGGAATTTGGAGCTGCAACTTATGAGTTATGATAGATTGCTTAGGAATATTTAGAAACATAGTTTTCATATGTATTTGCATTATACTGACAAGTTTTTTGCATTCTTATCAATAAAATAAAATTTGGATTTTATCTTATTTTACATTTCCTTATAATGGTATTTATGAAAATTAGTGTTTACAATTCTATTATTAGCAATGTTGAGAATGGATTTGATTCTTATTTATATCGCTTGTGGTAGTGTCATAATTTACCAAGTGAGGAAGGATTCTCATCACTTAAGTTTCAATTAGACAGAAACTTGGACTCATGCGATTTGAATTATGTGTTGTATAAGAATTTTGATCTTTGAGAAATTAAGACGAAAAACCTTTTTCACATGTATATGTCAGTCAAGTAAAGGGTTGAAGGAGCTAGTGCACATTGATGTGGACATGTCAGATCCACTACAAAGGACGATAAAGTCTATTCATCATGCTTTACTGTTTGTTCTGTTCATATGGTTATGCTAACAAGATTAAGTAAAATTTTGATACCTTGAAAAGTTTCAAAGTATAGCAGAACGAATAAGAAGAGATGGGCTATTGATTTCTAGAAGTCTAGCATATTTCTGAATACATGTCAAAGCTAGTGGGAACGTAATTTTTATGCTTGTAAGAACATAATTGTTATGCTAGTGGGAGCGGGATTATTATGTTTAGTGTTGCAAGTTAGCAATGTTATTTATAGGAAACAAGGTTCTAAATTTGCAAAGTCGAAAAATTTGGAAATTGTTTCGCTATAGTTAGACTTAAGGGAGGGAGCATTTATACTTCATTTCGAATCTAAAAGTTTAGATTGAAATTTTAAAAGAACTTCGTCGTGAACGTATATGAATGTATTGTTGAATTGATTCAACATAGGAAATTATATATATATGAAAATCTCATAGCAAGAGACTGGTCAAGTATCCTGTCTTTATATAAGACATTATGAATCAAATCTCATATGCTTCGGGTATAGGATCGATTGCATATGCTATAATATTTGCATGTTCTGATTCTTCCAAATGCCTAGCACATTAAGAGGGAAAAGGCCTAGAACTACATACGACTAACGTTATTAACAACTGTTAAGGACAATCTGAGGTTTACAAAATATTAGTTACTTATGGACAGTTGGAAGTTTACTATTAATTTGGACGGACCATATTGAGATGTTCTGAATAGAGGAATGTAACAGCCCGAAATCCAGGTATTCTTCTTTTGGCCTTGCATCTTGGTTAAGTTTTGTGAATTAGGGTTTTCATGGTAAGCGAGTACGCTGGGCGTACAAGGTGTACGCTGCGCGTACTCGCGCGCCTCATTTTGGATGCGTTTTCCCTCAGGTACGCGGGGCGTCCCCAAGGTTACGCCCGGCGTAATGTATTCAGACCCAAACCCTAAATTCCTTTGATGGGGCTATATAAGGAACATGTGGCTGGTCTTTTCAGCCACCATCGATCAGAGTGAAACCCTAAAAAGAGTGTACCCTCGTTCATACGCCATTGTGTGTGTATTCTAAGCTTGGTTATGCCATTTCAAGGTTGCATAAAAGAAGAAGAGCTTGTTGGAGAGGCTAGAAGTGGTGCTCAAGTGTAGATCTGAACTTTGCAAGGGCTAAAGCTTCATTTCCAGGTATAAAGTTCGGATCTTGTCACTTAGTTCATGTTGTATGCTTAAAAGGTCATTTTCTAGGGTTTAAGTCCCAAAGGTGGAGACTTTTGTGCAAATAGCCTCCATAAGCTTAGATACTTCATACTTCTGATCTATTGGAGTTGTAGACTCATAAAAATGGAATCTTGGACGTGGGGATTTCACCATGCATGAGATCTAGGTCCTTGAGTTTGAATAAAAGGTTGTATTGTAATGTTGGAGCCTTTACAGTCGTGCCAAGGCTTAAAGGTCTCGACTTTATGGGTTAAGACACGTTAAAAGAGTCGGATCTAGAAGTGGAAGTAATGGCTTAACCGATTAAGACCAGAAATGGAAAGTGGCTGATTATGGGGGTTACGCTGGGCGTAACTCCCAGTACGCGCAGCGTACTGGGTGGAGACCCCGATCAGGAAGGGGTTGGCGACGTACGCCCTGCGTACATCTAGAGTACGCCCCGCGTACTCTCAGGGTTTGACTTTTGTTGACGTTTAGGGTTTTGGTCAACTTGAGGACTTTAGGTCAAGGAAGGGTAAAATGGTCTTTTACCCTCTGAGGAATGATGATAAGGAGTAAAGTTATAAGTGGTGGAAGTCCTTGTGTAATATATGATATTTTTATGCTTAGGCGAGGTTGAGCCATCGTTCGAGGTCGGTGTTAGCAAGGACTCGAGATCTTAGACTTTCCACGAGGTGAGTCTTCTCACTATACTGTACCCGGAAGGGTTTTGACTGTGTGACCGGAAGGTCGGATATGATATGAGACGTATGTGCTATGTGTGAAAAGTTAATTGTTATATGCGCTATGTATAATATGCTTGATATGGGCCGTAAGGCATTATGTTATGGGCCGGAAGGCGAATATTTTATGGGCCGAAAGGCATTATGTTATGGGCCAGAAGGCATTATGTTATGGGCCGGAAGGCGAATATGTTATGGGCCGGAAGGAGAATATGTTATGGGCCGGAAGGCATTATGTTATGGGCCGGAAGGCATTATGTTATGGGCCGGAAGGCGAATATGTTATGGGCCGGAAGGTGTTGTAATGTGGACCGGAAGGTCAGGGCCGGGGAAGGCGTATGTGCATAAGTTGTATTTTGGGGAACTCACTAGGCATTTATGCTTACAGTTGTTGTGTTACATGTTTCAGGTACCAGCAAGGACCGTGGGAAGGCGCCGGCGTGATCTGTACACACTGATAGGGGATTTATGATCTTGGGATTTGTATGATTTGTTTTATGACATGATACATTGGATTTTTATGCTTTATTGTGGATGGAAATACAATTTTAAGAAATGAAAATTTTGTTTTAAAATTTACGTTGTTACAAGGAAACTCTTGTTCAGAATTGATAGTCATATAGATTATGGAAATGTTTCCATAGTGGGAGTTGGATATTAATATCTATGTGTGAGTTAGTAACTTTAATGTAAGAAGGATGTACAGGGAATGCTCTTTGAAGGTGAGCCTTCATTTCCATGAAATTGTTTCGTAACAAATCTCCAATGGAATGTTTTGTAGTATCATTGGCCAAGTCTCTGTGATTTTGGTTCCTATACATTAGAAAAGGATCATTGCATCTAAGTTTAGACTCTTAACATTTTCTAGTAGTGGCAAGAATTTGGTATTCTTACACTTGTGATAAGGATTTGGAATTGTGAAATGAGCATCATTAGAAATGTGTTCAATTGTTCTATTTCACAAAGGAAAGGACCATAGATAAACATAGTGTGCATGCTTGGAGCATGAATGATTATTGTTTTAGTTCAAGTATTAAGTTGATTGTTCAAAACATTATACAATGAATAAAGTCTAATTAATATGGTGATTAAATAATAAGTGTTTTATTTTATTCAAAAGTTTGAGACCCTGTTGGATTAAGTTATTTTTGTGTTTCACTTCGCATGTTTTACTTCACGAATAATAAGATTATTCAAACATCCACAGTCGATCATACTTTTGGAAGTAAGTAGTGAACTAAGACTGTCATGAATCTGACTGTAGATTGTTTAAGAGCTTAGACATAGAAAATGATTGCTGCAGTGCTCTTGAGTACTCCTGAAATAGTAATTTGAGTATTGGATTAACCCACGCTCAAGTATTACTTCATGGATTTTATCCCAAGTAATTTTGAGACGATAAAATCTTATATTCTTGAAACGGAGACAAATGACTTGTTGTTTATGAGTCGTTTGTGAATTGATAATACGTAAACGCATCAGTAACTTGATGTTATAAAACGAATTGTTGTGTGTGATTTGATGTGATAACCGTCAATTTCTGGTCAAGTTAGAGTCAAATAAAGTTAACAAGTCAAACCGGTCAACGCAATTAACCCTTGTATATTAGGGTTTACCTTATGTTTACTATTCTACAACGCACCATCTTAATACAAAGCATCGCTTATAATTTTCACTTGTTCAAACAATTGACACCCAAATTAGGGTAAGAGATGGAACTACTCGATAAAAACATTAACACATACCCTTCGAGGGCGTATAAAGCTCATAACAAGTGAAAATTGGGTTTACACACTTTGGATAGCGAAGCTAAACATCCAAAAAGGTCTCAAACGAAGTCTCTCTCAAATCTCTGTCGCTCTACCTTTCGCTACCACAAATCTCTCTAAGTATGAGAAATCTCTCCAAATATGTGAAATCTCTCCCAAATCTCCCTAAGTATGTGAAATCTCTCCCAAATCTCTCTAAGTATGAGAAACCTCTCCAAATATGTGAAATCTCTCCCAAATCTCTCTAAGTATGAGAAATTTCTCCAACTATGTGATATCTCTCCCAAATCTCTCTCAACTTTTTATAATCACTCGGGGCATCCCGACCCTTGATTTAGTCAAAAACCGCGCAAAACGGGAAGTTTATTTGAAAAACAGCTATTTAGGGTCGAACCGTCTTAGAGCCAAACCTCTTAGAGGCGAAACCCTAAGAAGTGAAACCCCAAGAAGCCTCCTAGACCGAACTGCTGAAGAACCGAACTAGGAGGACCGAACCCGAACTCACCTGTCGGTCCGAGATGCTACGTTCGGGTCCAAGACTACCTTCGCTCCATCTCGCTTCCCTCCCCAGTCTCACATGCGAAGCTGCTCAAGACTGAACCCTCCTATCGGTTCCCATCTTCTTTCGATTCTAATCACCAAGGACCAAACCTCCGGCCCAGACTTCGGAGATTCGCAACATTTACCCGATTTTCAAAACTTTTAGCGTTTCAAGCCCCTTTTTCTTGATTTTGACGCGGGATTTTCAGCCAAACTCGTATTTTAACATATGAGACCCTAAATATTCATATTTTAATCATATTTTGAGGAAAAATCATTACCTAAGAATAAAATCTAGTTGATATGATATTTACGTGGAGTGTTGACTTATCCTTTGGGCAAGGACACAAGTTACCTCCCATACCCACTCAATGACCATTCCCAGTCACTATTCACCCATACCTAGTCAATCATTGTCCTTTTTACACTCATTTCCAGCCATAATCTTGATCAAAGGCTAGAAGGATCCCTACCTCTCCTCCCATTTCACTCCCTTTTCACCAAAAAGCAAAACCTATTCTCTTCATTTCCTCTCACCAAGAATTCGAGATTCAAGGCTGATGTTAAGCTCTTCACACACCTTTGGTAAGTAAATCAATTCCCCACACTTGATATCCTTACACTTCTTCACTCAAATCATGAGTTCCTTACATAAATATCATCATTTTTGTGTTAGATCTTCGAATCTTCAAGCATCATCTAACGTGTTCTTGAGTTGAACACTTCTTTTCTTCATCATCCATTCATTGAAACCACACAAGGTGAGTTCATACCCCTATATTTTGACGTTTTTCTTAAGTTTTAATGGGGGTAATACAAGTTAAAACACCGAGAACACAACTAAACTCATTCAACAGCTTTCATCCGAAAAGTTTAACTCCATTCACGGACTGGTTGGGTCAACTTAAGCATTTTAGATTTCAAAACTGTATTAGGTGAAAATAGTTCAGGTCCATACCTTTAAAATGACTAGTTGAACATCTCCATACGAGTTTTTTACACTTTATGGTGATTTGTACAAAATTGTCTATCATTTCAAGAACAAATCCGGACCAGTCTGTGAATATGGACTTTTTCACACAAGCTAGAGGTCACTAAAAATCATAATAAAATTTATGAACAAACTAGATATGTTTTCTAAACTCTGAGAATTTACGAATTCTAATTTCAACTTTTCATGATTTTTCTATAATTTTTCTAAGAAGAGGAACACGAAAGCTAAAACTAGAAAAATAGTTAACAAATTCATTTACACCTTCTAACTTGCTGAGCAAGGTGTGTACTTTTATGTGAATACATGTTGTTATATTACATGTGTTTTTCACCTTATTACAAGGTATATATCAGTAAACAAAAGGGTTTTTACCTTTACAAATATAGTAGTTAACTATAATAAACAAAGTCATAACCATTACATTTAAACGTTTTGATAAACTATAATAAGTAAAGTTTATGTTCGACTACCACTACAACTATTTGATAAACTATAATAGGTATAGTATATGTTTCCATTAACACAACAATAAACATTTAGGAAGGTTTTATTTCCACAGAAAAAGGTTTTACACTCATGCACACTACACGTAAACTTGTTAATTTAAATTTTGAGACATTCTTCTCAGTACTCCTAGAGTACGGGTTGAAATTCCTGGTAGTTATAACCAGAGTCTCTTGTAGGGAGAACGTGATAGTTGTGTGTAGATCTATATTGGGTTTGACAAACCACACCCGAGTTGCATGCAACAGCTAGACCGGCAGGTCTGGGGTGACCAATGTCATTATTTTTTTTTCGACGTCTGAGAAACGTCGTTGCAGGTTCATTAGTCATAGTATGGTTATAGCGACTCACATAGGGAGTTAACAACACATAAAGTTTATGGGGATTTTTACCAATCAAAAAGGGTTTTATGTCAATTTAAAATCAATTTTTATATCAATAAGTATGGATATTACTGTACATTTTCGGTCTTCAAATTAAAGACTACACATCACTTTTTTAAGGAAAATATTGGATTTTTCTTGGTAACGCACAACTCATTACAAAGATCGGATTCTAAACTCATCATCAAAAAAGCTTATGAACTCACCAACTTAATTGTTGACACTGTTTTCAAAACTACTTGTATTCTCAGGAAATCAACGAAACAAGGTAACCACAGGCTTTTTGAGGATGGAACGCTACGACGTTGAACAACTATTTTATATCATGTTGTAATCAATCATTCAAATATGTAACACTTCAAAACATGTAATTCTTTTCTGATTATATTTATGATTGGTTGTATTGCTTTGATCACTATTACACTTGTTGTTATGATACTATACATGAAGTCCGCCACCCCCAGAAGTTTCCGCCATCCTTGGTTTGGGGGTGTGACAGATTTGTATCAGAGAATTGTTTATAGTGAACTAAGTATACCGAACCACATAAGATATAGAAACTATAAATGCATTGGGACTCAATTATTTGATTCAAAAATTTTCAAATAAGTCTACTTTTAGAAATAAATACTTTCTTGTTAAAAGTACAAGTACATACATGCATACCAGTTTAGTGTCACGTCGAAGGAAAACACAAAAGTAAAATGTGGAGTTGGACACTACGAGTAGACCTTGGGATATGTAATCAGACTTGGGATGAATATAGCCTGATCAACTATATTTATCTGAGGTGTGACTATTGTATGTCGGGGCATGGTCGTAGTGAGCAACAAGCCTAAAAACTTCCCATACAAGAAAGTTACTATGAACAAAACATAACATTTAAAATAGTATAGGAGTATTTTGTAATATTATAACTTATGTGAAAACTAAACAGATCCGTAATAATAGGTCTATAGTCACGGAGTGGATACACTAAAATTATATATAACTTAGAGATCATAGACATAGAATCGGTGGTCATTACCTTACTTCCTTTTCCTTGTTCGGATGTGGACCTAGGATAGGATCACTTATTCGAAGGTCTATCGTATCTTTGTTATATATAATTAGTATGAACTATGTCATTATAGAAGTAATTAATGAGGATAAAACCCTTATAAGTACTTCTAGGAATACGACTAATATATGCTTCCTACCTCTCCCATTCTCGCACGTATAGCATGGCAAGATTCTACTTACCAGGCAACCCATACTTTCCCAACCAGGGAAATGGTGAACGGTTAGGAGAAGAAATTGAAGAGGAACCGGAGGTGATCAACGCTCTGTACATAGCCAGGGTTCCCATGAAGCGTTTCGACTACATCAGACTTGTGCCCCGTTGGACAACCGTGGTCGAGGGTTGTAGTCGATAGCAATGACAATGATCATCATTTGGAGACCAACGAGGTTTCTATGACCTCAACCATGGGGGACCGACTGACAGAGCCCTCCAGGCGAAGACCCGACAGATTGCGAACATCAGTGATCAAAACAGGGAGACTGCGAATCAAGTCCGGGAACTGCGTGCTACCACAGACGCTACCATCTCTCAAACTTGAGACTTGGAAAGAAACTACTATTTCAAAGACCAACTCAATAAGGACCTTGTCACCACTCGGGCGAAGGAAAGAGAGCGTCAGGATAGACACTCGACACTCGAAAAGAGAGTGGTCACAGCCGAGCGTAGGTTAGCAGAACCACAGGACGCGTCGACTTTGTTTTAAGCACCACCGAGGACGTATTATCGTGAGCAGAGTTCATATTAATCACAAGACCTTGTAGATTAGGTTCATGAGTATGCGTTGGTGCTACTATATTTTATGTGTAAGCTCAACCCTTCGATTTAAGAGGTTATACTAATCGGGAGATTTATTTGCTGTCAAAAATTTTCCATACAATGATCTAGTTTAGACATGCATCGAGGTCAAAATTTTCTCTAAAACCAAAATTTCTAGAATCATATTAACAAAATGGGCTTACGGCAGGTCCATTAGACTCGAAGGTCAATTAAGTCTTACTCATGCAACTAAGCATACATCAAGTGGTCGTAAGAAGGACCTGTTGGGTTTTGAGCAATCTAACACTCCTAAGTGTACATGCAACACTAAATACCTTGGATCTATGATTTCTCTATTATACATGCAAATATCAACTTTCCAAGGTATTGTTCTATTCTAGCATACAAAAGTTTGAATAACACAAGTTAGAATAACATACCTTTTGTTGGTGCTTGTCTTCTTGAAGCTTGAGTGCCTAGTGCCCCAAGTGTGACACCTCAAATGGCTCACACAACACCATAAGCACTTGGAATAACTTAGAGAAAAATTAGAACACTTCAAGAATCGGCTTGCCCTCCATGCATATCTTAGTGGCCGATTTCTCACATCAATAAGATGCTTATATAATTGTTACAATTAGGGTAAACCCTAATTGTCATGGCTTTCCATTTCCTTGGATCCATGGGTTCAAATACACCATGGAGCATCCAATGGGTTTTAGCCCAACTTGATAATCCATGGAGCATTAGCCCACTATATAAGTATCGATGATTTACACAATCAACCCATATATTTAATTAGTCTTCTTTTGATCACTTAATTAATTCTAGATTAATTCTTGATCAATACTAATTAAATAATCTCTATTAATATATTAGAACTTATAATATATTAATAAACCCTAAGTGTTATTTCTCTCATTTTAGTCTATCCAAGTGCATGATGCCATGCAACCCAAATGGACCATGCCGTGTTGGGTCAAGTCTTACCAATTATAGTTATGGACTTAGACATTAATCCAACAGTCTCCCACTTGGATAAGTCTAAAACTAGTATTGCGTATGACTTCAAGAACTGACTGGCAATCGTAGCTCTCAAAAGCTTCTGTCGAACTCTGACCTTGTAGATGAACTCTGACCTTTGTCAATGACTTGTCCATTGGATAAGTGATCATATATTCCTCCATTCTAGATATCATATGGACTGAGACATGGATTATAATCATTCTCTCTGTCTATTTGTTGTTTCCTGATTTCTGATTTATGACGACTGACTAATCAAATCAGTCCAGGCCCGGCCGAGCACTTACTTTTGTCATCACTAAATCATCGAGGGGCCCACAGATATCGCTTTTATCCCGAAGGTAAAAGGAATGGATAAACTTTGACTCATATGCTTGTACTAACTGTTTGTTGAATCATACAAAAAGGCACGTTTTATAACATCGAGTTACCAATGCGTTTACGTGCAATCAATGTATAACCAACTCAGAGTCAACAACTCATATCTCTTGGTTTGAAGAATATAAGATATTATCGTCTCATGATTCACTCGTGATAAAATCCATGAAGTAAATCCAAATGAGCGTGGGTTGAATCCAATACTCAGGCCTTATGAGTACTCATGAATGTTGTAGCAACTATTGCATTGTCTAAAGCACTTTAGACAAATCATACAAGCCAAATTCACGACAGTCTTGATTCATATCTACTTCCAACATATGACCGACTGTGGATGGTTTGAATAACTTGGTTATTCAGGAGAATGACCTAGTTATTCTGGAAGTCAAAACATGCAAAGTGAAACACAAAAGAATACTAGTCCTATATGGCCTCAACACCTTGAGCGTAAATAAAACACCTTTTATCTAAGCACCATGTTGAGCACTCATTATTCATGTTTCGATTAATCAACTTAATACTTGAATTGAAACAGTAGTGATGACATGCTCCAAGCATGCATACTATGTTTCTCTAAACAATAGCTATGTCATACTCCAAGTATGCACACTATGTTTACATATGGTCATCTCTTTGTGAAATGTATATCAATTGAACATGACTTCAATGATTCTAATTTCACAATCCCAATCTTTATTGTAAATGTAAGAATACCAAGTTCTTGTCATTTACCGTAATCTATGCAATGATCCTCATGTAATGATATTCACACAAGTCACAAAGACTTGGCAACAAACATTACAAAGTATTTCAATGGAAAGCAATTCCATGGAGATGAAGTCTCAAATTCAAAGTACATTCCTTTGAACATCCTTCTTTGCATTATGTTCTTTAATCTTACACAGATTCAAAGAATAACTTCCACCTATGGAAACAATTCGATGTTCCCATCTTGACCATCACTTTTGAACAAGAGTTGCCTCTTTCCAAAATATGTCAATACGATCCTTCCAGAATTATCACTATACTTCCAACTGTCCTTGAGCAACCAATCTTTGGTAAACCTTAGATTGTCCTCGACAATTGTTTAATCCTTTTAGTCATATCCAATTCTAGACCTTTTCCCTTCTTAATGCCCCAGGCATTTGGAAAATTTTAGAAAGGATGAATATAGCACATGCAATCGATCCTATATCCGAAGCATATGGGACACGATTCATGATGTCTCACATAAAGACTAAACCAGTCCTTTGCTATAGTATTTCCACTTGAATTTGCCAAGTTCTCATAATTCAGATTATGAAAAGGGATGCCGTAATCATAATCGAATTTTAGAACACAAATAATGGACCCATATATTAGAAATTCCTTATGTTGAACCATTCCAACATAACATTCATATATATTCTTGACTAAAGTTGATTAAAATCTCAATCTAAGCTCGTAGAATTGGAATGAAGTATAAATTTCTCTCCCTTAATTATAGTAAAACAAATTTTTCAAAGCGAGTTGAAACTTTTGTTTTCTATAATTAACATTGCTAACTTGCAACATAATCATCGTGCTCCCACTAGAAGAATGATTATTATCTAACTAGAATAACACTTTATGCTCCCACTAGCTTTGACATGTACCTAGAAATCAGTCAGATTTCTGATACTAGATTGCCTTGATAAGACTTTATCAAATCATACACCTGGAGTCTAGACCTTTCCTTAGATAGCTCACATGTGAGTCTAAACCTTTGCCATTCTCATTAGTTAGTGTTCCGGTTAACCACGCACGCTCCACTAACGACATGAGAATGCAAATTTCACACTTGCTATCCACTTAAATCTACTTAGTGAAAGAGTTTCCTCACTATCATTTTCATGAATCGGAGAGAAACCTTATGACACTTAGATTTTGATGGTGTATGTGTTCCTATCAATGTGAATTTGACATAACCATAATCACACAACAAGGTTAATGAGAAATCCAAATTCATATGGACTGAACTTGTGCAATCATAATTTCTTGCCACCTGGTAGCACAAGGGCCTACCATTGCTTCCAAGTTGTTATGCAACCAGTTGAGAACTCTTAGAACTCCATTGCAAAACCAACTTTAACTGGAATGGGCACAAAATATGTCAACACGATAGGTTACAAACCTCAAGTCGTGGTCTAGTGATTAACAAAACTCTTGATTAGTTCTTGAATCTATCTTCAGATCCTTTTAAGACTCCCACTAACCTCTTGACATATAAGATTATCTTTGTCAAGAACCATTCCTTGACAAAAACGAATATTCAAGAGTTAGTGCAGATTCTTATCCAGTTAAACACTTCTCACAATTGGTCTTAGTAGGTCTTTATTTTATCCAAAACATCACAACTTACCAATTTCAAATGTACAAGAGTAAGAAAACATTTTACTCTACATTTAACAAGTTTTTTAAACCTTTCTTAAGATTATGTCACTCAAGGCTTAATCTTGGAGTGTGACTCTAAGATTTAATTTTGGAACGAAATATAAGTTATCTTTTGATCTAACCATTTCAACAATTCACGATTCCTCTCCTTAGCCAAACAAAATGAACTAAGGTGTTCTTAGAGGATCAATTGTGACATGGTATCATAATCACTAAGATAATCATAAAACAAGATACTCAAGTACTCTCCCATCTCTTCATACTAGAGAAACTTTTATCTTTCTGCCTTATTTGATTCTTCTTACTCATTATGTCTATCATTGAAACTTCTCAAATGATCCAGAACTATACTTAAACCTGTAAGTATAACCATATTTACTAAACTTTAGTAAGTCATAATGAATAATCTTATCAACTTTGTAGTGGACCTGATCAGTGCACACCCAAGTGTATCTGATCCCTTTGTCCTTCACTTGATTCACATATACATGTGAAAAGGGAATTAGACTTAATTTCCCAAATATAAAAAAAATTCTCATGATCATACAATACAAGTTGCATGATTCCAAGTTTCTATCCAACTAAAACTTGGGTGATGAAAGTCTTTTCTTATTTGGTAAATTATGACACTTCCACTAATGAAAGAATCAAATCCATTTACACATATTGCTTATCAATGGAAACATATAATCAACAATTTTTCACAAATGCCATTGTAAGGATACTTAAAATAAATAAAATCAAAACCATTTTTCTTTTTATTTTAAAACTTAGCGGAAAAATTTATTCTTACAATCCATATGGAAAACTTGTTATTATCTATTCCTAAGCAATATATCATAACTCTTAAGTAACGACTCAAAATTCTGATCACCGAACCATGCGATCAAAATCCATCTTCGCGATCAGAATCAGCATATACTTCCTTTAAGTTTCTTCACCTTTTCTTTGATTCTTAAAACATCAACATGTGACCTCGTCACATTATGCAATAAGAATCTCAGAATAGAAACTTAATAGAGTTAGACAATGGACTTTACCTGAAGTAGAGTCAAACCTATTGACTTTACCATCCTTAAGATGTTTCAGGTAAATTTAGCAGCTTCGCAACCAATGTCTTTCCTTTGGCAACAGAATCATATGGACTCTTTCGAAACGGTACATGGGACTATCACAGACTTAACCTTTCTCTTTACCATTTGTTCAACCGATTTGACTATGGCCGATCCCTTTCCATTGGGAAGAGAAAGTTTTTCCTGGACCTCCAATGTCACCATTTTCAATGTCCAAATAGGTTTGGAAAGTAGATCTTCCAATCCAACTTGATTTACTAATGCTCCAAATCACTATTGATTTAGCATTATCAAGCAAATAGGTAAGATCATTAAGGGTCTTGTCGCGACCTGTCATCAGGGAGTGACTGAAGAACCAAGTCAGCAGCCAGCTACCTCGAGACTTCGACACCCGACTCTCCTGACTTGTCAATATGTGGCTTAATCCCCAAGATCTAAGCACATATAGACTTTGCTTGCCAATAGGGATTGAGTGACTTAGAACTTATCAAGTCTTTAAAACTTGTGGGATAGGGAGATTTATTGGAGGAGGTGGATGAAGTGAAGTATGATTTCTAGTCCCACAAATGTGCAACAAAGGGATTGATCTTTCACCTCGATTGCCATTTGGGATATCATCTTCATTAGGAAGCTTGTTCCTAAAGATTTGGGAAGACAATAGTTGTTTAAACTAGACATCTATAATGGGAGAAATTCAAGTTAGTTGATTTAAAGTCCTTAATATAACACCCAATATGAAATATTAAGGCTAGGACCCAACAACATATTTATAACTGGAAGCGGGATGCCGTAATCCAAATTATAAAATAGTTGAAGGTAGGTACTACAAGAAAAGGACCCTTTTACGACGCACAAATTACGACACTCAATGATTTATGTTACGCAAAAGAGAGTGATATTAAAAAAGTGTCATCTATTAAAAAAATTTAAGGATTTAGGTTACGCATTATTGCGTGCCCTTAAATTAGTGTCAAAAGAAAAAAAAATAAAAACACGGAGGGCGTTGTATCTTAAATGTGCGCCCGCTATAAGTGTTGCTTTATATTTTTAATGAAAGGCGCGTTTAATAGATACGGGGGGAAATGAAATCCCCAAAATTTTGAAAACCCGCTTGAATTTCTCTCCATTTCTCTCTCACGATCATCTGCAACCCTGGCTATCTTAATTTCTCTCCATTTTTCTCTCTCACGATCGAAGGACAAAACAAGACATAAATTTCACATGCAGAAGAGTTGATGATTTCTCTCCATTTCTTTGCAGGTTAGGAACAAAGACACATAGAACCTAAAAGAGGAGGACAAACACACACACACACATTGTGGGTGAGGTGCGACTGCCATAGCTTTCACTTCCAGAAGAGTCGCTAAGAGTCAGTGATTCCATCTAGGGTTCTACAAGCTTAATCCATATCTCAACATCTCACCTCCTACATTGTATTTCTTCAACCATTCGTGACCATTCTAGAGTTTAACATGTTCTTTAGCATTCTAGGGTTCGCCATCTGTTGAGATTCTTTAACATTATTCACTAGCCTTCTAACCATTCTCTGGATAGCCATCGAATCCAAGGTAAGAATAGATCTGTTACATTACTTTGTACAATTCTATCATCGATTTGGTTTAATTTCCTTTTCCATGCTCTGATTCTCATCTATACATAAAGAAAATTTATGCATTCTAGCCATTTGATGAAATGCCTGCCTTAAATTAAACAATTCTAGAATCAAAATAAGAATTGTTAATGTCTTTTAAAAAAACGTATCAAAAGCATCTTCATTCATGTTTTTTGAAAAACGTATTGGAAGAAAAATTAAATAAAAAAATATAAAAAAACGTTTTTCCATAGTTTCCTGATACTGAGAAGTACTTGCTGAAGACTTTTTACATCCGGTAAACTGCTTGCCTTTAGCAGGTTCAGAAGCCAAGTTCGTAAGAAGGGCTGCCTTTTTAAGACATAATCTATGGATCACACCGTATGCTTGTGGTGAGGATTTCCCCGGAGGAGAATTTCCCAACCAAAACTTGTGTGTTGGTGAAGGTCTGGCTTCATGGGTCCAGCAAAATCGATCTCTTGAAGAAACCGACATTGTTCTCTGGTGACTAAGTATATTTCCTTGTCTTTTTTAATCAGCTTGTGCATGATTTTCATACAATATTTTTTTATATGAAAATTTGCAGGTATGTATTTGGGATAACTCATGTTCCTAGGTTGCAAGATTGGTCTGTGATGCCAGTGGAACGGATTGGGTTTATGCTTCAGGTATGTATGTTTTTTAATTGGTTATGTATGTTTATTTTATTTACAAAAAACTAATATATATATATATATATATATATATATATATATATATATATATATAAATGTTTTGGTTTTGCAGCCATATGGGTTCTTTAACTGATCTCCTGCAGTGGATGTTCCTCCTAGTCCTGGAGCTTGTGAGTCGGATGTGAAGGAGGGCCATGTGAAAGAGACCACCAAGTCGGTTTCAAATGGGTTGATAGCCATGCTTTGAACATCCATTCACGTGTTTGATTTGTAAAATAATGTTGTGTGAATATGAATGAGTACAATCATTGTTTGATTTTTAAATTTCCAGATTTTAGAACACTTAGTTGCTCAACTGTCTATCTTGATGAACAAGCTACCATATATGTATATGATAATAAATTTTGGTATCAGAAATGTTTGGGATAAGAACACCTCCTCTAAGCTAAGCTAGCTAGTAAGTCGTAAGATATGTTGCTGAGTTTCACCTCTCTAGATTTGCTGTTTAACAAACACATGCAAGTGGATAGCTACCAAAATTTACTAATACTTATGATCTTCTAATAAGATCATAGAGTATTGAAGACATTTTATTTATCAAGAACATGATTAGCTAATATTATTTTCATATGATCGCCCAACAAGAGTTGGGAAGAAACGGTTTTAGGATAGATAGTAGAAAAGAGTGGATTAATTAATTAAGTTGAATGAAATTATAGGAAGAGATAATCAGGGCAGTTTGTAGCATGGGAAAAGCTATAATTGTTGCAACATATATGCTTGAAAGCATGATTGTTCATCCCAAACCAACAAGAGCTGAGGTCTCAGACATTGCTATTATTGTTAGATAGGGTGCTGATGCAGTCATGCTTTCTGGAGAAACTGCTCATGGAAAGTAAGCCATCTTTCTTTTTTGACTTAATGGTTTAAGCTAAAACCTGCCTTAATGTATTAGGACTTATATTCTTATTTATTTATTTATTTTGTCAAATTGTAGGTTTCCTCTAAAAGCAGTTAATGTGAAGCACACAGTGTCGTTATGAACCGAATCAAGCTTAAAGAGTGGGGGCACACTTTCTAGTCTTAATAAAGCATTTCAAGGTGGATTAATTATAGATTTTGTTACTGAATTTGGATAATGTGTGTCTAAAAACAGTAAAAGGGTACAACAGAAATTGGCTTTGTATCAAGGAGTTTGCCCCATTTACATGGAGTTCTCAGACATTTACAGATGCTCTTTCTCTCTTGAAGGTGAGATTCACTCATAAGAAGAAGTATTGGTGAGCCCAAATTTTGTACTCTGTGTAATTGACAGAATCACAGAACAATGTCAGATGTTGTGATTCTGTCACGGTTAATTCAACCAAATTAAAACCGCAATTAAAGAGCACAAATCAAATGGGATATTGTTGTTTGGAGTAACAGAAGTAAATTCAAATATTTGTCATCTCTGATATGGAATCTTGCAATTTGTTACATTTCTCTATCAGCTTAAAAGATGATTAAACTTGTGTTCTGCAGATCCCGATACTAAATAGATAAGAAGCATTAAAAGTCTTACGTGTAAGATCAAAGTCTTACTATAAGTTTTCCTAATTCAAAAATACTCTTTAAGAAAAAAATTTATTCACTTATCTTTTACTTCTTAACATTGGTAATGAAAAATAATTCAGTTATCTTTAAGAAAATGGCTACATATGCAAAAAAATGTAAAATAATTCAAAAAATTTTACCTTTAATTTTCGAAGCATTTGATGTCAGATACGAGGGATACTAATTAATCCTTCCACTTGATGCTAATTTTGCAGCCATTAATCTGTAAAACAGATTCGTTTACAAAGATGGATAAACTAAAATTGCTCCAGCTCAAATATGTGAAACTCATGGGGTCCTACAAGAATTTTCCAAAATTAAGATGGTTGTGCTGGCATGGATGTTATTTTACCAAAATACCCTCCGGCTTATTGATGAGCGCCTTGGTAGCTATAGATATGAGTTATGGAAACTTGAAAATGTTTGAACCTCCCATGGTAAGAATTCAATGTTGCTATTGAATTTATATCACTCTTTCCCCCTCATATATATATATATATATATATATATATATATATATATATATATATATATATATATATATATATATATATATGGTCCTGCTTTAAGATTTACTACCTGTATATTGGTTCTTATGTGAATGTACAATGATAAATTAAGATTTTTATTCTTGGAATAGGTTCTTAATTCGTTGAAGATTTTGAATCTCAAAGAGTCTTGCAAACTTGTCAGTATCAACAAACTTTCACCGCTTCCCAATCTTGAGACTTTGATTCTCTGGAACTGTAGTAGTATGACTCATGTTTGTGAAACCATTGGAGGCCTTGAGAGTCTTGTGCTATTGGACTTTACTGGGTGTAAGAATGTATGGAAGGTTTCATCGAACAGGGGTAACATAAATCTACTTAAAAGGCTAAAAGCTTTATGTATTGGTGGAGGAATTCCAAAATAGTCCTCATTTTCCTTACCAGACTCGTTAAAGTTTTTGTTTCTCAACAACTGTGACCTTGGGAACAACAATAATGTTCGATTGGTTTTTAGTGGCCAGCCATTATTTTACATGAATTTAGGCAATAATATCTTTAAAAAACTTCCCTGTAACATTAATCTTAAAATGCTCCGGGTACTCGAATTAACTTTTTGTCCAAATATTAAATCCCTCCTTAGTCTCCCAAGTATGCTAGAAGAGTTGTATACATATTGGTGCTTTTCACTGAAGGAGATAACATTCAAATCACATCGCTTTAGATTGAGGAAATTTATGTATCAAGGTTGTAGCAAAGTGTTTGAAGTTCAAGGCCTTTTCAAATTGGTGTCGGTAGCAGAACTTGATGAAGCAGAATTAGGACATATGAAATGGATTAAAACATATAAAGATTGTCGAGTGGACCTCGTCGGTGATGAGATCAGTAGAGATAGAATTTGGCATACCCCAGTACCTCTCTCTCTGTCTCTCCATATTTGTTGTTGTAGATTTTGTAACTTATATGGTTGCTGTTTTTTGCCTCCTCTTAAACTCTTACACTCCCTCCTACAGCAGCCAAAATTACCAGTAAGCCCTTCATCAATGAACAAGATAACACTTGCTAAGGTTGCAACAACACCTCCAAGAAAACGAATTTGTCTAGCTTCCATGATCAACCCCTTTTAAGAGAACTATGGCAGAAAACATACAGAGGGTAGGATATTGATTACATTAGTATCCATTCAGATGCTGAATGTGGTGCTACTAGGTCTTATAGGTACGAGGTAAATTGGTAACTTTTTTAAACATAAAATTAAATGAAAGTATGTTGCTATATCTTACATTTTAACCCAACCCTAATGTTTATGGTAGATTGTAAGTTCATGTTGTTATGCAAGCTGGTGATGCTGAGCTTGAAATGCAAGGAAGGTGCAGTGCAGGTCAACAGGTGTGCCATCATCTCTAATTGCCCATTCCCTTTGTATTTTGGATTGAAGGAATTTCACAAATCCATTTTCAATTGATCTTAGGTGCTTGCTTCACTGTGGAATATTTGCACTTGATGAACTAACCACCAATTTAGATGTTCCAAATGCCGAAAGTCTGGCTGCTGCTCTTGTAAGGTACTTGCACTTAATAAGCATAAAAGACCATTTTGCCCCTGGAGTCCAAAACTGGTCTAGGACCACTAATTGCTTAGGATGGTAATTGGGTTGTCTTTTCGCGCCCTCCTTTGATACACCATAAAGGCATGAAGAGTCTCTCACTCTCTCTCTCTCTCTACAAATTCTAAAACAAACAACAACAAGTAAATAGATGCCAACATTTTGCTTAAAATTCTGTGAACATTGAAAAAAAACGAGGTCGATAGTGCCTTTTTCATGAGCTTGTCAAAAGTTGAATAAAATAAAAAAATAAACAAGGGTAATATTGTAATAGGGAGGGTCTTAATACATAAAGTGACTAACCTCTCACTTAGCCCGACAAGTCATTTTGATTTTATTAAGTAAAAAAGAAACAACCTTATCTATCTACATGCATTTAGTCATGTACTGTTGTCCCACAATTTGTCATCATAGAAGAAGACCTTGCTGTCCCACAAGGGTAATATTGTAATAGGGATGCTTTGTAACGCCTGTGTTTCTGGGCTTGCCATTTTTAGCAATGTAATAGTCTAGGTTAACCTTTGTAACCCGTTTTGAAATAGTAAGAATGTATTATTTGAGTATTATGTGTTTTGTGCTTAATTGCTTAATTATATGGTCTGATTAATTAAGAATAAAAATAAGCGTCAAAATTTAAGTGTAAAATAAACTTAATATCTTTGGATAATGTTGTAGTAGTTGAAACGAGGTTTCCGAATATATATAGAACGCCCAAATCTGACTTCGTATGAGGAAGTTATGATTTATCGATGTTTCGACTTAGCGGTATGCAGCCTGAAATACTCGATTTGAGATCGAGCGGTTTTTAGCCGAAGCATTCTAAATGAGGATCGAAGGTCTCGTTGTTGGTATCGAAGCGATAAAAAGTTAGGCGAGAACGGACGTCAAACGAAGAAGTTATGAATTTATAACGAATGTTTCTGTCCCAACCTATTAAAAATAAATAATAAAAATAAAGTCGAAATTAGCCGACGGAGTCTAAACGAAAGTTGTAGAGCGTAGTCTCACCTTCGCATGGATATAAAGAACGTCAAAAACGGAGTTCATATGAAGAAGATATGAATTTCCGAAGTTTATTAAATAATTTATATTTATTTTTAATCTTTAATTCTGGTATTATCCGAAGGGGAGTCACCAGTCCGATCCGACGTACGCCCCGCGTACTCCGAAGAGTGTCGACACTTCGGATGACGCATGCAGTGACGATTTCGGAGGCCAGTACGCCCCGCGTACTCCGAGGCTCCAGCCTCTATAAAAGGAATCCGAAGGCAGCCGAGTCTTTTGCCAATTTCTTCTCTTCTCTCTCCTGTTTTGCATTGTTTTGCGTGCCAGAAATACCCCGAAGCCCCGGTATTATTCTCGAGCCCCGAGGTAAGTCCTTAGATCCCGAAGATCCCGAGAAGTGCGGTTCCCGAGCCGAAGCTCTGCTCTCGAGAAGTTTGATTTTTGTAGAGATCTTCCAGATCTATTGAGGACTACTACTTCTGCAAGTCGTAGTGTTGTCCGATCGTCTTCTGATCAAGTGAGTGTCTACTACCTTTCATAAACACGATAATAATACAAGTGTGGTTTGAGTGTATTCAGTAAATTGTGGTTTATATGTGTGAGGGTGTAGTTACTTTCTTCTAACAAGTAAGTATGAAGTATTTTATGCGATATACTCGTTATGTGTATATTTTGTGATTGTATGTGTGAATGGATATTCACTTTATTCCATCTCATAGATCTGAATTGCTTTCTATGAAATACGTGTTACGTGGGTATGCCTCATCTGTTATGTGGAATATATATTGAATGAAAATGATATACAGTTTTTAAACTATGTATGAAAGTATATATTTTATCTACTAATATGTTGGGTAGAGCATGGGTAGATAGTTGGTGTGTAATAAACAGATGAGAGGCCTCGATGTTGTTGTTGTTGATCTAGTTATTCAGCGGAGGATGGATAACGACCATGGACTCTTTCTAGACAGTCCAGTGGAACACTAGCAGGTTCATAACCTATAGGTGTTGTGAACGATGTGTTCACCGGTGTACTCTATCCCCCTCATGGTTGCCTTTAGGATATCTATTGTTGAGGAAACCCCTTAACAGTGATGTCCGTCCCGATGAAAATCCTAGATTAGGTCCCTTGAGATAGATGTTATTTTAGGGACGTAAAGTGAGGATAACGGGAATGGGTAATCGGGATAGTGATTTGTTGGTGAAATTAAATATAACTTATTTATTGTGGGTTGAAAACCCTATATGCTCACCAGGCTCCCAAGCCTGACCCACTCAGTTTTATTTGTATTACAGGTAGTGGCTCGAGGGCATAAGATGGTTGAATCATCAAGTTGTTTTGTTTACAAGTCTGTATATGTATATATTTGTTGAATGACTTGTAATGTTATCGTTTATGCTTTATGGTCTGTATCGGAACATGACATCCCGAGTTTTGATTATATAATGAAAATGCATCTCTTGATGAAATGCTTTGATAAATATTATTTTATCATGTTTTGTTTTGGGAACAAATTCCGCAACTCTTTCAAATCAAAAGGATTTACTCTGAAATTATTTAAAAGCATAAATGAAAATCGGTCTTTTCTGGCCGAGATTTTGGGGATGTCACAGTTGGTATCAGAGCATTAGTTTAAGCGAACTAGGAATTTGTTGGTATTTCTAGACTTAAACTTAGAATGCTAAGTGGAATTGTGAGTTGTGTGTCTGTGGAATTTTAGACACGAGCACTAGTTTATTTTAGGAAAGTTGCCTAAAATGCTTTTATATGCTAAATGTTATATGTTGCCATATATGATATTAATTGTTCGGATCTATGGTCTGTTGCCGACTGGATCTGGAAATCTTATGTGTGTAGGATTCTAAGCGTATGTTTACGGTATTAGAACTAGCATGTAAACGTTTCGGAGTAATAAGGATGATTTGAATATCTATCGTGAATGAAGATCTAAATTTCACCTTATTCGGTGTGTAGATCAAACATGGTGAGAACGAGGAGTGGCGTTGGGAACGCGGATGAAAACAGGAATCAACCGCCAGTGATTGAGCAAATACCTGTTGTAGCAGCAGCACCAAAACCCATAACAATGGTTGCGGTGCAAGCCATGATTCGGGCTATGCTAGCCGAACAAAGGGAGGAGATCTGACAGATGTTGCGTGATAATAGGGATGAACCTATCATACCTATTGAGGAACCCGAATTGATCCCTAAGCAATCGGAGGAAGGGAACAGTAGTCGCATTATGAGTCAAGTTGGGACTCAAGGAGAACAAAGGAATGATCCGGAAAGGAGAAACAACAAGGATGGGTGAATGTACAAGAACTTCTTGGGCGCCAAGCCACCAAGTCTTTCTAGAAGCCCAAAGCCTGATGAGATAATGGATTGGATCTCCGAAATGGAGATGGTATTTGAAAGTTGCGACTGTAGCAACAAACAGAAGACCGTCTTTGCGGTTAGACAACTGAAGACTGGAGTCTTGAGTTGGTGGAAGTTGTTGGCAGATACTATGCCACGAGGAGAAGCCCTGAAAATGTCATGGGAGGAGTTCTTGGAGCAACTAAGGGTGCAATATTGTTCAGAGATAGATCTGATTGATCTGAACAATGAGTTCCAAAACTTGAAGAAGGGAAAGATGAGCATAGACGACTATGCTACTGCATTTACTGAGAAAATGAAGTTGTTTCTGTACCTAGTGCCAACAGAACTCTCCAAGATTGAGAGGTTTGCTAATGGACTGCCTGCCGACTTTGGTCCGACAGTCAAGATGGCAACTACTCTGAAAACGGCTGTTCGTGCAGCTAAGAATGTGGAGGCCCAGCAGAAGGAAAAGGGTCTGGAAAGAATAGATGTTGGAGAAAAGAGGAAGTTCGATGGAACTTCAGGGTCCAACAAGAAGAACAAGTTCTCGAAGTCTGGTTCAAGGGGAAGTGGAGGTGAAGCAAAGTGGTGCGACAAATGTAAGAAGAAGCATCATGGAAGATGTGAGGTGGCAAACACATGCTACATGTGTGGAAAGCCAGGGCACTATGCCAATGAATGTACCCTCACTAAGAAAGTTTGCTATGGTTGCGGTGAGGAAGGACACATGTCGAGGGACTGCCCGAAGAAGAAGGAGGCAGCTAGACCCAACATTCCACCAAAGCCAAAGGCGAGAGCATTCCAGATGACACTGGAAGCTGCTAAAGATGAAGTTGATGTCGCTTCAGGTACCTTTCTCGTAAACACATTGCCTGCCCAAATTTTATTTGATTATGTAGCCAACTACTCCTTTATATCGCATGAATTTGGTAGAAAGCTAGCTTTGCCTATTGTTAGATTAAATGATGCCTTATTAGTCGAAGTTGCTAGTGGCATGTTTGTACATGTTAGCTATCGCATGAAAAACATCTTAATTGATCTGAATGGGAATAAGTTCCACGAGGAATTATTGCCTATCGAACTTAATGGTTTCAACATCGTTTTGGGAATGGATTGGCTTAGCGCCAATGATGCCGAAATTTTATGCAAGAAGAAAATAGTCAAAGTAAACCCTCCTGGGAAAGATTCGTTTATGGTGTGTGGGGACAAATGCAGAGTGAATTCTGGAATCATTTCATTGATGAAAGCCAGAAAATGTTTGACCAAGGGGTGTACATCATATCTAGCATTCGTGATTGATGCTAAGAAGGAAAAGAAGGTGATGCAGAATATTCCAGTTGTGTGTGATTATCTGGAAGTATTTCCCGAAGATCTTCCTGGATTACCGCCTGATCTACAAGTGCAATTCTGTATTGACTTGTTGCCAGGAACGACGCCAATTGCAAAAGCACCTTATCGATTAGCAACGACGGAGATGAAGGAGCTAATGATGCAACTTTAGGAGTTATTGGACAAAGGTTTCATTAGACCTAGTTCATCACCCTGGGGAGCTCCGGTGTTATTTGTGAAGAAGAAAGATGGAAGTATGAGAATGTGCATTGATTATAGAGAGCTGAATAAGGCACCAATAAAGAATAGATATCCGTTGCCAAGGATTGATGACCTGTTTGATCAATTGCAAGGATCGAGCTACTTCTCGAAGATCGACCTAAGGTCAGGATATCATTAGCTGAACGTAAGAGAGCAGGATATAAAGAAGACTGCATTCAGAACTAGATATGGACACTACGAGTTCTTGGTTATGTCATTTGGACTAACCAATGCTCCGGCAGCGTTCATGGATTTGATGAATAGGGTTTGTAATCCGTTCCTTGATAAATCCGTGATAGTGTTCATAGACGACATTTTGATATACTTGAAAAGCCAAGAGGAGCATGGCAGACACTTGCGAGAAGTGTTGGAAGTTTTGAAGAAGGAGAAGTTGTATGCTAAGTTCTCCAAATGTGATTTTTGGATTCGTGAAGTCCAATTCTTGGGTCACGTGGTCAACCAAGAAGGGATAATGGTTGATCCAGCAAAGATTGAAGCTGTAATGAAGTGGGAACAACCGAAAAGTCCCACGGAGATTCGAAGCTTTTTGGGATTAGCTGGATATTACCGAAGGTTTATCCAAGGCTTTTCTTCGATTTCTAGTCCATTGTCAGCTTTGACCCACAAAGGAGCTACTTATGCTTGGAGTGATAAGCATAAAGAAGCATTCGAGAAGCTAAAGAAGAAACTATGCGAGGCACCGATACTTTCTCTACCAGATGGAGTTGAAGACTTCGCTGTTTATAGCGATGCGTCTGGGGTTGGATTGGGTTATGTTTTGACCCAAAGAGAAAAGGTGATAGCATATGCGTCTCGACAGCTGAAAGAGCATGGAAAGAATTACCCGACTCATGATTTGGAGTTGGCAACGGTAGTTTTCGCTCTGAAAATATGGAGGCATTACCTCTATGGCACGAAGTGCAAACTTTTCACTAATCATAAGAGTCTCCAATATCTCTTTAATCAGAAGGAATTGAATATGAGGCAATGACGCTGGATGGAATTACTTAAAGACTATGACTATGAGATACTTTACCACCCCGGTAAAGCTAATGTTGTTGCTGATGCTCTCAGTCGGAAAGTCAATCTTGAAAGGAAAAGGCCAAGAGCGTTGAGAATTGAAGTTGTCTCGACCATTTTGGAAAGTATAAAGAAAGCTCAAAGCGAAGCTTCTGAGAAGAATGACCGAAAGGAGGAACGTTTGGGCAAAACGTTGGTGTTCGGTGTAAAAAATCACGGACTGAAGGTGTTCCAAGATCCGATTTGGATACCTAAGTCCGGAGGAATTAGAGGTCTTCTGATGGAAGAAGCTCACAAGACCATGTACTCGATTCATCCCGGTAGCACTAAAATGTATAGGGACCTGAAACCCTACTACTGGTGGCCGACGATGAAGCTTGATGTTGCAAAGTATGTGGCTGAGTGTGTGACTTGCGCGAGAGTAAAGACACAACATCAGAAACCGTATGGGAGTTTAGAACCTTTGCCTGTGCCAATGGGTAAGTGGGAAGACATTGCTATGGATTTTGTCACCAAACTGCCCAGAACAAAGAGTGGTCATGACATGATATGGGTGGTCGTTGATCGATTCACTAAGAGTGCGCATTTCATAGCGGCCAAGGAGAAATGGTCTATGGAAAAGCTTGCGAATTCTTACGTGAAGGAAATTGTGAGGCTTCACGGTGTTCCATTAACGATTGTGTCGGATCGTGATAGCTGTTTCACCTCGAGGTTTTGGAAAAGTCTACAAGAGGAATTGGGTACCAAGTCATGTTTAAGTACAGCTTACCATCCGCAGACTGATGGTCAGAGCGAAAGAACGATACAAACGCTTGAAGATATGCTGAGAGCATGTACCTTGGAATTCCTAGGTAATTAGGATGAACATTTACCATTGGTAGAATTTTCCTATAATAATAGTTTCCACTCGAGCATTAAGATGGCACCTTATCAAGCATTGTATGGACAGAAGTGTCGTACGCCGTCTTGTTGGCTTGAGGCTGGGGAAAAGCAGTTTATGGGACCGGAGTTGGTTCATCAAACTGCTGAAAAGTTGAAAATAATTAGAGAAAGAATGTTAGCAGCTCAGGATCGTCAAAAGAGTTATGCTGACAAGAAGCGAAGACCGATGACTTTTGAGGTTGGGGATTCGGTTTTGCTTAAAGTCTCGCCGTGGAAGGGACTTATAAGATTTGGTAAAAGGGGAAAGTTGAGTCCAAGGTTTATTGGACCGTTTAAAGTTCTTCAGAGGATTGGGAACCAAGCTTACAAGCTCGAACTACCAGAAGAACTGAATGGGATTCATAAAACTTTTCATGTGTGTTATTTGAGGAAGTTCAAGGGAGAAGTTCCCGACATAATTCCAATTTTGGAGTTGAGAATTGATGAGAACAAAAGGTTGATTGAGGAACCAGAGGCAATCGTTGATCGAAAGAGTAAGAAGTTGTGATGCAAGATGGTTGGGTTAGTGCTTGTCCGATGGAAACACACGAATGGGCCGAATCTCACCTGGGAGACGGAGAGTGACATGATGGGTCGCTATCCGCATTTGTTTGTTGATGTGTGATTCCGGGGACGGAATCATTCTAAGGTGGAGAGAATTGTAACGCCTGTGTTTCCGGGCTTGCCATTTTTAGCAATGTAATAGTCTACGTTAACCTTTGTAACCCGTTTTGAAATAATAAGAATGTATTATTTGACTATTATGTGTTTTGTGCTTAATTGCTTAATTATGTGGTCTGATTAATTAAGAATAAAAATAAGCGTCAAAATTTAAGTGTAAAATAAACTTAATATCTTTGGATAATGTTGTCGTAGTTGAAACGAGGTTTCCGAATATATATAGAACGCCCAAATCTGACTTTGTATGAGGAAGTTATGATTTATCGATGTTTCGACTTAGCGGTATGCAGCCTGAAATACTCGATTTGAGATCGAGCGGTTTTTAGCCGAAGCATTCTAAACGAGGATCGAAGGTCTCGTTGTTGGTATCGAAGCGATAAAAAGTTAGGCGAGAACGGACGTCAAACGAAGAAGTTATGAATTTATAACGAATGTTTCTGTCCCAGCCTATTAAAAATAAATAATAAAAATAAAGTCGAAATTAGCCGACGGAGTCTAAACGAAAGTTGTAGAGCGTAGTCTCACCTTCGCATGGATATAAAGAACGTCGAAAACGGAGTTCGTATGAAGAAGATATGAATTTCCGAAGTTTATTAAATAATTTGTATTTATTTTTAATCTTTAATTCTGGTATTATCCGAAGGGGAGTCACCAGTCCGATCCGACGTACGCCCCGCGTACTCCGAACAGTGTCGACACTTCGGATGACGCATGCAGTGACGATTTCGGAGGCCAGTACGCCCCGCGTACTCCGAGGCTCCAGCCTCTATGAAAGGAATCCGAAGGCAGCTGAGTCTTTTGCCAATTTCTTCTCTTCTCTCTCCCGTTTTGCATCGTTTTGCGTGCCAGAAATACCCTGAATCCCCGATATTATTCTCGAGCCCCGAGGCAAGTCCCGAGATCCCGAAGATCCCGAGAAGTGCGGTTCCCGAGCCGAAGCTCTGTCCGCGAGAAGTTTGATTTTTGTAGAGATCTTCCAGATCTGCTGAGCACTACTACTTCTGCAAGTCGTAGTGCTGTCCGATGGTCTTCTGATCAAGTGAGTGTATACTACCTTTCATAAACACGATAATAATACAAGTGCGGTTTGAGTGTATTAAGTAAATTGTGGTTTATATGTGTGAGGGTGTAGTTACTTTCTTCTAACAAGTAACTATCAAGTATTTTATGTGATATACTCGTTATGTGTATATTTTGTGATTGTATGCGTGAATGGATATTCACTTTATTCCATCTCATAGATCTGAATTGCTTTCTATGAAATACATGTTACGTGGGTATGCCTCATCTGTTATGTGGAATATATATTGAATGAAAATGATATACAGGTTTTAAACTATGTATGAAAGTATATATTTTATCTACTAATATGTTGGGTAGAACATGAGTAGATAGTTGGTGTGTAATAAACAGATGAGAGGCCTCGATGTAGGTATATGTTTTTTAATGAATAATGTATGAATATGAAATAAAGTTTGTTATTTGTATGACAATAAATTTTATGCAATGGATTGTATTTTTTGTATATGGTATTTTATTTTCTACTATGAGAAATCAAATGCAAATTTAATTTGAAAATTAGTAAATCTGTAAATAATATTTTTTTTTAACATTTAAAATTATGATACGCAAAAATGTGTGTCATCTTCATTTATGACATGGCCTTTCTTGACAGGGGCTTTCTTGATACGCATTGCGTGTCATTAACACACGCGTCGTAAGGTTACGACACGCGAATGCGTGTCGTCTTCCTTTATGACAGGGTCTTCCTTGATACGCATTGCGTGTCGTAAACGTGCGTCGTAATTGCGCGCCGTAAATGAGCGTCGTAAATGTGCGTCGTCTCTCTTTATGATAGGGCCTTCCTTGACGCGCATTTGCGCGTCGTCTGAGCCTTTTATGATGCACAATGAGCGTCGTAAAAGGCTGTTTTTCTAGTAGTTACGTAAATGACGATTTACCAATTTCCACCATGAAAACGAAATATTTATTATTTGGTTTTATTGGTTTTGAAACTCCTAGATCTTTTGAGATACATTGAACTTTTTCAATGGCATGTTTGAATCTCGATTGTGCCCTCTCAAATTTGTGACTGGGATGCCGAGGATCACAAACATGGTGTGAATAACCATACAAATTGACTTGGCACCCTCAACAATATTACCTAATCGATGTGCCGGTTAACCACACACGCTCCACCGATCTATAATAAAGTCAAGTTACCCTTTGCCACTCTTACTAGTCCATGTTAGTGTGCCGGTTAACCACACACGCTCCACTAACGACTTGGTAAGGTACAAAGTGTAATTTTATGGGCTAGAACCTTTTCACATTTTCCTAAGTAACTAAGATTGGGAATTTATAAATGTTTAGCTACTTAGTATTTTTCATTATACTTTTAATGAAGGGGGAATTATAGTCCATTCCTACCCGTTCGGATAACGACCCTCCACCAGTCAAGGAAGCGGTGGGTGAGAGTGGACACCCATTAAATTGCTATTTTATAGGCAGTAACCTTATACCCCCCTTATAGACCGGCTTCGTGAATGAGGCCTACTAACGGTAAGATTGACTTCCTCTTATACATATCTATGTAATTAAAATTATAATAATAGTATAAGGGTTGAATTTTAAACTTTTTTAAAATTTCAATGTTCAATTTGGAATTAAAGCATACATGAGGAGTAACTTTTCAAATTCCAAAACTTGAGGGCAAGTTTTGAAACTATTTCAAGACTCTTTAAATCATAACTTATGAGTTTAATGGTTCATTAAAATGAAGACTCTTCATTTTATTGTAAACCCTTATTTTTTAAAAACACTTTAAAGAAGTGTCTCTTCAACATCCATAACTTGAGGACATGTTATGGAGTCATTAAACTATTTAATGGAAAAAACTCTTACATTTTATGTAGCCTACAAAACTTTTATGAGTTTTTAAGATTCATAAATATGACTTTTCACATAACTTGAAGACAAGTTACAAAAACATATTTTATGAACTTCTTTTAGACTAATATGGATTGAAAACAACTAAAACATAATTTTTTGATTATCAATCTAAACTAACTCATAAATCAAGGAAACATTAAATTATTGAAAATTCATAACTTGAGGACAAGTTATGAACTCCATACAATTTTCAACAAGATCATGAATTATATCACCAAACAATTTGCACACAATTCCTATGATCTAGCAAAACTCATAAGCATGATCATTCATAATCAACAATTTTCAAGAATAACATGAACACATATAAACTTGAAACTTTTATTACAACATTGAAATTGGTTTAACATAATCATTACCACATTCAAAACAAGTTTTATAAGCCCAAAACAGTCAAAGGTAATGATTCTAGACCAATTCCAACACCAAAACTCGAAAATATGCTCTCTGGGGGTCCAACTCGTCGAGTGCATGAACAAACTCGACGAGTTAGATGCATTTTGCCTTGGACTCGTCGAGTCCCTTCATGGACTCGGCGAGTCTGCTGGGCAGACAGCACCAAAAGTCGATTTTTAAGCAGTTTAAGCAAGTACAACAAGAAAACAAGCCTAGGCTCTGATACCACTGTTGGGTTTTGAGCAATCTAACACTCCTAAGTGTACATGCAACCCTAAATATCTTGGATCTATGTTTTCTCTATTATACATGCAAATATCAACTTTCCAAGGTATTGTTCTATTCTAGCATACAAAAGTTTGAATAACACAAGTTAGAATAACATACCTTTTGTTGGTGCTTGTCTTCATGAAGCTTGAGTGCCTAGTGCCCCAAGTGTGACACCTCAAATGGTTCACACAACACCATAAGCACTTGGAATAACTTATAGAGAAATTAGAACACTTCAAGAATCGGCTTGCTCTCCATGCATATCTTAGTGGCCGATTTCTCACATCAATAAGATGTTAATATAGTTGTTACAATTAGGGTAAACGCTAATTGTCATGGCTTTCCATTTCCTTGGATCCATGGGTTCAAATACACCATGGAGCATCCATGGAGCATCCAATGGGTTTTAGCCCAACTTGATAATCCATGGAGCATTAGCCCACTATATAAGTATCGATGATTTACACAATCAACCCATATATTTAATTAGTCTTCTTTTGATCACTTAATTAATTCTAGATTAATTCTTGATCAATACTAATTAAATAATCTCTATTAATATATTAGAACTTATAATATATTAATAAACCTTAAGTGTTATTTCTCTCATTTTAGTCTATCCAAGTGCATGATGCCATGCAACCCAAATGGACCATGCCGGGTCGGGTCAAGTCTTACCAATTACAGTTATGGACTTAGACATTAATCCAACAGGACGTAGCTTGGATCAAATTACAAGGTTTCACTTGGATACAGGACTACTAAATTCCATGGGTTTATTATATACAAACTTTTATTAGGAATTTCTTTCAGAACACCATAAGAATTGAAATACAATACACTTAGAACTAAGATAAAATTAGTTAGATAACTCACGACGCATAGCCCTTTCTAACGACTCATTACCGTCTCACCTTTAAACATTTTGGTTGAAAGGTGCCTTCTTCGTAGACCTATAGCGTACGATCATAATAGCACTAATGCATCGGATCCCATCATAACTCCTCAGCTAAGAGTGTTAGGGCAAAAATAGTATCTAGGATGGGTAAATTTAACATTCGTACAAAACCTACTTCTACCCATTTCCATAACTCCATCTAAGGAGTGTTTAGCATAAATAATAAGAATAGTACAACAATGTGCAAAATTTATATATGTGAATATAAATTATAAGAATGCACTTGAGATAATCATCCCCACTCACGAAGTCGTTTTTCATCATGAAATAGAATTATGTCTTCACCAAGAGGTAACCAACCAACTAGCAAGGCACTAACCCTGCAGATAGACTCAGCTACTTTTCAAGCTGCAGTCACGGTAGCCATGGCAGCCGTCATGGCGCAGCTCAATGCTAACGACGCCAACGGGCGCGGAGATGGTGCCGAAAATACTAACTGAAATAACAATGAAGAACACCCGTGGGTGTCTACCAACGAAAATACCTCATACCACAAAACTAAGAGCAAGAAACAGAAGTTTTGGGATAGAAAGCAATGTAAGCCGTCTCAAAAATTCGCTAAGAGACAGCAATCCATGGCTGTCCCTACAATTACGACAGCAGTCATAACACATGCCTCGACATCAGCCACAATATCTGTCACTCAAGCACCAGATAGGCAATATATGGGAACACTTCCAAAGTGTAACAAGCACATCAACCATCACACAGGAGCTTTCCGGATTCCGCAATGTATCAACTACAACAGGAAAGGACATATCGTCCGCTTCTACAGGACCCCGACCCAGCATATCACTTTAACCACCAATACTGGTTTAAGTCCAGTATGCTACCTATGCGGTGAAACAGGACACTTCAAGAGGGAATGTCCAACCGAGAGAAATGACGGAGGAACAGGAGGAGTGTGACAATTTAACCATCGTAAGAAACAAGGAACCTTATTAGGAGTTTTGGAACATTTCAAAACAATACCATTTAAGTACCATATGTTTGTAATATGTGTGGTGTGTTGCTAAGATTAGCGTCTTTTAAAAGTAGTTAAAATACTATGTCGTTCAATTAAATCAAAACACTTATGTACATCGAGCGATCATCGAGAGAACTGTTAAGGACCCTAATATGAAACTATTGGATAAGGTGTCTAAGTCCATAACTATTTCTGGTATGTACTTGACCCGACTCGACATCGTCCATTTGGGTTGCATGGCACCATGCAATTGGATATACTATATGAGAGAAATAACACTTGTGGTTTATTAATATGTTATAAGTTCTAATATATTAATGATATTAGTTAATTAGTTTGATCAAGAATTAATTTTAGAATTAATTAAGTGATCAAAAGATAACTAATTAAATATATGGGTTGATTATGTAAATCATCCATATCCTATATAGTGGGTTGAGAGGCTCCATGGATAATCAAGTTGGGTTGAACCCATTGGATGTTCCATGGAGGCTCCATGGGAGTTACAAACCCATGGGTCATGGAAATGAAGAGTCATGACACATTCGGGTTTACATGGTGTAACCCTAAATGTGTCAACACTATATAAAGCTCATGTTTCTCCCAAAATCAGCTACACATGCATGCTTGAGGGCTAGAGCCGATTTTTAGAGTGTTATACTTTCTCTCCAAGTTTACTCCATAGCATTTGGTGTTGTGTGAAGCATTTGAGGCATCACACTTGGGGTGCTAGGGTCACAAGGTTTCAAGGATCAAAATCAACAACAAGGTATGTAGTTCTATCTTTTATTCAAGTTAATTGTTCCCCATGTATGCTAGATAGGATCATAGCCTTGGAAATCAACTTTGCATGATAATTAGACAAACAAAGATCCAAAGTTATTAGGGTTGCATGTAAACTTAGGAAGTGTTAGAGTGCTCAAAACCCATCAGTGGTATCAAAGACTAGGCTTGTTTGTTTATTATTTGTGCTAAATAGTTGGTAAAAGTCGATATTGTGCAATCTGCCTGATGAACTCGCCGAGTCCATGGGGGGGACTCGCCGAGTTCATGTGTATCTTCAACCTACTCGCCGAGTAGGTTCGTGCACTCGGCGAGTAGGAGCCACAGAATACAGATTTTCGACTGTTGCTGCTGGAAATGGACTACAAACATTACCCTAAACTGTTTTGGTGTTATAAAACTTGTTTTACAATGGAAAATATCAATTTTTCATGATTATATGTGTTCATATGGACTTGAAACTTTGATATGGATATTCATGTTCTTGATCTTATGAATTTAGATGATCATAGGAATTACATGTAACGTACTTGGTAGTTTAATTCTTGATCATAATGTGCTTTAATGGAGTCCATACTTGTCACACCCCAAAACCACGAACGGCGGAAACGTTCAGGGGTGGAGGACGTCATGTACAGTATCACAACAGTGTAATATAATAAACAAGAAACAACATCATCCATTGCATCATAAGTAAAGTTTAATACATGTGTGTTCTTTTATGTAATAAGACACCAAAAATATACAATCAAAATAAAAGACGAGACTTGACTGCTCCGTCTTCTCAAAACCTGGCCTCCGTACCTGTCTACTGATGACCTGAGAATAAAAGTTATTTTGAAAGCGAGTATCAGCTTTAAAGCTGGTGAATTCATAAGTATAATAGTGTCATTGCCTTGTTTGTGAAAATCTGTTATGAAGGCCATGTAAACCTTTTAATGAAAATGTTGAGGTAAGTATGAAATCCCTAGAAAAACCCTTATTTTCTATGAGTATGAAATGTAGTCTTCTACCAAGACCCGAATGTTCTGTACGTATAAAGTGTAGTCCTCTACCAAGACCCGAATGTTTTGTAAGTATGAAGTGTAGTCTTCTACCAAGACCCAAATGTTCTGTTTGTAAAATGATAGTTTTTCCTTTGTATTGACTAGTACTAAAAATGCTTAGTCTAACTCATTGTTTATGTGAATGTATCACAAAATAAAGTAAACAGGAAAAGGTACTACTGTAAGTGTTGTCACTGGGTACTAGGACCAACACAGCATCGCATTAAGCGAAATGTATAACCTAATGGACATCCGAAGATTTTCCAATTGACCTCTGTAGCAGCAACAGGTGGGTGGAAGGGTTAGTCCTAATCGATCTACCTAACATAAATAGTAACCTTAGACCTCCGAAGATGGTCATTGACCACTGGTGCTAGTCAGTGGGGTTCAGAATGGTAAGTCCCGTCTAGCTATCCCATTGAACCGGGATAGGAAAGACAATTTACACAGTAAGTACTAAGAAATCATCCTCGTAGTCCTAAGTACAAGTATCCAGGTAAGTGAATACAGGATAATGCACCTATGTAAAAGTGTTCGTGTATAGTATCCATGTATGTGTGTCCATATAACAAGTAAGTATATGTAAACATATTCATGTATCAGGTAAACCTCTATAGGTATTCATGTATCAGGTAATGTACTAGTATAGACTCATGAATGAACTGACTCTTGTGTGATTCCTTGTAATAGAAGTAATGTTTGATATCTTCAAATTATCCCTATGATAATCTACTGTAATATAACTGGATGATCATGTAGGTTTGTACACTCTTACTACTCAAGGGTGTGGGAAACTAAATGAAAGATGTAAACTATAACATCAATACATATATATAAGAATATAAGTGTATATGTATAGTTTAGTTCAAGCATGTAAAATGGTTTTGTAAGACATCTTATGGGTTTTGAACAATAATTAACAATGACTTGATGTCATTTTAATAAACATTTCAAAGGTGCTTTTAAGATGTAAAACTATTTCATGCATCACATTTTGTAGCATGTGAAATCTGTTAAATGACAAACACAGTTATAAAATACATATCAATGATTTAATGACATGTTTGTTTCTACTTGTATTCCCCCCCCCCCATTAAATCATTTAAAATCATTTAAAATATTGATTAGGGGTATGAACTCACTTGAAAGTTTGAAGATAGCGAGATGGAAAACCGGGCAGAGTTTCGTCTCGGGAAACGGATTTTTCTCGGGATTCTTGGGAATCTTGGGAGTAAAATCGACCTTCGGGACTTGAGCAAAAAGACCAGGTCTTCGGGTTTGAACGGGCACGGAAATCGAGGCAAGATCGTGAGAGAAAGGAGAGAAATGGGGTGATTTTTCCGGAACCCTCGCATTTCTATTTATAAGGGGTCTGAGAAGCCTCGGTACGCGGGGTGTACGCTCATACGCAGCGCGTACGCGTACGTCATGCATGAGCGAGTCCTCGACTGCCTCGGCTTCGGATGGGACGGATCGGATGGGACGGGTCGGATGGGGCGGGTCGGTAGCTTCGCATAGGGGCGACATGGACGGACCGAGACCAAGGCCCTCGGGTACGCGGGGCGTACGAGGTTACGCAGCGCGTAACTCGGATGAGGAAGCTAACTCTTCCTTCGGATATTACCGGATTTTTGATTTAAATATATATATAAATTATGTAATAAACTTCAAAAAATCATATCTCCTTCATACGAACTCCGTTTTCGATGGTCTTTATATCCACACGAAGGTGAGACTACGCTCTACAACTTTCGTTTAGACTCCGTTGGCAAACTTCGAAATTATTTTTATTATTTAATTATAAAATGACGTGATTAAGGAATTTCTTTAAAAATTCATAACTTCTTTAACTGACGTCTGTTTTTGCCAGACTTTTCACCGCTGAAATGCCATTGTCGAGACCTTCGATTCTCGTTTAGGTCTTTCTGGCCAAAAGTCGCTCGATCTCCGATTCGAGTTTTTAGCTGTCTGCTGCTAAGCCGAACTTGGAAAAATCTTAACTTCAATATACGAAGCCGGATTTGGGCGTTCTTTTTACGTACGATCATGGTTTAATGACATTTAAACATAGAGGGAATTTAAATAGAACTTTTTGGACATTTTATTATCAAAGTTAATTTTATTAACTCAAAAGTGGTTACAATACTTGACTTTTTAGGTCATTACAAAGAGTTGAAATATCGGGTTGTCACAATACTTGTCCTCAAGTTATGGAAAACCAATAGTCACACTTGAATTAAAACCATTAAAAGAACACAAGAGTTAGAAAAATGAAGAGTCTTCATTTTTAATACTCTAATTAACTCATAAGTTACAAGAAATGAAAAGTATTGAAAGTTTACAAAACTTTCCCTCAAGTTTTGGAACAAGTAAAGTCTTGATTAAAACTTTAGTTCCAACCCTTAGAATTTTAAAAGTTAAAATTCAACCCTTATACTTATAATATTATAAGTTAATAATATATATATATATATATATATATATATATATATATATATATATATATATATATGTATAAGATCAAAGTCGTCGTACCGCTAGTACGCCTCATTCACGAAGCCAGTCTATAAGGTGGGTATAAGGCCCTATAAAATGGAAACTTAATGGGTTTCCACTCGCACCCACCGCTTGCTTGACTGGTGGAGGGTCATTAGCCGAACGGGTAGGAAAATGACTTAAAAATTCCCATTAAAAGTATAATGATTATTATAAAGTAACTAAATGTTTTATAAATTCCCAATCTTAGTTACTTTAGGAAAAATGTGAATAAGGTGCTAATCCATGAAATTACACTTTGCACCTTGTTTAAGTCGTTGGTGGAGCGTTTGTGGTTTACCGGCACACTAACTTGGACTTAACAAGGAAGGCAAAGGGTGACTTAAGGTTTTTCATGAGGTCGGAAGGAGCGCGTGTGGTTTACTGGCACAACGATCAAGTGGAAAAACATTAAGGGTACCAAGTAATTTGCATGGTTACTTCACACCTTGTTTTATGATCCTCGGTATCCCAGTCACAAAACATGAAGGGCACACTCGAGATTGAAACATGCCATTGAAAAGTTCAATGAATCTCAAAGAATCTAGGAATTTATAAAAACCAAATAAAACCTAATAATTTATATTTCGTTTTCATGGTGGAAATTGGTGAATCGTCATTCACCTACCTTTCAAATATGTTATAACTTGGATTACGGCATCCCTCTTCTAGGTTATAATATATTGTGATTGGATCCTAGTCTTAATATTACATTTGGGTGTTTTATTAAGGACTATCCCTATATCTAAACAAAACTTACTTTCTTCTTTTCAGATGTCTTCCAACAATGCTACTCCTGGCTCAAAGGCTACTGGCTCCTTCTCTCTCATGAACCTTTGTGGGAGTGTCATTTTTGATGGATCCAACTTTACTGATTGGATCTGAAACATCAGGATGGTCACTCGTTACGAGAACAAGGAATATGTTCTTGACAAGGAGGTCAAGGTGCCTGAGCCAACTGCTACTCCTGAGGAGTTTGCTGAATATGAGGCACATGAAAGAGATGCTACCAAAGTGGCATGCATCATGATGGCCACCATGACAGCCGAGCTCCAAAAGTCCTATGAGGACTACTATCCTTTTGAGATGCACAAGGATTTGATGGTCCGCTACAATCAGAGTGCTCGTCAAGAGCGATATGAAATCATCTCCTCTATGATAACGACCCGAATGAAAGATGGTGAACCCATCACAAGCCACATGCATATAATGCAAAGGTATGTGGATCGATTGATGAAGTTGAATGTGAACTTCCCTAAGGAGTTAGCAATAGATATTATTTTGCACTCCTTACCTTTGTGTTATGATCAATTCCGCATGACATACCACATGAATAAGGAGGAAGTTACACTTAGCAAACTTCAAGGACTCCTAAAGACCGCAGAATCAGGTCTTAAAGGTATGTCGGTTGTGACCACTCCTGCTACTACTACAAACTCAGCACCTGTCCTGGCAATCGGGAAAGGTAGAGGGAAGAAGAGAAAGAACCCTTCGAAGGGTACCAAGGGTAAGACTCTTGATGGCTCATCTTCGAGCGGAACCAAGAAAGGTTTCGTTACACCTTCTTCTGATCCCAAAGAGGCTGAATGCTTCTACTGCCACGAAAAGGCGCACTAGAAGCGTAATTGTCCAAAGTACCAAAAAGATTTGAAGGATGCAAAAGTTAAACCCAACCATGCAGGTATTTACACTATCTCATTTAATAATTCACTTTATTCTAACTCTTGGGTCCTTGATACCGGTTGCGGTATTCATATTTGTTTTGAATTACAGGGACTAAGAAGAAGTGAGAATGTGGAGCATGGAAAGATAAACTTGACCATGGGGAATAAGAAAGCTTCACCTGTCACCATGATTGGAGTTTATACTTTGTTGCTTAGTAGTAGATTTACTTTAGATTTGTATAAATGTTGTTATTCGCCAGAAATGGCAAGAAATGTTATTTCCTTTCATGCTTTGTATAAACAAGGTTTTACCTTTTCTTTTGATAATGAAATTGGTGGAACAAATGCTTTCTTTAATAGTGTGTTTTATTTTACAGCATTACCTTGTGATGCTGTGTATGAAGTTGTGTCTGTTGTAGATAACTTAGGAAATAATGTAATGTGTATTGATTCTACTAATGTTAATAACTTGGATAAAGCATCATTATGGCATTGTCGTCTTCGACATATAAGCAAGAAACGCATAGGCCAACTCCAAGAGGACGAAGTCTGGGAGTCATTTGACCTAAGGTCAGATGATAGTTGCGAATCATGCGTACTTGGAAAAATGACAAAGTCACCCTTCATAGGTTCGTGTGAGAGGAGTGAAGGTTTGTTGGATCTTGTACACACGGATGTGTGTGGGCCCTTCAAACATGCCACAAGGGATGCTAATCGTTATTATTTCACTTTTACTGATGATTACAGTAGATATGGATATGTCTACTTAATTGGGTAGGAGCATTAAGATGCTTCAATCCGATCGTGGTGGAGAGTATCTTAGTATTGAGTTCCTCAACTATCTAAGGGAATGTGGGATTGTCTCACAATTGACACCTCCTGGGACACCACAGTTAAATGGTGTAGCTGAGAGGCGTAATTGAACCTTGTTGGACATGGTTCGTTCCATGATGAGTCGAGCTACGCTACCAATCTCATTTTGGGGGTATGCCTTAGAGACTGCCACCCATATCCTTAATCTGGTCCCTACAAAGAAGGTTGCCAAAACACCTCATGAGATGTGGACTGGAAAAGTTCCTAGTCTAGCACACATCAAGGTTTGGGGTTGCGAGGCTTTTGTGAGACGCGAGACTCATGACAAGCTCGAACCTCGAAGCGAGAGGTGTATTTTCATCGGCTACCCACAAAAATCCTTTGGTTACCTCTTCTACAAACCTAGTGAGAATGTGGTCTTTGTAGGAAGGAGGGATGTCTTTCAAGAGAGAGAGTTCATAAGCCAAGGAGACAGTGGGAGGCTAATTGACCTTGAAGAACTTCAAGAGTCAAGTGGTGAAGGAACCTCAAACCCTAGCAGTCAACTTGAGGAGGAACCTCCAGTTGATCAAATTATACCTCCAGTTGTACCACAAAGGCGTTCCACAAGGGTTAGGAATGTACCTGAGCATTACTATGGTTTCCATATTACTACGGAAGGTGAGAAACTTATTAATGATGAGTCACTAGTAGTCCTGGATGAACCCAACAGCTATGTGGAAGCCATGGCAGGCCCTGAGTCTACTAAATGGAAAGAGGCAATGGATAGTGAGATACAATCCATGTATGAAAATCAGGTCTGGGACTTGGTTGACAATGTGTCAGGTCGTATGACAGTTGGGTGCAAATGGATCTTCAAGAAGAAGACCGACATGGATGGTAATGTACACACTTATAAGGCACGACTGGTTGCAAAGGGTTTTTCTCAAACTCCGGGAGTTGATTATGATGAGACCTTTGCACCAGTAGCTGAGATTAAGTCTATTAGGGTATTGTTAGCCATAGCTGCATTACATGACTATCAAATATGGAAAATGGATATCAAAACCACTTTCCTTAATGGAAAGTTCCTTGAGGATGTTTACATGAATCAGCCAGAGGGTTTTGTCAGCACAGAGTACCCTAATAGAGTGAGTAAGCTTGAGAAACCCATCTATGGATTAAAGCAAGCACCTCGCAGATGGAATCTTTGCTTTGATGAGAAAGTCAAAGAGTTTGGCTTTTCTAGGAGTGAAGATGAATCTTGTGTATATGTCAAGGCTAGTGGTAGTATAGTTAGCTTTTTGGTACTATATGTGGATGACATAATACTTATAGGGAAGGACATCCCAACTCTGCAAGAAGTTAAGTGCTGGCTTGGGAAGTGTTTTGCTATGAAGGACCTAGGAGAAGCTGCCTATATTCTAGGAATAATGATTTTGAGAAACCGGAGTAAAAGACTAATTGGACTTAGTCAGAGTACATACTTCGATAAGGTGTTGAAGAGATTCAGCATTCAAGATTCCAAGAAAGGACAGTTACCCATCCAAAGTAACACTAGACTGAGTCACTTATGCTTCGGCAGTAGGCTCGATCATGTATGCTATGACATGTACTCATCTTAATGTAGCCTTTGATTTAAGAATGGTTAGTAGGTATCAGGGGAATCCTGGTAAGGCTCACTGGACAGCGGTAAAGAACATTCTCAAGTACCTGCGGAGGACTAAGGACTGGGTCCCTACCCTCGGTGGGAGTGACGACTTGAGAGTTGTAGGGTATAGTGATGCTAGCTTCCAGACTGATAGGGATAATTTCCGCTCTCAATCGGGCTGGGTCTTTACCTTAAACGGAGGAGCAATCTCTTGGAACAGTTCCAAGCAGGAGACAGTGGCTGATTCAACTTGCGAATTAGAGTACATAGCGGCAAGCGAGGCGGCAAAAGAGGCTATGTGGCTAAAGAACTTCATCGGAAACCTTGGAGTTGTACCAGCTATATCGAAGCCTATAGAGATTTTCTGTGATAGTGAAAGTGTTGTTGCCTTAGCCAAGGAACCAAGGGATAATGGGAGATCCAGACACATTGACAGAAAATATCATTTCATCAAACATCGTATAGAAGAAGGACTTCTCGTGGCAAAGAGGGTATCATCGGATGAAAACCCTACAGATCCCCTCACGAAGGGACTGGGTAGGGTTAAGCGTCTCCAGCATGCTAGGAGCATAGGGCTGAAGGATGATATTAGTCTTAGTAGTTAGATGATTTTGAAATTTGTAAAATGTAATTGACATTTGATGATGAATAAAAGTTGTGTTTATTTATGAGTAAAGTGTTCCTATCTCCTATCAATCGTTTACTATTATTTCTTTTGCATGTTTTGACTTCCAGAATATTTATGTTGTTTTACATATTATTCAAATTATCCACAATCAGTCATATATTGGAAGTAGATATGAAGTAAGATTGTCATGAGTTGGTTGTAGAGGTCTAAAATGTTGGACATGGCGTCAACACTCATGAGTGCTCATAAGTTCTGAGTATTGGATTCAACCCACGCTCGCGGGTATCACTTCATGGAATTTATCTCGAGCGATAGCGAGACGGTAATATCATATAAGTCTTCAAACCTAGAGTTATGACTTGTTAACTATGAGTTAGTTATGCATTGAACATGCGAAATCGCATTGGTAACTCGATGTTATAAAACGTGCATTTGTGTGTAATTTAACAAGTAGTAGAACAAGCATATGAGTCGAAGTTTCTTTGTTCCTTCTTGGATTAGAAGCTGATATTTGGGCCCCTCGATGATTTTGTTTTGACCTATGTACCGGGCCCGATCAGAACTAAGTTGATGTGTTCAATTAAGTTCTATGTCAAACAAATTGGAAATTGGGAAACAAACTGCTGGACAATAAGCAAGACCATGTTCCATGTGTTTGTCCGGCTGATATATAAGAATAGAGGATTATATGATCCCTTATCTGAAATGGCATACCACCATCTTCTCAGTTCCGTGAAACCTTGAAAAGAGCTACGATTGTCAATCAGTTCCTGAAGTCATACATGCAGTTATAGTTATTAGACTTATCCAAGTGGGAGACTGTTGGATAAGGTGTCTAAGTCCATAACTATTTCTGGTATGTACTTGACCCGACCCGGCATGGTCCATTTGGGTTGCATGGCACCATGCAATTGGATAGACTAAATGAGAGAAATAACACTTGTGGTTTATTAATATATTATAAGTTCTACTATATTAATAATATTAGTTAATTACTTTGATCAAGAATTAATTTTAGAATTAGTTAAGCGATCAAAGGATAACTAATTAAATATATGGGTTGATTATGTAAATGATCCATATCTTGTATAGTGGGCTGAGAGGCTCCATGGATAATCAAGTTGGGTTGAACCCATTGGATGTTCCATGGAGGCTCCATGGGAGTTACAAACCCATCGGTCACGGAAATGAAGAGTCATGACACATTAGGGTTTACATGGTGTAACCCTAAATGTGTCAAAACTATATAAAGCTCATGTTTCTCCCAAAATCGGCTACACATGCATGCTTGAGGGCTAGAGCTGATTTAAAGAGTGTTATACTTTCTCTCCAAGTTTAATCCATAGCATTTGGTGTTGTGTGAAGCATTTGAGGCATCACACTTGGGGAGCTAGGGTCACAAGGTTTCAAGGATCAAAATCAACAACAAGGTATGTAGTTCTATCTTTTATTCAAGTTAAATTGTTCCCCATGTATGCTAGATAGGATCATAGCCTTGGAAATCAACTTTGCATGATAATTAGACAAACATAGATCCAAGGTTATTAGGGTTGCATGTACGCTTAGGAAGTGTTAGAATACTCAAAACCCATCAGAAACATCATCGTTAACTAACAGAAGACATATACTACCAGCACTAGCTACTGTGGTATAAATCAATCGCAGTAACAATAACATCGATCAAAACGGAAAACACTAAAAGAAACACAGGATGCACTATCACTCTAACGAATACCTCTTACGAATGCGACATAGTACATGTGTCATTGAGGAAATCCGGTGTCGTCAGTCGACATGGATTGGTTTGGATCACCACCTCTCATAATCCTAAATCTGACTCAGACTCTCTAGTTATCTTTCATTACGAAACCCCAAAGCACTATCTGGAGGTGTGTTATACTTTTTGTAACCTTTTCAAAGTACTCCTAGTAAACCCTTCGAGAATATCACTCGTACAGAAGATCAAAGATCAATCATGGAGACGTGGGACAAAGGCGGTTAACCTATCACTACCGTGAGTATATGCAAAGTGTGGTGTATAATTAAGACTCTACGGACATTGGATGTGTGTTTCCGCCCTATTTCCTGTTCCTCGTCTGGTTGTGGACTTGGGGTAGAGTCACCCATCGAAACGTCTTATCAACCCTAATTACTTACGACCTATATGCGCGAGTTAATGATAGATGGACCAGGTATGAGTCCTACCAGGAGCTCCGGGGCAAGGCTGCCCAAAAGTACGAGTGGATGTTCTACCATTCGAATTAATCTAGTCGTGTAAATTGAACCAATATGCTCCCCACCAATCTAATCAAACGAGAAGCACTACAGCAGGCCCTTTGCAAAGCTCTAAGGAGATGTTATTACTTATGACTTAAGACAGCTACAGACGTACTGAGTCGGCTAGGTCACGCATGACCTCGAACTAGGAGCGGTATTATTCGCCCTTGAGATCTAGAGACACTATCTCTACAACACGAAATGTATAATCTTCACCGATCATAAGAACCTAGAAGGCAAGAGCGGCAGGACATGTTATCCCATGAACCGGATCTGGACACCGAAGCTGATGGAATCAGAAAGTACGTCATGAACGAAGCACATGAAAACTCGCTACTCCATACATCCAGGTTCAGACAAGAGATATCTGGACCTCGAAAAGTAACATTAGTGGTAGGAGAACTGACATCGTTACACATGTGGGCAAGTATCAGACTAGTGCCAAGGTCAAGGTAGAACAATATAAGACTTTGAGTTTCGTATAACAACCAATGATAACCGAAAGGAAATGGAAGAGGATAACCATGAACTTCACAACCAAGTTACCCAGGTCAAGGGGTGGTCTCGATGCTATTTGGGTAATTGTTGATAGGTTGACCAACCCGTGCACTTCCTACTAATAAAAAAACAGGCAAGATGGAGAAATCAACTAGAAAGTACATCAAAGAGATTATATGACCATAGGGTCTGTCAATATTCGTTATCTCTGATAGAGATAGTAAATTCATTTCGCGACTCTGGCAAACCTTACAGGGACTGGGCTAGACTTGAATATGGCCTACCACTAACAAACCGACAGGCAGAGCTAAAGAAACTCTTCAACCCTTGGAAGACATACTAATAGGTTGGGTAATTGATTTTGGTGAAGCGTGGGAATGCCCACTTACCACTCATTAAATTTTCGCACAACAACAACTATCACCCTAACATCAAGGTTACTCCATTCGAAGCTCTCTGTAGCCGCAAGGGTAGATCACCAATGCGTTGGGCTGAAGTGGGAGATACACAGCTAGCGAAGGGACCAGTCCACAATAGTACCCTCACTAGCCCTAAAATCATAAAGCAGACAAGTGAAAAGATCATTCAAATTCGATAAAGACTGAAAGCGTCTCGAGATCGACAAAAGAGCTACGCAGATAAGCGACACAAACACTTGGAATTCCAGGTTGGTGACCGTGTACTACTGAAGGTCTCACCATGGAAAGGAACGATACGTTTTGGTAAACGTGGGAAACTAAATCCAAGATACATCGGGACATTTGAAACCCTTGTTAGGATTGGCCCAGTAGAATACAAACTCCGACTTCCTCAGGAACATAATAATGTACATCTTACCTTCCACGTATCGAACTTAAAAGAAATGTACGAGAGTCTCCACTTCATGGAAAAATCGATAGAAATCAAGTAACATCCCTGTTGTGAAGGTCCATTGGAACGTAAAACGAGGACCTAAGTTCACCTAGAAATGCGAAGATCAGATGAAACAAAAATACCCACATCCTTTCCCCAACTCTTGAAGTCCTAGTCGAAACGTTAATTTTGGGACGAAATTCCTTCTAACCGGGGATGATGTGACAACCGTCAATTTCTGGTCAAGTCAAAGTCAAATAAAGTCAACGAGTCAAACCGGTCAACTCAATTAACCCTTGTATATCAGGGTTTACCTTATGTTTACTATTATACAACGCACCATCTTAATACAAAGCATCGCTTAGAAGTTTCACATGTTAAGAACATCCACACCCAAATTAGGGTAAGAGATGGAACTACTCGATAAAAACATTAACATATACCCTTCAAGGGCATATAAAGCTCATAACAAGGCAAAACGGGATTTACACACCTTGCATAGCGAAGCTAAAAATTCAAAAAGGTCTCAAACGAAGTCTCTCTCAAATCTCTCTCGCTCTATCTTTCGCTACCACAAATCTCTCTAAGTATGAGAAATCTCTCCAAGTATGTGAATTCTCTCCCAAATCTCCCTAAGTATGTGAAATCTCTCCCAAATCTCTCTAAGTATGAGAAATCTCTCCAAGTATGTGAAATCTCTCCCAAATCTCTCTAAGTATGAGAAATCTCTCCAAGTATGTGAAATCTCTCCCAAATCTCTCTCAAAATCTCTCTCAACTTTTTATAATCACTCGGGGCATCCCGACCCTTGATTTAGTCAAAAACCAAGCAAAACGGGAAGTTTATTTGAAAAACAGCCATTTAGGGCCGAACCCTCTTAGAGTCGAACCTCTTAGAGGCGAAACCCTAAGAAGCAAAACCTCAAGGACCGAACTGCTGAAGAACCGAACTAGGAGGATTGAACCCGAATTCACCCTTTGGTCTGAGACGCTACCTTCGGGTCCGAGATTACCTTCGCTCCATCTCGCTTCCCTCCACAGGCTCGCATGCGAAGCTGCTCAAGACCGAACCTGCCTCTCGGTTCCCATCTACGTTCGGTTCTAAGAACCAAGGACCAAACCTCTGGCCTAGACTTCAGACATTCGCAACATTTACCCGATTTTCAATACTTTTAGTGTTTTAAGCCCATTTTTCGTGATTTTGACGCGGGATTTTTAGCCAAACTCGTATTTTAACATAAGAGACCCTAAATATTCATATTTTAATCATATTCTGAGGAAAAATCATTGCCTAAGAATAAAATCTAGTTGATAAGATATTTAGGTGGAGTGTTGACTTATCCTTTGGGCAAGGACACAAGTTACCTCCCATACCCACTCCATGACCATTCCCAGTCACTATTCACCCATACCTAGTTAATCATTGTCCTTTTTACACTCATTTCCAGCGATAATCTTGATCAAAGGCTAGAAGGATCCCTACCTCTCCTCCCATTTCACTCACTTTTAACCAAAAAGCAAAACCCATTCTCTCTCACTTCCTCTCTCCAAGAATTCAAGATTCAAGGCTGATCTTAAGCTCGTCACACACATTTGGTAAGTAAATCTCTTCCCACACTTGATTTCCTTACACTTCTTCACTCAAATCATGAGTTCCTTACACAAATATCATCATATTTGTGGTAGATCTTCGAATCTTCAAGCATCATCTATAGTGTTCTTGAGTTGAACACTTCCTTTCTTCATCATCCATTTACTGAAACCACACAAGTTGAGTTCATACCCCTATCTTTTCATGCTTTTCTTAAGTTTTAAGGAGGGGAATACAAGTTAAAACACCGAGAACACAACTAAACTCATCCAATAGCTTTCATCAGAAACGTTTAACTCCATTCACCGACTGTTTTGGTCAACTTAAACATTTTAGTTTTCAAAACTGTATTAGGTGCAAATATTTCAGGTTCATACCTTTAAAATGACTAGTTGGACATCTCCATAAATTTTTTCTACAAATTATTGTGATGTTTACAAAATTGCCTAACATTTCAAGAGCAAATCCGGACTAGTCTGTGAATATAGACTTTTTCACACAAGTTAGAAGTCACTAAAAATCATAATAAAATTATGAACAAACTGGACACATTTTCTAAACTCTCAGAATTTACAGATTCTGATTTTGACTTTTCATGATTTTTCTATAATGTTTCTAAGCACAGGAATTAGAAAGCTAAAACTAGAAAAATAGTTAACAAATTCATTTACACCATGTAACTTGCTGAGGAAAGTGTGTACTTTATGTGAATACAAGTTGTTATATTACATGTTATTTCACCTTAGTAAAACATATATACTAGTAAACAAAAGGGTTTTTACATTTACAAATATAGTAGTTAACTATAATAAACAAAGTCATAACCATTACATTTAAATGTTTTGATAAACTATAATAAGTAAAGTTTATGTTCAACTACCACTACCCCTATTTGATAAACTATAATAAATATAATTTATGTCTCCATTAACACAACAAACACATTTCGGAAGGTTTTATTTCCACAGAAAAAGGTTTCACACTCACGCATGCTACACATAAACTTGTTAACTTAAATTGTGAGACATTCTTCTCAGTACTCCTAGAGTACGGGTTAAAATTCCTGGTAGTTATAACCACCGTCTCTTGTAGGGAGAATGTGATAATTGTGTATAGATCTATATTGGGTTTGACAAACCACACCTGAGCTGCATGCAATAGCTAGACCGGCAGGTCTGGGGTGAAAAGTGTCATTATCTTTTTTTGACGCCTGAGAAACGTCGTGGCAGGTTCATTAGTCATAGTATGGTTATAGCGACTCACATAGGGAGTTAACAACACATAAAGTTTACGGGGATTTTCACCCATCAAAAAGGGTTATATGTCGATTTAAAATCACTTTTTATATCAATAAGTATGGATATTATTATACACTTTCCGTCCTGGAATTAAAGACTATACATCACTTTTGTAAGGAAAATATTAGATTTTTCTTGGTAACGGACAACTCATTACAATGATTGGTTTCCAAACTTATCATCTAAAAAGCTTATAAACTCACCAACTTAATATTTGACACTTTTTTCAAAACTACTTGTATTCTCAGGAAATCTGTGAAACCATGTAACCACAAGCTTTTGAGGATGGAACGCTACGACGTTGAACAACTATTTTATATCATGTTGTAATCAATCACTGAAATATGTAACACCTGAAACCATGTAATTCTTTTTCGATTATATTTATGATTGGTTGTATTTCTTTGATCACTATTACACTCGTTGTTATGATACTATACATGAAGTCCGCCACCCCCGGACGTTTCCGCAATCCTTGGTTTAGGGGTGTGACATTTGATGAGTAAATTATGCAAGCATATGAGTCGAAGTTTATCCATTCCTTTCACGCTAAATGGGATAAAATCTTTATATGTGGGCCCCTCGATGATTTAGTGATGACATCTAAAGCGCTTGGCCAAGCCTAGACTAAGTTGATGTGTTTAATTATAGTCTGAGTCAGTCGTCATAAATCGGAAGTCGGGAAATGACCCTTGGATAAATAGAATGATTATAATACATGTCTCATGTCCATATAATATCTTGTAGAATGGTGGAATATTTGATCCCTTATATAAGGACACATCACTGATAAGATCAGAGTTCAACAGAGCTTGTTGAGAGCTACGATTGCTAGTCAAATTTTGAAGCCATGCTTGCAATAATAGTTATTAGACTTATGCAACTAGGAGACTGTTGGATTAGGTGTCTATGCCCATAACTATAATTGGTATGTACTGATTGGTTTTGAGCATTCTAACACTTCCTAAGTGTACATGCAACCCTAATAAACCTTGGATCTGTGTTTGTCTAAGATACATGCAAACAATTATTTTTCCAAGGTTCATATCCTATCTAGCATGGCATGGGGAACTTGAATCCAATAAAGCTGGTAGAAATACTTACCTTGTAGTTGTAGTTGATTGCTTGGAGTTTTAGAGCCTAGCACCAATAGTGTGGATGCCTCAAATGGAAATCACAAATCACCACAAACTTGGAACTTTGAGAGAATAGTCACAACTATCTTGAAATCGGCCCTCTACTTTTCTCACCTCAACTAGTGTGATTTCAAGAACCAAAGCCTCCTTTATATAGTGTGGTGGATTAGGGTTACATCCATGTAAACCCTAATACCCATGTCTCTTCATTTCCATGAGATCCATGGGTTAAAGCTCCATGGAGTATCCATGGACTTTCCATGCAAGCTTAGCTCATTCCAAATAAGCATTAGCCCACACTATATAAATATAGGAGCCCATATTTAATTAGTAATACTTTTGATCTCTAAATTAATCCTAGATTAATTATAGATCAATACTAAATAAATAATATGATCTTATATTAATATATTAGAACTTATAATATATTAATAAATCATAACTTATACTATTCTCCAAAGATTATCCATAAATTGTTCGGGTGAAGTGCAACCCAAATGGACCATGTCGGGTCGGGTCAAGTACATACCAAATATAGTTATGGACTTAGACACTATATCCAACATGTACTTGATTTGATAGTAGCATGGTCCTTTTGGGTTGCCATCACTCATGTAACTTGACAGTATGACTAATGGAGAGAGAGTAGAATTTATTACGTGAAATACTAAATTGGTACTCAAAATGATTCTATTAATATATTATAAGATTAGTATATTATTTGGAAATCATATTATTAGTTAGTATTTAATCAGAAATTAATTTGATATTAATTTTGGGATTAAAGGAACTAATTAATAATGGAGGGGCTATACTGCAAATCATTGATAGTTGTAGAACTGGGCTATTGGACTCCTTAATTATGAGTGGACGAAATCCTATAGGGAGGCCCTATAGATTTCGTCCAAGACCTCATAAGGAGGAGTCCATGGGTTGCTTACGCCTTAAGCGGGAATTAGGGTTTCCTCCAGAAACCCTAGCAGCCCACTGCTATATAAAGACGTGAATGTCATGGGATATTCGGCCAATGCATTCCAAGAAAAACCATAGCCGACTTCTCAACCTCTATCCTCTCATCCTTTGCATTGGGTGTTTGTGACTCCATTAGAGGTGCAACACTTTGGGCACTAAGCTTTTAAAGGTCAAGATCAAGCTAGGAATTCTTGTTATTACAATCAAACAAATGAGGTAATATTCTAACCCAAATTTCATATAAACTTTGAATATTGTATACTAGATCTAGGGTAATGGCTTTAGTGTTCTATTTGCATGTTCATTTAGTGAAAAAACTTAAATTCAAAGCAATTGAGGTTACATGATCACATAGGAATGTAGATATGCTCAAAACCCATCATATATATATATATATATATATATATATATATATATATATATATATATATATATATATATGATATAAAATGATGTAGTCTGGTCAATTTGTTACCTAAATTTCTATACTTTGTAGGGTACGTTCATTTTTCCAATATATATATATATATATATATATATATATATATATATATATATATATATATATATAAGTAGATTAATGCGAAAATATAAATATTTTACGAAAACGCGTAAACAAATTTTATCTTATGACAATCAAACACATGTACTATAAAAAAATAATTTATTAGAAATAAATTGAAGATAGTAAGTTTTACATGGGATGGTGTTATCGTAATATAGATTTAAAGAGGGTTTTAATAAAAAAAAATCATGTCCTTAATCATTTTTAAATTCATGTTTTTATAATCAAAATGTTAAAAATCATAATTTGCTAATATGAAATAATTTCTCATCTATCATTGATTATCATCATGTATTTCAAAGTTTAGATGAATTATTTTCCAAAATATAATATTGAGGTAACACAATATCATTGGTTTTCTTGCTTTCGTATTTTCGCATTAACCCTGGCTATATATATATATATATATATATATATATATATATATATATATATATATATATATATATATATATATATATATATATATATATTCTATAAAAAGATGCATGATTAGGAAAAATATTTTGGAACCAAAAGCATGAAAACACATTATTTTAGAGTAAACTACATAAATAATTTTTAGATTGCATTACTTATTAATAAAGAAATTGAGAATTGTCACTTGATCATTGGTTTACTATATGTTGTCTTAATTATGCTTTTTTTATTGAATATATATATATATATATATATATATATATATATATATATATATATATATATATATATATATATATATATATATATATATATATATATATATATATATATATATATATATATATATATATATATATATATATATATATATAGAGAGAGAGAGAGATCTATGGAAATTGCATGAGTACACTCCAGTGTTAATTTTTTTTCTATTAAAGAGTTGGAAAAAAAACAAACCGAAGAGCGTAACATTATGTCGACATGCGGTATCTACTGTATCACATGATAAACATTTAAACCTCGTTAATCTATTTTCCAGTCCGGTGGCCCTATTTAATGACCATCTAACAATTATTTTACTTAAAATATTTTAATTAACAATTAAAAGTGTTTTGAAACTATAAATTATTGCCGTATACATCAAAGATTTATGCCATTAATAGACATTTTTATAATTTATGATTACATCAACCAAATGTCATGGGCCCTTTTCTTTATTAAATCATGTAGAAGAATGACTTTAGCAATAATTAAAAACAAGCGAAGTTAGACTCTCGACCCTATCCACAAACTTTCATGGAAGTACGTTTTAGAGAATCCAATTTGACAACTTCCAGTTCCTGATATACGTTTAGGCGATGAGATTGCTCTGATTACGTTCGGCTTATATATATATATATATATATATATATATATATATATATATATATATATATATATATATATATATATATATATATATATATATATATATATGGGTAAAGTGAATATACCTAACAACCTTATATAAACTTAGGTACCTAACCTCATCAAACTACGTCATTTTGCATTAAATTTTCATTGCAATCATCCAAGGTTCTTAAACTTTATCCCTAAACTTGATTTATTTCAAAAAAATTTGGAAATTCATCATTATATTTCTCCTACATCCTTTCATTTGTAGCGGTAGGATATAAGGTCCATCAGGTGGTATTCGATAGAAAGACGTGATGTAAAAAAAAGATATTGGTGAAAGTCCAGAGATTTTGGAAGTAATTAAGTTATGAGGTTGAAGTTTAAGTAACTTAGGCAATTATAATGTAAGTATGATACACATCGATGTAGTATTATGGAGTTAGGTACCTAAGCTTATATAAGGTTGTTAGGTATATTCACTTTACCCTATATATATATATATATATATATATATATATATATATATATATATGCAACAAATGGGTAAAAGTAAATAGTTTTCCATCAGTATTTGTATTTATGAGAAAGATAAAGAACAAAGTATCAAAGATTAAAGAACTAAGATAAAGAACAAATCGCAAACTAACCCAAGCACTAATCCATGACTATATCCTTGACCACACTTGGGCATTTCAACACTGGATGAGCAACCCTTCCAACAAATATGGTAAATTTTGTATTCAAAACCCAACAAACATGAATATCAGTAAATCATCCCATGAACTTAAAGAAACTGTTGCCCATATAAATGTGAGTATTTGACGATAAACATACATGTCTAGAAATGAGGCAAATGTTACTTATATACATGCACACAAACCGTCACAAGCAAGTCTAACTCATGTTGACGCCTTGCCTCCAGCATACCCATCTCCTAATAACAACATACTCAAGTTTATGTTCTTTCTTTAATTATATAATCCTTATGTACTCATTTTTAACAGATAAAAAAATATCTATATAGTCAACCCAAATGTTTGGGTCAAAGATTGGAATTCGCCTATGGAGTTGGAGTTATCTTTCGCTGCCTATTCAGCCAACATATCCATTCAACTACAAACAAAATCGTACAACTCTTGAATATGAAAACACAATTCAAAATAAGATAATTTCAGGTAATCAGACATAACTCATGGTAATTATCCCTTTCAGCAATCATACTTTAGAAACATAAAGAGTTTTGACTTACCTGGTGAAGTCATGAATGAACAAAATTTGAAAGGTCATATAGAATGTATGATATCTATATAAACTATAAAGATTTATAGTGTAAAGTATAAGCATATCATAGGGATTACGTTAGCTCGACAAAGCTTCTTGAGTTCTAGTTCTTTCATCCAGTTATCTACTCTCCTTTCAACATTAGAGACATCCATCAAATGAGCAGCTTCTTCACGTTTAACAACTTCTTGTATCTCTGATAATGCTTCTAATAGTTGCTCAGCAGTTTCTGTCAACTCTTTATTCTCAATAAGCAAGAGTCCCATATTATATTCATAGTCAAATAGTTGTACAAAAAAGGAAAGAAACCAATGAGATTCCAAATTACCAATTACATTTTAACAGATGGAACAAATAGGTAAAAGTGAAATTCTTATTAAAACAAAAGGAAATGAAATCCTCAGAGAGATGTGTTCTTCTGTAATCAGTGTGTAACGATGTAAATTTTCAAACCAAAATTTTCAATTTAAAAGAAAACATTTATCACATAAATAAAATATCAAAATGTCACAATGTCAATCATCAAATCTCATAATCAAAGACTGTATGTGTGTGTGTGTATATATATATATATATATATATATATATATATATATATATATATAACAATCTCCAGGATCCTCTAAATCATAACTCAAAATCTGATATGTGTGTGTATCTATGTACAATCATGCCGACGCCCTCTCCTGGGAAGTACTTGAAACACATAACACATAACACGGTAATCATGAAGCTTAGTGAGTTCCTCAAAATACCACATACAACTAATTAGCCACTCGAGGCTATAACTCTGTAAGACCCTCCGATCTATGTTTTCGTAGTGCGACCCTCCACTCCCATGGCTTATTGGACCCTCCAGTCAGGTCTCAGTGAAGACCCTCAGGTCTCACAGGTCGTTGGACCCTCCGGTCCAGTCTCGGTAGCACATAATATAGCATATATATATATATATATATATATATATATATATATATATATATATATATATATATCACACAGACAAATGCATAACTCAAATAAGCACATACGACCCTCTGGTCACACATAAATACCACTCTAGGTAAAGTATAGTGAGAAGACTCACCCCGTAAGAATTGGACAACCTTGAACTCGAATCACTAGTCTAGCCTCCACCTAACACACACAATAGTTATCCCTAATTAATAGATGCTCTCATGAAGCTAGACTAACCCTTCCAAATACTCACAGAAGGGTAAAAGACCATTTTACCCCTCCATGGGCTCAATAGGCCACACGTTGACCAAAACCCTAAAAGTCAACCAAAGTCAACGTCAGGGAGTACGTTGCGCGTACCAGCTCTCTACGCTGGCGTACTCTGCTGCCATGCAGATATCGGGGATGCTCGACCCCTACGATGCGCATACTGGGATTATGACCAACGTGATTCCCTGTTTCACTCTCCTCACATATTTGGTCTTAATCAATTAAGCCCTTGGCTCAAGTCACATATATGGACCCGCTAACATCTCTTAATCCATAAAGCCAACGACTTTAAGCCTTTGTGTGGCTAATTAGGTCACAAACACTCAAAAAACTCATCCTTTTTCCTTATAAAGCTCATAAATCATGCATGGCTTGTTCACAACATCCAAGATTGGATTTTGATGACTTTACTCCACAAAATACACTAAAAGGTTGATGATCAAGGTCTCTGTAGCTCATAATCTCGTAAAGTCTCCATCTTTTGGGACAAAACCCTAAAATACTCCATATAAATGCTCAAATCAAAAGAATGAGAATGCTTGAAGTTTTATACCTCTATGTGAAGCTTTCGATATAGCTAAACTCAGATCCAAAAGCCTGGACTTCCACTCCTTTTTCCTTAAGGCTTCTTCTCCACTCCAAGTACACAAGATTACACTCAGAAGCTCTCAAATGCACTCACAATCTATAAGAACGATGGTTTAGGGTTAGGAGGGTTTGGTGTCTGGCAATGGTGGCCAGGAATGAGGCCATCATATCCTTTATTTAGGGGATTCACAAACAATTAGGGTTTTCATTATGGGCCTAGTACGGCCAATGTACTAGGTGGTCTCCGTGTCATATGCACGCATATGAGTACGCTGAGCGTACACTCTAGTACGCCCCACGTCCTCATTTACCATGTTTTTCCAACAAGGGTCAAAGCGGACAAATGTTCAAAAGATCAAGGTTAACAAGGTATACCTGGACTTAGGATGTTATAATTCCCCCCCACTAGAATCAGAAATCGCCCTAGAAGTCATGCTCCGCAAATAACTATGGATGTTGCTCCCGTATCTCCGACTCCGACTCCTAAGTCGACTCGGAGCCTTTCTGATGCTGCCACTGGACCCAAACCAGGGGAAACTCTTTGTTTCTCAGAACCTTCACCTTTCGATCCAAAATCGCGATCGGTCTCTCAATGTAGTTCATGCTCGTATCCACCTGAATGTTCTCTAGGGGTACCACTGTCGTCTCATCGGATACATACTTGCTCAACTGAGATACATGGAAGGTGTTATGTATCTTACTCAACTCCGCCGGTAGCTCCAAAGGTAGGCTACTCTACCAACTCAGGCGGTCACTCTGAAAGGACCGATGTATTGGGGTCCCAACTTGCCCGTATCCTGAATCGGATCACTCCTTTCCATGGGGATATCTTCAGGTGGACAAATTTCTGACCTAGAATTCTAGATCAGATCATCGCCTGTCTGCATAACTCTTCTGGCGACTCTGGTCCATCAGTAATATTTGTCTATCCTGCTAAATCTGCTCATTCATCATTACCACTGTCTTAGTGCCACCCATCACTCTCTGTCCTACCTCTCCCCACCAATTAGGAGTCTGACACCTCCTCCTAAGGGAGGCATACCAATACTCGAATGGTGGATGTTGTTACAGGAAAACTCAGCCAGGGGTAAGTAAGTGTCCCAACTTCCTCCGAAGTCCATGATGCAGGCACGCAGCATGTCCTCAAGTGTCTGAATCATCCGCTCGCTATGCCCGTCCGTCTACGGGTGGTACGCAGTACTAAAATGCAAGCGCGTGCCCAACTCCTCATGAAATTTCTTCCAGAATCTGGAAGTAAAGCACACGTCTCAATCTGACACTATCGAGATCGACACTCCATGCTGAGATACCACCTCTTTCACATAAATCTCGGCCAATCTGTTTTTAGAAGAGCTCTCACTAATAGAAAGGAAGTGGGCGCTCTTCATCAGTCGGTCCACAATCACACAAATCGTGTCAAATCCACACGCTATCCTCGGTAACTTGATGATAAAGTCCATAGATATTTGTTCCTACTTCCATTGGGGAATCTACAGAGGCTGCAATGGACCTTGCGGACGCTGGTGCTCTGCCTTGACCCTACAGTAGGTCAAGCACCTCTCAAACCACCCAAGCAACATCGCGCTTCATACAAGGTGACCAGTAATCTCTCTTTAGGTCCAAATACATCTTACTAGCGCCGAGATGGATCGAGAATCTCGATCTATCCGCCTCCTCCATCAGTATATGCCGAGCTCCGCCCGTAAAGGGCACCCAAATCCGGCCTCGGAAAGTCATAAGCCCTCGGCTATCCGTCGCAAACTCGGACACCTGTCCAATCACCCGCTCCCTGTTGTGATTCTCTGGTCTCACGGCCTCCACCTGAGCCTCTATAATGGTATCTAAGACTGGAGTCATCACCGTCATCCTTATACACACATCTCGGATCGGAGCACTCTCTACTCTGTGGCTCAAGGCGGCGGCTACCACAATAGCCTTGCCCGGATGATACAAGATCTCAAAGTCATAGTCTTTCACCACATCCAACCATCTCCTCTGTCTCATGTTTAGGTTGGGCTGGTCCATGAGATACTTCAGGCTCTTGTGGTCCATGTATATGGTACACCGGACCCCGTAAAAATAGTGGCGCCGAATCTTGAGGGCGAACACCACCGCCCCAGCTTGAGATCGTGGGTGGGATATCTCGTCTCATGAGGGTTCAACTGCCTCGATGCATATGCTATCATGTGCCCTCTCTGGATCAGCATTGCGCCCAACCCAAATATAGATGCATCACAGAAAACCACAGAGTCCTCCACTCCCTCAGGAAGGGCTAACATCGGGGCTTCGCACAATCGCTGGCAAATAGTCTCAAATGAGGTCTGCTACTCGGGACCCCAAGTAAAAGTAATGCCCTTTCGGGTTAACCTGGTGTGGGGGGTGACAATCTTGGAGAAATCTCTGATAAATCTCCCATAATAATAGTCCAATCCCAAAAAACTCCTGATCTCGTATGGGTATATCGACACCTCCCATCGCATAACTGCCTCAATCTTGGTCAGGTTGACCAATATCCCATTCTGATTAACAAGATATCCTAGGAACAGAACCCCTCGTAACGAGAATTCACACTTGGAGAATTTGGCATACAGCGTCTCCGATCTCAAAACTCCAAGATTCTCTCTTAGATGCTCCTCGTGATGCTCTCTGGATCTCGAATATACAAATATATCGTCGATGAACTTGATCATCGATCGATCTAGCATAGGCCTACACACCCGGTTCATGAGATCGATGAATGCTTTTGATGTGTTGGTGAGACCAAAAGTCATCACCACGAACTCGTAATGCCCATAACGAGTCCTAAAGGTCGTCTTCTGGATATCCTCCTCACAGACTCTCATTACATGATATCCAGACCTCAATAGATCTTGGAGAACCAAGACTCTCCATGCAACTGATCAAACAAATCATCGATTCTTGGAAGTGGGTAACGGTTCTTGACCGTTAGCTTGTTCAACTCTAGGTAGTCAATGCACATCCGGTGCGAACCATCTTTTTTCATGACAAAAAGGATCAGCGCTCCCCACAGAGAGTTACTTGGTCTAATAAATCTCTTCCCTAGTAGCTCCTGGATCTGTGAGGATAACTCCTGCATCTCTGGTGGCACAAGGTGAAAAGGTGTCTTGGCGATAGGTGCCGCTCCCAGAATCAAATGAATCCGGAACTCCACTGGCCTCTTGGGAGGCACACCCGGTAACTCCTCGTGGAAAACATCCAGGAACTCACACACGATTGGAACCTCGACGATAAAACTTAGTCTCTCAGCAGCAGCTCGTGTATCCATTACATACGCTAAAAAGCCACTACAACCCTGATGTAGACTCTGGCTTGTTCTTGCAGCCGAACAGAATGCTGACCCAAATCGGGTACCCTCGCCATATACTATAAGCACTCCCCAACTGGGGTCTCGTATCATCACCAACTGACTCTCGCAGTTGATCACTGCTCCAAAACCGCTCAACCAATCCATGCCTACGATGACACATACATCACCCGTCGCAATCGGTACCAGATCAATCCGAAACTCGACAATAAAAATCTCCAGTACACATCCTCGGAACACATCAGTAGTGAAAACAACATGATCTCCAACGAACCTTCGGCGCCTCGGTCTTTACGGGCCGACTCTCGGCAGCTCGTATAGTAGTGGGTGCAGATCCCTGAAGCAGTTACGAGCACTCAGCCTTCCGATGGCCGGTCTGGTTGCTATAGAAGCAAACTGCAAACCCCTTGGGGCAATCCCTCGCGATATGCTCCTCCTTTCCACACTTGTAGCAAACACTCGCTCGACATGTACCCTCATGATTCTTGCGGCACTTCACACAAGTGTGGCCCTTCTGGCCTCCAGATCTCGAATATGTGCTTATCCTGCTTGGCTGCCGACTAAGATTGTGCCGGTCGCCGATCCCTCGCCTGAGACTCCGCCTCCTCCCTAGCCCGAGTCTCCAGCTCAATCTCCCTCTTTCGGGCATTTGCCTGAAGCTCAGCAAATGACCAATAAGACGAGTTCACCACAAACTCACGAATATCCCTCCTCATAATGCTCAAATATCGACTCATACGTGCCTGCTCGGTAGACACGTGCTCAGGGCAGAATAACGCACTTTCATGGAATATCCTAGTAATCACTATAACTGACTCTGTCCTCTACTTGAGGGACAGTAATCACTGTAACACCAGCATATCGCTCATCATACGTCTCGATCAAGGTGCTCTTAATAGACCCAAACATCTCAAGGATAGCCTCTCGGATTTCAGTGGCCACCTCGTCATGAATCATCCTGCGAATCTCATCATCACGAACTCCACTGCTCTTGGGATTGTGGCATATACCCACCATGATGTCTTTGAAACACAACACAAAATAATCAGAGACCTACTTGAGTATACTCACACTCGATCACTTGCCCCTAATTGTTCCTTAGCATCGTAAGGATTCCTACTTAGACTGCTTACAGATCTGGTAAATTCAGTAGTACGGGCCCAATACTACCTTCCATACCGCATTTCTATTGACCCCAACTCCTCCTCCTAGGATCCCGATTCACAAGTAATCTATACCTCACAGAGAGCATACTACTCTCGTAGTAGACCTTGCACAAACCCATCTAGGTGATCTCTGCTCATTGCTCATACTCAGCTCATACTCAAAGCAAATCACAGATAGAACCAATTCCTAGGCTAAGGCATCACAAATCAGGCCACTCTAATCCTAATATATGAAATACCTAACCTACTCACTAGCATGCATACTATCTCATAACAAAAAAGTAAGGGTATTTTGGGAAATCAGCATTCAGACTCTGACTGATTGTACACATTGCTCCAACTCATTTTCTCTTAAACTTTTCCTATTTTTTAAAAATTATTTCTTTTTGAAAATTTTTCACAAATCCTCAGTTTGAGTCCAAACGCACCCGGAGGTGCATCCGAATCCCTCAAACCAAGGCTCTGATACAAACTTGTAACAACGAGAATTTTCAAACCAATTTTCAATTTAAAAGAAAACATTTATCACAAAAATAAAATCTGAAAATGTCACAATGTCAATCATCAAATCTCATAACTCAAACTCTGATATGTGTGTGTAGAATCATGTCGGCGCCCTTCCATGATCCTGAGAAGCACCTGAAACACATAACACATAACAGGGTAATCACAAAGCTTAGTGAGTTAACCAAAATACCACATACAACACATTAGCCACTTGAGGCTATAGCTCTTTAAGACCCTCCGGTCTATGTGTCTCAGTGGGACCCTCTAGTCCCATGGCTCGTTGGAACCTCTGGTCCAGTCTCAGTGAAGACCCTCTGGTCTCAAAGCTTGTTGGAACCTCCGATCCGGTCTCGGTAGCACATAATATAGGATATATATATATATATATATATATATATATATATATATATATATATATATATATATATATCACAAAGATAAATGAATAACTCAAATAAGCCACATACAACCCTCTGTTAACACATAAATACCACTCTAGGTAATGTATAGTGAGAAGACTCACCTCATAAGAATTGGACAACCTCGAACTCGAATCACCAGTCTGGCCCCCTCCTAACACACACAATAGTTATCCCTAATTAATAGATGCTCTTATGAAGCTAGACTAACCGTTCCAAATACTCATAGAAGGGTAAAAGACCATTTTACCCCTTTATTGGCTTAATAGGCCACACTTTGACCAAAACCCTAAAAGTCAACCATAGTCAACGGAAGGGAGTACATCGCGCGTACTAGCTCTCTGCATTGGGCGTACTCAACTGCCATGCAGATATCGGGGATGCTCGACCCCTAGGCTGCGCGTACTGGGATTACACCCAACGTAAATTCCAGTTTCACTCTCCTCACATATTTGGTCTTAATCAGTTAAGACATTCGCTCAAATCACATATTTGGACCCCCTAACATCTCTTAGTCCATAAAGTCAGTGACTTTAAGACCTTGCATTGCTAATTAGGTCATAAAAACTCTAAACACTAATCTAATTTCCTCATAAAGCTCATAACTAATGCATGGCTTGCTAATAAAGTCCAAGATTGGATTTTTTGACTTTAATCCACAAAATAAACTAAAAGGGGGTTGATCAAGGTCTCTGGAGCTCATAATCTAATAAAGTCTCAATCTTTCGGGACAAAACCCTAAAATACTCCATATAAATGCATAGATCAAAAGAGTCAGAAAGCTACAAGCTTTATACCTCTATTTAAAGCTTCTTACATAGCTAAGCTCAGATCCAAAAGCCTGGACTTCCACTCCTTCTTCTCCAAGGCTTCTTCTTCACTCCAAGAACACACGATTACACTCACAAGCTCTCAAATGCAATCACAAGCTATAAGAACGATGATTTAGGGTTAAGAGAGTTTAGTTTATGGGAATGGTGGCCAGGAATGAGGCCATCATATCCTTTATATACGGGACTCACCAACAATTAGGATTTTCATTCTAGGCCTAGTACACTCAGTGTACCCTCTGGTATGCCCAACGTACTAGGTGGTCTCCGCGTCATATGCACGCATATGAGTACGCTAGGCATACACTCTAGTACACCTCGCGTCCTCATTTAACACCTTTTTCCAAAAAGGGCCAAAATGGACAAATGCTCAAAATATAAAGGTTAAAAAGGTATACCTGGATTTGGGATGTTACAATTATCCCCCACTAGATTCATACTTCACCCTCGAAGTCGTGCTACACAAATAACTCTGGATGTTGCTCCCAAGTCGACTCGGACCCCTTCTAATGATGCCACTAGACCAAAACCTGGGCACCTCTTTGTTTCTCAGAACCTTCACCTTTCGATCCAAAATTGCGATCGGTCTCTCAATGTAGTTCAGGTTCACATCCACATGAATGTCCTCTAAGGGTACCATTTGCTACCAGGAGTCCTTTTTCTATTCGATGTCTAATGAAATGGTATTTTCTGTCGATATTTTTGGATCTTTCGTGATCCCTTCGTTGCTTGGCTAAGGCAACTACACTTTCACTATCACAAAAAATCTCCATAGGCTCCTTTATAGCTGGTACAACTTTAAGGTCTCCAATGAAGTTCTTTAGCCATATAGCCTCCTTTGCTGCCTCGCTTGTTGCTATATACTCTGATTCGCAAGTTGAATCAACCACTGTCTCCTACTTGGAACTTTTCCAAGTAATTGCTCCTCCGTTTAAGGTAAAGACCCAGCCTGACTGAAAGCGGAAATTATCCCTATCAGTCAGGAAGCTAGCATCACTATACCCTACTACTCTCAAGTCATCACTCCCACCAAGGGTAAGGACCCAATCCTTAGTCCTCCGCAGGTACTTGAGAATGTTCTTTACTGCATTCCAGTGAGCCTTGCCAGGATTCCCCTGATATCTGTTGACCATGCTCAATGCAAAGGCCACATATGGACGAGTACAAGTCATAGCATACATGATCGCACCTATAGCGAAAGCATACGGTACTCAACTCAAGTATGCTATCTCAGTCTCTATACTCGAGCTCTAAGTCTTACTTAATCTGGGGTTACTCAAGATCGGTAATTCTCCTTTCTTGGAATTCTGCATGCTGAACCTATTCAGCACCTTATCCAAGTAGGTACTATGACTAAGTCCAATTAGTCTCTTACTCCTATCTCTCAAAATCCTTATACCTAGGATATAGGCAGCTTCACCAAGGTCCTTTATAGCGAAAGCCAAGCTAGGACTTCACTTCCTACAGAGTTGGGATGTCATTTCCTATGAGTACTATGTCATCCACATACAATACCAAAAAGCTAACTATACTCCAATTAGCATTGACATACACACAAGAGTCATCTTCGCTCCTCGAAAAGCCAAACTCGTTGACTTTCTCATCGAAACAAAGATTCCATCTGTGAGGTGCGTGTTTCAATACATAGATGGATTTCTCAAGCTTAGACACTCTATTAGGGTACTCTAAACTGAAAAAACCCTCTAGCTGGCTCACGTAAACATCCTCAGCCAACTTTCCATTAAGGAAAGCGATTTTGACATTCATTTTCCATATTTCATAATCATGAAATGCAACAATGGCTAACATAACCCTCATAGACTTAATCTTCGCTACTAGTGAAAGGTCTCATCATACTCAACTCCAGGAGTTTGAGAAAAGACCTTTGCAACCAGTCGCGCCTTATAAATGTGCACATTACCATTAATGTCGTTCTTTCTCTTGAAGATCTATTTGCACCCGAGTGTCTTACGACCTGGTACATTGTCAACCAAGTTCCAAACCTGATTGTCATACATGGACTGTATCTCGTTGTCCATAGCCTGTTTACATTTAGCAGCCTCAGCGCCTGCCATGGCTTCCGAGTAGCTGTTAGGTTCATCCAGACTTACCAGTGTGCTATCACTGATAAGTGTATCACCTTCCGCAGTAATATATAAACCATAGTAATGCTCAGGTGCATTTCTAACTCTCGTGGAAAGCCTTAGAGGTATAGACTTGTCAGTTGGATCAACAGGAGTTTCCTCCTCAGGTTGATTGCTAGGGTTTGAGGTTCCTTGACCACTTGACTCTTGAATTTCTTCAAGGTCAATTTGCCTCCCACTGTGTCCTTGGCTAATGAACTCTCACTCGCGAAAGACCCCTCTCCTTACCACAAAGACCACATTATTAATGGGTTTGTTGAAGAGATAACCAAAGGATTTATGTGGGTAGCCGATGAAAATACACTTCTCACTTTGAGGTTGGAGCTTATAGTGAGTCTCACGCCTCACGAAAGCCACAAAACCCCAAATTTTGATGTGGTCCAGATTGTGAACTTTTCCAGTCCATATCTTGTGAGGTGTTTTGGCATCCTTCTTGATGAGATAAAATCTCCAGATCGTTTAGATCTATCACATGTAAATCAATGAAGAACAAACAATAAAATCAAACAAGAAAATGAACACAATAGAGAATCAATATAATGCTTATGATTCAAACGTAGTCACGCCTCAGCAGAGCTCGATTTAGAACTTCCACTTTAGAGGCGAGCTAGGGTGTACAATACTATTATGTGAATAACAAAAGCGTTACTAAAAAAGGATGCATGCATGCACCTTAAATACTAGAAACCTAGAATAAAATAAAGCACGGTTGGACAGGCCCAAACCGGTTACAAAACTGGGCCAAAAGGAACGAGCCCAAGACGCAACATTATGATCCCAACATTCTCCCCCTTTACGTCAATTGGGGCGAGACCTTCACTTCAGTTGATTGACAGCAGTTCGCTTCACCACCTTGAACGGACATGGAATCACAACAAGAAGAACATGGCGAAATTGGATATACCATCTTATCATATCCGTGAAGTACTTCTTGTCGCTTTAATTGTTCTACTTGCACCTGTGAATAATTCCCAGAACATACTCCAAGCATAATGTAGTAAAGAGGTGTTTATCAGTCAGAGCGAACAAGCACGTCTTACCATCCTACTTGGTGAACATCACAAAGTTTAACATTGGGTCAATATTTCCCATCTTCATCTTATTCACATCACTTGCAGAACCAACAGGCAAAATGGTAGGCTTCTTCCTGAGAGTCGAAGCGATCTCCTGATCCATCTTAGTTACCTCCAGAATGTAGCAGACTAGCAATATTTTAAGATGAACAATTATTGGCTTATACTCAACTAGGTTGGAGAGTACAATTTTGTGCAGAACAATCTAATCATTAGGATTGAGATTGCGTAGATCAGCAAGGGAGAAGGTATGCTCAGACATAGTCGACCCTCTGGTAACCTTGAACTTGACGTTGATGTATTTCCCTGCTGCTAGAGGCTTAAGGACCCAGAGTGTGCTGATTTTCTGAGCGCTCCAAGTGAGATATTGAGGTTGAGCGAACTCAAAATAATAGTCGATTAGCTCACGATCAACCTTCGGGTCTGGATGTGGGACTTCGGCAATAGGAAGAAAGCAGTGAAACACAAACGCCTTTTGGGTGATAGTCATATCAAATTGAGAGTCCTTTGTGTTTTCAAAATCCAAAGACACTTGGAGAATTTGGCATACAGCGTCTCCGATCTCAAAACTCCAAGATTCTCTCTTAGATGCTCCTCGTGATGCTCTCTGGATCTTGAATATACAAATATTTCGTTGACGAACTTGATCATCGATCGATCCAGCATAGGCCTCCACACCTGGTTCATGAGATCCATGAATGATTTTGATGTGTTGGTGAGACCAAAAGTCATCACCACGAACTCGTAATGCCCATAACGAGTCCTAAAGGCCGTCTTCTGGATATCCTCCTCACAGACTCTGATTACATGATATCCAGACCTCTATTGATCTTGGAGAACCAAGACGCTCCATGCACCTGATCGAACAAATCATCGATTCTTGGAAGTGGATAATGCTAGTTGACCGTTAGCTTGTTCAACTCTAGGTAGTCAATGCACATCCGGTGCGAACCACCCTTTTTCTTGACAAAAAGGATCGACGCTCCCCACAGAGAGTTACTTGGTCTAATAAATCTCTTCCATAGTAGCTCCTGGCTTTGTGAGGATAACTCCTGCATCTCTGGTGGCACAAGGTGATAAGGTGTCTTGGCGATAGGTGCCGCTCCCAGAATCAAATGAATCCGGAACTCCACTGGCCTCTTGGGAGGCACACCCGGTAACTCCTCGTGGAAAACATCCAGGAACTCACACACGATTGGAACCTCGACGATAAAACTTAGTCTCTCAGCAACAGCTCGTGTATCCATCACATACGCTAAAAAGCCACTATAACCCTGATGTAGACTCTGGCTTGCTCTTGCAGCCGAACAGAATGCTGACCCAAATCGGGTACCCTCGGCATATACTATAAGCACTCCCCAACTGGGGTCTCATATCGTCACCAACTGACCCTCGCAGTTGATCACTGCTCCAAAACCGCTCAACCAATCCATGCCTACGATGACACAGACATCACCCGTCGCAATCGGTACTAGATCAATCCGAAACTCGACAATAAAAATCTCCAGTACACATCCTCGGAACACATCAGTAGTGAAAACAACATGATCTCCAATGAACCTTCGGCCCCTCGGCCTTTACAGGCCGACTCTCGGCAGCTCGTATAGCAGTGGGTGCAGATCCCTGAAGCAGTTACGAGCACTCAGCCTTCCGATGGCCGATCTGGTTGCTGTAGAAGCTAACTGCAAACCCCTTGGGGCAAACCCTCGCGATATGCCCCTCATTTCCACACTTGTAGCAAACACTCGCTCGACATGTACCCTCATGATTCTTGCGGCACTTCCTACAAGTGTGGCCCTTCTGGCCTCCAAATCTCGAATCTGTGGGCTTATCCTGCTTGGCTGCCGACTAAGACTGTGCCGGTCGCCGATCCCTCCCCTGAGACTCCGCCTCCTCCCTAGCCCGAGTCTCCAGCTCAATCTCCCTCTTTCGGGCATTTTCCTGAAGCTCAGCAAATGGCCAATAAGACGAGTTCACCACAAACTCGTGAATATCCCTCCTCATAATGCTCAAATATCGACTCATACGTGCCTGCTCGGTAGACACATGCTCAGGGCAGAATAACGCACTCTCATGGAATATCGTAGTAATCACTGTAACTGACTCTGTGCTCTGCTTGAGGGACAGAAACTCATGGGCCAACCGTTCCCTCTCCACCAGGGGAACACACTCCTCTCGAAACATCACAGTAAATCTCTCCCATGTCAGTGCAACCTGCTTTGCACGAGTGTAACTGGCTGTCACAAACTTCCACTAGTTCTTCGCCCCCAGCGAGGTTAGCTCAAAGCGAGTCGTACCCTCAAGTGCTCTTGACATGAACAAGTGTAGAAACACCCCTCAATATTAGAGATGCGTCTCATCACAGCAACCAGATCCTGTGTCCCATCAAACTCTGATGGCTTCGTGTTGCTGAACTCCCGGTACAGAAACGAGTCACCCCCCTGTGGCCTGGCAGCAGCGACGGCTATAGTGGCCGTGGTAGTAGCCGCCTCGGTAACACCAGCATATCGCTCATCAAACGTCTAGATCAAGGTGCTCTTAATACACCCAAACATCTCAAGGATAGCCTCTCGGATGTCTGTGGCCACCTCGTCATGAATCATCCTGCGAATCTCATCATTGCTAACTCCACTGCTCTTGGGATTGTGGCATGTACCCACCATGATGTCTTTGAAACACAACACAAAATAATCAGAGACCTACTTGAGTATACTCACACTCGATCACTCGCCCCTAATTGTTCTTTAGCATCGTAAGGTTTCCTACTTAGACTGCTTACAGATCTGGTACATTCAGTAGTACGGGCCCAATACTACCTTCCACACCGCATCTCTATTGATCCCAACTTCTCCTCCTAGGATCCCGATTCACAAGTACTCTATACCTCACAAAGAGCATACTACTCTCGTAGTAGACCTTGCACAAACCCATCTAGGTGATCTCTGCTCATTGCTCATACTCAGCTCATACTCAAAGCAAATCACAGATAGAACCAATTCCTAGGCTAAGGCATCACAAATCAAGCCACTCTAATCCTAATATATGAAATACCTAAACTACTCTCTAGCATGCATACTATCTCATAACAAAAAAGTAAGGGTATTTTGGGAAATCAGCATTCAGACTCTGACTGATTGTACACATTGCTCCAACTCATTTTCTCTTAAACTTTTCCTATTTTTTAAAAATTATTTCTGTTTGAAAATTTTTCACAAATCCTCAGTTTGAGTCCAAACACACCCGGAGGTGCATCCGAATCCCTCAAACCAAGGCTCTGATACAAACTTGTAACAACGAGAATTTTCAAACCAATTTTCAATTTAAAAGAAAACATTTATCACAGAAATAAAATCTGAAAATGTCACAATGTCAATCATCAAATCTCATCACTCAAACTCTGATATGTGTGTGTGTAGAATCATGTTGGCGCCCTTCCATGATCCTGAGAAGCACCTGAAACACATAACACATAACAGGGTAAGCACGAAGCTTAGTGAGTTCACCAAAATACCACATACAACTCATTAGCCACTTGAGGCTATAGCTCTTTAAGACCCTCCGGTCTATGTGTATCAGTGGGACCCTCTAGTCCCATGGCTCGTTGGAACCTCTGGTCCAGTCTCAGTGAAGACCCTCTGGTCTCAAAGCTCGTTGGACCCTCCGATCCGGTCTCGGTAGCACATAATATAGGATATATATATATATATATATATATATATATATGTATGTATGTATATATATATATATATATATATATATGTATATATATATATGTATAGATATATATATATATATATCACAAAGACAAATGAATAACTCAAATAAGCCACATACAATCCTCTGTTAACACATAAATACCACTCTAGGTAATGTATAGTGAGAAGACTCACCTCGTAAGAATTGGACAACCTCGAACTCGAATCACCAGTCAAGCTTCCGCCTAACACACACAATAGTTATCCCTAATTAATAGATGCTCTCATGAAGCTAGACTAACCGTTCCAAATACTCATAGAAGGGTAAAAGACCATTTTACCCCTTTACTGGCTCAATAGGCCACACTTTGACCAAAACCCTAAAAGTCAACCATAGTCAACGGAAGGGAGTACATCGCGTGTACTAGCTCTCTGCGTTGGGCGTACTCAACTACCATGCAGATATCGGGGATGCTCGACCCCTAGGCTGCGCGTACTGGGATTACGCCCAACGTAAATCCCAGTTTCACTCTCCTCACATATTTGGTCTTAATCAGTTAAGACATTCGCTCAAATCACATATTTGGACCCCCTAAGATCTCTTAGTCCATAAAGTCAGTGACTTTAAGACTTTGCATTGCTAATTAGGTCATAAAAACTTAAAACACTAATCCTATTTCCTCATAAAGCTCATAACTCATGCATGGCTTGCTAATAACGTCCAAGATTGGATTTTTTGACTTTAATCCACAAAATAAACTAAAAGGGGGTTGATCAAGGTCTCTGGAGCTCATAATCTGATAAAGTCTCCATCTTTTGGGACAAAACCCTAAAATACTCCATATAAATGCATAGATCAAAAGAGTGAGAAAGCTACAAGCTTTATACCTCTATTTAAAGCTTCCCACATAGCTAAGCTCAGATCCAAAATCCTGGACTTCCACTCCTTCTTCTCCAAGGCTTCTTCTCCACTCCAAGAACACAAGATTACACTCACAAGATCTCTAATGCACTTACAAGCTATAAGAACGATGATTTAGGGTTAGGAGAGTTTAGTGTCTGGGAATGGTGGCAAGGAATGAGGCCATCATATCCTTTATATAGGGGACTCACCAACAATTAGGATTTTCATTCTAGGCCTAGTACACTTAGCGTACCCTCTGGTATGCCCAACGTACTAGGTGGTCTCCACGTCATATGCACGCATATGAGTACGCTAGGCATACACTCTAGTATACCTCGCGTCCTCATTTAACACCTTTTTCCAAAAAGCGCCAAAATGGACAAATGCTCAAAAGATAAAGGTTAAAAAGGTATACCTGGATTTGGGATGTTACAATTATCCCCCACTAGAATCATACTTCGCCCTCGAAGTCGTGCTCCACAAATAACTCCGGATGTTGCTCCCAAGTCGACTCGGACCCCTTCTAATGATGCCACTAGACCCAAACCTGGGGCACCTCTTTTTTTCTCAGAACCTTCACCTTTCGATCCAAAATTGCGATCGGTCTCTCAATGTAGTTCAGGTTCACATCCACCTGAATGTCCTCTAAGGGTACCATTATCCACCAGGAGTCCTTCTTCTATTCGATGTCTAATGAAATGGTATTTTCTGTCGATATTTTTGGATCTTTCATGATCCCTTCATTGCTTGGCTAAGGCAACTGCACTTTCATTCTCACAAAAAATATCCATACGCTCCTTTACAGCTGGTATAACTTTAAGGTCTCCAATGAAGTTCTTTAGCCATATAGCCTCCTTTGCTGCCTCGCTTGTTGCTATATACTCTGATTCGCAAGTTGAATCAACCAATGTCTCTTGCTTGGAACTTTTCCAAGTAATTGCTCCTCCGTTTAAGGTAAAGACCCAGCCTGACTGAAAGCGGAAATTATCCCTATCAGTCTGGAAGCTAGCATCACTATACCCTACTACTCTCAAGTCATCACTCCCACCAAGGGTAAGGACCCAATCCTTAGTCCTCCGCAGGTACTTGAGAATGTTCTTTGCTGCAGTCTAGTGAGCCTTGCCAGGATTCCCCTGATATCTGTTGACAATGCTCAATCCAAAGGCCACATATGGATGAGTACAAGTCATAGCATACATGATCTCACCTATAGCGAAAGCATACACTACTAAACTCAACTATGCTATCTCAGTCTCAAATGCAATCACAAGCTATAAGAACGATGATTTAGGGTTAAGAGAGTTTAGTTTCTGGGAATGGTGGCCAGGAATGAGGCCATCATATCCTTTATATACGGGACTCACCAACAATTAGGATTTTCATTCTAGGCCTAGTACACTCAGTGTACCCTCTGGTATGCCCAACGTACTAGGTGGTCTCCGCGTCATATGCACGCATATGAGTACGCTAGGCATACACTCTAGTACACCTCGCGTCCTCATTTAACACCTTTTTCCAAAAAGGGCCAAAATGGACAAATGCTCAAAATATAAAGGTTAAAAAGGTATACCTGGATTTGGGATGTTACAATTATCCCCCACTAGATTCATACTTCACCCTCGAAGTCGTGCTACGCAAATAACTCTGGATGTTGCTCCCAAGTCGACTCGGACCCCTTCTAATGATGCCACTAGACCAAAACCTGGGGCACCTCTTTGTTTCTCAGAACCTTCACCTTTCGATCCAAAATTGCGATCGGTCTCTCAATGTAGTTCAGGTTCACATCCACATGAATGTCCTCTAAGGGTACCATTTGCTACCAGGAGTCCTTCTTCTATTCGATGTCTAATGAAATGGTATTTTCTGTCGATATTTTTGGATCTTTCGTGATCCCTTCGTTGCTTGGCTAAGGCAACTACACTTTCACTATCACAAAAAATCTCCATAGGCTCCTTTATAGCTGGTACAACTTTAAGGTCTCCAATGAAGTTCTTTAGCCATATAGCCTCCTTTGCTGCCTCGCTTGTTGCTATATACTCTGATTCGCAAGTTGAATCAACCACTGTCTCCTACTTGGAACTTTTCCAAGTAATTGCTCCTCCGTTTAAGGTAAAGACCCAGCCTGACTGAAAGCGGAAATTATCCCTATCAGTCTGGAAGCTAGCATCACTATACCCTACTACTCTCAAGTCATCACTCCCACCAAGGGTAAGGACCCAATCCTTAGTCCTCCGCAGGTACTTGAGAATGTTCTTTGCTGCAGTCTAGTGAGCCTTGCCAGGATTCCCCTGATATCTGTTGACAATGCTCAATCCAAAGGCCACATATGGATGAGTACAAGTCATAGCATACATGATCTCACCTATAGCGAAAGCATACACTACTAAACTCAACTATGCTATCTCAGTCTCTATACTCGGGCTCTGAGTCTTACTTAATCTGGGGTTACTCAAGATCGGTAATTCTCCTTTCTTGGAATTTTGCATGTAGAACCTATTCAATACCTTATCCAAGTAGGTACTATGACTAAGTACAATTAGTCTCTTACTCCTATCTCTCAAAATCCTTATACCTAGGATATAGGCAGCTTCACCAAGGTCCTTCATAGCGAAAGCCAAGCTAGGACTTCATTTCCTACAGAGTTGGGATGTCATTTCCTATGAGTAGTATGTCATCCACATACAATACCAAAAAGCTAACTATACTCCAACTAACATTGACATACACACAAGATTCATCTTCTCTCCTCGAAAAGCCAAACTCGTTAACTTTCTCATCGAAACAAAGATTCCATCTGTGAGGTGCATGTTTCAATCCATAGATGGATTTCTCAAGCTTACACACTCTATTAGGGTACTCTATACTGAAAAAACCCTCTAGCTGGCTCATGTAAATATCCTCAGCCAACTTTCCATTAAGGAAAGCGATTTTGACATTCATTTTCCATATTTCATAATCATGAAATGCAGCAATGGCTAACCTAACCCTAATAGACTTAATCTTCGCTACTGGTGAAAGGTCTCATCATACTCAGCTCCAGGAGTTTGAGAAAAGCCCTTTGCAACCAGTTGCGCCTTATAAATGTGCACATTACCATTAATGTCGTTCTTTTTCTTGAAGATCTATTTGCACACGAGTGTCTTATGACCTGGTACATTGTCAACCAAGTTCCAAACCTGATTGTCATACATGGACTGTATCTCGTTGTCCATAGCCTGTTTCCATTTAGCAACCTTAGCGCCTAGCACGGCTTCCGAGTAGCTGTTAGGTTCATCCAGACATACCAGTGTGCTATCACTGATAAGTGTATCACCTTCCGCAGTAATATGGAAACCATAGTAATGCTCAGGTGCATTTCTAACTCTCGTGGAAAGCCATAGAGGTACAGAGTCGTCAGTTGGATCAACAGGAGTTTCCTCCTCAGGTTGATTGCTAGGGTTTGAGGTTCCTTGACCACTTGACTCTTGAATTTCTTCAAGGTCAATTTGCCTCCCACTGTGTCCTTGGCTTATGAACTCTCTCTCGCGAAAGACCCCTCTCCTTGCCACAAAGACCACATTATTACTGGGTTTGTTGAAGAGATAACCAAAGGATTTTTGTGGGTAGCTGATGAAAATACACTTCTCACTTCCAGGTTGGAGCTTATAGTGAGTCTCGCGCCTCACGAAAGCCTCACAACCCCAAATCTTGATGTGGTCCAGATTGGGAACTTTTCCAGTCCACATCTTGTGAGGTGTTTTGGCATCCTTCTTGATGAGATAAAATCTCCAGATCGTTTAGATCTATCACATGTAAATCAATGAAGAACAAACAACAAAATCAAACAAGACAATGAACACAATATAGAATCAATATAATGCTTATGATTCAAATGTAGTCACGCCTCAGCAGAGCTCGATTAAGAACTTCCACTTTAGAGGCGAGCTAGGGTTTACAATACTATTATGTGAATAACAAAAGCGTTACTAACAAAGGATGCATGCATGCACCTTAAATACTAGAACCCTAGAATAAAATAAAGCACGGTTGGACAGGCCCAAACCGGTTACAATACTGGGCCAAAAGGAACTAGCCCACGACGCAACATTATGATCCCAACAATCTCCCCCTTTGCGTCAATTAGGGCGACACCTTCACTTCAGTTGATTGACAGCAGTTCGCTTCACCACCTTGAACGGACATGGAATCACAACAAGAAGAACATGGAAAAATTGGATATACCATCTTATCATATCCGTGAAGTACTTCTTGTCGCTTTAATTGTTCTGCTTGCACCTGTGAATAATTCCCAGAACATACTCCAAGCATAATGTAGTAAAGAGGTGTTTATCAGTCAGAGCGAACAAGCACGTCTTACCATCCTACTTGGTGAACATCACAAAGTTTAACATTGGGTCAATATTTCCCATCTTCATCTTATTCACATCACTTGCAGAACCAACAGGCAAAATGGTAGGCTTCTTCCTGAGAGTCGAAGCGATCTCCTGATCCATCTTAGTTACCTCCAGAATGTAGCAGACTAGCAATATTTTAAGATGAACAATTATTGGCTTATACTCAACTAGGTTGGAGAGTACAATTTTGTGCAGAACAATCTAATCATTAGGATTGAGATTGGGTAGATCAACAAGGGAGAAGGTATGCTCAGACGTAGTTGAACCTCTGGTAACCTTGAACTTGACGTTGATGTATTTCCCTGCTGCTAGAGGCTTAAGGACCCAGACTGTGATGATTTTCTAAGGGCTCCAAGTGAGATATTGAGGTTGTGCGAACTCAAAATAATAGTCGATTAGCTCACGATCAACCTTCGGGTGTGGATGTGGGACTTCGACAATAGGAAGAAAGCAGTGAAACACAAACACCTTTCAGGTGATAGTCATATCAAATTGAGAGTCCTTTGTGTTTTCAAAATCCAAAGACACTACTAGCTGAAGCCAATGATTGCTAGGGGATTCAATGGCTTCTTTGATCAGCTTCTCTAGAGTCCAAAAGGGAAAGAGGGTGTTCTTGCTTTCTAGGAGATCATAAGCCTCCTTTAATCTTCTTTCTTTCTCTTCAGCTTCTTTTACAATCTTGGCGTTAAGATCGGTTTCCCTTTCCCTTGCCTTTCGCTTCAAAGCTTCAATGATTGTCTCCTCTTCCTCATCATTATCATCCACAGTACCCTTGCCTTTAGCCTTAAAGCCTGGACCCGAAGCATGCTCAGTCTTCTTTGGTTCTAGCTGGGAAGTAGGAGGAGATTGAGACTTAGGAGGAGGTTGAGACGAAGATGTTTTTCCTTCTCCCCCTTGTTTCGGAGGGACCATAGTCTCTGAAACACCTTCAATGCGACTCAACATCCTAACGGCAGGACGGAATTTGTCAGCAAGATAGCGTCGCACTGAGATTGTCAGAATAGGATCATGAGCCTCCAGGACTTTTCGATAGAATGACGTGTACGTCTGAGACACAGCTTTTGACGACATCCCTTTCAGAGCGAAGTTTACTGACCTCGTTGTTCGCCTGAGAAAGTTGGATATTTTTAGTTTTTAGCTGAGTAGTCTTGAGAGCAAGCTCATTCATGAGTGAGTTCTCCATGGCTAGATCCACTTGAAGCTTTCTGAAACGTTCATTAAGAGAGGATAAAAGAGCAGCATTGTCCTTTTGAATATCTTGGCAAAGAGTGGCAAAGTTTTGCTTTTCAGCAGCAAATGTTTCTTCGAGCTTGGTGATTGAGCTGGTCACTTTAGAAGCGTTTAACTCAGCTGCTCCCTGTAATGACTCAAGAAAAATATTAGCATCTTGAATTTGTTGATCGACTTTTTTAGTCGCTTCTGTACACACATTGGTTAAAGTGGTAATAGCTGATGTGGCGTTAGAGATGGAAGCATCATGAGCCTTGACAAAGGAGTCAAGCATGGTCTGAATGGCAGCTTCAGAATAGGGATGATGAGATGAAGAAGAAGCCATGAGAGTGTCAAGTTTGGCATTCAGCTCCTTGATATGCTTTTTGGTAATAGGAGCATCATCATCTTCATCACTCTGAACACGGTAGGGTTGTAGTAGAAAGAATCAAATTCCATGTCATTAGTACCCAGGACAGTGTTGGTTTCAGTTGAAGGTGTGGGAGATAGTGGTTTGGTTGTCTCGGGGACTGAAGACCGAACCCACGTATCGGATACGTTGGTTTGAACTCCAGTGGTGGTTGTTGTTGTGGCTTCAAAAAATACAGGAGTGGGAATAGGAATGGTAGAGGTGGGTTGTGATGTGATAACTAGGAAGGTTGTTGGTAAGGAAATAGGAATAGAAGCAGGTGTAGAAGAAGGTATTGGGATGGAATGGGTACCTCGGGTGTGGGTGACCTTGGTGGAGTATCACCACGAATAGAAACCTCCTCATCAGAGCTTTCGCTCTCAGATATAGTAGGAGAAGGTTTTTTATTGCCAGTAGGAAGATACTCAGAGTCTGAGTCGCTGGAAGATTGAAGGATGAGCTTCCGGGCTGGCTTTTTGGTTGTTTTCTGCTTAGGCTGGGAAGGAGCTGCCTTTTCTGACTTTTGCTTCCTTGGAGTTTGTCGCTTAGGTGCTTTGATGACCCTCATCTCCTTTTGTTTTTCTTGTTTCTTTCCCCTCTTTTCCGCTTGTCTGCTTCCTCTATGGAGCAAATCATATCAGGTGTGAGTTCCCGTGGACCTAAAGAAGGAAGCTTCTGGTACTCTTGAATGACAAGGCTCGCCTCATACACACAAGCATACATGGATGCCGGAATGGACCCAGTGAACGAAAATTTTGACGGATCAGTGACAACGATCTTCGTCGTATGGAATGTTGTGATGGAGGAGAGAAGCGAGTCGGCCATGATTGGAACATGAAACCGATCCATCGCCCATTTCATGAAAATCGACCAGAACCTGCCACACGAGACTTCAGAATGGCGAGAGGAGGAAGTTAAGCTCTGAACAATTTGCTGCCATAGGATTGAACCATAATCGAGATGAACCCCATTGTACAACCCATTAAGGATAGTCATGAACGATTTACTCGCTCCTTCTGATCCAACACTGCATTCTGAAAGACCTTTGAACAGGAGAGTGAAAAGACCATTCCATTGTGGGGGAAGGCAAGATTTCTTGAATTACATCACAGTGGTTATGGTTTCAGTGAACCCCATGTTGTAGAACATTTAGAATAACTGACTAGTGGTGATGGAATCAGGGTTTACCATAGTGGGTTCATGGGCAAGACCTAGTAGTGAGCATAATCGATTTTTGGAAATCGAAGTCTTCTCGTTGTGAATGTCGAAGTGGATTTGTTCTGCAACTTTATCATAGTGGGCAATGGAGTAGATATGAGAGAGATAGGAAACGGGAACTACTTCCACCTTTGTGAGAGTGTTGACAAGAGGAGAATATTTGAGACATTCTACAACCTGCAACATGTAGGGTTCATAGGTGAACGACGTTAAGTAAACCAAGAGGTTTTGTTGAGGCTTGATGGTCAGAAGAGTGGAACGAACAGAAGTATCTTGAACAGAAGAGGATTCCGCCATGGATGAATCTTGAGAAGAAGATGATCAAAAATGAGAGAAATCGTCGTTTGCTTTAGAAGATTTGAGAGTGGTAAAAGAGTAAAGTTGATTGGGAGAAACCCTTCTATACGTGAGATCAGGAGAGAGAAAAATTCGCCTAAAATCTCGTCTTTTGTGAAACGATTCCTGATGCAATGGGGATTAAACGGTTGGCAACCCCGATGATGAAGCAGGAGAGAGAAAAACGTTTCACTTTTATGCGCCTTTCCATAGATATCACCTTTTTCAAAACGACGAAACTTTTGGATAACTGCTGACTCATCCGTTGTACTTTATCTGAAACGTCACCAACTGAAATAGCCTGAACCCTTATCAACCTTATTATTTCGTTTGAAAATCACCATAATGCTTTTAGAACCCAAGGTATATGAAAAATAGCTCATATAAAATGGAACCAGATATTTGGAAAATCAAAGATTTTTGTGCATAGAGTGTGAATAATAAAGAGATAAATACAACTTTGTGGGATATTGTGATGTCGATTCATACATGAAACAGTGGATCCTGGGCACGAATCTCTTCTTTTCAAGTCAAGAGAGACTTCAATGTGTCTGTGAGTTTTCCCATTAGAATACGATCAAGTGCCTTTTAAGAGGCAATGAAAGGCATCTATTATATATTAGGCTTATAAGGGTGGCTTTTGCTTCAATTCAAGTTTCAGTACTTGATATAAGACCGAAAGAGAATGAAGTACTTGTGAGACCAATGTGGTCTATTGAACAAGTAGGTGTGACATGTATTCAGTGACTTGTTGAAAAATAAGATATCCCAAAAAAAATTGGATCCTTGGGGAAGAAAAGTCTTGGTGATAGACAATTTCAAAAGGATCAGTCAAAATAAAAAGAGATTTCATTGGTGAAAGCTAGAACATAGTAATTGTTCACCGTGAATGCATTATGAGAATTGAATTGTGGGTTTCACTTAGTACGTAGTGACACGAGACTAAGATCATAAACACAGATTTTTGTGTAACCATAAACCTCAGCGGTAAGTGTTGAGAGTCTCAAGGGTTATATGAATGATATGAAGTAAGATGGAGAAAGATTATGTAAGTGGTTTAAGAAGCGAATGTACCTCTTCTATAAAAGTAGGACCAAGCAGAAAACTCTAAACTCAATATGAGAAGAGTAAGGTAGCTGACTATTAGAGTGAATGTAACAGCCTAATTTGGGAAAACATGATATATATATATATATATATATATATATATATATATATATATATATATATCACATTATTAAGGCTTCACTCGAAATCTTTAGAGTCTTTGGTCAACATGCAACAACATGCATCTAGGGACTCCTAACTAATCTATAGACAAGAATTTATACCTGATTCAGCTCCATCATTGAGAGTAACTTTTATACAAAGAAAAACATGAGAAAAATAAAATGGAAAATATTTTTGCATTTTGTGAAAAATTTCTAAATAAAGAGAAATAAGAACAAAAGGAAAATTATTTTTGGATTTTACGAAAATAAAAAAATTAAAAGAAAAACATAAAAATGAGTATGTAAAAGAATGTACAAAAGAATACAACCAAAATACATTTTAGTGAAAAAGAACCGAACTGAGTTCAGTAGGACCGAACCCGAAATAGACTGAGCGTTCGGTTCATTTCGGTTCCCGTGTGAACCGAACCCGAATTAGACCGAGCGCTCGCTCTATTTCGCTCCTAACCTTTAATGAAGCGAAGGAGATTTCGTTTCTGATTAAGCTTCCATCATTCCTATGCCTTGAAGGATCTTAGTGAAACTTGGTTCAGGTAAGGCCTTAGTAAAGATGTCTACTAATTGATCAGCGGTTCTGACGAAATGGATTTTTCTACGTTACCATCTTCCACATGATATTTGATGAAGTGATATCGCAGTGCTATATGCTTTGTCTTTGAGTTTTGCACTGGGTTATGAAAAATCGTAATTGTACTTTTTGAGTTACAATATAGTGGGATTTTCTTCATGTTCAACCCATAGTCTCTAAGCTGACTTTGTATCCAAACGACCTGAGATGTGCATGATGCTGCAGCTATATATTCTTCTTGAGCTGTGGAGAGAGAAACACTAGTTTGTTCCTTTGAATGCCAACTTACTAATTTGCCATCTAGATATTGCCATCCTCCAGTAGTGCTCTTACGATCCAATCCACAACCCCCTAGGTCAGCATCTGAGAATGCTTGGACAAAGAATCCTGAGTTGGCTGGATACCATAGACCGAGAGAGGAGGTTCGCTTCAGATAGCGAAATATGTTCTTCACTGCCATCATGTGAGGTTCGCGTGGGTTAGCTTGGAATCGGGAATAATAGCAGACTGAGAACATGATGTCTGGCATGCTGGCTGTGAGATACATCAGTGACCCAATCATTTGACGATAAAGCGTCATGTCGGCAGGTGGTTTCTCCAACAATGGTGTAAGCTTAGTTCCAAATACCATAGGAACTTTCACCTTTGAGTCTCTCATCATGCCAAACTTGCCAAGCAATGTCTTTGTGTATGCCTCCTAATTGATAAAAACGCCTTCGGGTCCCTGTCTAATATTGAAGCAAAGGAAAAAGTTAATTGGACCCATTAAGGTCATCTCAAATTTAGTTCCATCAACTTCCTGAATTCAGCTGTTAGGTTGGGATTCATGGAGCCAAAGATGATGTCATCAACATAAATTCGGACAATCATAAAGTGGTTACCTTCTTTCTTACGAAAGAAGGTTGGGTCAACCGAACCTTATTTAAATTTGGACATTTTCAAGAATCGAGTAAGGGTTTCATACCATGCTTTGGGAGCTTGCTTCAGGCCATATACTGTTTTGTCCAGAATGTAGCAGTGGTCTGGATACTTCTCATTCACGAAGCCTGGCGGTTGCTCTACGTACACCGTTTCTTCTAGTTCTCCATTGAGAAAGACACACTTCACGTGCATTTGATAGACTTCAAAATTCTTGTGTGCAACATAGGCAAGAAAGATTCGAACTGACTCTAATCTTACAACGGGAGCGAAGGTCTCTTCATAATATGTACCTTCTTCTTGACAGTATATTTTCACAACCAACGAGCCTTGTTGCGAATCACATTCCCTTCCTTGTCCATCTTATTCCTAAATACCCATTTGAGACCGACAAGCGAAGCATCCTTTGGAGTTGGAATTAGTCTCCATACTTTGATTCTTTCAAACTCGTTCAGTTCATCTTGCATGGCTTGAACCCAATCAGAATGATCAAGAGCTGTATTCACCGTCTTCGGTTCAACTTTGGAGACAAAGGAGTTGAACATACAAAACTCTACTTGAGAGATTAGTGCAACTTGCTTCGCTTTCAGCTGTGATCGTGTTAAGACCTTTTCAGAAGATTTTCCAATGATTTGACTTTGAGGATGATCTTTGGTCCATCTGATAAGTGGAGGGTAATTTGGATCACAAGAGGGATACAGTTCTGCATTAATTTCTTCTTCAAGTTCTGATTGTGTATAATCATCATTAGCATTTGTATTCTCCCCCCGAATGATGACACGGGTTCAACTTCTGGATCAGAACACTCCCCTTCGTTTGGAATTTCAGTTGGACTTGATGATGATGTTGATGGAGTCTCCCCCTGGAATGATGAATCTTGATTATTTGGAAGAGAAGAACTCTCCTCCTGGATATAAGGACAATCATCGGACGGTTCACTTGAGTCTGGCTTTGCAGTTGCCTTCGGTTGTTCATCTGTCATCTTCTTTGCAGCGTCGTCAATAATTTTCTTCATATTGATGACTTGGTTATCTAAAGCTTTGGATTCATAATCAATGGCCTTCTCTAGTTCATCAAAAAGTAGCATGTATTGGTCGAAAAGATTTGAAATCAGCACCGTAACTTGACCAGACTTTAGAAAGATTTCTGGCATTGCATCTTCAGTTTTCTTCAACTTCTTGACATAGTTGTCGTCGAAAGTGAGATAGTATGTTTCTTCAATCTTCTTTGAACGTTTGTTCAGAACTCTATACGCCTTTGAGTTCAAGGAGTAGCCCAAAAAGATCCCTTCATCGGCCTTAGCATCAAACTTGTTTCGGTTCTCCTTTGAGTTGAAGATGAAGCATCTTGAACTAAACACGTGAAAGAACTTCACATTAGGCTTGTGGTTGTTCAATATCTCATAAGAAGTGAGTGAGAAGTGCTTGTTCAGATACGATCTATTCTGCGTGTAGAAAGCAGCAGCAATAGCATCAACCCAGATATACAATGGTAAAGAAACGAAGTTCAACATAGTTCGGGCAGCTTCACACAATGAACGGTTTCCCCTTTCAACGATTCCATTCCTTTGTGGAGTATATGGAGTAGAAAAATCGTGAGTCGTTCCCTTTTCAGCTAGAAAGTCTTCAAAATCCTTGTTCTTGAATTCCAAGCCATTGTCGCTTCTCACATTGCAAACCACTTTTCACAGTTGAACCTCTACTTGACTTATAAAGAGTTTGAGCTTGGGAGTGGCCTCTGATTTTTGTATCAAGAAAAATACCCATGTGAAGCGAGAGAAATCATCTACGATAACAAGGATATAGTTATTTCCACCAATGCTTTCGATAGACGAAGGATGACTCTGTCGACTTTACTTTCCCATTTCAAAAGCTACATATAGATGTTCTTTGTCAAATTTGAGAACTGGAAGACCTCGAACGTGATCTCCAAGCACCATCTTGTTGATATCTTTGAAATTGAGATGTGAGAGCCTTCGATGCCATAACCAACTTTCGTCTGAGTGTGCCTTTATTAGCAGGCAAACAGCTGGTTTCCTTCGAATTGGATTGAGATTTAGAGGGTACATTTCTCCCTTTCTCTTCGACTTCAACAGAATATTATTTGACTTCTTTTCCACAATCTCTGAGCCTTCGTCATCAAAGGAGACCTTCAATCTGGTGCCAACCACCAACTGTGAGACACTGATGAGGTCGTGCTGCAACCCGTCAACATATGCAACCTTTCTGATTGATAAGTCACCGTTTGCAATCTTACCATATCCTTTGATTGTTCTAAATGAATGATTGCCATATTTCACCGTTCCACCATCCTTGAGAGACCGAAACTCCGTCAGTTCTTCCCTTCTTCCTGTCATGTGACGCAAGCAGCCACTATCAATGTACCATTCTTCGTTGAACTGCTCGTCATGAATAACCTGCAAAATATCAAGCAAATTTAGGAATCCAAAGTTTCTTGGGTCCTTGTGAGCCTTTTACATGATAGGGAATAGTAAGAGAAACATCACTAGATAAGTTCGTTTTGTAAGTTTTGTTTCATCTTTTTTTTTTTATGGTAAAAACTTTAATCTTATTTGACTTGGACTCATTTGATTTAGACGAAGGATTTGTGGTTTTGACGTTTGCATGCTTTTGGATCTCTATCTGGCGTCTATCGTCTTTTGGAAAGAGCTTTCCTATCCCCATTGAATCTTTAGAAGAATGAGAATGAGAATAAGAATGAGGTTTAGAAGCAAGATTAGATCGTTGATTACTGATCTTCCTTGGTTGAGAATGAAAACAGTATTCCCTTTGGTTCTTCATCCAAATGGATTTGGCACCAAATCCATCCTTTTGGTTACTTACATGTGGAGGACCGAAACCTTTCTTTTGGGTGCTTACATGCTGAGGACCGAAACCTTTGTTTCGATTGTTATTGCCACGGGGATCGAAGTTACCATTTCGGTTGTGGAACACATCATGCCCCAAACTCTCCTTTCGGTTGGCTCTTGGTTCTCCTCGTGACTTATTTGTCTATTCATACCTAACGTAATGAGGATTCTGGGATCGCCAAAACTGTTTTCTTTCTAAGAGATTCTTCTTGTATCTCAGGTTACGTTGGTGCTTTTGTTCTGCCACCTGTTTTGGATTTTTGTGAATATTGGCCTTTTTCTTGGGTACTTGAGCATGACTTTCGCTCTTTGACGAACTTGTCTCATTAGATGCCATTACTGGTTCGCCTGAAGATGTTTTGGTACCACTTGTACTTGGCAGATCATATCGTGTAGGTTCATTAAGTGGTTTTTCCACATACCTACTCTTCACTCTCCATGATGTTTTCTGAGACATACCTTCTATTTCATCGACGTTATCTATCGGTGCTGACCCGAAAAACTCAACACACCTATTATCATTATCTTCTTCTACTAATGTTGTCAGTTCGACTGTATTTTGTGGTGTAACTCCTTGAACTGTGTAAACTTGATTTGCAGTGGTTTGACCATTTTGATACACAACAACTTTTTCTTTGAGGACTTTAGTCTTGTCGATCGATGAGCGAGCGAACTCAATAGAGTTTTCAGAAATGAGATTTTTACTTGTTTCGGGTTCACTCTTGACTAATTCAGAACAGTCCACCACATCCTCTACAAATATTTCACTCATGTCATCATCTTCATTAAGTTCAGATGCATTTTCAACATCAATTTTATTTTCTGAACTTAATTTGGCATTCAACAAGTCAAATTTTTGTACCGTTTCGGTTCTCTGTTTCAGTTTATCATTTTCATCCAACAGTTTTTTGAGCATTTCCTTATGGTCTTTTGACTTTATCTAGGACTCTATTTTGTCAAGATCAATTTTTTAGGTAGGAGATATTTCATCAGAAGATACAACATTTTCACAGTTGTAAGCTTCGGCATCGACTTCATCCTCCTTTAATTCAAGGAAGGGTAAAATCATGCGATGTATCCTCTTTCCTCTTTCACAATCGAGATGTGGCTGAGTGATATTAGAATATAATCTCTTAGCAATCAAACAAAAAACATTTCTTTTTTTTTAAAAGCTTAAGATTGTCTCGTTTCAAATAGATAAATTCATCCCTAGACCTAATTAATTCCTTCTCCTTCTGCTCAATCCAGATTCTCCTTTCCTCACTCTTCGACGAAACCCTGCTAATTTGCTCAGTCGAGTTAGAGTTTGTGACACGAGTTTGGGTAAGACTACTACTTAAACTAGAAAATTTAGATTTTAGTCCATTTAGTTCCTTTTCATAGTTTGCAATAGGAATTTTCAGAGAAATGAGAATATATTGTACCTTCTTGATCAACTCATCACATTCGTCGATCTGTGCACTGACACGTTTCGCGGTGAAACATCTGTCCTCTCGCTCATTCTCATCATTCAGTGCACCATCTGTTGTGTATCCTTGCATCTGAGACACACCCTCCATCACCATCAAACATCTTCCCTCAACCTTTTATTCTTTCACCAGCAGAGCCTTGCCATGAGTGGGCTTTCTTACTTCTTCATCCTCTGAATCTGTGGACCACACCTGCACTCCACCAAATTCATCATTATCACTTATATCCTGCACAATCAAAGCATGCATGGTGTTATTGTTAGCTGTTGATTTCTTTTTCTTGATCTCCTCCAATCGTCTCAGGAGGTTCACTTCCTCATCGTCTTTATCAACTCTTTCAGACTTCTTCTTTAGCATGTAGTCTTTGGCAAAGTGATTCTTTCATCCACAATAATGACAACCAAAGCCCGAGTCACCACCAATCTTTGTTTCCTTCTTAGATTCTTCAGACTTTGAACCCATCTTCAGTTCCTCCTTCACTTTTTTGGCACTATAACTTCCCTGCCAGTTTCGGTTCTTGTTGGCGGGGAACTTCCTTTTGATAAACTTTCTTGGATTGGAAACCATCAGGGAATAACCTTCAGCAGTTAGATCATAGTCAGCAAGATCTAATTCTTCTTCTCCTTCAAGGACACTCTTTCCTTTGGAGATAAGAGCTAACGAACCCAAGCTAGAAACCACATTTATTTCCTTTCACACCGCACTTTCATGGGACTTCAGTATTCCCACCAGTTTCGCCAGAGAATAGGATTTGAATTGTTCGTGTGTCTTCATTATAGACACAACTGCCATCCATTCGGGTCTGAGACCATTCATGAAGGTAACCTTCTGCTCAATAACCATCCTTTCGATCCCATGTTTTATCATGTTACTGAGGATGATTAAATCGATCAAAAGCCTGAATAAGTTTCTCTTCAGGCTTCTGTTTGAAATCACCATATTCAGAAAGCAACAAAGTTTGAATCAAATGTTCCAGATCTTCATCATTGGAATACAATTCCTTTAACCTATCCCATATCTCTTTCGCTATAGCACACAAACTCACCAATCGAAACCTGTCCGATTGTAAAGAAAACCTAATCATTCTTAAGGCTTTAATGTTGCACTGAAACTTCTCTTTCTCGTGTTCAGGAATGTCTTTCACATAATTCATGAGCTGATTGTACTCCTTTTGAGTTTTGATAATTTTTGAAGTGCTTGAGTGAGCAAACGGACCAACTATGATTGCTTCCCAAATCAAATACGCATTATCTTCTGAACCGATTACAAAATCTTCGAAGTGGTGCGTCCAGACTTCATAATCCTGAGTATATAGGATTGGAATCCTTGTTGTTGACCCAATACCATTGGAGATATTGATTGGATTGGATTGCAAATCATCCATAGACATTGTGATGATGTTTGATCGATAACCTGTTTAAGATCAGACTTGTAATTTATTGTTAGGGCAAGATCAAAAAATAATGAGATACACGAATTAGGATTGACGGCTCAATTAATATTAATCAATGCGGAAAACCTTAATAACCTCTTTGACAGAAGAGATGTGTATGAATTACATAGCCTCCTACTTTGATACCAAATGATGAGATAAAATCTCTAGAGCATTTAGATCTTTCACTGGTAAATCAATGAAGAACAAACAATAAAATCAAACAAGACAATGAACACAATATAGAATAAATATAATGCTTATGATTCAAACGTAGTCACGCCTCAACAGAGCTCGATTAAGAACTTCCACTGTAGAGGGGAGCTAGGGTTTACAATACTATAATGTGAATAAAAAAGTGTTAATAACAAAGGATGCATGCATGCACCTTAAATACTAATACCCTAGAATAAAATAAAGCATGGTTGGACAGGCCCAATCTAGTTACAAAACTGGGCCAAAAGGATCGAGTCCAAGACGTAACATTATGATCCCAACACTTCTTTGTAGGGACTAGATTAAGAATATGGGCGGCATTCTCTAAGGCATACCCCCAAAATGAGATTGGTAGCGTAGTTCAATTCATCATGGAGCGAACCATGTGTAACCATGTTCGATTATGCCTCTCAGCCACACCATTATGTAATGGTATCCTGGGAGGTGTCAATTGTGAGACAATATCACATTTCTTAAGATAGTCAAGGAACTATGTACTAAGATACTCACCACCTCGATCGGATCGAAGCATCTTAATGTTGCTGCCCAGCTGATTCTCCACTTCCTCTTTAAACTCCTTGAACTTTTCAAATGTTTCTGACTTATGCTTGATTAAGTAGACATATCCATATCTACTATAATCATCAGTAAAAGTCACATGGAAGCGGTTAGCATCCCTTGTGGCGATTCTGAAGGTTCCATAGACATCAATATGTATGAGGTCCAACAAACCCTCACCCCTAGCACAAGTACCAGCAAAGGGTGACATTGTCATTTTCCCAAGCAAACAAGATTCACAACTATATTATCCGCCTTTAGGTCAAAGGACTCCAAGACTCCATCCTTTTGGAGTTAGCCTATGCATTTCTTGCTTGCATGTCCAAGACGACAATGCCATAATGATGGTTTATCCAAGTGAGTGGATGAATCAATACACAACACATTATTTCCTAGGTTATCAACAACCGACACAGTTTCATACACACTATCACAAGGCAATGTTTTAAAATAAAGAACATTATTAAAGAAAGCATTAATACCACCATATTCATTATCAAACGAAAAGGTAAACCCTTGTTTGTACAAACCATGAATGGAAATAATATTTCTCGCTATTTCAGACAAGTAACAACATTTATTCAAATCTAATGTTAACCCACTACTTAGAAACAAAGAATAAACTCCAATCTTGGTGACAGGTGAAGCATTCCTATTCCCCATGATTAAGTTTATCCTCCCATACTCCACATTCTCACTTCTTCTTAGTCCCTGCAAATCAAAACATATGTGAATACCACAACCAGTGTCAAGGACCCAAGGATTAGAATGGGGTGAGTTATTAGACAATATAGTGTAAATACTTGCATGGTTGGATTTTACTTTCCCACCCTTAACATCATGCAGGTACTTTGGGAAGTTTCGCTTCCAGTGCGACTTTTCATCGCAATAGAAGCATTCTGCCTCTTTAGGGTTGGAAGAAGGAGTGATAGAACCTCTTTTGGTTCGATTCGAAGAGGAGCCATAAAGGGACTTTCCCTTTTTACCCTTCGAAGGGATCTTCCTATTCTTCCCTTTAACATGCCCGATTTCAAAGACAGGAGCCGTGGTAGGAGTAGGAGTGGTAACAACCGATTTACTTTTAAGCCCACTTTCGGCAGTTTTCAAAAGTCCTTGAAGTTTGCTGAGTGTAACTTCCTCCTTGTTCATGTGATATGTCATTTAGAATTGATCATAACACGAAGGTAAGGTCTGCAGAATGATGTCAATTGGGAACTCCTCGGGAAAGTTCACATTCGATTTCAGCAAACGGTCCATGAATCTTTGCATTTTATACATGTGGCCTGTGATGGGTTCACCATCCTTCATTCGTGTTGTTATCATTGAGGAGACTATTTCATATCGCTCTTGAAGAGCACTCTGATGGTATATGTCCATCAAATCCTAGTGCACCTCAAAAGGATAGAAGTCCTCATAGGACTTTTGGAGCTCTGCTGTCATCGTGGCCAACATGATACATGCCACTTTGGTGGCATCTCTCTCATGAGTTCGGAATTCACTGATCTCCTCATGAGTAGCAGACAACTCATCAAGTTCCATAAGCTCCTTGTCGATGACATATTCCTTGTCCTTGTAACGAGTGACCATCCTAATGTTCCGGATCCAATCCATAAAATTGGAACCATCGATGATGACTCTCCCATAAAGGTTCATGAGATAGAAGGAGCCGGTAGGGTCTGAGCCAGAAGCAACATTGTTGGAAGATATTTGAAAAGAAAGGACAAGTTTATATTAGATATAAAGATAGCCCTTAATAAGACCCCCAAATGTAATATTAAGGCTAGGACCCAACACAATGTTTTATAACATAAAAGAGTGATGCCGTAATCCAAGCTATAAAATATTTGAAGGTAGGTGAATGACAATTCACCAATTTCCACCATCAAAAACAAAATAAATTATTAGGTTTTAATTGGTTTTGAAACTCCTAGATTCTTTTGAGATTCATTGAACTTTTCAATGGCATGTTTCAATCTCGAATGTGCCCTTCAAGTTTTGTGACTGGGATGACGAGGATCACAGAACAAGGTGTGAATTAACCATGCAAATTACTTGGTACTCTTAATGTTTATCACCTAACGGATGTGCTGGTTAACGACATGCGCTCCACCGATCTATGATGAACTTAAGCCACCCTTTGCCTACCTTGTTAAGTCCAGGTTAGTATGCCGGTTAACCACACATGCTCCACTCACGACTTAAGCAAAGTGTAAAGTGTAATTTCATGGGTTAGCACAATATTCACATTTCCCTAAAGTAACTAAGATTGGGAATTTATAAAAACATTTAGTTACTTTATAACCATCATAATTTTAATGAGGATTAAAGTCATTGTCCTACCAGTTCGGCTAACGACCCTCCACCAGTCAAGGAAGCGGTGGGTGAGAGTGGACACCCATTAATCTACCATTTTATAGGCAACAACCTTATACCCCCCTTATAGACCGACTTCGTGAATGAGGCCTACTAACGGTAAAACAACTTGATGTTATATATATATATATATATATATATATATATATATATATATATGTATATATATATATATATATATATATATATATATATACATTATTAACTTATAATATTATAAAGTATAAGGGTTGAATTTTAAGTTTTAAAATTCTCGGGGTTGGAACTAAAGTTTTTTTAAAGTGACTTTACATGTTCCAAAACTTGAGGGCAAGTTTTGTAACATTCAAAACTTTTCAACTTATGAGTTATTGGTTTATTAAAATGAAGACTCTTCATTTTCATGTAACTTATGTGTTCTTTAATGGACTTTAAAAGAAAGACTTTTGGTAATCCATAACTTGAGGAAAAATTATAGATTCCATTAAAACACATCAAGATCAAGAATTAAACTAACAAACTATTTGCAAATAATTCTTATGATCTTATAAACTCATAAGTGTATGAACATTCATATCAACAATTTCAAGAATCATAAACAACATATAGAAAACTTTAAATTTTGATAATAGCCATTGTAAATGGATTAGCATAACCATTACACCATCTAGAACAAGTTTTATAAGACCAAAACAGTTTAGGGTAATGTTTCTAGTCCATTTCCAACAACAAAACTCGAAAAACTGTATTTAGGGCCTCCTACTCGTCGAGTGCAAGAACCTACTCGACGAGTAGGATGAAATAGCACATGGACTCGCCGAGTCCCCCCATGGACTCGGTGAGTTCATTTAGAAAAATGCATAAATCTTGAGTTTTTTCAACAATTTGCATCAAGTATCAAGAAAACAAGCCTGGGCTCTGAAACCACTGAAGGGTTTTTGAGCATTCTAACACTACTACGGTGTACATGCAACCCTAGAATCCTTGGATCTATATTTTACTAAGATACATGCAATTTTGATTTTCCAAGGTTCTTAACCTAACTAGCATGGGATGGGGAACTTTGAAATATAAAAGCTAGTAGAAGAACATTCCTTTCTTGTTGCTTGGATTCCTTGAGAACCTTGTGAGCCTAGCACCTTAAATGTGATGCCTCGAATATTTCACACAACACCATAAATCTTGGAATAACCTTGAGAGAAGTATAATATCACTCAAACTCGGCTAGCCCTCTTGTTCTACACTTAGTGCCGGTTTTTCTAGCCATGGGTCCTTTTATAGTTTTGTCATATGTAGGGTTACAACATGTAAACCCTAATTGACATGGATTTTTATATTCCATGATCCATGGGTTTATAACCTCCATGGACTATCCATGGAGCACCTTATGGGTTTTAGGCCGATCCAATAAACCATGGATCATTAGCCCACTATAAAAGAATGGATGATTTGCACAATCAACCCCGTATATTTAATTAGTCTCCTTTTGATCACCAAATTAATTATAAATTAATTATTGATAAAAAAATAATTAAATAATATTATTAATATATCAGAACTTATAATATATTAATAAACCATAATTTTCCTTTCTGTCATTTAGTCTATCCAAGTGTTGCAATGCCATGCAACCCAAAATGGACCATGCTAACTGGGTTAAGTACATTCCAGAAATAGTTATGAACTTAGACACTTAATCCAACATGAGCCCATCATATCCTTTATATAGGGGACTCACCAACAATTAGGGTTTTCATTTTGGGTCGTACGTTCAGCGTACCCTCTGGTATGCCCGGCGTACTAGGTGGTCTCCGCCTCATATGCACGCATATGAGTACGCTGAGCGTACACTCTAGTACGCTCCGCGTACTCATTTACCACCTTTTTTCCAAAAAGGTCCAAAATGGACAAATGCTCAAAAGATCAAGGTTAACAGGGTATACCTGGACTTGGGAGGTTACACAGTGTCAAAAGCAGAGAATTAACAAATGTTGCATTTTTTGAAGGAAAGAAAGGATTAATGTGCTTCAACGAAAAATATTAAAATAACCATGGAATTCTTTTTCACTATTGCAAATAATTATGAGATAAAATAACAAACAATATTAAAAGGTGAAAAATATATAGTTTGTATAAAGCACAATAAAATTTTCACCTAGCAAATGATCTCTTATGCCGCACTCTAGCTTTGACACCAGACAAAAACATAAAGGTAACCAATCAAAGATAACGTGAATCCTAAAGTTTTGGATACTAAAATGGGAATTTAACGATGTATTTGGTTAACATGTGATACAGAAACAGAAACATAATGGAATCAAACCAAAGGGTATTAGGCGAATAGACTTCACTCACACGAAGATAAAAAGAAAATACCCCAATACCTCTTTTTCAAGCCAAGTAGTCTTTTCAGCCAATGCCTCACGGTACTTCCTCTCCATAGATGCCTCGTCCAATAATCTGACCTCCTTACCCCTTGTCCCACAAAATTCAAAACTTTTTGTTAACTTATGTATCAGGAAATAAATGTCAATTTAGAAGAAAGACCAAAAGTAGATTTTCTATCAACTTTTACAAACCTAAAAAACTTTTGCATCATATTGATTTGATATATAGAGATGTTCTTTCGACCCTGTAATAAAAAAAAACCCAAAAAATTGCCTTAATTGGCATCAAGTAATCAATTTACTTCAATATCAACCATACATATGCAAATTCAAGGAGTTAGAGGGACAAACCCATTGTCAGCGATGATCAGGTCTTTAAGAAGCATACAAAGAGAGGAGGCCATGAGTTCAGGACTTGAATTTCTCCATTTTCATATCGACGATAAAACAATATCAAAATCAAAACATGAAGGAGAGAGATGAATCATAAAAGATTGGTCGAGATGATGAGATTGGAAAAAATTAACAGGTAAATGTGGATAACGATGGAGGTGTTGCTGAACCGATTTATTGTGATGTTGTTTGTTAGGTACCTTAGTTTTTCTTATAACGGAAGGATTCGATTATCGAGCGTATTTTAGTTTGATCTGATGACAGTGGATGTGATTTTGAAAATTTCTTCAGTAATGGTGACGCCTCTTATTTTGGCTTCGTCTTCTTCCTAAAAGATGCAGTTGTAAGAAAGGTCGGAACTTGATATTTTTGTGTGTACGGAGTGGAGGAGTTTGTGTTTGCATTTGTGATGATCGGAGGAACGGTTTGAGAGGAGGACCGGCGTAACATGATTTAGGGTTTGTCGATAAAAACAACTAATTTAGGGTTTTTGTGAGTTAGAGTGTAGGTGCATTTTCCAATATAAAAAAAACAATGAGTATCTATATTGGATAATAAGTTGTACATGAGGGAGGAGCCAGCCGGTACGGTGCTTTGGCTATCAGAGCCGCACCTGGAACCAAATCCATCCTAAACTCCACCTGGAGGATAATCCTATCATCCATAATCTCAACATCTGGAGGATAATCCAGCTCCCTCAAAGCTCCATCAAATCTATTTCTAAGCTCAAGAGATACAAAAGATCGGGTGGCACCCAAATCAAATAATACTAGAGTAGAGATATCGTTCACAAGGAACGATCCAAAAATAAAACAATAAACATAAGCAACAATTCAATATAATTAAAGAGATAAGGAGAAGATACATACTCATCACAACATCAAGAGTTGCACGTGCCTCCCCTGTCTTCAGCTGGAAAGCTCTACTCTTCACTGCAGGCGCATCTGCCCAGCCTTGACGGCCATCAGTAATCCTCAAAGTCGTAGGAGCGGGTGTTGACACCGGTTCTCCTGTAACCAAACTCGGACATTTGCACTTCTTGTGTCCCCTCTGATTGCAATCAAAGAAAATCTAATCTTATCCTTGGATGGTGGTAGTAGTACAATCCTTGCTATAATGACTACTCCGACTACACTTGAAGCAGCCAGAACCACCACCACTACCACTCCTGCCCAAACCCTCACGCGTTGTGTCGCATTTGCCATAGCGGCTATAGACCTGATGGCCCTTCAATATTGAATTCGATACCTTGGGCCTCTTTCCCAAACCCCTACTATGTGAACCTCATATGGCTTCCTCTTCCTCTCCATCTCAAAATCTATCTCCCTCTACGTGGCTCGCTAATTCATATCCTCCAACATCTTGAAGCTGGATTGGCTCACAAACGGTTGAATGTTGCTCCTCAACATCTCATGATATCGGGCCTTCTTCATCTCCTCGTCGTCACATACCGAGGAAGAAGAAGTTCCCTCTCCCTGAACATCGCGGTGATCTCAGCCACCGTCTTCGTAGTCTAGCAGAAATCCTGGAACTCCCGCGCCAGCTGCTGCACCTCAATAACTAGCGAAAACTATGCTCAAAACCTGGTCGAAAAATCATCCAGGGTCATCTCATTATACATCATCATCACCCAAAGCATGACTAACCTCCTCCCATCAGTCTCGTGCCCTATCCTTCAAATGTTAGGAAGCAAATCTGACCTTGTCCCCATCGGGACAACAACTGGTGCGGAAAGAGTTAGCAATATCTGCTAACAATTGCCTGCTCGCAATGGGGTCCTTCGCCCCATGATAATTTGGAGCCCCACAAGCCTAGAACTCCCTGAACGTCAAAGAATGCGTCCCCATCATAACTAGCATCTCAATGCGAAAGGCACTCATCCGCTCATGAAGTAATTCATGATACCCTCCATGACCGAGCCAAAGATCACAAGAGTCTGGTCAAGAATGCAACGAGTAATCTATGACGAGAGAAACTCCCTATTCTGCTCATCGAGCTGCCCAAATTTAGATCTTCAGCCTGAACCCAACCCAGCACCAGGAATACCAACTGGACTGCTCTGCAATACCACCATACTAAAAATAGACCACAAAAACTATCAGAATACGTATCAAAATATACTGGGGAATCACAACCCTACAAGCTTCCTAATTTTATCGCAACCCTCCTTGAATCGACTATGAATCTTCTACTAGGAGTAGTACGGTCCTATACTACCTTCCACATCTATCAGTACTTTCCTTAGTAATTGCTTTTACCCAACCAGGTTAGTCTAACTCCATCTAACTACCGCTCCTAGATAAGGCTCCCAACACTAGATCTCCTCCTAGGTTTTCCTAAGGCAACTCCATACCACTCACTACCATCAGGTGCAGAAGGAATTCCCGCTATCTCCTCTAACTAATTCGTGTTTACCATCACATATCACTAAATCTTGATAATTCTTTGAATGAGAGGTCTCACACTACAACAGTTGGACTCAAACAAGATTTGTGCAATAGAGTTAAAACCTAACCTTCTTAAACTATTTAGTTCCCATTATATGTAACTTAGCATTTTTGTTTACTCCTAAAAGCACAAATCAAGCATCATTCAAGCATCAAGTATCATAACGAAGCATAACCTAATCAGGCAATCCTGTCACTAACTGATCAGTACTAGCATGCAAGTCTACAAACTTATACAATAGGAATACAAAGGCATCTCTCCTAGCATTCTATCATGCAAAACCTGAGCATATCCTTAGCCATAAGTAGCAAGTGATTCACAAATTCAAGCATATCAAATAACATATATGGGTAATTTGGGAAAACTTACTTGAGCTCGTTCGATTGCATGCACCACACCCTTCATCTCTTTTTTGAAATCATTTTTATAAAACTTTTTTTCTATTGAAAATTCTACTAAGTCCCTAATTTGAGTTCAGAGACACCCAAGAGTGTGCCCAAATCCCTCAAACCAATGTTCTGATCCCAAAAATTTCATTTTTAAAATAGATAAAGTAGTATTTTCAAATATTATCCATACATATCAACAAAGCAAATGTATCAAATGTCATAAAAATCAGAATAATATATTATATGTGGAATCCCAATGGTTTGTGTGATGCAGTTAACCCGAGCTCTTCCCATTGCAACTGAAAGTACCTAAAACATAAAATCAAAACAATAAGCACAAAGCTTAGTGAGTTCTACAAATTACCCCATACCATACATAATAAATCACATATTGGGCCCCCACCCGACATTGGGCCTTGCCCGGCATCGGGCCCCGCCCAACATCGAACCCCGCTCGGTTTACATATCTATTATACTCAGGCCTCGCCTATCACTAGGCCTCGCCCAATATACACATACAATCAATATAACATAATCATGATAACACATATAATGATCATAATACTAGCATATGTTCTAGTCCTCAAGCCTCGCCTAGCATCGAGCCCCGCCCGGTATACATAGCAACAAATAACACATGCAAGGGTCACGCAGACTCCTAGCATCCTAACATAAACAAGAAGGTTCGGCATTGATGCATTCGACCCGCTAAACCAAGTGAGTAAACTCACCTCAAATGTTGAATCTCATAGAAATAAATCCCTAACTGCTACCCTGATGACTCTGATGGATTTTATGCATAAGAACAATCCTATGTGCTCATACAAACCCTAATGCTTGGATCTAGGTTTCTCTATTGTACATGCTTTGGATCCAAGACTAACAAACTTAGATCTAACATATTATAAACTGAATTAGGGTTTAGAGAATTACCTTTGATTGTTATATAGCAATAACAATCAATTCCTTGCTTGAATTGGCCTTAGAAAGCTTAGTGCCTCAAGTGCTGCACCTCTAATGGAGTCACAAACACCATATACAACTTGGATGAAGAGGAGAAGAAGAGAGGCTGCCCAAAAACGGCTGGAAACCCTAATGGAAGACTTGTCCACGTTTTTGGGGCATAGGGGCCCTTTATATACATGTAGGCTATTAGGGTTTACAACTAGGAAACCCTAATTTGACTGCTTAGGCCCTAAGCAGCCCATGGACTCCTTAAACATATCCCTTGGACGATTTCTAATGGGCTTCCCATAGAATTCGTCCAACCTATATATTATTAGGTGATCCATAGCCCAATTATAATTATCTTATAATTACAACTTCAGTCCCCTAAGTTTAATTAATCTCTTTTAGCCACAAAATTAATTATCAATTAATTCTTGACTAATATGAATTAAACAATATGATTTATCCTTTAATATATTATTCTCATAATATATTAATAAATCATATTTAAACCTTTCTCTCCTTAAATCATCCTACATATTGCTATGGTGAAGGCAACCCAAAAGGACCATGCTCATAATCGGATCAAGTACATACCAAAATAGTTATGGACTTAGACACTAATCCAACAGTCTCCCACTTGGATAAGTCTAATAACTATTTTCCGTACGACTTCAGAACCTGATCAGCAATCGTAGCTTTCAAAAGCCGCTGTCAACTCTGATCTTATCAGATAGCGTGTCCTCTAGATAAGGGATTATATATTCCTCCATTCTCAAGATATCGTATAGACATAAGACATGAATTTCAATCATTCTCTCTATACTATTTCCCGACTTCCGATTTATGACGAATGACAACAGACTACAATTGAACACATCAACTTAGTCTCGGCTTGGCCAAGCGCTTAGGTGTCATCACTAAATCATCAAGAGGCCCAATGATATCGCTTTTATCCTACTTTGGGTAAAAGGAATGGATAAACTTTGACTCAAATGCTCGCTTGCATTTATTGATCGAGTCACACACAACAATAAGTTTTATAACACCAAGTTACTGGTGCGTTTACTTATTATCAATGTGTAACCGACCAACAAATAACAACTCACACGTCTTGGTTTCAAGAATATACAATATTATCGTCTCACTAATCACTTGTGATAAAACCATGAAGTGATCCAAGTGAGCGTGGGTTAAATCCAATACTTTAATCTTATCAAAGCACTCATGAACTCTGCAACAAACTTGTGCTATGTCTAAACACTTCGGACAATCTACAGACAGATTCATGACAGTCTTCCTTCATACTTACTCCCAACGTATGACCGACTGTGGATGTTTGAACAACCTAGTTATTCTGGAAGTCAAAACATGCAAATTGAAACATAACAATAATACTTAATCCTATATGGCCTCAAACTTGTGAGAGTAAATAAAACACTTCTATTTAACCACCATATTGATTACTCTTTATTATTGTTTACTGTTTCAGAAAATCAACTTATTACTCGAATTACAACAATAGCTATCCCATGCACAAAGCATGCACACTATGTTTCCTATGGTCCTTACTTTGTGAAATAGATCAATTGAAAAACCTTTTATTAATGATGCTCATTTCACAATTTCCCAATCCTTATCATTAGTGTAAGAACACAAGGTTCTTTGCTACTATTAGAAAATGATAGATTCTAACATTTTACGCAACGATCCTTTCGTAAAGTCATAGCACAAAAGTCACCAAGACTTGGCCAACGAAATTACAAAGTACTTTCTTAGAAATTGTTACTAGACAATTCCATAGACGTGAAGTCTCACATTCAAGGTACATTCCTTTGAATATCCTTCTTGCATAAAAGTTTCTAATCTAGGCATAGACTCTCAATATCCAACTCCCAATGTGGAAACGTTTCCACATTTGCCATATGACAACTCATTCTTAATAGAATCTTATCTATTCATAATAATGTCGATATGGTCCATCCAATACCATACTTCCAACTACTCACAAGCGACCAATCCTCAACGAACTTTGGATCGTCCTTTGATAGTTGTTCAATTATTTTAGTCAAAACCAATTCTAGTCCTTTTTCCCTCTTAATGCGCTAGACATTTGGAAAATTTTAGAATGGTAAAATATTATAGCATTTGCAATCGATCCTATACCCGAAGCATATGGGGCACGATGCATAATGTCTTACATAAAGATATTTTACCAATCTTTTGCCATAATATTTTATGTGTCATGTTCTCACAATTCGAACTATGAAGAGGGATGCCGTAATCATAATCGAATTTTAAGAACACAAAACGTATCCTTTGACTGAAAATATTAAAATTTCTCAATCTAAGCTTTAGATTTTAAAACGAAGTATAATATTCTCTCCCTTAATTATAGCAAAACAACTTTTCAACCCATGCAACTCTGCAAATGGAACCTTTGTTTTTCTATAATTAATATTGCTAACTTGCAATACTCGCCATAATAATCATACAAGCATAACATTTATGCTCCCACTATCCTGATGATTATCATATAAACATAACATTTATGCTCCCACTAGCTTTGACATGTATTCAGAAAACAAATGAACTTCCAAAAAACAATGCCAATTGAATTTCTGAAATTCATATTTCTAATACCAGATGCTTCGATAAGCCTACACCTTTGCCTAAGATAGCTCATATGTGTGTTTAAACAATTTGGAATTTATGTTACTAAGTTCCAAATGTTCAAACTAATTGCCAAATCTCACAATTCGAACTATGGAAAGGGATGCCGTAACCATAATCGAATGTGAGAATACAATTTTCACAATCGCTATCTTCTTAAAACCTCTCTTAGTGAAAGTATTTCCTCACAGTCATTTTCATGAAGGAGGGAATCTTATGACACTTAGATTTTATGGTGTATGAGCTCCTATCCATGTGAATTTGCCAAAACCAAGGTTTGCGACAAATCCAAACTCATATGGACTGAACTTTGTTAATCTTGATTTCTTGCCCTATGGTAACAAGAGTGCCCACCATGTCTTCCAAGTAGCTTAGTAACTTGTCCTTACATATCAATGTACTTTCCATCGACTAAGACTCTAGTATGCATTCAAATGAGAACTCATAGAACTCACATACGCAATTAACTTAATTGGAATGGCACAGAAAACAAGATAATGTCAGTGCGACAAGTTGTAAACCTCAAGTCGTGTGCTAGTGATGATCGATAAGGTTTATTCTTGATTTGTTCTTGAAACTTTTCAAGACCATTAAGACTCCCACTGACTCCTTGACATATAAGATTCTCTTGTCAAGAAACATTTCTTGACAAAGCAAATATTCAAGAGTTAGTGTAGTTCTTATCAAGACAAAACACTTCACACAATTGGTCCTAGTTGGTCTTTGTCTTATCCAAGATAGCACAACTTACCAATTTCAAATGTGCAAGAATAAGAAAACTTTTTCCAAATTTCACATTTGATGAGTGTTATAAACCTACTTAAGACTTTTCACTCAATGTCACAATCTTGACTTTAAGACTTGATATTGGAACGAAGTATGATTGACTTATTGATTTAACCATTTCTACAATTCTTGATTCCTCTTTTTAGACATGCAATTGCACTAAGACTCACTTAGAGGATCAATTGAGACATGGTTCTTAATCATTAAGACTTATCATAAAACACAATAAAAGGTACTCTCCCTTCTTCTTAGGATGGAGAAACTTTTATCTTTCTGCCTTCTTGATTCTTCTTATTGTTCTGCTATTGATTGAAACTATTTCAGTTAACTCAGAATTATACTCAATCTTATAAGTATAACCATATTTACTAAACTTTAGTAAATCATGACAAATATCTTTGTCACTCTTGTGGTAGACTTGATCAACGTACGACCTAGTGTACTCGATCTCCTAGTCCTTCAATTGACACTTTGCCAAAGAATTAGTCTAAGTTTCCCAAATGTGAAAGTTTTTCATTCATCATACAATACACATTGCATGATTCCAAGTTTCTGTCCACTTGAAACTTGGGCGATGAGAAACTCTCCCTATTTGGTAAATTTTTTGACATTTCCACAAATAACATAATTAAGAATCAAATCCATTTTGCTAATAATAGAAGTACACAAACATCAATTTTTCATATATTTCATTGCAAGGATAAACAAATAAGATAAAAACCAAAATTCATTTTATTGCGGAAAAAAATTTTTGTCCTTACAATGCAATTCAATTGAAAACTATGTTATTACATATTTCTTAACAATCTATTCTAACTCCAAGTAGTAGCTCAAGAATCCATTCTTCAAGTAATGCGATCGAAATCCATTTCTTCATGATTAGATTCAGCTCACTTCTTTTCTCAAGCTTCCTCTCTTTTCTTCGATCCTACAAAACATCAAAATGCAATCTTATCACATCATGTATTAAGAATCTAGAATAGGAACTTAAAAGAGTTAGATAATGGACTTAACCTAAAGTAGAGCCATACGTCTTGACTCTCCCATCTCTTAGATCTCTCAGGTAGTTAGGGCAGCTTCGTCTCCAATGCCCCTTCTCTTGGCAATAAAAGCAAATGGACTCCTTTGGCACAGCACATCAGATAATCACAGGCTTAGTTCTTTCTGGACTTCCAATGTTGCCAGTGTCCATTGAAGTTTGGGAGTTTGATTCACTAGACAAATTTGCTTGACCAGCACGCCAAATCATTGTTGATTCTGCAACTATAAGCAAATAGGTGAGATCAATTAGGGTCACGTCGTGGTCCATCATATAGTACTCTCTAACAAACTCACTATATGATTCAGAAAGTGACTGAAGAACCCAGTCAACAGCCAACTCACTTGAAATCTCGACACCCAACATGCTTAACCTATCAATGTGTGACTTCATCTCTAAGACGTGTGCACACACAGGTTTCCCATCTTCGTGTTTACTCGCCAAAAGGGCTTGAGTGAGCTTGAACTTTTCAAGCCTTTGAACTTGTGGGTCAGGGAGAACAATTGGAGGAGGTGGAGGAAGTGAAGCATGACTCTCATTTCCTTGATCATATCTCGGAACGTCATCTTCATTTGGAAAGCTTGTTCCAAAGGATTTTGGAAGACCATTGTAAGATGTAGACATCTACAAAACGGGAGAAAATTCAAGTTATGTTGATTAGAATTCTTGATGTAACACCCAAATGAAACATCAAGCTAGGATCCAACACAATACTCTACAACCTAGAAGAGGGATGTCGTAATCTAGTTGCAGAATATCTAAAGGTAGGTAAATGAGGATTTACCAATTTCCACCATGAAAAACGAAAAGGAAGTTTAAGTTTTAAATGAATTGAAACTCCTAGATCTTTTGAGATTCATTGAACTTTTCAATGGCATGTTTAATCTCGATTATGCCCTACTATTTGTGACTGGGATGCCGAGGATCACAAACAAGGTGTGAATAACCATACGAATCACGTGGTGCACCCAATGCTACAATCACCTAATCAATGTGCCGGTTAGCCACACACGCTCCATTGATCTATGATAAGCATCGAGCCACCCTCCGCCACCAATGTCATCCCCAAATTATTGTGCCGGTTAACCACACACGCTCCACTAACGTTTGACAAGGGTACGAAGTGTAATTCCATGGGTTAGCATGCAATTTCACATTTTGCCTAAAGTAACTATGATTTGGGAATTTGAAAAAGCATTTAGTTACTTTGTACTTCACTATACTTATAATGGAAGGTTTCTGTCCTATCCTACCCGTTCGGCTAACGACCCTCCACTAGTCAAGAGTGCGGTGGGTAAGAGTGGATACCCATTCAATCGCCATTTTATAGGCAATTTCCTTAAACACCCCTTATAGACCAGCTTCGTGAATGAGGCCTACTAACGGTAAGACTGACTGTTTACTCATACATATATATAATATTAGACTTTTAATGTTATATATAGTATAGGGTGTATTTTACACTTTTAAAATACTAGGTGGTTTAATTTAGTAAATTATACTTTTAATTTAATTAAATGTAAACCAAAAACTTTATGGGTTTATTAAATCACTTTTAACTATACACTTTACTTAATTAATAAAAACCATAAGGGAGTGACTTGAACTTTTCAAATTACTAGGGTTTTAGAATTTAGCATTTCAAAATTAAACTTTTAATCAAATTTAAAATTCCAAAACTTGAGGGCAAGTTTTGAAACATTTCAAAACATTAGGGTTTAAGTTATTTAAATTTCATAAACGAAACTTTTAAGTTCAAATTTAAACTATAAAACCTAAAGGTTGCAATTGAAACTTTTTCACATCGCAAGGATCAAATAACAAATAATATAAGTTAAACAATTAATTTATTCATTATCTATATTTGACCTAATCTTATTTTAGTCATTAGATAATTACCAAATAATTTGAAATAATCCATATTTATCATATAAACAACCAATATTTAAAAGATTTGAAATTATCTATTGTTTTGGCAAGGATAAACATATAATTAAGATAAAATTCGGATTTTAACTTCATAAAACAATTTAAGCATCAAATCCAAGTCAAAACAGCAGCTAAATCCCGAAATACCCTCTACCTGACGCACTGACTCGCCGAGTCAGACCTGGACTCGCCGAGTAGGGCCAACTCGCCGAGTCCAGATACTGACTCGCCGAGTTGAGTCGGGCAGAGGCAAAAAACTCGTTTTTCAGTAAATAATTCAACATAGCATCACATACAACAGAAACCAATCAAGTATCTGATACCACTGATGGATTTTATGCATAAGAACAATCCTATGTGCTCATACAAACCCTAATGCTTGGATCTAGGTTTCTCTATTGTACATGCTTTGGATCCAAGACTAACAAACTTAGATCTAACATATTATAAACTGAATTAGGGTTTAGAGAATTACCTTTGATTGTTATATAGCAATAACAATCAATTCCTTGCTTAAATTGGCCTTAGAAAGCTTAGTGCCTCAAGTGCTGCACCTCTAATGGAGTCACAAACACCATATACAACTTGGATGAAGAGGAGAAGAAGAGAGGCTGCCCAAAAACGGCTGGAAACCCTAATGGAAGACTTGTCCACGTTTTTGGGGCATAGGGGCCCTTTATATACATGTAGGCTATTAGGGTTTACAACTAGGAAACCCTAATTTGACTGCTTAGGCCCTAAGCAGCCCATGGACTCCTTAAACATATCCCTTGGACGATTTCTAATGGGCTTCCCATAGAATTCGTCCAACCTATATATTATTAGGTGATCCATAGCCCAATTATAATTATCTTATAATTACAACTTCAGTCCCCTAAGTTTAATTAATCTCTTTTAGCCACAAAATTAATTATCAATTAATTCTTGACTAATATTAATTAAACAATATGATTTCTCCTTTAATATATTATTCTCATAATATATTAATAAATCATATTTAAACCTTTCTCTCCTTAAATCATCCTACATATTGCTATGGTGAAGGCAACCCAAAAGGACCATGCTCATAATCGGATCAAGTACATACCAAAATAGTTATGGACTTAGACACTAATCCAACAGACTCATCGAGCTATCTACACAAAATAACACCCAATCATTACTTGGGTTCCAATCAATATCCAATACTCCACACTTGGGGTAAAATTATCATTTTACAAATGGTCTAATTTGATCCATGACTAAGGCCCAAAATCCACAATACAAATGGCCTAACAGAAAATAATCTTCCAAGGCCATCTTGTGGCCCACTTATGGCCTAATTTTTGAAATTGTGCCCAAACCCCTCTTATGGGCCTTACCATAAAGTCTAACAATTTCCTTAGTCCAAAAGCATGTTTTCAGATTGTCCACTAAGGCCTAAAGCAACTAAGTCCATAAAATGGCCCAAACTGAGGCCCAAATATGCAAAACCCATTCTGACTAAGTTCGTAGGGCGTAATCAGTTGTACGCTACGTGTACACACTTGATGGCTTGTACGCTGCACGTACAAACTTTTACGCCCAACGTACTCCTCTATTAAGTCAACTTTTTCCATTAAGCACTTAATGCTTAGCCCGAAGGTCTAAACCACGGATCTGAGTCCAAATCAATGCCTAGACCCATAAAGTCACTGACTTGGTGACTTTGCGTGCCCAAAATGAATCCAAACTCAAAATATAACATCCTACTTTCATGAACATGGCCTTAACTCATGCATGGATGGATCTACACCTTAAAAATGGAAACGTTATGACTCAATCACCAAAATAACACCAAGAGTAACAACTCTAAGCTTCATAAACGATATGAAATCATAAGATCTCATCAATGGGACGAAAAAGGTCTATAAACCCAAACCAAAAGAGATTTAAGCTAAGAAGCATCAATTAAAGACTTTATACCTCAAATGAGTGCCAAATGATGATGGAGTTTTAGATATATCAACCTTCTCTCCTCCAATGAAGCTTCAAGCATGAACACGTTTCTTCAAAGCACCAAAATACACCTCAAAATGGCCTTCTAAGCTCAAAAACGCACAAGTATGGAATTAGGGTTTGAGTGTCGGGCAAGGAGGAAAAGGAGGATGAGAAAATGAGGGTTTTAGGTCAATAAGGATGCTTAAACAATGGCCAACCCCAAAAATTAGGGTTTTCATTAAACCTCGCATGTGCACCGCATGTGCATCCGAAGTCCCAATTAATACCCTTACATGAGTAAGCTAAGCGTACCACTTGGTACACCTCGTGTACTCGCTTCACCACTTGTATGCTTAGCGTACCTTCTTGTACGCCCTGCGTATAATTCAAAGGTAAAAATTGGACAAATTTAATAATGCATGGTCAAAAGAGAAACTTACCAAGATTCAAGTGTTACAAGAAGGAGTCCACACACCAAAAACCTAACTTAATACACAACCCAAGGCATCATAATTCTTGCAGGGAAGGAAGAAAGGGACCAAAATCACAATTTTATGGTTCCTAATAGCCCGATAACAGCTAAGTTTTCCAACTTTATCCTTTAGGAGGGTCCAAATAACCAAGATCTAGTCTTTAAGTCTCAAAGGGACAAAAATACATATTTCTCAACTTAATCCATTATGTACATGTCTCCAACCATCATATCTGAATTAATATGATGTTTAGATTGATAAAGTTCCAACTTTATCCATAACAATGTCACAAACTTTCAAGATCTAAACCTGATGTACTAAAGTGACCCAAAAGTGACAAATATGATAAATAATAAGATCCATGAAACTAATGAGCAAGTTTGAAGCTTTTTATTCACAAAGGTCCAGAAATGACGTAATCTTGTTGGATCCCACCTTGTAATGGAGAAATAAACTCATAAATGATGCCAAGGATCAAAATAAGTGAGAGGAGGCTGGTGTTTTGAGTTAGAGGCTCATGATAGGAAGGACCCCCCAAGGGGTTAGAGACCTTAAGTAGGGCTCAAAACTATGAAAATAGCGTTTTTACTCTACGGAGGTATGCCCAGCGTACCTATAGTTACACCCATCGTAATGCCCCGAAAATGTGTTCCTTCAGCCTAATATATCCAACGTACTAGCTAGTGTACGCCCAACGTACTACCAGACTCCTTTTTTCCAGCTCTAACTTCAAACAACCATAACTTCTTCGTTTCAACTCCGTTTTCGATGTTCTTTATATCCACGTAAAGATATCGACGTCCTCTACAATTCTATCTTGATACTATGACCAAAAACATTTAAAACGGAAATCCTTAATTTATGCAAGAAGCCCAAAAGATAACCTTTCCCATTTTAACCCTCAATTTCGATCGAACAGTCCAATGTTTAAATCATTTTTTGAAATCATATACCTCAAATATAGTCTAAACTCCATACCGTTGAAGCACAAGGCCTCCATTTGATCCATTTAATGTGCATAATCCTGAAATAAGAACTTCTCAAAACAAGCAGCTACAATTATCCCCCACTTAAACTGGATTTCGTCCCCGAAATCCTTCTTGGCCAGGATCTCTAAATACAATGCCAACACGTTCCAAAAGCATCCTTTAACTAGTTTGAAATCAATGCGTCTTATAAACAAAACTCAAGAGACCACTCGAAAACCCATATATGCCAACAAACAACCCAAAACTTGAAATTACTCAACCACAACAACTTTCTTTCTCTCCCTAACTAAACATCCAACTTCCAGTGAGAACCACTCAAAGTGTAAACTCTCAAAACCACAACCACAAACCAATTCAATCAATATACTTCTCGGAACCAGGAAAACATCAGTCTAGACTTTAGACACGTTACCCTAGGTCTGGTGATCATCTATTATTCATACCAACCCCTAGTTCCCTAACTAGGAACACCACCAAATAACGCAGAAAGAAATACTCAAAACATGCGGATTGTGAATTTCCACCAATCCAAATTCAAAAGTTGTGCCCAAAAACCTTACATATACACTTGAATTCCTGAAAAGTCATCATGAACCCACTACTTCCATGAGCGTAATGATGGTCAATCCAAGAATATCGTGTTTCATCAAAATAACTCATTAGCTTCAGTGTACATCCACCTGAAAAAAAATCACTTGATACAATTTGAAGACTATAACACAAATAATAACCATGCCAATAATACTAACCCAACATTCTCATGTTACCTTACTCAGTCCACATATACCCCTCATGACCATAATCGAGGCAGTACCACAATGTATAACCCAAGGGGAGACACATAACGAACCCTGGATCTATTTCATTGTTTCTTCCTCACAACCTTACCCAAAGGGTGAAGTACCAATAAATCTAAGAAACTGAAAAACCTTAACCATTAACAAAAATATCCTCATGAACGACCAATACAAGATCCCTCATCTCAATTGAAACTGAACAAATCCCACTAATATATAACTAGCTCGATAAAACTTCGAAAATTATCCAAATTTGTTATTAAAACCCTAGTCAGATCAACCAAAATACCGATCCTGCCAACACGATGTGTCAAAATTAGATTCTACGCAGGTCCCAAACCACACCTGAAAAACTAAACAACATCGCTCTGATCTTCGAACTTCCAATAACTAAGGACAACTGCTAAACCCGAGCCCGCTATGAAAAACACTTCTGTAACCAAGAATTGTGGGTACCGATACCCAAAAACCAAAATGTATGATGTATAAATTTTAACGATGGGTTGTCACATCCATTGAACTTCAACAGATAAAGCTTGAAACTTTCGAAGAACCTCAACTATTGATGATGAAAGAAATGACCAAAGATCGAGTATTCATTGACAACTAATCCAATGACCCAATACACTAGTGAACAAAACCTATGTGAAACAACACTTACTAAACTCTGAACCCGATTTACCAATCACCAACTGCTCATCCTGGACTTTAGATAACAATTGATGTAACGGGCTAACAAATATCTCAAAAACCGATACTCAACCTAAGCTTCCAAAATGCCTCTTGATCTATTAAACGACATCCTAAAAGGAACCCCTACAATGAGCTCCTTGTCCAACAGCTTCATGCCAAGAAGACAACTCATGCATTCCTGAGCACATACAATTGATGGCAACTTGATTTGCATCCCCAAATTGACCAAATCCTAAGCCAAATTCTCACATACCCAAACCCTAGATCCGTATGACCCAACCTTCTGAAAGCATGTACTCTAACCAATTGATGATCCTCCAAGAAGAATACCCAGTTCTCCCCTACATACTGTTCGAACTACCACCAACTGACATTGCAACTAACGAATACTCAAACCGACTCAACCAGATACAAACCATCCCTGCCTCACAAAATATATAACACAATGCAAGATGATCTTCCAGATAAAGGCCAAATAAACTCAAAGATATCATGAATCTTAGATGGAGACCTTGGAAACCTCCCAATCATAACGGCCTCTAACCTCAAAAATCCGTTGTAGATGCACAAGCAAAATTATGACAGTCTATTCATAGTTCCAATACTTTATTTAGAAACAAATGGACCACTACCCACCTCGTCTATAAATCCCCAGAAAACAATTCATCATGAGAATTACTCATAAATATAAGAAGCATCATTCTCTTAGTCAGGATCCATCAAAGACAACAGAAGTTGTCGTTCCCAATTCACATCCTTGATCACTTGAAATAATTAATTAGCACCTGTCGTAACTAAATTCAAAGAAATCTGACCCTTGATCTCTTCTCAAGGAAACTATACAACAAGAATTCTCTTGTGCATTCCCATAATGCAAACTTTCCGCCGAAAACTAAAGCTATATAGCTCCGTGATGGGTTTACATCTCAAATATGAAAATCCCATGTCTGCTTTCTCTCTCTCTCTCTCTCTCTCTCCCTCTCTCTCTCTCTCTCTCTCTCTCTCTCTTTCTCCCTCTCTTCACTTTCTTTCAAACTCGAAAAGCAAGTGTTCAGCATCAGCCCTACCGGTTGATCTAAAATTAATTGGTGTTAGAAAGGACGCAAGCTTACCGATATAGCACATTCAGCCCTTCAGGACCAGGCATTCGATCGCGTCACTCCAGTTCATTGTGCGAGGACCTAGTCGTTGAATTTCTGACCCCCAAAAATCCCCCCTCAAAAATTTCTCCCTGAGAATCAAACCCTTACCACTGGATAAGCATATCATATGTATGGGTATTTTGGGAAAACTTACTTGAGCTCAGATGATTGCACGCATCGCACCCCTTTTTCTTAGAAAAACTTTTTAGAAAATCATTTTCTTATAAAATATTTATTTTTGAAATTCTTAGTTTGAGTTTAGACACACCCGAGAATGTGCTCGAACCCCTAAACCCAAGGATCTGATACCAACTAGTAACGTCCCAAAAATACCGACTAAAAATTTCATTTTAAACATTTTAAATCCATTCATTCATTATTCCAAAAGACGATCGGAGTCGAATTATTATAAAAACATTAGAGTAAATTGTAAGCATTTAGTGCGGAATAAAACTCTAGGGGATGCAGTGCGATCAAGCCAGGGATTTCTTTTTGGAAACGGAAATACCTGAAACCATAAACATAAAATTTAAGTATAAAGCATAATCAGTTCTCGAAAGTACCACACACCATACATATACATCATACATACATATCATAATAAAACATGTAACATGTCAATTTGACCCCTGAGTCCCTTCCGACTCTCTTAGTCTATTTCGAATCACTGAGTCCCTTTTGTCTCGATGAGTCCCTTCTGACTGTCTGAGTCCCTTCCGTATCCTTTGGTATCTTTCAACCGGTACATGTCTATTTCATCCCCTACAGCTAAGCCTAAAATCATACTATCAAGAGTCATAAGGATAGAAAGCATATACAGGCATATCAGTAAGTGTCACCAAGACCACTACTATCCTACAACAAAATCTAATGGGCCGATATTGGTGCCTTGGAACGACAAATATAGTGAGGAGACTCACCTCACAGTCTGAAAAAAATAGTTGCACCGATCACTGATCATGTAACACCTAAAAATGTGGTCCTAAAATTTCGTTTTTATAATAGATAATATAGTATTTTCAAATATCATCCATACAGCTCAACAAAATATACGCTTCATGTGTTGTCAAAATCAGAATAAATCTCAAATGTGGAATCCCCATGGTGTGTGCGGTGCAGTCAACTCGAATCCTTCCCATTGGAACTGGAAGTACCAGAAACACAAACTAAAATCTGTAAGCACAAAGATTAGTGAGTTAGCCAAGACACAGTATACCAAACATATCACATAACGGGACCCACCTAAGGAGATACTGGCCCCACCCACACTCGTATAATGGGCCCTACCTAAATGAGATGCGGGCCCCGCCCACACTCGCAATACGGTCCCCGACCAATGAGATACGGGCCCCGCCCAAATAAGCAACATATACAATCACATACAAGTATCACACAGACAACAAGTAAAACATCATAATCAGGAAGGGTCGGTCTTGGTGCCTTAGACCCATTAAACCCAGTGAGGTAAAACTCATGTCAAAAATATGAATGAAACGAGTGATCCCTGGCTACTGGTCTTATAGCTCCCCGAGCTATCAATTGACAAAAACAAATAATTAACATTTGGGATCTTCATCATTAACCAAAAATCATTGCATGGTGTAAAAAGACTATTTTAACATAACTTGGTCCAAGAATGAAACCCTAAATCACAATCCAATGGCCGAAAAGTTAAAGAATCCATCAAGGCCCAACATATGGCCCAATTTCCAATTGGTCCCAATCTCTTCACATGTGCCTTAGCCTAAGGCCCAATAATGCTTCACTGGCCCAAAGATTCGATTCCAGACGGCCCACTAAGACCCAAGACACAAAGTCATAGAAAGTAGCCGATCTGAGGCCCAAAAGACGCAAAGTCGAAATCCTTTGAGTACGTTGAGCGTACTCAACCGTACGCTAAGCGTACAGGCTACATGGCTTGTATATTGTGCGTACGAGCTTGTACGCTCATCGTACTCACCCATTAATCCATAAAAACAAAAGCACTTAAATCCTTAAGACGTAGGGTTCCAATCACAGATCTGAGTCATATGAACTTTCTTGACCCATAAAGTCGTAAACTTGGTGACTTTGCATGCCCCAAATGAACCAAATCTCGAAATATCAAAAACTACATCCATAAAATGAACCCAAACTCATGCATGGACAGTTCAAAGCCTCAAAGATTTCAACTTTATGACTCAAGGAGTAAATGAACACCAAGAGTAGCAACTCTAAGCTCCAGAAATGACAATAAATCACAAGATCTCATGTATGGGACCAAAAGGCCCAAAACTCATGCAAATAAGACCTAAGCATTAACATGGCAAGTTCTGAGCTTTATACCTCAAACGAGTGCCAACTGATGAAGATAACTCGGATCTTCAAGCTCAACTCCAAAAACTCTCCTTCACCAACTTCTTCTTCTTCTTTCCAAGGCACCAAACTACCAAAGATGCACTCCACAAGGTCAACAACACACTAAGATGATAAGGGGCTAATTTTAGGCTTTTTGGACCAGCGAGGTTGATAAGGGGCTGACCCATGGGACTTAATCACATTATATAGGGCTAGAACCCTAAAAATTAGTTTTTTTGGTCCTCACCACGTACACTAAGTGTACATGAAATGCCTCCGCTCTCCATAATAGATTAGTGTGCCCAACATAAACCAGGTTTAACCCCAATGTATGGCTTCAAAATGCCGTCTCAAATAAGGCCCAATACCACTAACCCACACAACTTGCATAATTAAACAATTAGATAAATGATGAAATAATTAAATAATACCATGGAATCATCAGGCGTTACAATTCTCCCCCAATTGGATCAGACTTTTTCCTCGAAGTCCGCTATCTGGAATAACTTGGGATAATGCTTCCTCATCTCCTCCTTAGGCTCCCACGTCCAGTTAGACCCGTTGTGGTGCAACCACTACACCTTTACCAACTCCACAATCTTATTCCTCAAGGTCTTCGTCTTCCGATCTAAAATTGCCACCGGTCTCCCAATCTAATTCAGGAGGTCATCGACCTTAATATCCTCTAAAGGTACAACTGCAGAATCATCCACAAAGCACGTCCGCAGATGAGAGACATGAAAAGTGCTATGAATTTGACTAAGCTCGGATGGAAGATCTAGAAGATAAGCTACCCAGCCCACTCGAGCGAAAACCCCGAAGGAACCAATATACATGGGGCCTATCTTGCCCCACTTCCTAAACAGGATGACACCTTTCCAAGGTGCACCTTCAGGAGAACCATATCTCTTACCTGGAACTCCATGTCTAATTGGTGCCTGTTGGCATAGCTCTTATACCGACTCTGAGCTGTCTAAAGCCTGCTCCAAACCTAGTGAATCAACTTAGTGATCTTGAGCACCACCTCGGTACTCCCTATGACTGCTGACCGACCTTGTAACAAAAAATTGTGGTCTTGCACTTCGTCCCATAGAGCATCTCAAAAGGAGTTCGATTAATGTTGGCATGATAATTGTTGTTATAAGAAAATTCTGCCAATGGAAGATACGTATCCCAACTCCCATCGAAATCCAACACGCACGCAACATGTCTTCAAGAGTCGGAATAGTCCGCTCAATATGGCCATCAGTCTGCGGATGAAATATAATACTGAAAAGGAGACGAGTGCCCATCTCATCATGAAATCGCTTCCAAAATCTGGAAGTAAATCGAACATCCCAGTCGGAAACCACTGATACCGAAACCCCATGACCTGCCACCACCTCCAGAACATAAATCTCGGCTAACATAAATCGAGATGAAATGCACGCTCTGGGTTAGCCGATCCACTATGACCCAAATAAAATCTACTCCGTGCATGGTCCTGGAAGCTTCGTGATAAAATCGATGGTGATTTCTTCCCATTTCCATATGGGAATCTCCAATGGTTTTATCTTGTCGTGAGGTCGCTAATGTTGGGCCTTAACTTTCTTGCAAGTCAAGCACCGCTCCACAAACCATGTTATAGCCTGCTTCATGCATGGCCACCAATAATCCAGGTGAAGATCCCTATACATATTCGTCGCCTCGGGATGAATGGAGAATCTCGACTTGTGAGCCTCCTCCATCAGAACTTGGCGCACACCTAACCCACAATCCGCTCACACTTTCGGTGCTCTTCCTTCATAGCCTCAACCTGTACTCCCAAATCTGCTCCAACAACGTAGTAATCAGTGTCATCCTCAAGCATATACCTTGGATCGGCGCCACGACCACCTTATGGCTGAGAGAATCGACCACCACATTGGCCTTCCCTGGGTGATACAGGGTCTCACAATTATAATCTATCACCACATTAAAGCATCGATGTTGCCTCATATTCAAATTCGGTTGATCCATCAAGTACCTCAGGCTCGTGTGATCCGTGTAAATGGTACACTGAACCCCATAGACGTAATGCAGCCAGATATTGAGTGCGAAAACCACAGCCCCCCAACTCTAAATCATGCTTTGGATATTTTGCCACATGAGGCTTTAGCTGCCTCGAACCCGTAAGCGATCATGCGGCCCCGTTGCATTAACATTGCACCCAAACCCGAGATCGAGGCATCACAATAAACTATAAAGTCATCAACACCTTATGGCAGGGTCAGAATCAAAACCTCACACAACCGTTGCCTAAGACTCTCAAAAGTTTCTTGTTGCTCAGGACCCTAGCAAAAAGTCACCGATGTCTTGGTCAGTCGGGTCAAGGGAACAACAATCTTGGTGAAATCCTGAATGAATCTCCAATAATAACTAGCCAAAACAAGAAAGATCAGAATCTCATATGGAGACCTCAGAACCTCCCACTGCATCATAACCACGATCTCGGCCGGATCAACCAGAATACCCATTTGGTTGACAGGGTGCCCTAGAAATTGCACCTCGCGCAACCAGAACTCGCACTTGGAGAAATTTGTAAAGAGTTGATGGGTTTTATGCATAAGAACATTCCCATGTGCTCATACAAACCCTAATGCTTGGATCTAGGTTTCTCTATTGAACATGCTTTGATTCCAAGACTTACAAACCCTAATCTAGCATAAAAATAACAAAACTAACATATATAATCAATCTAGATGTTTACCTCTTCAAATGTTGGCTTAGATCTTCTTCTCTTCTTCTCTTGAGCTTAGAGTAACAAATGCAACTCCTCTAATGGTTCACAAACCCCACAAGGAAGAACGTAATACGAGAGAAGGTTAGAGAAGCTAGAAATCGGCCTAGGGTTCTCTTAGAATCAAGTGGTAGCCGATTTCAATGCCCTAGGGGTCTTATTTATAGTTACAGGCTACTAGGGTTTCAGTCTAAACCCTAATGGACAACTTAGCCACCAAGCAGCCCAATGAACCTTCTGGAATAAGGCCTTGGACGAAAATATGATGGATACCCATCATAATTTCGTTCCCCCTTAAGTCCATTAGGTTTCCTTAACCCAAAACTCAACTATCATACATTTGACAGTTTATACCCCTTTATTCAATTAATCTCTTTTGGTCACCAAATTAATTCCTAATTAATTTATGACTAATACTAATTAAATAAATATGATTTCTCCTTTAATATATTACCTTGTCAAGTTTCTTTGGAGAAGGCAACCCAAAAGGACCATGCACAACCGGGTCAAGTACATACCAAATATAGTTACGGGCTTAGACACTATTCCAACATTCTCCCACTTGGATAAGTCTAGTAATTATATATCACGTACGACTTCAGAATCTGATTAGCAATCGTACCTCTTATACTTTGCTGTCAACTCTGATCAACTTGTCCTTTGGATAAGGGATCGTACAATCCTCTATTATGGATATCATGCTGACAATGCTTGTTGTCCAGCATTTGTTCCTTGATTTCTGATTTGTTCGACATAGAATTTAGTTGAACACATCAACTTTATTATGACCGGGCCCGGTACATAAGTCAAACCAAATCATCAAGTGGCCAAAGATATCACTCTTATTCTCATAGAATAAAAGGAACAGATTAACTTCGACTCATATGCATCTATTATTCACTAATTGAATCATGCACAACAATGTGTTTTATAACATCAATTTACTGATGCGTTTACATATCATCAATGCATAACCGACCAGCAAAGAACAATGATATCTCTAAGTTTTAAGACTATATGATATTATCGCTTTGCGATCACCACGAAGTGATACCAGCAAACTCGGGTTTATTCCAATGCTCAAATCATACTCATAAGCACTCATGAACTTTGCTATGTCCAAAACCTTTTAGACAATCTACAAACAATTCATGACAGTCTTCATTCATATCTACTTCCAAAATATGACTGACTGTGGACTGTTCGAATAATCCTATCATTCAGGAAGTCAAAACATGCAAAATGGAAACAATAGATAAATAACCAACACAAGATAGTAGTTTACTCATAAATAAAACAATTTTATTTATTCATCAAATGTTAAGTACAAACTATTTATTACACGTTTCCTATCTAATTCAAACTTATATCATCCTTTAGCCCAATGCTCCTAGGGTGCAGCAAGTGTTTGACCCCACTCAGTCCCTTCGTAAGGGGGTCTGCTGGGTTTTGTTCTAATTATACCCTCTTCACAATGAGGAGTCCATCTTCTACCCGATGTCTGATAAAGTGATATTTTCCGTCGATATGTTGAGATCTACCATGATCTCTCAGTTCCTTGGTTAAGGAAATCGCTCCTTCATTATCATAGAAAATTTCCATCGGCTCCTTTATGGATGGCACAACTCCAAGGTCTCCAATGAAGTTCTTCAACCATATAGCCTCCTTCGACGATTCGCTTGCTGCAATGTACTCTGATTCACACATTGAATCAGCTATGGTTTCCTGCTTGGCACTTTTCCAAGTCACTGCTCCTCCATTCAGGATAAAGACCCAGCCCGACTACGATTGGAAATTATCCCGATCCGTCTGAAAACTAGCGTCACTATACCCTCGTACCCTTAAGTCATCACTCCCACCGAGGACTAGAAACCATTCCTTGGTCCTCCAAATGTGCTTAAGAATATTCTTGACTGCAATCCAATGAGCTCTACGAGGGTTCCCTTGATATCTGCTGACCATGCTCAAAGCAAAGGCCACATCAGGGCGAGTACAAGTCATAACATACATGATAGAGCCTACTGCGGAAGCGTAAGGTACTCGGCTCATATCAGCTATCTCTGCCTCTGTACTCGGGCTCTGAGTCTTACTCAGCTTGGTATTGCTTTGGATTGGCAACTCCCCTTTCTTGGAATTCTCCATACTAAAACGCTTTAGTACCTTATCCAAGTATGTATCCTGATTGAGTCCCATCAGTATCTTTTCTATGTTTCTTACTATCCTTATTCCCAGAATATAAGTAGCCTCTCCGAGGTCCTTCATAGCGAAACATTTCCCAAGCCAGGCCTTGACCTCCTGCTAAGTTGGGACATCGTTTCCTATGAGCAGTATGTCGTCGACATACAATACGAGGAAGCTTACTATACTCCCACTGGCTTTGACATACACACAAGATTCGTCTTCACTTCGCAGAAAGCCAAACTCTTTAACCTTCTCGTCAAAACAAAGATTCCATCTGCGAGACGCTTGTTTCAATCCATAAATGGATTTCTCAAGCTTGCATACTCTATTTGGATGCTTTGCATCGACAAAACCCTCTGGCTGATTCATGTAAACATCCTCAGCCAACTTTCCATTAAGGAAAGAGGTTTTTACGTCCATCTGCCATATTTCATAATCATGAAACGCAGCTATCGCAAGCATTATCCTAATAGAATTTATCTTCGCAACTGGCGAGAAGGTCTCATCATAGTCAACTCCGGGAGTTTGAGTAAAGCCCTTCGCAACCAATCGCGCTTTTTAAGTATGCACCTTCCCATCCATGTTCGTCTTCTTCTTGAAGATCCACTTGCACCCGACTGTCTTGCGACCCGGTACATTATCAACCAAATTCCAAACTTGGTTGTCGCACATGGACTGAATCTCGCTGTCCATCACCTCTTTCCATTTAGCATACTACGGGCCTGCCATGGCTTCCTTGTAGCTAGTAGGTTCGTCCAAATTTACTAGTGTACTATCACTAATAAATGTATCCCCTTCAGTAGTAATATGAAAACCATAAAACTGAGGTGGAACACTATCCCTGGTGGAACGTCGAAGAGGTAAGGACTCGTCAACAGGTTCAACAGGAGTTTCCTCCTCAAGTTGAGTGCCAGTGTTAGAGGCTCTTTCATCGCTTTGATCTTGAATCTCTTAAAGTTGAATTTGCCTCCTACTGTCTTCTTGGCTTAATAATTCCCTTTCTCGGAAAACTCCTCTTCTAGCAACGAAGACAACATTGTCACTTGGTCTATACAAAAGGTAGCCAAAAGACTTATGCGGATAGCCAACGAAATAACACTTCTCACTACGAGGTTCTAGGTTGTCGTGAGTCTCTCGTCTTACGAAAGCCTCGCAACCCCCAACCTTAATGTGTGCCGACGAGGGAGCCTTCCCTATCCACATCTCGTGAGGAGTCTTGGAAACCTTCTTGGTGGAAACTAAGTTAAGTATCTGGGCGGCAGTCTCTAAGGCATACCCCCAGAAAGCTATTGGTAACAAAGTCCAACTCATCATAGAACGAACCATGTCCAACAAGGTCCGATTACGTCTCTCAGCCACACCATTCAATTGTGGCGTCCTCGGAGGCGTCAACAAGGTCCGATTACGTCTCTCAGCCACACGATTCAATTGTGGCGTCCTCGGAGGCGTCAATTGCGAAACGATTCCACATTCTTTTAGATAGTCGTGAAACTCAAGACTTAGGTACTCTCCTCCTCGGTTTGACCGAAGCATCTTGATTTTCTTGCCCATATGATTCTCCACTTCATTCTTAAACTCTTTGAACTTTTCAAAGGTTTCCGACTTTTGCTTGATTAAGTAGATATATCCATATCTACAATAATCATCTGTAAAAAGTCACATAGAAGTGGCAAGCATCCCTTGTGGTGGATCTAAAGGGCCCACATACATCGGTGTGTATGAGATCCAATAAACCCTCACCCCTTTCACAAGTGCCAGTAAAGGGTGACTTGGTCATCTTCCCAAGTAAACAAGATTCACACGTGTCATCATCCCTAAGGTCGAATGACTCCAATACTCCATCCTTTTGGAGTTGGGCTATGCGTTTCTTGTTGACATGGCCAAGGCGACAATGCCACAAGCATGCTTTGTCTAAACTAGTAGACGAATTAATATTCAAAACATTATTTCCTAAATTATCAACAATCATCACAGATTCATAAATCCCATTACTAGGTAGTGCATTGAAATAAAAGACACCATTCAAATAAACGTTAATAGAACCATTACTATTATTAAAAGAATATCTGAAACCTTGTCTAAACAACCCGTGAAATGAAATAATGTTTTTTGCCATATCTGGCGAATAGCAGCAATTGTCTAAATCTATCCCTAACCCATTACTCAACACTAAAGAATAAACACCGACTTTGGACACAGGCGACGATCTTCTGTTTCCCATAATCAGGTTCATCTTCCCATGTTCCACCTCCCTACTTCTTTTTAGGTCCTCCACATCAGAACAAATGTGGTAAACACACCCTGTATCAAGAACCCATGAAGTAGCAAATGATGAGTTATTAGATTTAATAGAATACATACCTGCAAAGGTGGGCTTAATCTTCCCATCTCTTATGTCTTGCAGATATCGTGGGCAGCTTCGCTTCCAGTGGCCCTTTTGGTGGCAATAGAAGCACTTTGCTTCTTTGGGATCGAAAGAGGGTTTAGCAGGGCCAACTTTGGTCCCACTTGAGGACGAACCATCTCGAGGCTTTCCCTTATGGTGGCTCTTACATGGAGCCTTCCTCTTTTTACCCTTTCCTTTACCTATTGCCATCACAAGAGCGGCCACAGCAGGGGATGGTGCAACGGATTTGTCCTTGAGGTTGCTCTCAACAGTCCTCAAGAGTCCTTGGAGCTTGCTCAAGGAGACCTCCTCTTTGTTCATGTGTTAGGTTATCCTAAACTGGTTGTAGCAGCAGGGCAAGGAGTGGAGGATTATGTCGATAGCCAAATCCTCATCGAACTTAACATTAAGTTTGAGAAGACGATCAACATACCTCTGCATTTTCTGGAAATGAGAGGTTAGGGATTCTCCACTCCCCATCTTAGCGGTGATCATTTTAGTAATGATCTCATAGCGCTCTTGCCTAGCGCTCTGGTGATACCTGTCCAGCAAATCCTTATGCATTTCATACGAATACATGTCCTCATAGGAATTTTGGAGTTCGAGGTTCATGGTGGCCAGCATGATACAGTGAACTTTCGTAGCATCACGCTTGTGGGCCACAAAGGCGGCCAACTCTTCAGGAGTAGCAACATCTGGGATGATCTTCTCAAGCTTTTCATCGAGGACATATTCTTTGTCCTCGTAGCGTGTTATCATGCGAATATACCTCATCCACTCGTTCAAGTTTGAACCATGAAATGTCACTTTCTGACACAAGTTCATCAACGAGATTGACCCAGAAGTGTTGTTGTTGGTGTTGTTGTTTGCAGATATCTGAAAAAGAAAAGGGACAAGGTTTGATTAGAAATGAATCCCTAATTAAACACCCAAATGAGAAATTAGGGCTAGGATCCAACAACGTTATTTACAACTTAGAAAGGGATCTCGTACTCTAAAAGTAAATAAGTTGAAGGTAAGTGAATGACGATTCACTAATTCTCACCATGAAAAACGAAAAGGCAATTTAGGTTTTAATTGCATTGAAAACTCCTAGATCTTTGAGATTCATTGAACTCTTCAATGGCATGCTTAAATGTCGATATGCATTTCAAATTTGCGACTGCGATACCGAGGATCGCAAACAAATTATGAATAACCATGTGAATCAACATGGTGCACTCAATGTCTCTATCACCAAATCAATGTGTCGGTAAACCACACACGCTCCATTGATCTATGACAAACATTGAGTCACCCTTCACTACCAATGTCATCCCCAAATTGACGTGCCGGTTAACCACACGCGCTCCATCAGCGGTTGACAAGGGTACAAAGTGTAATTCCATGGATTAGCATCAGTTTCACATTTTACCCTAAAGTAACTAAGATTGGGAATTTGAAAAACATGTAGTTACTTTGTATCTTACATTATACTTTTAATGAGGAGAGGGTTGCCCTATCCTACCCGTTCGGCTAACGACCCTCCACCAGTCAAGCAAGCGGTAGGTGTGAGTGTACACCCATTAAGCGTCATGTTATAGGCAGCAACCTTATACCCACCTTATAGACTGGCTTCGTGAATGAGACCTACTAACGGTAACACTAGCATTTTAAGTTATATATATATATATATATATATATATATATATATATATATATATATATATATATATATTAAGCTTGCAATTATATATAATAGTATAGGGTTGAATTTTAAACATGTAAAATTCTAAGGGTTTGAAATTGCAATTATTCAAAATTAAACTTTTAATCACGAAATTCAAATTTCAAAAACTTGAGGGCAAGTTTTAAACTTTTCAAAACATAAGGGATCAAATAAAAAATAATTCAATTAAACAATTAATTTCATAATTATCTATATTTGACCTAATCTTATTTTAGTCATTAGATAATTACCAAATAATTTAAAATAATCAATATTTATCATATAAATAGCCAATATTCAAAATATTTGAAATTATCTATTGTTTTGGCAAGGATAATCATTAATTTAAGATAAAAATCAGATTTTAACTTCAAAAAACGAATTAGGCATTAAATCCAAGTCAAAACAGCAGCTAAATCCCGAAATACCCTTTGTCTGACGCTGGAACTCGCCGAGTCAGCTCTGAACCAGCCGAGTAGGGGCCAACTCGCCGAGTCCAAATACTGACTCGCCGAGTTGAGTCGGGCAGAGGCCAAAAACTTGATTTTTAGCAAACAAAACAGTTAATCATCACATACAACTGAAACCAATCAAGGCTCTGATACCACTGATGGGTTTTATGCATAAGAACATTCCTATGTGCTCATACAAACCCTAATGCTTGGATCTAGGTTTCTCTATTGAACATGCTTTGATTCCAAGACATACAAACCCTAATCTAGCATAAAAATAACAAAACTAACATATAGAATCAGATCTAGATGTTTACCTCTTCAAATGTTGGCTTAGATCTTCTTCTCTTATTCTCTTGAGCTTAGAGTCACAAATGCAACTCCTCTAATGCTTCACAAACCCTACAAGAAAGAAGGTAATATGAGAGAAGGTGAGAGAAGTCAGAAATCGGCCTAGGTTTCCCTTAGAATCAAGTGGTAGCGTATTTCAATGCCCTAGGGATCTTATTTATAGTTACAGGCTACTAGGGTTTCAATCTAAACCCTAATGGACAGCTTAGCCACCAAGCAGCCCAAGGAACCTTCTGGAATAAGGCCTTGGATGAAAATATGATGGATACCCATCATAATTTCGTTCCCCCTTAAGTCCATTAGGTTTCCTTAACCCAAAACTCATCTATCATACATTTGACAGTTTATACCCCTTTAATCAATTAATCTCTTTTGGTCACCAAATTAATTCCTAATTAATTTATGACCAATACTAATTAAATAAATATGATTTCTCCTTTAATATATTACCTTGTCAAGTTGCTTTGGAGAAGGCAACCCAAAAGGATCATGCACAACCGGGTCAAGTACATACCAAATATAGTTACGGGCTTAGACACTATTCCAACATGAGTCTCTCCCTCCTCAAAGTCTCCAACACCTTTCTCAAATGTTCTTCATTCTACTCCTGAGTCTTGGAATAAACCATGATATCATCAATGAATACTATCATAGACCGATCCAACATCGGTCTGCACACGCGGTTCATGAGATCCAAGAATGTGGTTGTAGTATTGGTGAGACCAAGTGGTATCACCACAAACTCATAATGACCATATCGAGTCCGGAAATCCATCTTGCACATCCTCATCCCGGACCCGAATCTGATGATAACACGATCACAAATCCATATTGGAGAACCAAGATGCACCCTGAATCTGGTCAAAAAGATCATCAATCCTCAGGAGGGGATAACAGTTCTTCACCGTTACCTTATTAAACTCCTGGTAGTTAATACACATCCAATGATACCCAACCTTCTTCTTCAAAAACAGAATCGAGGCTCCCAAGGCGAACTGCTCAACCTAATAAATACTTTGTCTAACAGCTCTTGCAGCTGCGTAGACAACTCCTGCATCTCGGGAGGAGCCAACTAATTTGGTGCTTTGGCTACCGGAGCCGCACCTGGAACTAAATCAATCTTGAACTCCACCTGTCTCTTCGGAGGTAACCCAGACAAATCCTATAGGAACATATCCGGATACTCCCGCACGATCAACACGTCATCCACGGTCGCCTTACCCTTATCTCGGGTATCCAAACATAGGCAACAAAACCCAAACAACCCTGATAAAGGTAGCATATGGCCCTTACTACAGAACACATAACCTGCCCAGCATGCAGCCTCTCACCTTCAATCACTAGCTCTCCCCTACTTGGGTTCTGAACCCGAACCAATTGTTGCTCACATTCGATCACTGCCCCATTAAGGCTCAAACAATCCATGCCCACGATAACCTTGTTCCCAGACAAAGGAATGGAAACCAGATCCACTGGATATCGTTCGATGAATAGCTGAAGAGTACAACCTCGATGAACCCTCGCAACCCGAATAGACCCATCATCGATAATCTCAACATCTAAAGGACAATCCAGCTCCCCTGTAGCTCTAGAAAACCTCTTGCTAAGCGCAAGAGATACAAGTGATCAGGTGGCCCCCGAATCAAATATTACTAAAGCAGAGATACCGTTCACCGAAAAATAATCCTATAATCAAAAAATATAAACATAAGCAACAATTCAATATACTAAAGCTCCTACTCTTCCATGAACTGGAAAGCCCCGCTCTTCGCCGCAGGCGCATCTACTGCAGCCAAACTCGATAAATAGGCCTTTATTGTGGCCCCTCTAAATGCACTGCAAGCAAATCGGATCAGATATCGGGGTAATGGTGGTGGTAGCAGTAAAATCCTTGTTCATATAATTAGTTCGGCTGCACATGAAGCAGCCAGAACCACCCACCCTGTATGTCCCGTCGTGCGACCTGTCGCACATGCCACAACGGCCTCGGCCGTGCTGGACCATTCCCCTTGTATCCACTACATTGGGCCTCTTGCTCGAACCCTCAACACTTGACACAAAATATGGCTTCCGCTTCTTCTCCATCTCCAAATCAACTTCCCACGCCCTAGCCCTCGCTATCATGCCTTCCGGCGTCTTGCAGATGGATCGGCTAACAAACTGCCGAATATCACTCCTCAACATCTCATGGTACCGGGCCTTCTTCATTTCCTCATCTAACACATATTGCGGAACCAGAAGTCCCCTCTCCCTAAACATAGCAGTTATCTCAACCACCGTCTCAATAGTCTAATGGAGATCCTGGAACTCTCGCACCAGCTGCTGCACCTCGATCACCGATGCAAACTCGACTCGGAACCTGGTCGAGAAATCACTCCAAGTCATCGAATCAATACCAACATCATCTCCAATAGCATGCCCTACCTCCTCCGACCAATCACGTATCCTGTCCTTCAGGTGGCAAGAAGCTAGTCTGACCTTGTCCCCCTCGGGACAACAGCTGGTACAGAAGGAATTCGCAACATCTTCCAACCATTTGATGCTTGCAATGAGGTCCCTCTCCGCATGATAATCTCGCGCTCCGCATGCCCAAAACTCCCTAAAGTTCAGAGAGCGCATCCCGACCAAAGCCACCATCTCAGCTCGAATGGCGCTCAACCGCTCATCAAGAAGCTCCAGAATTGACGCCTTGATTGAGCCAAATATCACAAGAGTGTGCTCAAGGATACTGCGTGTAATCTCAGACGAGATAAACTCCCTCCTCTGGTCATCAAGCTACCCCGCTCCAGATCCTGAGTCGGAACCCTCCCCAACATCGGAACCGCCCACTGGCCTGCCTCGCACTACCACCATACTGAAAATAGACCATACAAACCATCAGAATACGCAACAATATACAGATCGGGTAAATCACAACTCCACAAGCTTCCTCGCCTCATTGCATCCCTTCTTGAATCGAGTACGAATCCTCTGCTTCTAGTAGTACAGGCCCATACTACCTTCCACATCTATCCGTTCTTTCCTCAAGACGCGCCCTAACTCAGCCAAGTTACTTTGTATCCAATAATTCCATCACAAATAAGGCTCCCAACACTAAATGTCATCCTAGGTTTTCCTAGGTCAAACTCCACACCACTCTCCTCCATCATTTGTAGAAGGAATTCCAGCTAACTTCTTCTAACTAGCTTGCAAATACAGTTACATATTGCGAAAACAAGATAATTCTTCGAATGAAAGGTCTCACACTACAACGGTTAAACTCAAACAAGAGTTGCGCAATAGATTTAAAACGTAACCCTCTAAAATTATTTAGTTGAAGCTAGTTAAAACTCCTAACAACACAAAGCAAGCAAAATTTAAGCATCAAGTAATCAGAAATAAACATGACCTAATCAGGCCATCTTTTTACTGGCTCATCAGTATTAGCATGCAAATCTATAAGCTCATACAGAAGGCATACAAAAGCATCTCTCCTAGATCCTTATCCCTAAACAATCATGCTATCAAAATTCACCGTTCAAACATATTATAAGCATTTATGGGTATTTTTGGGATAACTTACTTCAGATCGGCTGATTGCACGCACCACACCCTTTCTTATTTTTTGAAAGCCTTATTCTTAAATATGTTTATCTTTTGAAAACTTACCAAAATCCTCGATTTCAGTTCAAACACCCTCGAGAGTGTGCTCGAATCCCTCAAACTTAGGCTCTGATACCAACTTCTAACATCTAAAAATATGGTCCTAAAGTTTCGTTTTTATAATAGAAAAGTAGTATTTTCAAATATCATTAATACAACTCAACAAAATCAATGTATCATGTGCTGTCAAAATCAGAGTAAATATGAAATGCGGAATCCCCATGGTGTGTGCGATGCGGTAAACTCGAGCCCTTCCTATTGGAACTGGAAGTACCTTAAACAAAAATTAAAATCCGTAAGCACAAAGCTTAGTGAATTCCCTAGGATACTGCATACTAAACATATCACATAACCGGCCCTATCCAAGGAGATACGGACTGCACCCACAATCGCATAACGGGTCCCGCCCAAATGAGATACGGGCCCCACCCATACTCACAATACGGGCGCTGCCCAATGAGATACAGGCCCCACCCACACTCGCAATACGGGCCCCGCCCAAATAAGCAACATAGACAAGCACATACAAGTATCACATAGACAACCAGTATAACAAGATAATCATCAAGGGTTGGCCTTGGTGCCTTAGACTCGCTAAACCCAGTGAGGAAAAAAATCACCTTGAAAAGCTGAATGAAACGAACGATCCCTAACTGTTGGTCCTAAACCCCCCCCCCCCACCCCCCGAGCTATTAATTACCAAAAATAACTAATTAACATTTGGGAACTACATCATTAACCAAAAATCCTTGCATGGGGTAAAAATACTATTTTACCCCTAAGATAACTTGTTCCAAGAATGAAACCCAAAATCACAATCCAATAGCCCAAAAGTTAAACAATCCATAAAGGCCCAACATATGGCCCAATTTCCAATTGGGCCCAATCTCTTCACTTGGGCATTAGCCTAAGGCCCAATAATGCTTACCTAGCCGAAAAATTGGATTCCAGGTGGCCCACTAAGGCCCAACAAAGTCCAACAAAGTAGCCCATCCAAGGCCCAAAAGACGCAAAGCATAACTCCATTGAGTACGATGGACGTACTCAACCGTTCATTAAGTGTACATGCTACATAGAGTGTACGTTGTACGTACTTGCTTGTACACTCAACACACTCACCCTTTAAGCCATAATCCCAAAAAGCACTTAAATCCTTAAGACGTAGCGTTTCAGTGACAGATCTGAGTCATATGAAGTGTCTTAACTCATAAAGTCGTAAATTTGGTCCCTTTGCATGCGCCAAAAGAATCCAATCTCGAAATATCAAACACTACATTCATAAAATGAACCCAAACTCATGCATGCGTGATTCAAAGCCTCAAAGATTACAACTTTATGACTCAAGGACCAAATGAACACAAAGAGTAGCAACTCTAAGCTCCAGAAATGACAATAACTCACAAGATATCATCTTTGGGACAAAAAGACCCAAAAAGTCAAACAAAGAAGACCTAAGCATTAACAAGGCAAACTCTGAGCTTTATACCTCAAATGAGTGCCAAATGATGAAGATAACCCTAATCTTCAGGCTCAACTCCAACAACTCTCCTTCACCATCTTCTTTCCAAGGCACCAAAATACCAAAAATGCTCTCCATAAGGTCAAAAACACATCAAGATGATAAGTGGGGCCAATTTTAGGGTTTGTAGACAAGAGAGACTGATAAGGGGCTAACCCATGGGACTTAATGTAATTATATAGGGTTGGAACCCTAAAAATTAGGGTTTTTGGTCCTGACCACGTACGCTGCATATACCAGGCTTACGCCCGGAGTACGACCTCAGCAAACCCACTCAAATAAGGCCCAATATCACTAAGCCCACACAACTTGCATAATTAAACCATTAGATAAGTGATGAAACAATTAAATGTCACACCCCAAAACCACGAACGGTGGAAACGTTCAGGGGTGGAGGACGTCTTGTACAGTATCACAACAGTGTAATATAATAAACAAGCAACAACATCAACCATTGCATTATAAGTAAAGTTTTAATACATGTGTTTTCTTTCATTGTAGTAAGACACCAAAAATATACAATCAAAATAAAAGACGAGACTTGTCTGCTCCGTCTTCTCAAAACCTGGCCATCGTACCTGTCTACTGTTGACCTGAGAACACAAGTTATTTTGAAAGAGAGTATCAGCTTTAAAGCTGGTGAATTCATAAGTAATTAAGTGTCATTGTCTTGCTTATGAAAATCTGTTATGAAGGCCATGTAAACCTTTAAATGAAAATGTTGATGTATGTATGAAAACCCTAGAAAATCCCTTATTTTCTATCAGTTTGAGATGTAGTCTTCTACCTAGACCCGAATGTTTTGTTTATGACAATGTAGTCTTCTACCAAGACCCGAATGGTTTGTTTATGACAATGTAGTCTTCTACCAAGACCCAAATGCTTTGTTAGTAAAATGATAGTTTTTCCTTTCTATTGACTAGTACTAAAAGTGCTTAGTCTAACTCATCGTTTATATGAATATATCACAAAATAAAGTAAAGTAGGAAAATATAATCATGTAAGTGTTATCCCTGGGTGACCAGGATTAACATGACATCGCCGAAGCGAAAGGTATACCCTATGGACATCCGAAGAGTGTCCCCTCATCCTCTATAGCGGCAGCAGGGTAGAGGGAGGGTTAGTCCCGATATCGATCTCTTAATACAGATCATTAACCTAATGATCCTCCAAAGATTCACATCTCATCCATTGTTGCAACAGTTGGACAGAGGGATGGTTAGTCCCGTCACTGACTACTAACTAAGTAACAACCTTAGACATCCGTAGACGTTCATCGACCACTGGTGCTAATTAGTGGGGTTCGGAATGGTAAGTCCCGCCGAGATATCCCATTGAACCGGGATAGGAAAGACAATTTACAAAGTAAGTACTAATAAATCATCCTTGTAGTTCTAAGTACAAGTATCCAGGTAAGTAAATACAGGATAATGCACCTATGTAGAAGTGTTCCTGTATGGTATTCACGTAAGTGTGTTCATGTAACAGGTAAGTAGATGTAAACATATTCATGTATCATGTAATCCTAAGTAAGTGTACTTATGTATCACGTAAGGTACTATATAGACTCGTGAATGAACTGACTCTTGTGTGATTCCTTGTAATAGGTTGTTCAAGTAGATTTATGCACCCTCGATACACCAGGGTGTGGGAAACTGAACGAAGGATGAAAACTATAATCTCTAACATATAAATGAACATATGCGCATAAGTATAGTTTGATTCAAGAAGGTAAAATAATGGTTTTGCAAGATATCTAGGAGTTTTGAACAATAACTAACAATGACTTGATGTCATTTTAATAAACATTTCAAAACTAATAATTTTGTTATCAAGGTATTTTAAGATAGAAAACCACTTCATGTGTCACCTTTTGAAATATGTGAAATCTACTGAGTGAAAACATAGTTATAAAATACATAAGATTGATTTAATAACATATTGTTTTCTACTTGTATTCCCCCCCCCCCCATTAAAGCATTTAAAATCATTTATAACATTGATTAAGGGGTATGAACTCACCTGTCGATGGTGATTGGGATGAACTGAACGGTATAGGATTGCTAGGTGTCAAGCGAGGACTTGTACACACACTACGATCCTAATGAACATATAATTACACATATATGCACTCAATTAGTCTTAAGTTACTAATTAATAAATCTATGACATCCTAGACATAATAAAAACTTTATATAAGTGTTTTAAGCCCTAAGGATTGCATCTAAGCTATTGTGGGACAAGGTACTTGTGTTTAGGGTTCCAAAGGACCCAATATATGAGTTTACTCCTCATATACTAACACACATGGAGTTTACGGCCGTAAACTCCCAACCATGGGTGTATTGTGTGTTTTGAAGTCCCAAATGATTCCTAGAATTATTCCAACTTGGTGGTTAAGTCCTTGGAAGGTTTTAAGGCCTAGAAACACTGCCTAGAGGAGTTTACAGCCCCAAGGCCATTTCTTTTGGAGTTTACGGCCGTAAACTCCCTTGGAATGGTGTTTTTGTTGTTTTCAAGTCTCTTTCATATGAAGGATAGGTTCTAAACATTTGTTTAAAGCTAATGCGGACCCTAGGCATACTTTGGTGCCCTTGTTTGGTGTTTACGGCCTAAGAGCATTACCAGGGCCGTAAACTCACTTCAAGAGGTGATTTTGATGTGTTTTTTTCCTTCAATTAAGTGGGAACAATTCCTAGTAAATGTCCAATGCTTTAGGTGCCTTAAAAGCACCATTTGGAGCTTGAATTTGGAGTTTACGGCCTAAGAAACTCTTGGGCCGTGAACTCCCTAACTTGGGTGGATTTTGCTTGATTTCATGTCCCTAACACACTCATAAATGATTCTAAGGCAGTAGCATAACACAAGGGTCGGTCTCGGCTTTGTTTCGGGAGTTTACCGCCCAAGAACACCTTGGGGAGTAAACTCCTAAATCTAGTGATTTAGCCTTCTAAATCATGTTATAACTACATATAAAGCTTTCTAACACTACTAGAAAGAGGTACTCATGATTTGGGATAAAAACCCGAAGATTCGTGAGAGAGAAAATGGCTTTTCTCTAGTTGGAAATGTGAACAATTAATGAATTTGGTTCAGAATTCTATTTATAGTCTTGAGATATTTTTGGCAGAAAATATTTTTATTCCTGAAATGATCTCTAATATAATAGAGCGTTGGAATAACAGTGTTGCACAAAATCCTAGTGCACCTACTCTCCTGATATTTCCTGAAGTGTAAACCCTAAATTACTCAAACTTACGAGAAAAAGTCTGAAAATTAACTGTGGCTGCTATAACTTCTATTGAAGTGATATAGTTTGCACAAAATGGAAATTTCGGGTTGTCACATCATCCCCCCGTTAGAAGGAATTTCGTCCCGAAATTAGAATTTAAGCAAATAAGAAATTACAAATAACTAAGCGAAAAGGTGAGGGTATTTCAGTTTCATCTGATCCTCACGTTCCCAAGTGAATTCTGGTCCACGCTTTGCGTTCCAGCGCACCTTCACTGTCGGGATACGGCTTTGCTTTGTTTTCTTGACCTCTCGGTCCATGATCTCTACTGGTTCCTCCACGAAGTTGAGGCTCTCGTTGATCTCGATCTCGTCGAGTGGAATAACAAGAGTCTCGTCGGACAGACACTTGTTCAACTTCGAGACGTGGAAGGTAGGATGTACGTTACTGAGCTCGTGCAGTAGATTGAGCTTGTAAGCCACAGGGCCGATTCTCGTGAGAATATCAAAACGCCCTATGTATCTTCGATTGAGCTTCCCACGCTTCCCAAAGCGTATCAAGCCCTTCCAGGGTGAGACCTTCAGTAGGACTCGGTCGCCCACCTGGAACTCCAATGGTTTCCTACGTTTGTCAGCGTAGCTTTTCTGTCGGTCTCTAGAGGCCTTCAGTCGTTCACGAATTTGAACGATCTTCTCTGTCGTTTCCCGAATGATCTCCGGCCCCGTGAGAGTGCTTTCGGGAACTCATCCCTTAGCTAACTGGGTATCACCCACTTCAGCCCAACACAGAGGGGATCTGCACTTTCGGCCATAGAGGGCCTCGAATGGAGCTGCCTTTATGCTCGTATGATAACTGTTGTTGTAGGAAAATTCAACAAGGGGTAAATGGGTATCCCAAGCTTTTCCAAAGTCAATCACACAGGCACGCAACATATCTTCTATGGTTTGGATAGTCCTCTCACTTTGCCCGTCGGTCTGTGGATGGTAGGCCGTACTCATGTCCATCCTAGTTCCTAGGGAACTTTGTAATGACTGCCAGAATGTAACGCCCGTAGATCAGGGCTAGTCAATTTAAGGACGATAAGCGTCAAAAATGAGTTTCTGATAGAAGATTATTTAGAATGAATAATCTTAACTAGGTTATAGTATATGTTACAAGGATTCCGTACATATAAAGAACGTCGAAATCCGAATTATAACGAAGAAGTTATGACCTGCCGAAGTTTCGCGACAGAACCGGCACGACGCTGAATGATGTAAAAAGTCAATTTATGTTAGAGCGATATTTAGCCTTAGTGATCTAAACGAAAGTTGTAGAGTTCGTTAAACCGTGAGCGTGCATAAAAAAAAAAGGCCAAATCTGACTTCGTATGAGGAAGTTATGACTTTTCTAAGTTTCAGCTTAACAGTATGCAGCCTGAATACTCGATTTGAGATCGAGCGGTTTTTAGCCAAAACAATCTAAACGAGAATCGGAGATCTCGTCAATTGTAGTGAAACGATAAAAAGATAGGCGAAAACGGACGTCGGATGAAGAAGCTATGAATTTATAACGGAGTTTTCCAGTCCCGACCTACTAAAAATAATATAATAAAAATAAATCAAAATTAGCCAACAGAGTCTAAACGAAAGTTATAGAGCGTAGTCTCACCTACACGTGGATATAAAGAACGTCGAAAACGGAGCTCATCTGTGAAAGTTACGCAATCTAGAAGTTCGACGAGTCAAATTACGCTCATCATACTCAGTCGGATGCAACTTGTCTGACCAATACTCGAGTGCCACCACTCGACCCACGTAATGACGTCAAAGTACGCCCTACGTAACTCGAGTACGCCCCGCGTACTAAGTACGCCCTGCGTAATTTGAGATTACGCCCCGCGTAATCCCAGACCCTTAGCCTATAAATAGAACTCGAAATTAGCCATTTTCTCTTGTTCAAACTCTTTCTTCTCTCTAGTTTTTGCCTCGTTTTGCGTGCCGTTTATACCCCGAAGCCCCGGTAATATTTCCGAGCCCCGAAGCAAGATCCGAAGCCCCGAGGATCCCGAAGAGCGTTATTCCCGAGCCGAAGCGCTGCCCGCGAGGAGCCGGTTTTTGTGAAGATCTTCCAGATCTACAAAGAAACACTACTTCTTCAAGCCGTAGTGCTGCCCGATCATCTTTTGATCAAGTGAGTGTATAGTCACTTTCATCTTACACATAAATATGAAGTATTTTATAAAATACGTGCTATGTGTTATATATTAATTATCTATTTGAGATGGATTTGGAATTGATGTTTTTATACGGGTGTTAAATGATTTAAATTGTGTTTGTATTTATATCTACAAAAATGTTGGGTAGAACATGGGTAGATGGAATAGTTGGTGACGATGCGACTTCGTACCTATTGAGTAAGCCTTGGTGACGATGTGACTTCGTGCCTTTTGGTGTAAACCCAGGTGACTATGAGACGTAGCGCGTATTGTGTAAACCCTGGTGACTATGAGACGTAGTGCCAATTGTATGAACCCTGGTGACTATGAGACGTAGTGCCAATTGTATGAATGCTGGTGACTATGCCACGTAGTGCCTGTTGTATAAACCATGGTAGCAAATGGACCGTGTGTCAGTTCCTTAGGTAAACCCGTAGGAATGAATGAAGAAAGTATAATCGATTCTTAGGGTAAAACCTTAATAAATAAAGAAGATAATGGGGATGGGTATTTGGGTTGATTGTTGATAATTGAATATAATAAATGTATTATTGTGGGTTGAAAACCCTATATGCTTACCAGGCTCCCAAGCCTGACCCACTCAGTTTTCTTTGTATCACAGGTATCAATACGAAGACATATTTCACTGAGAGAATAAATGAGATGTAAATTATTAGTGTAAATAAATGTAAGTTCTGTTTATGCTTATGTGTCTGTATTGGAACATGACATCCTAAGATTTTGTTATATAATGAAAATACTTTTGTTTAAGAAATGCTTTGATAAATTCTTATCATATTTATTTTATTTTAGGGACAAATTCCGCAACAATTTTCTTTAAACGATTACTCTGATTTTAAAACCAAAGCATAAACAAATCGGTCTTTTCTGGCCATGAAATTGGCGATGTCACAGTTGGTATCAGAGCATTAGTTTAAGCGAACTAGGAATTTGTAGGAAATTCCTAGACTTAAACTTAGAATGTTAAGTAATGATTGTGAGGATTGTGTCTAAACTATGTTAGGTAGTACACCTAAATTGACACAAGCACTAGTTTATTTTAGGATTGATGTCTAAAATGCTTTTATGTGCTAAATGTTTTGTGTGATACCTATTTTGATGCTATTATTTGTTCGGATCTATGGTCTGTTGTCGACCGGATCTGGAAACCTTATATGTATAGGATTCTAAGTGTATGACTACGATATTAGAACTAGCATATAAACGTTTCGGGGTGATAAGGAGATTTATACGTTTATCGTAATTAAAGCTTTCTTATCTTAAATTCTCGCTTGGTACACCGAATGTCTGCTTGGATGTACAAAAGGTCATGGCGAAGACTTGTAGAGAATTGAGTAAATGGAGGAAATAAAGAAGGCTTATGATAGTGAATGACACCTATCGGAAGATATCGTAAGAGTGGTATCTTGCCTTTAGAGTATGTCTTATGAAATAAAAGTACGTTTAGAGGAGTACGGTACGTCTAAAGTACACCTTCGATTGGCAAGATGATGGAACGATACGTGAAATTCTTGAAGTTGTCTCATCGTCTGATATTTTCATCACCAATCGAGTTGAAGTAGAGTTGATTATTGAAGATTGAGCAATGAATAAGTCCTAGTAGAGTCTAAGGAAATTGTTTATGATTACTTGGACACATTCGTATGTGTTAAATTGTTTTGTGATTTGCTTGTATGGTGACTTGGTCGACTACGGGACAATACTTAGGAAGAGTAGGAGTAGGTGTGAAAGGTAGTAGATGCATATACTACCGGAAGCACAGGACTCGCACTTGGATCAGGGAAAGTCACAAGGTTACCAAGAAGCTAGTGATTGATTCCATTTTATTCTGGTATGTCATTACCATTGTTTCGGTAATGACTAGTAAGATGGTTCTTGTTCCGACCCTAGTGGTCATGTTTAAATTTGAGTTCGACTATGAGGAGTATGTTATGTGGTCTAGAGGACCAAGTTAGATGTAACATCTGACTTAAGTCAGAAGGTTGAAGTTAATGCGATTGATAGTGTCGCGCTCGTTGTTAAAAGAAGTTTGTAGGCAGAAATGCTACATGCTGAAATGTGATTATATCACATTAGATTATGAAGGAAGGTATGTTCCATTTTGGAATTTAACTCTAAGAGACCTGAGTCTAAGCATTACATCATTCGATGAGAGGTCAGTAGAGCACGACCCATCGGTTTGTTACAATAGATAAAGGAAAGTATTTATCCTGAGAAGAAGAAGGAGTCCTCAATAAGGACCTATTTTGTAACTCGAAGGTTACGATTGAAAGCCCAACATAGTACGAAGAGCAGGTGCAAGATTGAGCATCACGGTGATTACTTAGGATGGAAGGATGACATATGGAATCATTATACAAGCCCTATTTCGTTGATGATTTCGGGACGTAATCATCCTAAGGGGGAGATAATTGTAACGCCCGTAGATCAGGGCTAGTCAATTTAAGGACGATAAGCGTCAAAAATGAGTTTCTGATAGAAGATTATTTTGAATGAATAATCTTAACTAGGTTATAGTATATGTTACAAGGATTCCGTACATATAAAGAACGTCGAAATCCGAATTATAACGAAGAAGTTATGACCTGTCGAAGTTTCGCGACAGAACCGGCACGACGCTGATTGACGTAAAAAGTTAATTTATGTTAGAGTGATATTTAGCCTTATTGATCTCAACAAAAGTTGTAGAGTTCGTTAAACCGTGAGCGTGCATAAAAAGAACATCCAAATCTGACTTCGTATGAGGAAGTTATGATTTTTCTAAGTTTCAGCTTAGCAGTATGCAGCCCGAATACTCGATTTGAGATCGAGCAGTTTTTAGCCAAAACAATCTAAACGAGAATCGAATATCTCTTCAATTGTAGTGAAACGATAAAAAGATAGGCGAAAACGGACGTCGGATGAAGAAGCTATGAATTTATAACGGAGTTTTCCAGTCCCGGCCTACTAAAAATAATATAATAAAAATAATTCAAAGTTAGCCAACGGAGTCTAAACGAAAGTTGTAGAGCGTAGTCTCACCTACGCGTGGATATAAAGAACGTCGAAAACGGAGCTCGTATGCAAAAGTTACGCAGTTTAGAAGTTCGACGAGTCAAATTACGCCCAGCGTAATTTGAGTACACCCAGCGTACTCAGTCGGATGCAAATTGTCTGACCAATACTCGAGTGCCACCAGTCGACGCACGCAATGATGTCAAAGTACGCCCTGCGTAACTTGAGTACGCCCCACGTACTGAGTACGCCCTGCGTAATTCGAAATTACGCCCCGCGTAATCCCAGACCCTCAGCCTATAAATAGAACTCGAAATCAGCCATTTTCTCTTCTTCAAACACTTTCTTCGCTCTAGTTTTTGCCTCGTTTTGCGTGCCGTTTATACCCCGAAGCCCCGGTAATATTTCCGAGCCCCGAAGCAAGATCCGAAGCCCCGAGGATCCCGAAGAGCGTTATTCCCGAGCCGAAGCGTTGCCCGCGAGGAGCCGGTTTTTGTGAAGATCTTCCAGATCTACGGAGAAACACTACTTCTGCAAGCCGTAGTGCTGCCCGATCATCTTCTGATCAAGTGAGTGTATAGTCACTTTCATCTTACACATAAATATGAAGTATTTTATAAAATACGTGCTATGTGTTATATATTAATTATCTATTTGAGATGGATTTGGAATTGATGTTTTTATACGGGTGTTAAATGATTTAAATTGTGTTTGTATTTATATCTACAAAAATGTTGGGTAGAACATGGGTAGATGGAATAGTTGGTGACGATGCGACTTCGTACCTATTGAGTAAGCCTTGGTGACGATGTGACTTCGTGCCTTTTGGTGTAAACCCAGGTGACTATGAGACGTAGCGCGTATTGTGTAAACCCTGGTGACTATGAGACGTAGTGCCAATTGTATGAACCCTGGTGACTATGAGACGTAGTGCCAATTGTATGAATGCTGGTGACTATGCCACGTAGTGCCTGTTGTATAAACCATGGTAGCAAATGGACCGTGTGTCAGTTCCTTAGGTAAACCCGTAGGAATGAATGAAGAAAGTATAATCGATTCTTAGGGTAAAACCTTAATAAATAAAGAAGATAATGGGGATGGGTATTTGGGTTGATTGTTGATAATTGAATATAATAAATGTATTATTGTGGGTTGAAAACCCTATATGCTTACCAGGCTCCCAAGCCTGACCCACTCAGTTTTCTTTGTATCACAGGTATCAATACGAAGACATATTTCACTGAGAGAATAAATGAGATGTAAATCATTAGTGTAAATAAATGTAAGTTCTGTTTATGCTTATGTGTCTGTATTGGAACATGACATCCTAAGATTTTGTTATATAATGAAAATACTTTTGTTTAAGAAATGCTTTGATAAATTCTTATCATATTTATTTTATTTTAGGGACAAATTCCGCAACAATTTTCTTTAAACGATTACTCTGATTTTAAAACCAAAGCATAAACAAATCGGTCTTTTCTGGCCATGAAATTGGCGATGTCACAGTTGGTATCAGAGCATTAGTTTAAGCGAACTAGGAATTTGTAGGAAATTCCTAGACTTAAACTTAGAATGTTAAGTAATGATTGTGAGGATTGTGTCTAAACTATGTTAGGTAGTACACCTAAATTGACACAAGCACTAGTTTATTTTACGAATGATGTCTAAAATGCTTTTATGTGCTAAATGTTTTGTGTGATACCTATTTTGATGCTATTATTTGTTCGGATCTATGGTCTGTTGTCAACCGGATCTGGAAACCTTATATGTATAGGATTCTAAGCGTATGACTACGATATTAGAACTAGCATATAAACGTTTCGGGATGATAAGGAGATTTATACTTTTATCGTAATTAAAGCTTTCTTATCTTAAATTCTCGCTTGGTACACCGAATGTCTGCTTGGATGTACAAAAGGTCATGGTGAAGACTTGTAGAGAATTGAGTAAATGGAGGAAATAAAGAAGGCTTATGTTAGTGAATGACACCTATCGGAAGATATCGTAAGAGTGGTATCTTGCCTTTAGAGTATGTCTTATGAAATAAAAGTACGTTTAGAGGAGCACGGTACGTCTAAAGTACACCTTCGATTGGCAGGATGATGGAACGATTGGTGAAATTCTTGAAGTTGTATCATCGTCTGATATTTTCATCACCAATCGAGTTGAAGTAGAGTTGATGATTGAAGATTGAGCAATGAATAAATCCTAGTAGAGTCTAGGGAAATTGTTTATGATTACTTGTACACATTCATATGTGTTAAATTGTTTTGTGATTTGCTTGTATGGTGACTTGGTCGACTACGGGACAATACTTGGGACGAGTATGAGTAGGTGTGAAAGGTAGTAGATGCATATACTACCGGAAGCACACGACTCGCACTTGGATCAGGGAAAGTCACAAGGTTACCAAGAAGCTAGTGATTGATTCCATTTTATTCTGGTATGTCATTACCATTGTTTCGGTAATGACTAGTAAGATGGTTCTTGTTCCGACCCTAGTGGTCATGTTTAAATTTGAGTTCGACTACGAGGAGTATGTTACGAGGTCTAGAGGACCAAGTTAGATGTAACATCTGACTTAAGTCAGAAGGTTGAAGTTAATGCGATTGATAGTGTCGCGCTCGTTGTTAAAAGAAGTTTGTAGGCAGAAATGCTACATGCTGAAATGTGATTATATCACATTAGAATCTGAAGGAAGGTATGTTCCATTTTGGAATTTAACTCTAAGAGACCTGAGTCTAAGCATTACATCATTCGATGAGAGGTCAGTAGAGCACGACCCATCGGTTTGTTACAATAGATAAAGGAAAGTATTTATCCTGAGAAGAAGAAGGAGTCCTCAATAAGGACCTATTTTGTAACTCGAAGGTTACGATTGAAAGCCCAACATAGTACGAAGAGCAGGTGCAAGATTGAGCATCACGGTGATTACTTAGGATGGAAGGATGACATATTGAATCATTATACAAGCCCTATTTCGTTGATGATTCCGGGACGTAATCATCCTAAGGAGGAGATAATTGTAACGCCCGTAGATCAGGGCTAGTCAATTTAAGGACGATAAGTGTCAAAAATGAGTTTCTGATAGAAGATTATTTAGAATGAATAATCTTAACTAGGTTATAGTATATGTTACAAGGATTCCGTACATATAAAGAACGTCTAAATCCGAATTATAACGAAGAAGTTATGACCTGTCGAAGTTTAGCGACAGAACCGGCACGACGCTGATTGACGTAAAAAGTGAATTTATGTTAGAGAGATATTTAGCCTTAGGGATCTAAACAAAAGTTGTAGAGTTCATTAAACCGTGAGCGTGCATAAAAAGAACGTCCAAATCTGACTTCGTATGAGGAAGTTATGATTTTTCTAAGTTTCAGTCTAGTAGTATGCAGCCCGAATACTCGATTTGAGATCGAGCAGTTTTTAGCCAAAACAATCTAAACGAGAATCGAAGATCTCGTCAATTGTAGTGAAACGATAAAAAGATAGGCGAAAACGGACGTCGGATGAAGAAGCTATGAATTTATAACGGAGTTTTCCAGTCCCGGCCTACTAAAAATAATATAATAAAAATAAAGTCAAAATTAGCCAACGGAGTCTAAACGAAAGTTATAGAGCGTAGTCTCACCTACGCGTGGATATAAAGAACGTCGAATACGGAGTTCGTATGCAAAAGTTACGCAGTTTAGAAGTTCGACGAGTCAAATTACGCCCAACGTAATTTGAGTACACCCAGCGTACTCAGTCGGATGCAACTTGTCTGACCAATACTCGAGTGCCACCAGTCGACGCACACAATGACGTCAAAGTACGCTCTGCGTAACTCGAGTACGCCCTGCGTAATTTGAGATTACGCCCCGCGTAATCCCATACCCTCAGCCTATAAATAGAACTCGAAATCAGCCATTTTCTCGTGTTCAAACTCTTTCTTCTGTCTAGTTTTTGCCTCGTTTTGCGTTCTGTTTATACCCGAAAGCCCCGGTAATATTTCCGAGCCCCAAAGCAAGATCCGAAGCCCCGAGGATCCCGAAGAGCGTTATTCCCGAGCCGAAGCGCTGCCCGCGAGGAGCCGGTTTTTGTGAAGATCTTCCAGATATACGGAGAAACACTACTTCTGCAAGCCGTAGTGCTGCCCGATCATCATCTGATCAAGTGAGTGTATAGTCACTTTCATCTTACACATAAATATGAAGTATTTTATAAAATACGTGCTATGTGTTATATATTAATTATCTATTTGATATGGATTTGGAATTGATGTTTTTATACGGGTGTTAAATGATTTAAATTGTGTTTGTATTTATATCTACAAAAATGTTGGGTAGAACATGGGTAGATGGAATAGTTGGTGACGATGCGACTTCGTACCTATGAGTAAGCCTTGGTGACAATGTGACTTCGTGCCTTTTGGTGTAAACCCAGGTGACTATGAGACGTAGTGCCTATTGTGTAAACCCTGGTGACTATGAGACGTAGTGCCAATTGTGTGAACCCTGGTGACTATGCCACGTAGTGCCTGTTGTATAAACCGTGGTAGCAAATGGACCATGTGTCAGTTCCTTACGTAAACCCATAGGAATGAATGAAGAAAGTATAATCGATTCTTAAGGTAAAACCTTAATAAATAAAGAAGATAATGGGGATGGGTATTTGGGTTCATTGTTGATAATTGAATATAATAAATGTATTATTGTGGGTTGAAAACCCTATATGCTCACCAGGCTCCCAAGCCTGACCCACTCAGTTTTCTTTGTATCACAGGTATCAATACGAAGACATATTTCATTGAGAGAATAAAGGAGATGTAAATCATTAGTGTAAATAAATGTAAGTTCTGTTTATGCTTATGTGTCTGTATCGGAACATGACATCCCGAGATTTTGTTATATAATGAAAATGCTTTTCTTTAAGAAATGCTTTGATAAATTCTTATCATATTTATTTTATTTTGGGGACAAATTCCGCAACAATTTTCTTTAAACGATTACTCTGATTTTAAAAACAAAGCATAAACAAATCGGTCTTTTCTGGTCATGAAATTGGGGATGTCACACAGAACCCCGAAGTGAATCTACTATCTTGGTCCGAGATGATAGATAAAGGAACACCGTGCAGCCTTACAATCTCCCTATTGTAAGTTCTAGTAAGTTTCTCCATCTTGTCTGTTTCTTTGATCGGTAGGAAGTGTGCAGACTTGGTCAGTCTATCGACGATGACCCATATGGAATCAAGTCCACCCGTCGTCTTGGGCAACATGGTTATGAAGTCCATAGTGATCCGTTCCCACTTCCATTCTGGTATCTCCGGTTGTTGTAGAAGACCGGAGGGTTTCTGGTATTCGACCTTGACCTTTGCGCAAGTAAAGCATTTACTCACGAAGGTAGCAATATCTGCTTTCATGTTAGGCCACCAGTATAACTTTTTAAGATCCAGATACATCTTATTTGAACCCGGGTGGACGGAATAACGAGTGTTGTGAGCTTCGTCATGACCAAGTCTCTGAAGCCACCGTGTTTCGGCGTCCAGATCCGATCCATGAGGTACAAGGCTCCGCCACCCTTGACTTCCAAGTTCTTATCCATCCCTCTAAGGGATTCACCAGCCATGTTGTCAGGTTTCAAAGCGTCGAGTTGAGCCTCCTTTATTTGCGTGGACAAGTGTGAATGGATAGTTAGAGTCAATGATTTGACTCTACGACCAATATATTCTTTCCGACTTAGGGCGTCGGCTACTACATTGGCTTTACCCGGATGATAACGAATTTCGCACTCGTAATCACTGAGTAGCTCGACCCACCGTCGTTGTCTCATGTTGAGCTCTTTCTGGTCGAAAATGTGTTGTAGACTTTTATGGTATGCAAAGATCGTGCTTTTTGTACCATACAGGTAATGTCGCCAGATCTTCAGAGCAAACACAACTGCTCCTAGTTCAAGATCGTGGGTTGTGTAGTTAACCTCATGTGTCTTTAGCTATCTTAAGGCATAAGCGATGACTTTACCTCGCTGCATCAGAACACATCCAAGTCGTTGATTGGATGCATCGCAATAGACAATGAAGTCTTCTATCCCTTCGGGGAGGGATAGTATCGGGGCGGTGCACAAGGCTCGTTTGAGCGTTTGGAACGCTCTATCCTATTTCTCTTCCTAGTCAAAGGCCACGCCTTTCTGGGTCAGGGTTGTAAGAGGTTTTGCTATGTGGGAGAAGTTCTGAATGAACCTGCGATAGTAGCCAGCTAGACCTAGAAATTGACGAATTTCAGTAGGTATCTTTGGTGCTGACCAGTTCTCGATGGCCTTAATTTTGGAAGGGTCCACGTGTATTCCCTCTTCGCTAACAACATGGCCCAAAAATTCGACTCGTCGAATTCAAAATTCACATTTGGAGAACTTCGCGTAGAGCTTCTCCGATCGCAATGTTTCTAAGATTTTACGGAGATGTTGGCTATGTTCTTCCTTACATCGAGAGTAGATGAGTATGTCATCAATGAAGACGATGACGAACTGATCCAAGTAAGGATGACACACCCTATTCATCAGATCCATGAATATTGCGGGTGCGTTAGTTAATCCGAACGACATCACTACAAACTCGTAGTGCCCATAACGAGTTCAGAAGGCTGTCTTGGGAACATCCTCCTCTAACACTCGTAGTTGGTGATATCCGGATCGCAGATCTATCTTCGAGAAGTAGTTGGCTCCTTGAAGTTGATCAAATAAATCGTCAATGCGGGGCAAGGGATAACGGTTTTTAATGGTAAGTTTGTTGAGTTCTCTATAGTCGATGCACATGCGAAATGATCCATCTGTCTTCTTGACGAACAAGACTGGTGCTCCCCATGGTGAAAAGCTTGGTCGAATGAATCCCTTCTTGAGAAGTTTGTTAAGTTGACTGGAAAGTTCTTGCATTTCAGCCGGTGCCAGACGATAAGGAGATTTGGCTACGGGGGTAGCCCCTGGCACTAAGTCGATTCTGAACTCGACTTGGCGTTGCGGTGGTAAACCGGGAAGTTCTTTTGGGAATATGTCGGGAAATTTACGTACTTCTGGGATGTTCTGGATCTCTTTCAGTTCTTGACTGGTATCGACGACGTGTGCGAGAAATGCATGGTACTCCTTCTGCAAGCACTTCTGGGCTTGAATGCACGAAATGATGCGAAGGCTCGTACTAGGTTTGTCGTCATAGATAATTAAAGTTGTGTTGTTAGGAAGGTTAAAGCGAACTGCTTTTTCAAAGCAGATACTGTCGGTGCGAAGAAGACTCAATCAATCCATACCGATGATAACATCGAAACATTTAATTGGGACTGGCATGAGATCTATCTTGAAAGTATGGCCATCTAAAGTTAAGGTACAATCTACGTATATGCAGTTAGTACTCTCCGTTTTCCCATTAGCCATATCCACCATGAATGAACTATCTAATGCACATGGTTTTTGTTTAAGAAGGTGTGCAAATTTGTGACTTACAAAACTTTTCTCGGCTCCACTATCGAAAAGTATGCAAGCATATGAGTTATCGAGGAGAAACGTACCAGTAACTATCGTAGGATCAGCTACCGCTTCCTCGTGGCCTAGTGTCATAACTCTCCCTACTCCTCCATCCATCCCTGCTTTAGGGCAGTTCCTCTGGTAGTGGCCTACTTCGCCACAACCGTAGCAAGCTTGGCCCATACCGGCGTTAGGCACCTGGGCGGCCTGTGCTGTTGGCGTCCTGCAGACACGAGCTGTATGCCCCTTTCTGTTGCAGTTAGAGCACTGCATCTCCTTGCAAGGTCCGTGGTGGTGGTAGTTGCATTTGGTGCACTTCGGAAGAGTTCCAGCATAAGTTTTTGCTGGTAAGGGGTTCGCAGGGACAACGGGAGTCACTGTGGCAGCATTGATTGCCACTAGTTGTTGTCTCTTGGAGGATCCTTGCGAAGCCCCCCTTTTCCTCTTAGACCACCCTTTCTTGTTGTTGTCGGGGTTGGACTTTTGGGGTATGGGTGTAGGGATTGATGGGTTTTGAGGTTTCCTGTGGTCTATGAGAGATTGTGCTAGCTCTTTGGCGCTATCGAAAGTAATAGGCCTATAAGCTATCACACTTGATTGGATCTGGGGCGACAGTCCCCAGATATATCTCTCTATCTTTTTGCTCTGGAGAGCAACCATGTCAGGGCATAAGTTTGCCAGATCACAGAACCTATTTGTGTAGGTCGTGATGTCGGATCCAACCATTTGTAGACCCCAGAATTCTTGCTCGAGCTTTTGTATTTCACCTCGAGGACAGTATTCTTTCATCAGCATGTCTTTCAACGTTTCCCAGCCGATGGAATCCACCACCACCAAATTCAGATAGTTAACATGGTTGTTCCACCATGTTAGTGCTCTGTCAGAGAAGGTACAAGCTGCAAACTTGACCTTGTTGCCCTCCTGGCAAGCACAGATTTCAAAGACAGATTCCATCCTTTCAATCCATTGTCTCAACACCATAACACCCCCAGTTCCATTGAAGCTGCGGGGTTTGTCATTCGTGAAGTCCTTGTAGGTGCATTCCCGAGGGTGTCCATGGCTTTCGCCGTGGTTCGAGGGTGGTGCACCTGTTCCTGATCCACTAGGGGCAGGAGCGTTGATTGCTGACACAACAGCTGCAACTGCTACTGTGAAAGCTTCCTGGAACATGTTAGCATCGAAAGGATTAGGTGGTTGAAGAGGTACAGGTGGTGGTGGAGGTGGTGGTATTGGTGCTTCGTTGTTTGGGTTTCGCCTTGGATTCCTGCGTGGCGGCATCTTTAACTATACGTTTAAAAGATGACGACATGGTTAAGAATAAATGATTAATGAATGTGTCTCATGGACTAACTCCCCATAGTCCAACAACAGAATGAATATAATGACTAAATGAAGATGACAACATTTAGATAAATATTTCCATAAGATTAGATATCTGTCAATAATACTGGAATTACAGATGTAACAAGTTCAGGAAAAATGGCCTAGAAGTAGGCCTTACATCAACCAAGATGGAAAATATTGACAGAACTTAGATTAGATCAAGACCTAACAGGTCTAAGAATTATAAAGACAGGAAATTAGACCAAAGTTTTACATAAAATAGGTTATATCCAAAAGATGAGTCGACGAGGTTCTATCGTCGACGAGAACTGCTTGCATGGGTTCTCGATCCCGACAGTAGACGTTCAATGTCCCTTATACGCCTGTCAGCTCTCACTTGCTGAGCTTCAAGTTCTCTAACTTTAGCTCGGGTTTCAGCAAGTTCCCTCTGCAGATTTGCATTGCGGACCAAAGTCCTTTCATGAGCAGACTCTAGTTGGCGAATGTGGACAGTGTTAACACCAGAGTTGGCGTCAACTTCGAAGACTTGATTGATAGTCGCCTGAGCCATTATTGTGTTCCGAGAAATCCTACGCACCATGATTGGTAGGACTCTATCAGCAGAACCTCCTTCAGTGAGGTTGTAGAAACTTCGATCTCCATTATAGGGAATGGGCTGACCCTGTTCATGACTCCATGTAATCAAGTCAGTGGCCCACAGAGGCGTGGGTCCTTGAAACACAGGGCGGAGGTTCATGTTTGGGTTTTGAGCATTTAGGGGTAGGTTGTTGACTTCTGGCTTCGAGTCAGAACTATCGGAAAAACCCTCAGCATGGTGATCATCCAAAGGGATTGGGTGATCATCTTCTGGTTCTGCCTCTAGCCAACCAACATTGCCTTGGTTTGGGAAGTACGGATCGCCATGGTGAAATCCAGCCATTTTAATCTACGCGAGAAAAGGGATATAAGAAATAGCTAAAATAGACGAACTAACTAAGATAATTACAGTAAGACCAAATACCCCTATGGTATTTCTTTATGGTTGTGTTGGTAAGTTTTTAGACTTGTTGCCATATCACAACCATTCTTGGGCATATGCTAATCACTCCTCGGACCAGCATAGTTGATTAGGCTATGCCATTCCCAAGACTAACCATATATCCCCAGGCTTACTTGTGATATTCAACAAGCTTAATATTTTTGTTCTTGTCATTGTGACACTGATTTTAGTATGAATGCAGGCACGTATACTTTGTTAAATATTTTATTATTTAAAAGTATAACTCTTAGACAGAGTGTTTTAATCCCAATGTATTTATAGTTAGTATATCTTTTATGGGTTGATATATTATATTCACTATAAACAATGCTCTAATACCAATCTGTCACACCCCAAAACCACGAACGTTGGAAACGTTCAGGGGTGGAGGACGTCATGTACAGTATCACAACAGTGTAATATAATAAACAAGCAACAACATCATCCATTGCATTATAAGTAAAGTTTTAATACATGTGTGTTCTTTCATTGTAGTAAGACACCAAAAATATACATTCAAAATAAAAGACGAGACTTGTCTGCTCCGTCTTCTCAAAACCTGGCCATCGTACCTGTGTAATATTGACCTGAGAACACAAGTTATTTTGAAAGAGAGTATCAGCTTTAAAGCTGGTGAATTCATAAGTAATAAAGTGTCATTGTCTTGCTTATGAAAATCTGTTATGAAGGCCATGTAAACCTTTAAATGAAAATGTTGATGTATGTATGAAAACCCTAGAAAATCCCGTATTTTCTATCAGTTTGAGATGTAGTCTTCTACCAAGACCCGAATGTTTTGTTTATGACAATGTAGTCTTCTACCAAGACCCGAATGGTTTGTTTATGACAATGTAGTCTTCTACCAAGACCCGAATGTTTTGTTAGTAAAATGATAGTTTTTCCTTTCTATTGACTAGTACTAAAAGTGCTTAGTCTAACTCATCGTTTATGTGAATATATCACAAAATAAAGTAAAGTAGGAAAATATAATCATGTAAGTGTTATCCCTGGGTGACCAGGATTAACACGACATCGCCGAAGCGAAAGGTATACCCTATGGACATCCGAAGAGTGTCCCCTCATCCTCTGTAGCGGCAGCAGGGTGGAGGGAGGGTTAGTCCCGATATCGATCTCTTAACACAGATCGTTAACCTAATGATCCTCCGAAGATTCACGTCTCATCCATTGTTGCAACAGTTGGACAGAGGGATGGTTAGTCCCGTCACTGACTACTAACTAAGTAACAACCTTAGACATCCGTAGACGTTCATCGACCACTGGTGCTAATCCGTGGGGTTCGGAATGGTAAGTCCCGCCGAGATATCCCATTGAACCGGGATAGGAAAGATAATTTACAAAGTAAGTACTAATAAATCATCCTTGTAGTTCTAAGTACAAGTATCCAGGTAAGTAAATACAAGATAATGCACCTATGTAGAAGTGTTCTTGTATGGTATTCACGTAAGTGTGTTCATGTAACAGGTAAGTATATGTAAACATATTCATGTATCATGTAATCCTAAGTAAGTGTACTCATGTATCATGTAAGGTACTGTATAGACTCATGAATGAACTGACTCTTGTGTGATTCCTTGTAATAGGAATGATGTTTTGTTTCTTCTAACTATCCCTATGATAATTAACTGGAAAGTAAGTGGTTGTTCAAGTAGATTTATGCACCCTCGATACACGAGGGTGTGGGAAACTGAACGAAGGATGAAAACTATAATCTCTAACATATAAAACAACATATGCGCATAAGTATAGTTTGATTCAAGAAGGTAAAATAATGGTTTTGCAAGATATCTAGGAGTTTTGAACAATAATTAAGAATGACTTGATGTCATTTTAATAAACATTTCAAAACTAATACTTTTGTTATCAAGGTATTTTAAGATAGAAAACGACTTCATGTGTCACCTTTTGAAATATGTGAAATCTACTGAGTGAAAACATAGTTATAAAATACATGAGATTGATTTAAAAACATATTGTTTTCTACTTGTATTCCCCCCCCCCCCCCATTAAAGCATTTAAAATCATTTAAAACATTTATTAAGGGGTATGAACTCACCTATAGATGGTGATTGGGATGAACTGAACGGTATAGCATTGCTAGGTGTCAAGCGAGGACTTGTACACACACTACCATCCTAATGAACATATAATTACACATATATGAAGTCAATTAGTCTTAAGTTACTAATTGACAAAGCTAAGACATCCTAGACATTATAAACACTTTATATAAGTGTTTTAAGCCCTAAGGATTGCATCTAAGCTATTGTGGGACAAGGTACTTGTGTTTAGGGGTCCAAAGGACCCCATATATGAGTTTACTCCTCATATACTAACACACATGGAGTTTATAGTTGTAAACTTTTGACTTTACGGCCGTAAACTCCCAACCATGGGGGTATTGTGTGTTTTGATGTCCCAAATGATTCCTAGAATTATTCCAACTTGGTGGTTAAGTCCTTGGAAGGGTTTAAGGCCTAGAAACACTCCCTAGAGGAGTTTACGGCCCCAAGGCCATTTCCTTTGGAGTTTACGGCCGTAAACTCCCTTGGAATGGTGTTTTTGTTGTTTTCAAGTCTCTTGCATATGAAGGATAGGTTCTAAACATTTGTTTAAAGCTAATGAGGACCCTAGGCACACTTTGGTGCCCTTGTTTGGTGTTTACGGCCTAGGAGCACTACCAGGGCCATAAACTCACTTCAAGAGGTGATTTTGATGTGTTTTTGTCCTTCAATTAAGTGGGAACAATTCCTAGTAAATGTCCAATGCTTTAGGTGCCTTAAAAGCACCATTTGGAGCTTGAATTTGGAGTTTACGACCTAAGAAACTCTTAGGCTGTGAACTCCCAAACATTGGTGGATTTTGCTTGATTTCATGTTCCTAACACACTCATAAATGAGTCTAAGGCAGTAGCATAAAACAAGGGTCAGTCTCGGCTTTGTTTCGGGAGTTTACAGCCCAAGAACACCTTGGGAGTAAACTCCTAAATCTAGTGATTTCTAACACTACTAGTAAGAGGTACTCACGATTTGGGATAAAAACTCGAAGATCCGTGAGAGAGAAAATGGCTTTTCTCTAGTTGGAAATGTGAATAATGAATGAATTTGGTTCAGAATTCTATTTATAGTCCTGAGATATTTTTGGCAGAAAATATTTTTATTCCTGAAATGATCTTTAATATAATAGAGGGTTGGAATAACAGTGTTGCACAAAACCCTAGTGCACCCACTCTCCTGATATTTCCTGAAGTGTAAACCCTGAATTACTCAAACTTACGAGAAAAAGTCTGAAAATTAACTGTGACTGTTATAACTTCTATTGAAGTGATATAGTTTGCACAGAATGGAAATTTCGGGTTGTCACATTAAATAATACCTTGGAACCATCAGGCGTTACAGATCAAAAAGCTATCTCTACTGGATACGTATGCAGTTAACAGTGACCTAAATCTCAACTACTATTCAAATTACCCAATATGCCCTAAGGTCAAACTTGGTAAAATTCAAAAATTCAAAAAGTCAATGGAGATCAACACAGACTGAGTACGCCTAACGTACTAAGTCACTACGCTTAGCGTAGTAGATCCTTTCCTGATTATGGGGCTCTATCCTGGTACGCTCAGTGTACTACCAAGTATGCCCACCGTACTCGACCAATTCCATATACCTTCATTAATTGCTTATTTCATTAACATATCACATCCAAAGCTTAAATCTAGTCCCAAATAATATTATAAGTCATAAAGTGTACAATTTTATCACTTTCCATGGCTAGAAGGATTCCACACACCAAAACCCTAAGTTAATACACAAACCAATGCATCATAACTCATGCATGAAGGGAAGAAAGGGACTAAAATAACATTTTTATGGTTCCTAATAGTCCCATAACGGATACATTTTCCTACTTTATCCTTTAGGAGGATCTAAATAACCAAGATCTAGTCTTTAAGTCTCAAAGGTACCAATCATGCATCTTTCTTAACTTATGTAAGTATGTCCAAGTCTCCAACCATCAGAATTGAATCAATATGATGTTTAGATGGATAAAGTTTCAAACTTTATCCACAACAAGGTCACAAACTTTCAAGATCTGAACTTTACGTACTAAAGTGACCAAAAAGTGACAAATATTTATATAAATGCATGCATGTATTGGTATAGTTATATATATAATGTTTAAAAGACTTAGGAAGGCAAGTTCGCCGTATTTCCTTTTCCTCGTTGGGATGTGGTCTGGTGGGTATCAGTTATCCTTCCGAAGGTCGTTTAAACATTAGTTATATATATCATGTATACACGTATAGACATAAAGGTTTTCATCGACGAGTTAACTTCCCTTGGATAGCAAGGGCATCTTTCCATTCATCATTCATAGATCTCTTGTAAAATGCATGCCTGTATTTGTATAGTTATATAAATAATGTTTGAAAGACTTAGGAAGGCTAGTTCGCCCTATTTCCTTTTCCTCGTTGGGATGTGGTCTGGTGGGTATCGGTTATCCGTCCGAAGTTCGTTCAAACATTAGTTATATATTATGTATACATGTATAGACATAAAGGTTTCCATCGACCGGTTCATTTCCCTTGGGTAGCAAGGGCATCCTTCCAGTCACTGTTTATAGATCAGAGACACTAGTAACTATTATAGGAATAGTTAGGTAGTTCTATTTACTCTTTCTAGTACGAGAATTCCAAAGGAGTCAGTTCATTCGTGAGTCTCTATCATTAGTCAAGTACCTATATTTGAATTCAGTATACGAGATGCCTCTTCAGGACACGGATTTCCCCGTTATCAAGTTGGTAACCAGAGTCTCCTGTAGGGAGAGCGGGCATTGTGTGTATAGATCTATACGGGACTGACACTCCCACACCCTAACTGCTAGCTACAGTCCTCAGCCTACCAAGCCAAGGGGTGACAAATGTCACATTCACTCCGACGCTTGCAGGGCGTCAAGTTCTCTACTGTCAATCAGTATGGTTACGAGTATCTCCATGTTTACCTTATAATTCATGGCCTTAAGGTAACAAGAGTTATCACTGTATTTCCTTGTTTTAGACTTTGCTAGCTGTGTCGTTCATTTGACACTGTTTGGAGTCTGTATTTCCTTGTTTTAGACTTTGCTAGCTGCGTCGTTCATTTGGCACAGTCTGGAGTCTGTATTCTCTTGTTTTAGACTTTGCTAGTTTTGTCGTTCATTTGACACTGTCTGCAGTCTGCATTTCCTTGTTTTAGACTTTGCTAGTTGTGTCGTTCATTTGACACTGTCTGGAGTCTGTATTCTCTTGTTTTAGACGTTGCTAGCTGTATCGTTCATTCGATACTATCTGGAGTTTGTGCTTCCTTTTGTTAGACTGAGCCATGCATATCATTCATTCGATATTCTCATGGAGTCTATGATTTCTTTTGCCTTGGTTAGCAGTATAACTGCTGAGGAATATGTTATTTTCCCCTAGTATTTTTAATAGTGATATTCTCCTACTTTCTTTAAAGTCAAATATCGTATTTTGGTAATGATAGTATTTAAGGGAAATTACTCTCTAAAAGATAACTCTGTCGAGTCTTGGTCGAAGACTACTTTTATTTTGAAAATATAGGATTTTCCTGGAAAGGACGCTATTACACCGTAGATTCTAAACTACTACTTTTCATAAATTTATTTTGAATAAAAATGCGTATTTATACAAATGACACTAAATACTTATGGACTCACCAGCATTTATAAAAATCCTGATACTCGCTTTCAAAATAACTTGTATTCTCAGGTCAGCAATGGACAGGTACACCCGGGAGCTTTTGTGAAGCCAACCTAGAATCGAGCTGCATCTATGTTATGTTCTGTAATTACTTTGATATTACTATAACATGTAACCGATGTAAATTTATTACTATTAATGCAATGGTTGTTGTACTTTGATTACTATATTGCATATGTTGTGATACTTGACATGACGTCATCCACCCCAGAACGTTTCCGCCGTTCCGGTTTTGGGGTGTGACAGATTGGTATTAGAGCATTGTTTATAGTGAGCTAAGTATATCAATTCATAAAAGATATACAGCCTATAAATACATAGGGATAAAACAATCTCACCAAGAATTATACTTTAAAATATAACCATATTTTACCAAAGTATAAGAACATACAAAATCTAAACACTCGAACACAAGTATCACAAGAAGAACACAAATAAAAGTCTTCGGATGTTGAGCATTACCGTCAAACCTGGGCAGTTATGTAATCGTAAGCTAGAATAAATGTAACCAGAGCAACTACATTTATTCAAGATGTGATGAACGTGTGCTTGGGAGTGATAATGTTGTTGCAACAGGTCTGAAACATACCAAATAGGAATGCTAGAGCCCAACATAAAGTTTAAAATACTATGGGAGTATTTTGGAATACTAAAAGACTCACATTAATCCCAGAATCATATTCAAAAGTTAAGAATCAAACAAGAAATTAAAATACCATAGGGGTATTTTAGGATCCATAGATAACCTTGTGTGAAAAACTAAAAAGATCCTTATTGATATACCTACGATTACAGAGGGTGTACTCCCAACGTTATATATAATAAGGATCCCATAGAATAAGAATGTGTGGTTTCGCTCTACTTCCTTTTCCTCGTTGGGATGTGGATATAGAGTAGTATCACATATTCGAAGGCCTATCGGATCTAAGCTATATATAATTTGTGTACCCTATGTAATTGTAGCAGGACTCAATATGGATCACCCAGTGAAATGTTTTAATAATCTCTTAGGATTCTTTAGACATTTCCATTCTTGCACGAACCCTGTAGAAAACCTTATCTGCTTCAGTGTTCGACCGAAGAGTTGATTCAGACCTAGAAGAGGTTCATTGAGAAGATTTCCAGTTTGGAAATAAATGAACTAGGTCGAGACTATTGAAACCACCAAGTGCCTATACCTTTTAGGGACACTGGTGGGAAATTCGCCTGAACTTCCAAGATTTCCAGCCATCCATCATGAAGCGATGACACCTAGAGTCAGAATCGGAAGTAAGATGGAGTAGAAATTCAATATGTCTATACGAGAAGAGAGCCATAGGTAACTATCCGAAGAAAACCAACGCCGGTCCCAGTCAAGGATATGAGGTAGACAGAGGGAGCTAGTACATGGAACCCGAGAAGTGTCTTTTCCTCGTTATTGTCGTGCTAATACACCCATAAAATAATACAATTTAGTGAGTTAGTGATTACAATACTCACACTATGTGTTAGGTAAATCGCCTTTTCCCGTCGCAAGTAATACGATTAGATCGGATCTCAAAACCTTGATTGAGAAAGTTTAGCCATAAGCCTTAATGAGCCTTTTCTTATGTGATTTCGTTTCGAACTTCCCTCAAATCTTTCCAAAGCCGGAGAGTGAACCTTTCCAGCATAAAGATAACTTAGTAGGAACGATTCCCATCTTATGGCTTTCTGGTACCCTTACCCCTACCTTGAATACCCGGACTACATCATAGGGATGTACGTCGACACTCAGACAACCAACATCCGAGTGCGGGAAAAATTTATGCCTAATATAGTAAGGATAGATACGTCCAGGGTTAACCATCATCTCTCATCAGCTTGTGTTCCTTTCCATGTAGGAAAACCATGCCTCCGAAGAAGCGTAACCAATCCGCTGGCAAGAAACCTACTCTCCTATTCGATGAAGCTACGTTCCAAGCTGCAGTGTCGGCAACCATAGCAGCTGTCATGGCTCATCTGAATGCTAACAACGCCAATGTTAGCAAGAGCCCTATCGGGATTCCCGATCCTAGCAATGGACGGCAGCAACCAACTTCTGTGTACCTAGTCACCTAAGAACCTCAACCAAATCCACTAAAGAGAAAGTTCAAGAACGAGGAGGGAAGTACCTCGGCTCAAGGACCTTCCGAAGGGCAACGAGCTAAGACAGTCAATACCCCTGTCAACCCTTCCATCCCGACTTTAAGGAGACCATACTTAGGAAGCCTTCCCCACTGCAGCAAGTGTAGCTACCATCATCATGGTATCTATCGAGAATTCTTTTGTGCTAGGTGCAACAGGGAGGGGCATACCTCTCGTACCTGCAGAGCCCCGGTTGAGTTCATTACATCAACCACCAATGTAGCGACCAATCCAATTTGCCATCTATGTGGTGAGATTGGGCACCTCAAGCGGGACTGCCCAACTGTAAGGAACGACAAAGGGGCAGGAGAAGTCTAACTCTAAATGCCTAGGGAGAAGCATCAAGGATCCTGGTATATTTTGGTACGTCTCTCAATCTCAGATAACTAACCGAAAACATTAAAAGCTAATTCTAAATGTAATTACTCCCCCATTAAGGCGAAAGTCGCAGCACTGTTGTAAGAATTCAAAGTTTTCATCAGGTAAAGCTATAATGGCTCGGTATATACGTTAAAGCCATGTATAATTAAGATGGATAGACCTAGAGTCAGTGATGCTGCCTTATTTCCTGTTCCTCATTTGGCTGTGGATTTAGGGCGGAGTCGCTCAGTCAACAGCCCTTCCCACCTTAATTATACATGACTAGTGCATACTAGGCGATTATAGAGAGGCCTCGTGAGAATCCATACAGGAAAAGTACCTCATTCCGAAACACTCAGGATCCTCTATAGTTCCACGTCGACCCTATCGACCCTCATTCTATATCATGTCGATGTATGCCAACTTCGACGTCCCTATCAATCATGGTTCGACTTAGTGAAACCATGTGTAAATCCCTAGTGTTGTATAAAAAGAACTTTCACCATAGCCATTTCGGCAAATAAAGGTTCTTCTGAACCTAATAATAATAAAACCTAATGCGATCCGTCAGTCGTCGCTCTTATCTAAAAACTTTCCGAAATACCCTGAGTAGGGTATCGCGCGCTGTTAACCAACCCCCCTTCTTAGATAGATAGGAACCAAAGCAAAAGACAATGCAGGCATTCCAAAAGACGATAACCACCCAAAACCTACTCCGTAGATCCCCCAGAAAGACCATTCACACCTCACAATCAAGTTCGTGAATCTAAAGGATAGAACTCATGGGATTGACTACTATTAACTGAGTATATGCATAAGAGTGGTATATAATTGAGATAAAAAAGATTTAAGATGTGTGCTTCTTCCCTACTCCCTATTCCTCGTTGGGTTGTGGGTCTGGGGTGGATTCGCACAACTGAACATCCTGCTGACCTCAGTTATATACGGCTTGCACACACCAAGTATTAGTGGTTAAACCAAGTATGAGCTCTACCACGAACCTCATAGTAAAACCCTTCATCCTATCCCATAGAATAGGAACTAGAGTCAAGAGAACCACAGCAGGTTGAGCTACTATAATGATCACAAATCCGAAATTTGTTGTCATCACGGTTAAGCCAACATAGTAGCTAACACCCTCAGTTGGTAAAGAAATCTAAGTCGTTAGAGTCAAGGACATTGACTACGACCATCCATTCATGTTTAATCCCCCGAATTAAGCATCTCAGCAGATATCCAGGAAATCTGGAAGCTGCGATAAGTTAAACCTTGAGAAGAGTGGATGAGGAGATTAGACGTTCCGAGTGACGGAACCCTATACTTCTAGCCTTAACCTAAAATCAAGAAAACTCAGAACCCCCGGAAGAGTAGTTGTATAAGATGCTCGCACTACTCAGTCACTTCGTCCACCCCGTTACTGACGAGTAGTGCCTAGGACACTCCGCCACCCCCTCACGTGGAAGAAGTCACCGTCGCCCTATAGAAGAGAGACTGCAACCTCCGAAGAGAATACTAGAATGCCAAGAACCACAGGATAACCTCTGCATCCAAGAATACTTGAATAAAGTGCAAAAGTAGGTTACGTTAAGCCTTATAACCCAGATCCCGAATAGAGTATACACTTGACGCCAGTCTAGGTGTTAGTCGATGGGTTATACAAGAGCACGCGCTTTCCGCAACTAAAATAAACCGACGCCTTAGAGATAAGACCATGTCTTAGAGATTAGACTACTAGGTGTTTCAAGAATACTATCTCGCGTAGAGATAGTAGAACCACCTCCCGAGATAGTCCAACACTTCAGAAAAATTCTCTAAGAATTGAGTTAGCCCTGAGCAGAGCTTGCTGTTTATGAAACGGCATAGCAAGTAAGAGCATGATTCTTTCCCGTTAGGAATCATATTGTGAAAGATTCAACTAGACGATGATGAAAAGTTTAAAATTTTTCTAAAAAATCGTCTGGTAAAACCCTATCTCACCGACTACGAGAGTTTTTCGTTAGAAACAACTCAAGAATCAGAAGTGTAGGTTCATTTTGCACAGGATTGAGATAGTCACCCTGCAGCAAACAGATACCCATAGACATCCAATCCATCCGATGATCCAGAAAACCTCTGAAACCCAATCGACAGGAAACACGAATCCAAGGACAACCCGAGCTTTCTAAGAACCAACCTGAAGGACTACACTCCCAGTATGTGAGAACGTTTGGAACTTCAGATTGGCGATCACACCAGTGATGATCCTGCCATAGAATTACTCTATGTTCCAAGTACTAAAAAGCTCTACCTTTCCGAGAGCATAGGACCATCCGAGATTCTTTACAAAATTTGTCCAACCCTCGTCAGACCACGACTACTTTTGGAAGTTCCATAATTTTCGCCCCAAATCAATCCACTTCATAGACTTGAAAAGTGTTTGCCCGACGTCAGTCTTTGTATCCAACTCATCTTGATAGAAACCATTAGGAACCCTAACTTCGTAAATGCATCTGTAGGAATCGCTAACTGAACGAAACGGAATCCGCATCCCGTAAGTGAAGGTTTGTTAGAACGCCAAGCAAAGGCCATAGTTCACTTGGGAGTGCGAGGACCAACTGAATAGGAAATACCCTCATACCTCTACCCGATTATTCATGTCTAATTCCTTGCCTAAACCCTAATTTCGGGCGGAAATTCCCTCTAACGGAGGATGATGTGACAACCCGAAATTTATCCCTTCGTTTTTTAACCTCATCGTCCGTTAACCTTTTGGATTAGGTTAATTATATAGAGACTTTATTATGACTTCCTAAGGGTTGGAACAAATTAGAAACACCCTTAATATTCCCTTGAAAAATTTTAGTTACAACCAAGTCAAATTACGACCATTTAATCGGGTGCGACCAAAAGCCCCGTTTAACGTCAGTATCGGGTAGATTTCCTCTGAGCCACAAACTCAACCCCCCTATATAAGGGTGAGTGGACTTCATTTGAAGCCTTTTCACTCTCTCTCTCTACTCTCTCTCTCTCTCTACAAGTTGCTTTCTATCCAAAAACCGCCCATTTCGAGCCCCAAACTAGTAAGTGATCTACCCTAGCTTGTTGTTTAGTTAATTTAACATGAAAATTCGTGTTTAAGACATCCAATAGGGGCCAAATCATGTGTTTACATCCCAAGAACACTCTTGGACCATAAACACCCATAAGTGGGGTTTTGAAGCCCAAAAACCCTTCTAAATCACTCCTAGGGCTTAGTTATGGCTTGTCGACTTGCACATATGAGCTTAAAACAACAAAACCTTATCATATGGAGAGTAAACATGAGTTTACGGCCCAAGAACACTCTTGGACCATAAACCTCTCTTCATGGCCCGTGAACACCTTTGTAGATGTCAAACTTGCCCTTAAACACCTCCTATGGCCTGGGAAAATGTCTAGAATCAACCACAATTGAAGTAGGGGATTTAAACTTCAATGAAACCAAGGACCTAGGAGTTTACGGCCGTAAACCCCCCAAGGATTGGTCCATGGGCCGTAAACTCCCATAAGATGCCAAATAATGCCCTAACGTCCCCATTTGACTTGGAAAAATGCATAGAACTTTATACTCTATCATTTAAGACCTTAATTCATGAAGGAAATGACCAAGTGAGAGTTTACGGCTGTAAACTCTAGGTTTACAGCCGTGAACTCCCTTAAGTGGTCCATTTGGAGCCTTAACCCTTTCACATGCCCTAGATTTGAACCTAGCCAAATTCTACGAATGATATAAGACCATAATACATCCAAGAACACACCACACATGAGTTTACGACCGAAAACTCATGGGGATATGGTCTTAGGTCCAAAAACTCCATAAAGAGTTTACTCTTGAAGAGTAAACTCCCTAACTACGCCACACACTCCCTTATTGCAACCCAATAGCCTCCTAGCACTTGACCAAAGTGTTTTCCGCACACTAGGATGCTTATACGTGTTTAATTAGTATTATAAACACTAATTGTATGTAAACATATGTCACCATATGTTAATAGGTCACTAAGTGTGTTCAAGTCTTCACTTGACACCGAGCACCCAACCGACACCTCCATCCTATCCACTTACAACAGGTGAGTTCATACCCCTGAAGTAACCTTTTAAATGATTTTACTGCTTTTATAGGGGGAATACAAGTTGAACTGTACAGTTATTAGATAAATCCCATGTGATTAATAACTGTATAGCAAAATAGATTTTGCATATTAAACTATTTATCCACCTTAAAGATTTCTAAATTACGTTTTCAACTGTTGATAAAGTATGAAAGGTTTTTCAATGGATTCCAAAGAGTTTCAAAACATGTTTTACAAACTGACATCAAGTCGTATATTTCTTATGTGTAAAGGTTTTTCCAAAGTTTCATCAGAGTTTTCTTCTTTGCTTTTATTTCGTTAAATGCATGTCTGTATTGGTATAGTTATATCAATAATGTCTAAAAGACTTAGGAAGGCTAGTTCGCCCTATTTCCTTTTCCTCATTGGGATGTGGTCTGGTGGGTATCAGTTATCCGTCCGAAGGTCGTTTAAACATTAGTTATATATCATGTATACACGTATAGACATAAAGGTTTTCATCGACAAGTTCACTTCCCTTGGATAGCAAGGGCATCCTTCCATTCATCATTCATAGATCTCTTGTTAAATGCATGCCTGTATTTGTATAGTTATATAAATAATGTTTGAAAGACTTAGGAAGACTAGTTCGCCCTATTTCCTTTTCCTCGTTGGGATGTGGTCTGGTGGGTATCGGTTATTCGTCCGAAGGTCATTCAAACATTAGTTATATATTATGTATACATGTATAGACATAAAGGTTTCCATCGACCAGTGCATTTCCCTTGGGTAGCAAGGGCATCCTTCCAGTCACCGTTTATAGACCAGAGACACTAGTAACTATTATAGGAATAGTTAGGAAGTTCTATTTACTCTTTCTAGTACTTTTCATAAATTTATTTTGAATAAAAATACCTATTTATACAAATGACACTAAATACTTGTGGACTCACCAGCATTTATAAAAATGCTGATACTCGCTTTCAAAATAACTTGTATTCTCAAGTCAACAATGGACAGGTACACCTGGGAGCTTTTGTGAAGCCAGCCTAGAATCGAGCTGCATCTATGTTATGTTCTATAATTACTTTGATATTACTATAACATGTAACCGATGTAAAATTATTACTATTAATGCAATGGTTGTTGTACATTGATTACTATATTGCATATGTTGTGATACTTGACATGACGTCATCCACCCCAGAACGTTTCCGCCGTTCCGGTTTTGGGGTGTGACAGTACATTTGGTAGACGAGTGGAATGTTGTGTTGTACCAGAATTCAGTCCAAGCTATCCATCGTGACCATCGCTTGGGTTTTTCGGAACAGAAACATCGAAGATACGTTTCCAGACAACGATTTACCACCTCGGACTGCCCGTCCGTTTGCAGGTGGTAGGCGGTGCTTCGTTTTAATTGTACATCGTGTAGTTTGAACAACTCCACCCAAAACTGGCTTAAGAAAATACGAACCTGGTCACTCACTATTGATTTTGGCAGTCCGTGAAGCCTAACGACCTCCTTAATGAAGGTTTGTGCCAACGTCGCTGCACTGAATGGGTGCTTGAGGAGTATAAAGTGAGCATATTTGCTGAGCCTGTCTATCACCAACCAACTGGTATCCCAGCCGTCTGATCTTGGCAAACCTTCAATGAAGTCCATAGTGACTTCATCCCATGTATTCTCGGGAATCGGAAGAGGTTGTTGAAGACCCGCTGGTGAAAGACTATTATGCTTGCATTGTTGACAAATAGAGCATTCTTTTACATACTTGTTGATATCGACTTGCATTCCTGGCCAATAGAGCTCACTCACGACCCTCTGGTAAGTCTTCTTCTCCCCCGAGTGCCCCCCCACAGGAGAATCATGAAATTCCTTGATAATGGCCGGAATCAGTTTCGATTTCGAGGGTACCACCAATCGTTCCTTATACATCAAGTGGTCCATATAGATGTTGAATCCTTTGTAATTTCTAGGTTCCGTTTCGACCTCCAGCTTGCTTTTTCCATTGAACTCATCTTTTTTGATCTCCTCCTGCAACTAGTCCCAGAAGGTCCAACAACCCACTGAAATAGCATTGCACACTGGCGGATGTTCCCGGCGAGACAGGGCGTCTGCTACACGATTACTAGCCTCTGTCCGGTACTGGATGTCAAATGTAAAACCCATCAATTTGGTAACCCATCTTTCGTAGTCGTTACCGATGAGTCTTTCCTCCAGGATATACTTGAGGCTCAATTGATTGGTTCGAACCACGAATTGTCTTCCAAGGAGATACGGATGCCATTTTAGGACCGCCTTGACAATCGCCATTAATTCTTTTTCGTAAATGGATTTTAACCTTGTCTGTGTTCCCAAGGTGCTGCTGTAGAAGGCCACAGGTCTACCATCTTGCATTAGAACTGCTCCTAGACCGGTCCCAAAGGCATCCGTCTCGATCACAAAGGTTTTTGAAAAGTCCGGCATTACTAACACCGGAACCGAACTCATGGTCTGTTTCAGCTTTCCAAAAGCTAGTTCCACCGCCTCAGTCCATCCAAACTTGTCCCGCTTCAGTTGGTCAGTCAAGGGTGTCGCTATGCTAGCATATCCCTTTACAAACGTTCGATAGTACCCTGTGAGGCCGAGAAATCCATGCAAAGCTTTGATGTTTTTAGGAGTTGGCCATTCTACCATAGCCCTTATCTTAGATTCCTCGGCTGCTACCCCCTCCTTGGAAATCTCGTGACCCAAGTATGAGATTTTGTGTTGGCCAAATTCACACATTTTATTGTTAAGATAGAGTTGATTTTGTTGTAAGATTTCCAATGTGGCCTCCATGTGTATCACATGTAACTCCTCACTCGAGCTATAAATGAGGATGTCGTCAAAGAACACCAAAATGAACTTCCTCAAATAGGGTCGAAATAAATCATTCATCAACGATTGGAAGGTTGCGGGGGCATTTGTAAGCCCAAACGACATGACCTTGAACTCGTAGTGGCCATCATGGGTGCGGAAAGCGGTCTTGTGAGTATCCTCTGTCTGAACTCTAATCTGGTGATAATCGGATCGTAAGTCCAGTTTGCTGTAAATCACTGACCCATGTAATTCATCGAGGAGCTCATCAATCATAGTAATGGGGAATTTATCGGGAATGGTTACTCGGTTTAGGGCTCGATAGTCCACACAAAATCTCCATGACCCATCCTTCTTCTTCACCAGGATGACTGGGCTAGAATAAGGGCTGTTGCTGGGTTGTATGATTTCAGACTTGAGCATCTCCTTGACCAACCACTCAATTCCTTCTTTATGAAAGTGGGGGTATCTGTAAGGTCTAACGTTGACTGGGGTGGTACCATCTTGAAGCACAATTTGGTGCTCTATGTGCCTCCTCGGTGGCAGCCCTTCTGGTTCCTTAAAAACGCCCTGAAACTTATGTATGAATAGTTGAAAGAATGTTGGGATCTCTCGTCTTTGGGTTTCCATTGTCTCAATGTGGCTGAGCTCGATCATCACCCCTCGTTTCTCCTTTCGCAACTCCCTTTCCATGGACTTAACGGATACTAAGGAAGTTCCTAGAGAAGGATCTCCTATAATCGTAACGAGTTTGTCTCCCAAAGCAAATTCCATTGTTTGCTCCTTACAATTTGTCCGAGTGGTCCCCAATGTTTATAGCCATTTCATTCCTAGTATCACGTCAGAACATCCAAGTCTCAGGGGAAGAAAGTCTTCTATAATGTCGATCTCTTGCAATTGTAGAAGGACCCCTTGACATATCCCACGGCCATCTTCTTTGTCTCCCGTGCCCATTCGTATCCCATATGGTTCAGTGTCACTAATTGGAAGCTCTAAGGTAGCAACAAGAGTGGTGGATATGAAGTTGTGGGTGGCCCCTGGGTCAATTAGGGTTACCACCTAATGGTTGCCAATAGAACCTCAGATCTTCAACGTTTTCGGAGACGTCAGGCCCACCACCGAGTTCAAGGAGACCTCCATAGTCGGCCCTACTTCGGTGGAGTCCAGGTTGGGTTCGATACCCCCAGTCGCTTCTTCCCTGACGTATATTCGTCTTCTTCCACCAGAATAACGTTGACCTGTTTTTTGCATTTGTGACCACGGAACCATTTATCATCACACTTGTAGCACAATACTTTAGCCCGCTTTTCATTGCTCTGAGCTTCTGTCAACGGTTTATCTTCTAGATTCTCGTTCCTCTTGTACCCAATGCCATATCGTGACCAGGTCCCCATTGTTTGGACATACGATTTCCCCCCAAATGTGTGAGAGTTAACCACAGACCCGTTTTTGGGACTCAATAGACCGAATCCGCTATTTCGAAGAGACCGGTTCTTTTCTTCGATTTGTTGGGCTAAATGGAAGGCTTGGCCCAAATTTTTAGGCTCCCACATCCGTAATTCTGTTTTAATGGGGGGTTGAAGCCCATCTATAAAGTTCCCTAAGGCAACATGCTCTGTGACGCCGTCCAAGGGTGCCGATTGTTCGATAAATTTCCGGACGTACTCCTCCATCGTGTCCGTTTGTCGGAGTGCCGACCACTGTTCGTATAAGTTTCCCCCATGGATCGGCCTGGATCTCTTGAGGAAGACGGTTTTCATGTCTTGCCACGAAGATATCATTTGTTATTTGCTTGCCCACTTGAACCATGCCAGCGCATCTCAATTCAGACTGAGAACCGCCGCTTCAATCTTCTCTTCATTAATCAATTGATAAATGGCAAAGTATCTTTCGGCTTGCAATATCCACCCATCTGGGTCACGTCCATCAAAGGTGCGCATATCCACCTTCCTGTGTTTGTATTCAAATCTTCCCATTCCTTGATTCACTCCCTCGAAGGAGTCGAACACAAGTTATGGGATTCCACTGTTGGACCCACTAGGTCTTGGGCCTTCATGGGTGAGATTTTTATCCACCCCAATCAAGATTGGGGTGTTAATACCAGAGTTTGGAGTTTCAGCACTCTTACCTGGTTCAAGTTTATCCATCTTTCCCATTAGCACGTCAAGTTTCTGGATAATTTCATTCTGCATGATTTTGTTGTCTTCCGTGGCTCTCGCTTGTTGCTGATTCACTAGCTTTTTTTGTTGTTGTTCATCCAAAATGGTTCCCAGGTTCTCTTCTACCGTCTCCAACCTCTTCTCCAAGGAAGCTGTATTCTTTTGGGGAGCGACCATTGCTCTGATACCAATTGATAAGCCAAGAACAACGATAGAATACGAGATAGACCAGAAATGTCAATTTAATTGAAACTGATAAATTCCATGCTTTCGAGAGGCAAGGATCTCTCCAAAATAGTTTTCACTACAAGTTTTTCAATAGCCCTACTCAACCAGAACTGGAAGTTTAAATACTACACTAAAGCAAAAAGAAAATACCCTCCAGCACCATACTGGTCCCCTGGGACAGAACAAAATAAAGAACCAATCACAAAAGAAATGCCCCTCCCCCACGATTCTAACAGTTAGCCTCCTGAATTGGACTTGTCCCCTGTTTGGGCTTCGTTGGTCTTCTTTGATAAACTAAGAATGGTTTGGGCTTATCACTTACCAATCTCATTTAATGTTTAATTTTTTGTGTTATAGAATATATTAATAAAAAGTCTAAAAATTAATATAATAAATCAAATTTTTTGGATTTTTTAAGTAATAATTTTTGTTTTTTTTTAAATACATATTTTAAATTTTTTTAGAAAACTTGAATATTTAAAAAAAAAGTGAAAAAAAAGTTATTTAAAAAAACTGCATTTTAAAAAAAAGTAAATTTTTAAAAATTAGTAAAATTAAAAAGAAAGTGTAATATTTATGGACAAAAGAATAATTCTTTTAACCAAAAAAGTCAACGTTTTAGGTGTATATATACATATTTTTTCAAGTGCATATATGCGTATTTCTTTTACTATAATATTCGTAAGTAAATCATAAAAAAAAAACATTTTTATTTAATAATCTATAAACACAATAGCATAACTATTTTAGTCGATATAAAGAAAAATATAAAAAACAAAAAATGCTACAAAATTCAAAGAATTTTCATATCTTCGTGTGAAGATTTTCATATATATATATATATATATATATATATATATATATATATATATATATATATATATATATATATATTCAATTTATCATTTTGTCACCTCTTCAATATTTTTCACGAATCCTTTGATTAATACAAGATCACTCACAAAAATGCATATGTATATATCATGTAAGATTGATATGTGATTATATCATGTAAGATTCACATGTGATTATATAATGTGATATTCACATGTGATTGTATCTTTTAATATTCAAATATAAAATTCACAAGAAAATTAAAAAAAAATAAAAAAAAATAAAAATTAGCAAAGAACACTTGGACAGAATGCATGCGTGCATATATACGTAACTCGTATGTGATCAATTTGAGATTTACTTTTGAATCTCATGCAATTTATATATGATTCATATGTGATTTACATGTGAATCACATGTAATTCATATCTGATTCACTTGTGATTTATATGTGAATCACATGTGATTCATATGTAATCACATGTGATTTACATATGAATTACATGAATAGTTTTTCTACTGTATTTTAATGGATATAATTGTTTAATGTAATAGCAAAAGAAAATAGAACCTAAAGACCGGATTGATGTCTATATCGCTTTATAACAAAACAGTCTCAAAAAAACTAAACATTAACTTAGATTTGAGTATTTTTAAATGGTTGAAAATCATTCCATCACAAAGCTTCCCCATATAGGAAATAAAAAACATAAGATGTCAGCTTTTAGTAACATGGCTAATGGCAAACATGTAATATAATATAAAAATTGTGTCCATTTAAAAAAAATTTTACTTTTATGAATTCTCCCTGCAACTTTTTAGATTAACTTAAATTTAATGAAGCAAAAGGAAAACAACAATACCTAAGTGAATTTACAAATAAGTATGTTTGTGGAATTCGCTGTAATTTGCAAAAGAAAGGAAAAGGGAAAAGGGAAAGGAAAATTCAATGGCGATTATTCTATGTCAATATTTCTATTTACATGAAAGATTCATTGCTAACTCTGCTCTGCTTCATATATAGATGCCACTCACAATCCCTCAGTAACCAAAACGTATCTCCTTTTTGAAATGATGATCAAAATAAGAACTTCACGTTTTTAAACGCCTAAGCAATCAAATTAATTAATCATCTAACTCTTGCCACCTAATTTTCCACTATGACTTGAATCAATCAGACGATACATGTATTCATAAGAGAATTCACATTTTAAATGCCTTGTAACTTGGTCCTAAAATCAAGCATATGAATCATATTGAGTTTTGGTAAACTGCTTCATGTGTTTGAAACAATGCTTCACTAAAATTAGCTAGGGAAATATCATGAATATGTTTTCTACTGTAATTAAATGGATCTAATTTTTTTTAATGTAATACAAGAAGAAAATAGAACCTAAAGGCTAGATTAATGTCTATATCGCTTTATTTCAAAGAAGTGTCCTCACAAAACTTAACATTAATTTAGATTTGAATATTTTTTTGTGGTGAAATCAATTTAGTTAACTACAGAATATTGAAATTAACATCAGCAGAAAGGTCAAATCCAATAAAAGAAGAAAATTGAACCTGAAGACTACATCATAGAACGATATAAATTGTATCGGATGGTTAGATATGAAAGAACAATCGAAACTACATGTGTCTTCTGAGAATGTCAATCTTATGTAACGAGCGACGAAGGTTGTTATTTAGTGGAGTTGTGCATCACAACATCATTAGGAACAGTGCGGTGGGTTACCACACTAGCAAGAAGGATTACCTTTGATTGTGTGCGTATTATTGGCGGAGCCAAACGTTTTAATATTGGGGTACAAGCATAATCGAAATTTAAAATAACAATTGAACCATCAAAATCTGGATAAAATATGAAGTCTCTTGAAATTGTATTTTTTAACAAAATTTTTCAAATTGATGGTGAAATACCGATCTTACTGTTGCCTCTAAACTCTTGGTAGCAATCACTTTGACTCATGAAAAAAAAAAAAAACCAAGCAGCAAGGTTTAATACTTCGAGCTGGGGTGCAAGGAAGTTAAGCTTACATATATACATAAAATTAATATGTATGGTATAATATATATATATATATATATATATATATATATATATATATATAAATTTTATTTTGGGGGTACAACTGTACCCCTAACGACCCATTTAGCTCCGCCACTGGTGCGTGTGGATTAGGACAGATTTTCGGATCGAGATTCTGATCGAAAGATCGATAATTCAATTGATATACAAACCGATCGTTAGATTTAAGGCGGGATGCAAATCGACCGCCGGAGATGATGTAGAGATCGATCGCCAATGATATTAAGAGACGAGAGGTGGAGACGGAGACGGAGCAGCTGGTGTACGATTTCTAAAGTTTGAGAGAGAGAGAGAGAGAGATAGAGAGAGAGAGAGAGAAATGATTAATTAATTTAAGAGTAAATTACTAAAATTGTCCCTATGGTTTGGTCAAAAATGCACATTTGGTCACTAACATTTATTATGCACTCGGATTGTCGTTGTGGTTTCATCTTCTTGGGTTTTTCGTCCCTATGGTTTGATCAAAATTGCATGTTTGGACCCTAACTTTATGTATGTAACGGACGAAAAACGCAACAAAATCAAATCATAGGGACGGTCCGAGTGCAAAACAAAAGTTAGGGACCAAACATGCAATTTTGATCAAACCATTGGGTCGATTTCATAAATTTACTCTTAATTTAAATTATAGGAATTGTTTTTCTTATACCTAAATCACCGTTCTAATATGTTTTTCTAAAACCAAATATGCCATTACAATAGTTCATAATTACAAAAATGACACCTTTAATCTTAGACTTATAGATTTTTTGATCTAACGGCTCACCTTTAGTTCTCGAGGTCTCAGGAAACTATAACTTCTCAAATGATTCTTCCTCTCTCACTTTCTCTCTCTCTCTCTTTCTCTCTCTCTCTCTCTCTCTCTCTCTATATATATATATATATATATATATATATATATATATATATATATATACTAGTTCTGAGACCCGTATATTATACGGGTTGATTAAAACAAAATGTTAAGTACGAACGATTAAATAGAAATTTTATTTGAATTTGAAATTGAAATAAATGAAAATTATGAGAAAAAAAGAACAGGCAAAAAAAAAAAAATTAATTATAACAAAATGTTAAACATAAAGGTTTAAACTGTAAATTAATTTGAAATTGAATTTGAAATTTAAAATTTGAAATTAATAGTCATTATGTTGGTTTAATTTATAGAAACTAAAATAATGATATACCGAAAATGAAAAATTAAAGTAATGACAAGTGGAAGATAAATATATCTCAAATTATGACAAAATGACATGTGGCTAATTTTATGAGAGAATGACAAGTGACAAAGTCATTTTCATTTATATATATATATATATATATATATATATATATACTTACACACACATAGTCTGAATGACCCTTATGAATAGTTAAGTTCTACCACTTCAGACTTGTGGCCACATTATTTTGAGGGGTTGGCAACTTTAGTCCCTGGTCAATGGTTGGTCAATGGATTGTGGTGGCTTATAGTCCCTGCTCTTTCCAAACCCTTACGTGGCAGAGTATGACGTTTTCTCATTGCTTAGTCATCAAAAGGTCATCTCCTCACCTTTGTTCACTTCTTTGTGAAAGTCGCTAGTATCTATTCCCGTTCATCATGCTCACCGCTTCCACCACCTTGCTCCAACATCTTCTACTTTTTTATTCTTCATTTTATCCTTCACCGCCTTAGATATATCCATAGTACACCACCATTAAAATTCGTAAAATCGATTGTTTGTGTTTCCGATTTCTCCCAATCCTTTTTGTCGACTTTGATCAAAAGCAATCGCCTTTCTCCCGGGTTCCTTACTTTATGTCAAACATACACTCCCCGCTATCGTTTTCTCCACTCTTATTGTTTCTCACTAGTGGAGAAGAAGCCAACGACAAACCAAGTTAGAGTTAACGAAAACAAAGAGGCTATTATCGGTGGTGGGCTTGATAAGCCATGAACAAATTGTGATCGATTTCAGTTAATTTAGGAAATGTTTGCTTCTGTTTACTGTTTTAGAGTTGAAATTTTAGGTATGGAAATGGAATTGAAGTTAATTTTGTTACAAATTCTGAATTGATTTGGTTCCTTTTCCAATATCAATACCAGGTACACCATGGACGTCACCCTAGGAACAATAAGAGCATATCCTATTCATCTACGTTGTTCAATCAACTATAATGAATCCACAAAGTAAGTTTTGAATCTTTTTGTTTTAAATCCCAAATAATCTATTCACCTTATTATTCTTTTACTTTGTGAAAAACCTTTCCATTTAGCATTTAAGTGTTTGAATTTAAGGTATAGTTAGTTGATTTAGTTATAATTTTTGAACTGATTTGGTTCCCTCTCCAATTTCGATATCAGAATAATATGGTCACATCAGTCATCTGTTACTACGAGGCTAAATGTGACCCTATTAGATTTAGTTTTCGATGGCAATGGATGGGGATACATATCTCTATATTTCACCACAAAGATAAATAATCAAAAATTTGTAAATGTCTATCATATATATTCAATTTCAAGAAAACTCAAACATTTGTGAAAGAATACTCAACAATTGTTCATGCATCAGATTCGAAATAGTAAAGTGTTGACTATTGATAGGAATATTTGTTAGTTTAAAGATTTGACCTTGTGTTTACTTTCATGTAGGTGTTGCAAGAAACCTATTCCCTTTGTAGTGGTTTTTTTTCACACTTTTCCACCCTTTCTTTCAGGTATGTTTATGTCTTCCTTATCCCTTTTACATTTCTTCTATATTTCTTTTTCAGAGGTTTTCCACCAACTATTTTTATATATGTTTACAATTAGTGGTTCCTCTAATTCTAGAGTTCTAGAACATGAGATTTTGTTGATAATCATAGCATCACCGTTGTTGTTAATACTTAGTAATCACTTGTTCTAATAAATTCATTTTTAAATATGTAGTAAGCAGTGGTTTTTTTGATCATATTAATAAGTTCTCGCATGTGATAAAGTGTTGAAAAGGGAAGAGGAAGAAAGAATAGTTAAGGAAGGTTGTGGTGATAATGTGATTGGCGGGAAGTTTAAGTCTAGGAGGAAAATTGATACCGGAACTTTTTGATAGCTTTATATGAGTAAATTTTTTATTTTCTCATATTGTAGCCTCTTTGTTGTTTTTTTGTTATACTTTTGGTAGCATTCATAAATGGTTTCCTTTTCATTCCAAGAGTAATTATTCAAAGAGGAGAAGAAGCTACTGTGAAGATGGTATGTATATGGAATTTTACATTTATATACAGTAGAATACACAATATCTGGTGATCCCCACATTAAATGGATTGAAATTGAAGGTGAATACAATGCTATTATTGTTATTAGATCCTTTTATATAATTCCATTTTACATTCTTATTATCGTTCCTACATTTTTATGTCAACAAACTCACTTTTCAAACTTATTCATGTTCCACGGTTAGTGTTCCACACTTTAAATGGATTCGAGTAACGAGGTTTATGGTGCTATTAAATCAAGATGGAAATGAAGTTTTGAGGGCTCGGGTGGTGCCGATATTTTTTTGACAATTTTACCCTTTGTAGAATGAGGTTCTATCTTGTTGGATTGGTGATATCTATATTTGAAGCAAAACAATGTTAATTTTATTATAGATTGTCTTTTACCGTGATTTTGGCAATTTATATGTCATTAAACAAAGTAATGGAACAAACAAAAAATATAAAAAAAATATTTGTGACATCTTCTATAACACCATACCAAAAATAAAATAAAATAAAAACGACCCAGAACGAAATCCAAGCTTTTTTACTGGTTTACAACCAATATCTAAATAATCTTTTTAATAAGATAGTGTATGTTTTATTTTGTACACATTTAGTCATTGAATTTCTTCTGTCCATATTTGAGCATTTAACTTGTTTTTTTGTATATTTCCGGTCCTTATAACTTGCTACTATAGATTAAGCCAGTATAAATGACTTAATATGTAAAATAAGTTTTAGTTTTTACAAATTTAATCCTTAATGCTTTTGTAGACATTTAGTTCTTATAACCTACTATTACAGGTTAAGTAGATAAAAATGACTTGGTGTATAGTATAAATTTCAGTTTGTATACATTTAATCCTTACTTTTTGTGTACATATTCAGTCTTTATGATCAGTTTCTTCAGGTTTTGCTAACAACATCCTATGTGTGACCATAATTAATGAAGTGTTCTCATCTGTGGCTCATCCCTCACTTATGTCAGTAATCTAATTCACGAATCGATTAAATAATGTTGGTGTCATAGTTTTCTCTAAGTAGAAGATGTCTTCGACTTCAGTTTCATCTATGTCCATAATAACAACGAGATTCTTTATGGTTGGTTCCTCCTAACTTGAATTTGCATCTCCAAGACAAAGGAACACCTTGACAAAACATTTAGATTCTTCCCTACTATGGATTAGGGAAAACTCTAAACTTTTTTGCCATGGTGTTCTTTTGTGTTGGAAGTACAAATTCGAGTTGGTAGGAAGCAATCACAAAGAATCTCGTTGTCTACTAGAGAGATAGATAAATTAGGGAATAGTCTAAACTTTTTGCCAAGGTGTTACTTTTGTCTTGGAAGACATACTCTGCTTGCGGAAAACTAGGGCATCAACATTCTTTGACCGATTCGTGAATTAGGTCACTGATATATGTGAGGGACAAGTCACATATAAGAACACCTTATCTTGTTCATACAAGGATTTCCTAGCCCACCAACCCCAATCATTCTTCGGTACGGAAGGAGTCATTGATCTATCCCGTTGGATAGAGTTGATGGAGGCGGTGTTCTGTATCAGCTCTTGTGCTAGTGACTGCCATGTTAAGTATGCCACTTGTACGCTAATGGATTTCGTCCTAACTTGATGGAATAACCATGCCAAGTCTATAGGAATTGATCTAGCCTATACCATTTCCTAGGAAGCCCTGAAACAGATGATGGTCGAGGAGTATTGTCTACGACAAGAAATTCAGGCCCTAAAACAAGAATCATTAAACCTTTCTATGAAAGAGTTAGAGGTAACTGCTTACGCCTCCCGATTTAAGTATCTTTCCATCCTCTTCCTCGGTACAGTAAATTCATAATACAAAAAGATGGAAAGGTATATTTGGGGGCTAACTCCCACAATTCAAGGTTTGGTTGTTGCATTCAAACCCACTGCCTTTGATAGTGCGAAACAATTGGCTTATCATTTTACTAAACAATATCTCCGTCCGAGTAGCACAACCCAACAGATAGCGTGCAAAGGGTACGAAATGAAAGTACCACAAGGAGTCCAAAGGGAACTTCAAACTCCTCAAGCCCAAATCAAAACTTTTGGCTATCTATGTTGCAATTACCAACACTCCCACTCTGTCCAATTTCTACTAAGGGACTTTACCCCATTGTACCGAATGCAATTTTCACCATGTCGGAAATTATAGGGAGATAATCTGCAAAAAATGTAACCTAAGAGGTCATATCTCGAGGTACTGCACAAACAACCCACTATTACAACATCAACCACTGCAACAGGGGGCATCCGTAACTGCTACGAATGCAACCAACCAAGGCATTTTGGGGAGGACTTCCCGAAACTGAAGAATCAGGGTGGCAAAAGAACAACATAATGATCGACACAGTAGATGTTCACCAGGACCCAACTGTGATTACTAGTACGTTTCACATCAACAATATTTATGCTTCCGTATGATTTGATACTAATAATGATATAAGCTTTATTAACCATAGTTTTAGAAACACTATTAGACCAAAATCCTACAAACTTAATAAAATTCACATAATATAAATCTCAAATCAGCCCAATAAGAAAACACTTTAGAAATACTCACCAATTGCCTTCTCATCCTTTATAACCACGTCTTTCACGTCAGTCTAGTTCATATGATCATTGGAAGTTCAATGTGATCATCAAAACGGATTGGTCATCACCACATCGAACGGAGGTTTAATGATGCGAAAAAGACGTTGGATTACACTTGATGAAACATGGTTCCTTCTAAAGCCTCTAGCATCACTAACACTATAAATAGAGAGACTTAGAACCTCATTCCTCACTCAAAAACATCATCAATATCCTCTTCCTCCACCTTGATCTCAACCTCTCTCAAAATCTCTCTCTAAACCTCTCTCAATCTCTCTCGGTATACCACCATAACCCACCACTTCCAGCACCTTATACCACACTCCATCGATCAAAACTCCTCTTAAACACCTTCCCTACTCCTCCCTCTGTTCCCCTCTGTCGAATTCAATCTAAACAGGAGGCAAAACAACCCCCTGGAAACACCCCCAACCTCCACATTACCACCACCACACAATTCACTGCCACCACTAGAGATCACCATCCCCAACACTTTGTTGCGAATGTTTTCGATCCCACAGTTCTCTCCCTCCTCCCTTACGTCTTTCGATTCAAAATAAGTAGGAAAGAGGAAGTAGAAGGCCACCGGAGTAGCCTCCTGCCACCCATCGTCATGTCCACTTCCACTGCTTTAAATCGCATGCCACCACCGCCATCCACCACCTCCACCTGTTGTACGTACCCTCCACCACCCCCTTAGCATTTTGATTTTTGGTCTCTTTGCATTTCGTCCATCAAAACGAATTACAAGAGCCATTTATATTTTTTTAGGGTGCATGAACTTCGACGAACAGGAGGGTGAAGGCTCTTGTTCCTTCCAAACTCGAATAAAAAATAAATGTATTTAACCCCATTTCCAAAATTTGTTACAAAAGAGATCCTAAGCTTATAAACTTCCATTTCAAATGTCCACAACTCACCCCTCATCTAAAAATCATTTTTAAATCAATTCCATGACTTAAACTTTCATTTTATTTATTTACATTAAACCCTATCTTATGATTTATTTGCAAAATAAACCCAATATTTTAATACAAAGTTTAATAAAATTATTTTGTTTTATATATTGATTTAATCTAGATTAAATAAACCTTAAATTTCATAAATTTCTAAAACTTATTAAATAAAATTTTAATTTAAATAAATTCCTAAATTAAAATTTTAAAAATATTTAATTAATTTTCTAGATAAAATTTATTTAAATAATTAATTATTTAAATAAATTTTGAATTAAAAAAATTTGGAAAAATTATTCAATAAGTTATTATACTTAGTCAAAATACCGAATCACTCCCAAATATTAATTTATATCGAAATTTTCTAGGAAATTGAATTAATCCCGAAGATCACAACTTCACGACAACACATCCCGATTTTCAAAACGACTCGATAACCTCTCGTTAAGGTGAGTGTTACGACCCCTCTTTTGTATTTACTTATTTTGGGGAACAATACATGTACTAAGTATTATAAATAATACCAAAATATTATTACACTACCTTTTGACTACTTAAAGTGCGGAGAATCTAGTTTGAAGGGTCGCATAGGGTTGTTCGATTTTAGAAAGGCTTAATTGCTAAAACGGTTATACCCTCCGTTATTTCATGTCTGACCCTCGTTTGTGCATAGTAGTCAAAAAATATTGTTTAACACTTATATATTGTAAGTAAACAATATAGTTTTAAACCTCAATATCCCAATATCTTATGTTGTTAGAATAATACACCTATTGAAATAGCATATGCTTTTTTACTATAGAGTTTATAAAGGAAACATACTTCGATATAAAAGTTATTGCCTTATACTTTACACACATGTCAAACATACTCGGATTTTATAAACTTGATGTCACGGAATTCATTATGCATAGAACCTACCCACGATTACATTAGGGCTGAGAGTTATTCACAAACCTTTTAGTTAAGGGCTTTATAGTGAGACGTTATTCTTTAGCTGAGTCTAAACACTTAGCATACCCACACTACCGTAACTGTTAATCCTTGGAGCGAGATACATATGCATAGATCTATACGGGTTGACATCCCCACCTACAGTTTCTAGCTACAACATCGACCGATTGATCAAAACGGGTGATAGGTGTCAACAATTTTTACTGCAATGTCCAATGAAGCGTTGTGGCTGGGTACACTCAATCCATATAGCTCGGTTATTTGACTGATTATAAACATTAACACGAATCTCTCTCTCTCTCTCTCTCCCTCTCTCTCTTACTATAACTTCTAAACTTGGTTCGTTTAAAAATCATTTCACGCATGAAATTACTTATGTCAGGACACTGTTTGGATTTTTCAAAGCTTATTTAAATATGGTTTATTTATAAAAAACTACTTTTTGAAATGCTTTTACGAGTATTATTACTGCGGCTATCAAAAAACCTGTGACTCTCACAACCCTGAGTTGACCCTCAAAACTACATGTATTCTCAGGAAATCAGTAATCAAGCAAATTAAGACGAAGGGTAATCATGGATCTCAGGAAATTGTTTACTACTTTTTATTATGTTCGCCTATTTGTTTAAGGCAATTCATATATTATACTATTATCTGTAAGAACCATGTATTCAAACATCAGGTTGGAACATGAATGTTGTTTTGCTTATTATTGTACTTGTGATATATATTCAGTTTATATGTGATCGATGCACTTAGTCGCACAGCTCGGCATGTTCCGCCGCCTCGGCCGGGGGTGCGTCAGATTGGTATCAGAGCTAAATTGGCTATAGAGAAATCGTATCCTCGAAAGAGGAATAAAACTATAACAACTAGCTTCTAATAAAAGTATTATTATTATTAGTTACACTACTTCTTGACTACTTACAGTTTGGGGAATTTGGTTTAAAAGGTCACATAGGGTTGGTGGATTTCAAAACAACATAATTGCCAAAATGATACTGCCCTCCGGTGCTTCATGCCTGACTATCGTCTGTGTTCGGTAATCGAGAAGTACAAAAACCAAAATAATACAAACCCCACCAAACATAATATATAAGATTTTATACATACTCTGGCCCACGATGAGAACACTTAATAAAACTTCCAAACGTCCCTTCAACTTAAACTACCAACTCAACCTTTTAGGCCAGACGCCTCAATTCAAGGTTAGTACCATACATAAGGCATACCAAAATTAAACTTGGAATGCGTGCCTATGTTGTTTATGGTCGGTCCGGTGCACAACCAACCTTGAGCAACAAGTTTGACAGATTACAACGGTTGAAAGTTTTAGAGATTGAAGAATATTTGCAAGATTCGATGTAGATACCTAGTACCTTAGAAACCTTATTTCAACCCCAAAACAACTTAAACATTTTAAATCATAAAAATACTTAAAAATTTTGGGATAACGTTCAGATTTTCTTAGTTCCCCTAAATCCGATGAACCGATAACTCCGTTACCTTTGTAGTAGATAACCCTATAAGCTCTCAGTCAATCGTTTAATAGTCTCCAAACATCTCTCTTCCAAACATGACAATGATTTCAATTCTATCTATTATTTGATATCATAAGGATTTCAATTCCCTTCCTATCATTCAGAATTCTGGAGGAATTCCAAATCAACCACTTTTTCCTCATCACTTGGAACTCGGTGGAATTTCAGGAATCATTCTCACTATATAATATGGAAATCGATGGGATTCTATGAACAAAGTATACTAGTACGCTTTCATGCAACTTAAGAGTGTCTTTTTCTAAAACGTTTAGGATAAATGCCTTGGAAGGAATCCACGAGTTCACCCAAATTTTTGAATGTACTCAACACTAATGCAAACCATGATTGCACAAGGGATCGCCGCAACCTTAGCTACGTATGAGGCTGCCCGTAAAGAATCTTCCATGAATGGTGGAAGTAATGATGGTATTCCAGTCCTTAAGAAAAGAACCCATATATTGTTCATACGAGGATTTCCTAGCCCACCAACCCCCATCATTCTTCGGTACGGAAGGAGTCATTGGTCTATCCTGTTGGATAGAGTTGATGGAGGCAGTGTTCCGTATCAGCTCTTGTGCTAGTGACTGCCATGTTAAGTATGCCACTTGTATGCTAATGGATTTCGTCCTAACTTGATGGAATAACCATGCCAAGTCTATAGGAATTGATGTAGCCTATGCCATTTCCTAGGACGCCCTGAAACAGATGCTGGTCGAGGAGTATTGTCTACGACAAGAAATTCAAGCCCTAAAACAAGAATCATTAAACCTTTCTATGAAAGAGTTAGAGGTAACTGCTTACGCCTCCCGATTTAAGTATCTTGCCAACCTCTTCCTCGGTACAGTAAACTCATAATACAAAAAGATGGAAAGGTACATTTGGGGGATAACTACCCCAATTCAGGTTCTGGTTGTTGCATTCAAACCCACTGCCTTTGATAGTTCATGTTACCAAACAGTATCTCCGTCCGAGTAGCACAACCAACAGAGAGCGTAAAATAGTGCAAAGGGTACGAAACGAAAGTACCATAAGGAGTCCAAAGGGAACTTCAAACTCCTCAAGCACAAATCAAAACTTTTGGCTGTCTATGCTGGAATTACCAACACTCCCACTCTGTCCAATTCCTACTATGGGACTTTACCCCATTGTACCGAATGCAATTTTCACCATGTCGGAAATTATAGGGAGATAATTTGCAACCACTGTAACCTAAGAGGTCATATCTTGAGTAACTGCAGAAACAACCCAACTATTACAACATCAACCACTGCGACAGGGGGGATCCGTAACTACTTCGAATGCAACCAACCAAGGCATTTTGGGGAGGACTTCCCGAAACTGAAGAATCAGGGTGGCAAAAGAACAACATAATGATGGAATTAGTAGATGTTCACCAGGACCCAACTGTGATTACTAGTACGTTTCACATCAACAATATTTATGCTTCCGTATGATTTGATGCTGATAACGATATAAGCTTTATTAACCATAGTTTTAGAAACACGATAAGACCAAAATCTTGCAAACTTAATAAAATTTACATAATATAAATGTCAAATCAGCCCAATAAGAAAACACTTTAGAAATACTCACCAATTTCCTTTTCACCCTTAATAACCACGTCTTCCACGTCAGTCTAATTCATATGATCATTGGAAGTTCAATGTGATCATCAAAATGGATTGATCATCACCACGTAGAACAGAGGTTTAATGATGCGAAAAAGCCATTCGATTACATGTACCTAATGATGAAGCCCTTGTGATTTACGGAGACAAGGCAGGGAAGAGCCCAAGATTCATCACTTGCATGAAGGAAAGGAATTATTTATATAGGAGATGCTTTGCTTTCTTAGCCCACGTGGTGGATATACAAGACAAGGGTGAGGAAATCAAAGACATACCGCAAGTGTGAGACTACCCGGACGTACTTCCAGAAGACCTACCTGGAGTACCTCCAGTTAGACATGTTGAATTTTGAATTGACCTAACCCTGGGTGTAGCACCCATGGCATGATATCCTTATCATATGGCTCCATAAGAAATGCAAGAACCATCCAGTCCACTTCAAGAACTTCTCGTCAAAGGCTTTATCTGACCAAGCTTCTCTCCTTTTGGATCCCCGGTATTGTTTGTCAAAAAGAAGAATGGATCGTTCATGATGTGCATCGACTATCGACAGTTGAACAAGCTCACCATCAAAAACCTATATCTACTCCTGAGGATCGATGACTTGTTCGACCAACTGCAAGGATCTTGCTACTATTCAAAAATTCACCTAAGATCCGACTAACATCAATTTAGAGTACAAGAAGAAGATATTCCAAAGATGACATTCCAAAACAGATATAGTCACTACGAGTTTCTGGATATGCCATTTGGATTGAACAATGCACCAAACGTATTCATGGACCTTATGAATTGGGTGTGTAGACCTTACTTGGATAAAATTCATGATCATTTTCTTCAACAAACTATTGATATACTCACAAACCAAGGTAGAACATGGCCAACACTTGCGTTTAATTCTTGAACTCTTAAGAAAATAGAAACTTTATGGAAAGTTTTCTAAATAGGAGTTCTCGATTAAATAAGTGGATCTCCTCGGCCATGTGGTCAATAGAAAAGGGATTCATGTCGATCCCACGAAGATTGACGCGGTTAAAATTTCGAAAATACCAACAACACTAACCGAAGTACGCCAATTTTTAGTGCTTGTAGGCTACTATCAGAGATTCACCAAGAATTTTTCCAATGTATCCAAGCCTCTCACCACACTAACCCAGAAAGATAAAAAAGTTCGATTGAGGAGACAATCAAGAGTCTGCCTTTTGGAAATTGAAGTGATTGTTGTGCAGTGCAAAAATTTTGTCTCTTTCAAAGGGAACAAAAGACTTTGTAGTATTTTGCAACACCTCTCACCAAGGCTTAAGATGTGTATTGATGCAATGAAATAAAACCTTTGCATAAACATCTAGAAAATATAAGCAAAATAGGACAAACTACACCACCTTAAAAACCAAACATAAATACAACATATTATCCTCAAACGAATGGCCAGAGCGAAAGAACAACACAAACTTTGGAAGATATGCTCTGTGCTTGTGTGATAGACTTTGGTAATGTGTGGGATACTCATTTGTCATTGGTTAAATTCTCATACAACAACAACGATCACACTAGCATTAAAGTTGCTCCATTCGAGGCCATGTATGGGCACAAATGTCGTTCACCGCTATGTTGGGCAGAAGTTAGAGATACCTAACTAGCTAGAAAACATGTTGTGGATACACTATTTACTGGTCTGGAAATAATTCAAGAAACAACAAAAAAAGATTGTTAAAATAAAGGAACGGTTAAAAGCCGCACGTAGTCGACATAAGAGTTATGCCGACAACAGACGGAAACCATTGGAATTCAGAGTAGGACATCATGTCCTGCTAAAGGTTACTCCACAGAAGGGTGTCATCATATTTGGAAAAAGAGGAAAGCTAAACCCCCGTTACTTCAGACCTTTCGAAACCTTTGAAAGGGTTGGTTCTGCGGCTTAGAAGCTCAAATTACGTCAAGAACTTAACAAGGTACATGATACCTTCCACATGTGTAATCTCAAAAGGCGTCTAGCCGATAAGAACCTCGTCTTTCCACTCGATGAGATCCAGGTCAACACTAAGCTTCACTTCATCAAAGAACCAGTAGAGATTATGGATCGAGAGATCGAAGACTCAAGCAACATCGCATTCCTATAGTAAAAGTCCGATGGAATTCTTGTAAAGGGCCGAAGTTTACTTGGGAGCCCGATGACCAAATGAAACAGAAGTATCCGTACTTGTTCAGAGATGCTCCCTCCACTAGTGAATCGACTTAATAATAATGCAAAGTAGCCTATAAATTAATAATTTCGCGACGAAATTCCCTTGAAGTGGAGGTAATGTGACATCCTAGAATTTAGGGCATAGACTACGAACGACTAAATTACAACAAATATGTTTGTCATTTAACTTATTTAGTTTTAGTGCATCTAATGTGAAATAAATGATTTCAATTATTATATGATGTCAGATGGTACCTTACTTCCAAATGTGTAAACTGTCAACCTAATCAAACCGCTAAAACGACAACGCTAATTAATGTGACTGGAAAACTGAAAATTGCATTAAAAAGTTTTGATAAAAAAAGACATTAAAAACATTATAGTACATGTTCCCCTATTTCCGAAAATATAAAGAATGTCCAAAACGGAGTTTGTTTGCAAAAGATACAACAGTTTTGAGAAAATAGATAGTAAAACATTGTTTTTCTTTAATCGTGTAAAACAAAATCGATCCGTTGAGACACCTATGCATTGTGGACGGGATTTTTTAGAACAATTTTGGAATCAGACTATAGTCTATTATTTAATTTCATACTCGAAATAATTTTAGCAAAAATATTTACAAAAGTCGCGAAAACGGACACAGCGATCCGTTTAGACACAAAACTTTAAATGTGATTTCCTGGAGTTTCGTAACTCCAAAAATTAATCCGTTTGACGTTTCAGAATCCTTGAATTAAAATCTATTTAATGGCACTTTTGGAAAAATTTCTCGATGCACATATCATGATACACCAAAATAACTTAGGTTTTGGGCATTTAATGAGGGTATGCACTTTGTGGGGCCCACATGTGACTCAAGAGATAAAAAAAATCAGATTTCTTTTCCCCTTGGGATTGCCTATGTGGGTAATCCCTCCCCCATACCCTTCCTTTCCTTCTATTTTGTGTTCAAGCCTTTTCAAAATGGTACAAGAACACTTGATGAAGCATGGTTCCCTCTAAAGCCCCTAGCATCACTAACACTATAAATAGAGAGGCTTAGAACCTCATTCCTTACTGAAAAACATCAGCCATATCCTCTTGCTCAACCTTGATCTCAACCTCTCTCAAACTCTCTCTATAAACCTCTCTCAATCTCTCTTGGTATATCACCATAACCCACCACTTCCACCACCTTATTCCACCCTCCATTGATCAAAGCTCCTCTCAAACACCTTCAATTTAAATAAACCTTTAATTTAATAAATTTCTAAAAATTATTAAATAAAACTTTAATTTAAATAAATTCTTAAATAAAAATTTTGGAAAATACTAAATTAAATTTTTTCATAAAATTTGTTTAAATAATTAATTATTCAAATAAATTTTGAATTAACAAAACTTGGAAAAATTATTTAATAAGTCGATGTACTTATTAATCTACATTGAAATTTTTTCATAAAATTTGTACTCCCAAATATTAATCTACATTGAAATTTTTTAGGAAATCTAATTAATCCCGGAGATCACGACTTCACGACAACACATCCCGGTTTTCAAAACGAATCGATAATCGCTCATTAAGGTAAGTGTTATGGCCCCTCTTTTGTATTTTCTTATTTTAGGGGAGAATACATGTACTAATTACTATAAATAATAAAAAATAATCATTACACTACCTTTTGACTACTTACGGTACGGGAAATCTGGTTTGAAGGGCAACATAGGGTTGTTGGAGTTTAGAGCGGCTTAATTGCTAAAATGGTCATGCCCTCAAGTGTTTCATGTCTAGCTTTCATCTGTGAGTAGTATGTTATGTTGTCAGCATAATACACCTAAGGAAATAGCATATGCTTTTTTACTATAGAGTTTATAAAGGAAACATACTTCGTTATAAAAGTTAGTGCCTTATACTTTCCACAGATGTCAAACATACTTGGATTTTATAAACTTGATGTCACGGAATTCATTATGCATAGAACTTACCCACAATTAAGTTAGGGTTGAGAGTTATTCACAACCTTGTTAGTTAAGGGCTTTATAGTGAGACATTATTCATTAGCTGTGTCTAAACACTTAGCATAACCACACTACTCTAACCGTTAATCTTCGTAGCGAGATACATATGTATAGATCTATATGGGGTTGACATCCCCACATGTGGTTGTTAGCTACAACTTTGAATGATTAATCGAAACGGGTGATAGGTGTCGATAATTTTTACTACAATGTCCAATGAAGCGTTCTGGTCGGGTACACTCAAGTTACATAGCACGGTTATAGGACTCACTATAAACATTAACTCGAATATCACTCTCTCATGCTATCTCTCTTTCAATCTCTCTCTCTCTCTCTCTCTCTCTCTTACTACATCTTCTAAACTTGGTTCGTTTGGAAATTGTTTTAATCATGAAATTACTTATATCACGACACTGTTTGGATTTTTCAAAGCTTATTTAAATATGGTTTACATATAAAGAAAATACTTTTTGAAATGTTTTTAAGAGTATAATTACTGCAGCTTGTAGAAAACCTGTGACTCTCACAAACCTTGTGTTGGCCCTTAAAACTATATGTATTCTCAGGAAATCAGTAATCAAGCAAATTCAGACAACGGATAATCAGGAATCTCAGGCAATTTAGTTTACTACTTTTTATTATGTCTGCCTACCTTTTTAAGGTAATTCATATATTATACTATTTTGTGTAAGAACTATGTATTCAAACATCAGCATAGAATATAAATGTTATTTTGTTTATTGTTATACTTGTGCTATATATTCGGTCTACATGTGATCCATGAACTTAGTCGCACAGCTCAACATGTTCCACCGCCTGGGTCGAGGGTGTGACATAAATGATATCGCATCTTTATGTGTTTTGTTCGGTTGTGAAACACCAGATTTTTCACGAGATATACTAGAATTTGATTGTCACAGTGGAGAATACAGTCTTCTTGTTTTATTCTCACTAATAGAAAATTCTTCAACGATATCAACTCTTTGCTTGCTTCTGTAATGGCTATATATTTTGCCTCCATACTTCAAAAGGCAACACTTTTCTGATGCCTAGACATCCAACTCACTGTTGTACTTATGATAGTGAAAATATACCCAATAGTGCTTTCTCCCGAGTCCGCACATCCTCCAAAATCAGTATGAACGAATCCTTCCAAAATCACTTTATTTCTAGTGCAACATAGAGCGAATTCAAAAGTACCTTTGAAGTAACTAGCAACCACTTGACCCTTATCCAATTCTCTTTACCTGGTTTTGACATAATCTACTCACAACTCCCACTGAATGTGTAATGTCCAGTCTAGTGCACACCATAGCATACAACAAGCAGCCAACTACTGGTGCACATGAGATTTTGGACATTTCTTCACTGTCTTCATCCTTCTTTGGGGACTGTTTCTCTGTAAGTTTTATCTGACTTCTTAACGGGGCACTTTTTGGTTTTGCATCATTCATGTTGAACTTCTCTAGAATCATTTTAATATACTTTTGGGGTGAAAGATTCATAGTTCTCGCAACTTTGTCTCTTACTATGCTCATCCCAAGAATTTTTTTGGTAGCTTTGAAGTCTTTCATTTCGAACTCTCTATAGAGTGTTGCTTCAGTTTGTTGATTTCATGTATATTTGATCCAACAACCAACAAATCATCGACATATAATAAAAGAATAATGTAAAAGGGCCTAAACCTCTTCAAATAACAACAATGGTCCATCTTACATCTCTTGTACCCATTTTTCTACATGAAGTCGTCGAATTTTAATACTACTACCTTGGGGGTTGTTTCAGTCCATATAAACTCTTCTTTAATTTACACACCAGATTCTCCTTAACATTTACTAGAAAACCTTCTGGTTGGGACATGTAAATATCTTCATCAAGGTCACCATGTAAGAATATAGACTTACCATCCAGCTGTTCCAGATGTAAATCTTCAGCAACCATAATACTCAAGACCAGCCAAATAGTATTCATCTTCAGAATTGTCAAGAAAATTTCATTATAGTTAATCCCCTCTTTTTGTTGGAAACCCTTTACAACTAGTCTATCTTTATATCTCTTTCTTCCATCAACTTCATCCTTAATTCTGAACACCCATTTATTTTGCAAAGCTCTCTTTCCTACTGGTAATCTGACCAAGGACCAGGTATGGTTCTTGTCAAGTGAATCAAACTCCTCCTTCATGGCTTTCTTACATTTTACAGAGTCTTTTAGTTTCAGCACCTCTGTATAAGACTACATCTCTCTATTCTTTGTTAGTAACAAGTAATTAACTTATGGAGAATATTTGCTAGTAGGTCTCTGATCTCTGGTCGATCTTCTGAGATTAGGTGTTTCACACCTGTCTGATTTGGGGCTTCATTTTCTGACTAATCTAGGATTTTGGATTCTAAGTCTTTATATTCAGAACACCTACTAACTTAATTATTTACTATCTCTTCAGTGTTCCCACTATTTTATGAGCCTTCACCTGTTTCAGGTTAAAAAGCAACAACATCTTTCAATTCTTTAAACACCGTCTTCTGAGTTGTTTGCTTTTGCTCGAATCTGTAGTTAGATCATATTTATAGAGGACATCTTCATCAAAAGTTTCGTCTCTGATCATGATCAGTTTCATGGTATGGTTATCCCAACATTTAAAACTCATATCATCCAGCCCGTACCCGATAAAGATACACTTTTTAGCTCTGGCTTCAAGTTTGTTTGTTTATACATCATTAACCTTAACATAAGCATTACAACCAAATACTTTAAGCTGAGAGAGAGATACATCCCTTTTCCGCCATTCCTCTTCCAGAATTGTAAACCTAATGGGGATCGAGGGTCCACAATTTATAAGGTAAGCAATTATGCTCACTGTGTCGGCCGAAACCTTGCATATAAGCTCATGCTCTTAGCTCTCTTATTTAATGTTCTGTTCATCCTCTCTATAAGATTGTTTTGCTGAGGTATTTCTGGCGTATTCTTTAACATTCTGATCCTATGTTATGCATAATAATCTGTAAACTTGTTGCTATTGTATTCACCCCCATTATCTGACTTCAAACATTTTATCTTCATATTCTTCTCATTCTCCACAACATCTTTGAACAACTTAAAAGTAGAGAAAATGATAGATTTAGTTTTTAGAAAGTAAACCTATACCTTTCTTGTAGCATCATCTATAAAGGTAATGTAGTACCAGGAACCTCCTGTTAATGAAACTGATGTAGGACCGAAGACATTAGAATGTCTCAGCTCAAGCTTCTCTGATTTAGGTGGCTGACCCATCTTCATGAATGTTAACTCTTTTCTGTTTACCGAGTATACATGGTTCACAGAATTCGACTGTCACATTCTTCAACTATGGGATCCTACCCTTTGAAGCAAGCATCTTCATTCCCTTCTCACTCACATGGCTAAGTCTTTGGTGCCATAAAGTAGAGGACTCCCCATCTCCAACTGTTGCATTTTGTTTTCCTGAGGTCAACTCCACCATATATAGAGTTACCTTCTTCTTTCCTTGATTAATGACCAAGTTCCCTTTAATAACCTTCCATTTACCTTTTACAAACTTTACATCATTTCCCTCTTCATCCAGTTGTCCCACTGAGATCAACATTTTCTTCAGATCAGGAATGTATTTCATATCCTTCAAAATCCAGGTAGTACCCATTGAACTTTTTAATGCTACATCTCTAATACCAATGATCTTCAAAACTTTACCATCTGTCAGAAGAACAGTACCGCTATAAGGTTTAAGATTTCTTATCATTTCTTTGTTGTGGAAAGCATGAAACGGTGCTCTTAAACCCATGACCCAAGACTCGACTGGATTTTCTATATAGAAAATCTGAGCATCATCATAGTCTTCAGCCATATTCATCTCATTCTTGCCAATATCTGCGGGAGGTTTACGACATTTATTTCTGAAATGTCCCATTTCATTATAGTTCAAGTTGACTTTTTCTTTTTTGCTTCTTGAATGTCCTCTCTTCCTTGACTTTGATTTTCTTACGTACCCACCTCTTTTTCTTTCTTGCCCCATCGATATACCATAAACTTTTAACATAGACAGAAGTAGAGACAAAAAGAAAGAACATATTTTTGGAATTTTTGATACTTTTTGTAAAGAGAAAAAGAAAATAAACCAAACAAAAAAAAAATTGAACCGAACCCGAAATAGACCGAACGCTCGGTTCATTGGTGTTCCTAAAAAAAATATTTTGGATTTTTTAAAAACAATTGTACAAGAGTATACAACCAAAGATATCACCTTTTTGAGATAAGCGAAAATAAGTGCAATGGGACCGAACCCGAAATAGACCGAGCGCTCGGTTCATTTCGGTTCCCATGTGAACCTAGCCCGAAATAGACTGAGCGTTCGGTTCATTTTGCTTCCAACTTTTAGTTCTGAGAAGGTGTTTTTGGTACTCACTCGGATTCCATCATACCTAGGCCTTGTAGGATTTTATTAAAACTTGCTTCAGGAAGGGCTTTGGTAAAGATATCGGCCAGTTGATCATTTGTTCGAACAAAGTGAATTTCTACGTTTCCTTCTTCCACGTGATCCTTAATAAAGTGATACCTCAGTGCTATATGCTTTGTCTTGGAAAGTTGCACTTGGTTATGACAGATCCGAATTGCACTTTCTGAGTCGCAATATAGTGGAATCTTTTTCATATTGAGTCCATAATCCCGAAGTTGGCTTTGGATCCAAATCACTTGAGATGTGCATGAGGCGGCTGCAATGTACTCTGCTTCGGCTATAGACAGAGAAACACGCGTTTGTTACTTAGATTTCCAGCTTACCAACTTCCCGTCGAGGAATTGACAGCCTCCTGTAGTGCTTTTCTAGTCTAGACCACATCCTCCTAGGTCTGCATCTGAGTAGGCTTGAACGAAGAAACCTGAGTTTGAGGGATACCAAAGACCGAGAGAGGTGGTTCGCTTCAAATACAGAAATATATTCTTCACTGCCAACATGTGTGGTTCATGCGGATTTGCTTGAAAGCTGGCACAATAGCACATTGAAAACATTATATCGGGCCTGCTAGCTGTGAGGTACATCAGGGAACCAACCATTTGGCGATAAAGTGTTATGTCGACTGTTGGTTTTTCCAAAGATGGTGTGAGCTTGGTATCGAACGTCATAGGGACTTTGACCTTTGAGTCTCCCATCATGCCAAACTTTGCAAGAAGAGTCTTGGTATATGCTTCCTGGTTGATAAAGATGCCTTCGGGTCCCTGTCTAATATTTAAACCAAGGAAAAAGTTAATTGGACCCATTGAGCTCATTTCAAATTTAGTCTCCATCAGCTTTCTGAATTCATCTGTTAGGCTAGGATTCGTTGAGCCAAAGATGATATCATCGACATAGATTTGAACGATCATAAGGTGGTTACCTTCCTTTTTACGAAAGAAGGTTGGGTCAACCGAACCTTGTTTGAATTTAGACATCTTTAAAAACTTAGTTAATGTTTCATACCATGCCCTAGGTGCTTGTTTCAGACCATAAACAGGTTTATCCAAGATGTAGCAGTGATCTGGATTCTTTTCATTTACAAAGCCAGGAGGTTGCTCCACATACACGGTTTCTTCAAGTTCCCCATTCAGAAAGGTGCACTTTACATCCATCTGGTAGACCTCAAAGTTCTTGTGTGCAGCATAGACAAGAAATATACGAACGGATACCAGCCTTGCCACCGGAGCGAATGTCTCTTCGTAATCAATTCCTTCTTCCTAGAAATAACCTTTCACCACTACCCGTGCCTTATTTCAAATCACATTACCCTCCTTATCCATTTTGTTTCTGAACACCCATTTGAGACCTACGACCGAGGCATCTTTTGGAGTTGGAATGAGTCTCCAGACCTTATTTCTTTTGAACTCATTGAGTTCATCTTGCATTGCCTGAACCCAATCAAAAAGATCGAGAGCAATATTGACGGTCTTCGGCTCTATTTTGGAGATGAAAGAATTGAACATGCATAATTCTACTTTGGAGAATAAGGAAGTTCGCTTTGCCTTCAGTTGAGATCGAGTTAGAACCTTTTCAGATGCATCACCCACTATTTGAGATACATGATGATCTCTGGTCCATTTGGTGAGACGAGGATAATTTGGATCATAGGATGGATCCAATTCAGCATTTACCATTTCTTCCAACTCTGATTGAATATCATCATCATAGAGCATATCTGAGTTCTCCCCCTTGACAGATGATAAACCAAGAAGTCTTTCTTCAACTGAGCTTTCGGGTTGATCTGGACTTTCGGTTGCTACAGGACTTTCGGGTGCAACCGGGCTTTCAGGTGTAGCGGTGCTTTCAGGTGCTACAGTACTTTCAGGTGCAACCGGGCTTTTGGGTGTAGCGGTGCTCTCGGGTGCTACAGGACTTTCGGGTCCGTCACATATTGGATTCTCCCCCTGAATATGTGAGTCCTGTTGATTTGAAGAAAATATATTCTCCCTCTCGACCGAAGTACCGCTCTGGGGAGGTTCTTTTCGAACTGGTTCTTCTGCTCCCATTTGTTTGGCTGCATCTTCGACAACCTTCTTAAGGTGATCAATCTTGTTGTCTGTTGCTGTGGCCTCAGAGTGAGCAGCTTTCTCAGGTTCATCAAATAGATCCATGAACTGGTCAAAGAGATTGGCGATTGAGGCTGTGACTTGACCTGTTTGAGAGAAAATCTCTCCAATTGCTTCTTCAGTGGACTTCAATTTCTTGACGTAATTGTCATCGAACATCACATAATAGGTTTCTTCAATTCTTTTAGAACGCTTATTTAAAACCCTGTATGCCTTTGAAGTAAGAGAATATCCCAGAAAGATACCTTCATCAGCTTTGACATCAAACTTGTTGCGATGTTCTTTGGAGTTGAAGATGAAGCACCTGGAACCGAACACGTGAAAGAACTTGACATTCGGCTTCCTGTTGTTAATTATCTCATAAGGAGTGAGAGAGAAACGCTTGTTGAGATAAGACATGTTCTGAGTAAAACACGTTGCAGCAATGGCGTCAGCCCAGAAATATAAAGGAAGGGAAGCAAAACTTAGCATGGTTCGGGCCGCCTCACACAGGGATTGGTTTTGCCTTTCGACAATTCCGTTCTGTTGAGGTGTATAAGGGACTGAGAAGTTGTGACTGGTGCCTTTTTCTGAGAAGTCTTTGAATTCTTTGTTCTTGAATTCCATTGTCGCTCCTAATGTTTCGAACGACTTTTCTTAGTTGCACTTCGACTTGCTTGATAAAGATCTTCAGTTTGAGAGTCGCCTCAGATTTGTGCTTCAGAAAGAGTACCCAAGTAAATCGTGAGAAGTCATCAACAATAACAAGGAGGTACTTGTTACCGCCAATGCTCTCGATTGATGATGGACCACATAAGTCGATGTGAAGCAACTCAAGTGGTTCAACAACTGTGGTGTTTATGATTGTTGGGTGACTTTGGCGACTTTGTTTCCCCATTTCACATGCAGCACATAAGTGTTCACGATCGAACTTGAGCAATGGAAATCCCCAAACATGACCACCGGTGACTAGCTTGTTGATGTCTTTGAAGTTGAGATGTGAGAGCCTTCGGTGCCACAACCAACTTTCGTCTGAATGAGCTTTGGACAAAAGACATATTGTTGGATTCCCTTTGATTGGTCTGAGATTCAGAGGAAACATTTCACCTTTTTCGTTCAGACTTGAGAATGAATTTGTTGGATTTCTTCTCTATTATCTCTAAACCTTCGTCATTGAAAGAGACTTTGAGACCTGTTCCTCCCACCAGTTAAGACACACTGATAAGGTTATGTTGCAACCCCTCTACATACGCCACCTTCCTGATTGTAAAATCTCCATTGGTTATCATCCCATAACCCTTTATCGTTCCATAAGAGTTGTTACCAAACTTGACATTGCCACCGTTTTGAAGTGACCGAAACTCCCTTAGCTCTTCCTTCCTTCCTGTCATGTGACGCGAGCAGCCACTGTCTATGTACCATTCTTCGTCAAACTGCTCGCCACTTATAACCTGCAAAAATTAAGCAGATTTAGGAACCCAAAGTTTCTTGGGTCCTCGTGAGCCTTTTACAGAAACAAGAATAGTAAGAGAAACACCAACCATATATGTTCGTTTTATTAAGGTTGTTTCATCTTTCCTCTTAATGGTAAATACTTTGATTTTATTTGAGTTAGATGCAGGTATTTTGGATTCAGGTTCGTGTTGGAATAGTGTCTAAGGCTGCAACTATATTAGGCAAGTATTTGACCCGGTTGTGCATGGTCCTTTTGGGTTGCCTTCATCATAGCAACTTGATAGGATGATTTATTAAGAGAGAATAAATATTATTAATATATTATGAGAATAATATAAACAATAATAATATTGTTATATGATCAATATAAGTCATAAATTAATTAGAATTAATTTGGTGACTTAAAGAGATTAATTAAATAAGACGGTATAAACTGTCAATTGTTTGATAGTTAAACTTTAGACTCTAAATCCATATTGGATAGGGGTGGACAGATTCTAGAAGCTAGAGATAGCTTAAAATCGTCCAAGTCTATCAAAGGAATGGATTTGGATTGCTTTAAGAGAAGATTATCCAATTAGGGTTTAAGCTGTAACCCTTAAGGAGTCTACAAGTATAAATAGACCCTATGGCAAAGGGAAATCGGCACTTGATCTAAAGTAGAGAACCCCTGGCCGGTTTCCTCCCCTCTCATCTCTCCCAAATCATCCTCCTTGCTATTTGGTGTTTGTAAACCATTAGAGGAGTGACAATTGTGACTCTAGAGCTCCAAGACAACAAGATCAAACAAGATATTCAAAGGTATGATTCTAGATCTGATTTAGTATTGTTCTTATACCTAATTAGTCATTAGAAGTCTTGGATTCAAAGCATGTTTAACTAGAAAGCCTAGATCCGAGTATTAGGGTTTTGCATGCGCACATAGGAAAGTTCTTATGGCTAAAACCCATCAGTGGTATCAGAGCCTAGATTGGTTTCTATTAAATTGTTGCTTGTTTGTTTGAAACTTGTGTACAAAATTCGAATTTTGTGTTTCTGAGTAGTAAACTCGACGAGTCCCATGGTGGACTCGACGAGTTGGCCTAACTCAACGAGTCCAGTTGGGAACTCGACGAGTTCAAGCGTCAGGAAGGGCCAGATTCGGGATTTTTTTCGTACTTATCTTATGGAAACTTACCTTTATCATATTAGATCAATCTTAATCCGATTTTCTGATATATATGACTATAATCTTGATCTAATTAAAGATATTTATCAACTAATAAAATATTTAATTTCCTTATGTGATAATTAATTAATTATTTTGATTAAATTGGTAATTATCTTGCAAGAAATAATTAAATAAATCAAATATGGATAATTATGGAATTAATTGTTAACTGATATTATTTGTTATTTGATCCTCCTTGCTTTAAATGTTTAAAGCTTGTCCTCAAGTTTTGAAATTTATGTTTTGTGATTAAAAGTTTTAATTTAGACAATTTAAATTTCAAACCCTAGATTTTTAAAAGTTTAAAATACAACCCTATACTAATATAATATTACAAGCTTAATATGTATATATGTATAACTAAATGCTAGTCTTACCGTTAGTAGGCCTCATTCACGAAGCCGATCTATAAGGTGGGTATAAGGTTGCGGCCTATAAAATGGCGCTTAATGGGTGTACACTCACACTCACCGCTTGCTTGATCGGTGGAGGGTCGTTAGCCGAACGGGTAGGATAGGGCAACCTCATCCTCTCATTAAAAGTATAATAAGTAATACAAAGTAACTACACACATTTTAAATTTCCCAATCTTAGTTACTTTAGGAAAAGTGAATTGATGCAATCCCATGAAATTACATTTTGCACCCTTGCTAAGAAGTTAGTGGAGCGTTTGTGGTTTACCGGCACACTAATTGGTTCTAAGAAAAGGTGGCAAAGGGTGATTCTTTGTTTATCATAGTTCGATGGAGCGTGTGTGGTTTACCGGCACATCGAATAGGTGATCGTTACAATGAAGGCACCATGTGAATTTGCATGGTAATTCACACCCGCTTTGTGATCCTCGGTATCCTAGTCACATACAAGAGGGGCATATCGAGATTTAAACAAGCCATTGAATAGTTTCAATGAATCTCATCCGAACCTAGGAATTCTCAATACATTTAAGACTTATAGTTAGGTTTTTATGGTGGAGAATTAGTGAATCGTCATTCACTTACCTTCAATTTATTTGCATGTTAAATTACGACATCCCTCTTGTAATATGTAAATGTTGTTGTTGGATCCTAGACCTAATTTTTCTTATTGGGTGATAATTAGGGATTCATATTCTAATCTATCTTTTTCCTTTCTATTTGTAGATGTCGAACGCTAACAACGCTGCTGTTAGTTCTTTCACGTTGATGAGCCTTTGTCAAAAGGTCACCTTCGATGGAATGAACTTTAGCGAATGGATAAGATACATTCGCACCATTGCTCGCTATGAGGATAAGGAGTATGTCCTCGATGAGAAGCTCGAGAAGATCAACCCTGAAATCGCTACTCCGGCTGAAATTACCGCTTTTGAAACCCATGAGCGCGATGCAATGAAAGTACATTGCATCATGATAGCCACCATGAACTCCGAATTCCAAAAGTCCTATGAGGACATGTACCCGTACGAAATGCATCAAGACTTATTGGAGAGATACCACCAAAACGCGAGACAAGAGCGTTATGAGATTTTCACTAACATGATTTGCGCTAAGATGGATCACGGAGAGTCTCTTACCGTGCACCTGCAAAAGATGCAAAGCTATGTCGACCGCCTTCGCAAGTTAAATGTTGACTTTGGGGAAGACTTGGAAATCGACATGGTGCTTCACTCTTTGCGTCCGATGTACAATCAATTTCGGATGACCTACCACATGAACAAAGAGGAGGTCACCCTAAGCAAACTTCAATGTCTTTTGAGGGTCGCTGAGAGCAACTTCAAGGACAAGTCTGCTGCACCAACTCCCAATCCGCCTGCTGCTCCTGTCTTGGCTATTGGACAAGGAAAGGCAAAGAAGAGGAAGGCTTCGTCTAAGAACTATCGTAAGGTTAAAGCCCGAGATGGTGCCTCTTCTAGTGGGACCAAAGTTGATCTTGCTAAGCCCTGCCCTAACCCAAAGGAGGCAGAATGCCACCACTCTCACAAGATAGGACATTGGAAGAGAAGCTGCCCAGAGTACCTGCAAGCCATTAAGGAAGGAAAGATCAAGCCGTCTTTCGCAGGTATATACACAATTAAATCTAACGATTCTAATCATGCTATTTCTTGGGTTCTTGATACCGGTTGTGGTTATCACATTTGTTCTAATGTGTAGGGAGTAAGAAGAAGTAGGGATGTGGAGCAAGGAAGGATCAATCTAATCATGGGAAACAAAAGATCGTCGCCTGTGACCAAGATTGGAGTGTATTCTTTAGTGCTTAGGAATAATTTATGTTTAGATTTAAACAATTGTTGCTATTCACCAGAAATGGCTAGAAACATCATTTCATTTCATGGTTTATTTAGACAAGGTTTTAAATTTTCTTTTAATAATGAGAATGGTTCTATTTTGGCTTATCTAAATGGTGTCTTTTACTTTGAACCTATACCATGTAATGGAATATATGAAACTGTTATGATTGTTGATAACTTAGGAAATGATGTTTTGAACATAGATTCATCCACTAGTATGGATAAAGCATCCTTGTGGCATTGTCGTCTTGGACATGTCAACAAGAAACACATAGCCCAACTCCAAAAGGATGGAGTGTTGGAGTCATTCGACCTTAGGGAAGATGACACGTGCGAGTTTTGTTTGCTTGGAAAGATGACCAAATCACCCTTCACGAGTACATGTGAAAGGGGTGATGGTCTATTGCACCTAATACATACCGATGTATGTGGACCGTTTAGATCAACCACAGAGGATGGGAACCGCTTCTACGTGACTTTTACCGATGACTATAGTAGATATGGGTATATCTATTTAATCAAGCAAAAGTCAGAAACCTTTGAAAAGTTCAAAGAGTTCAAGAATGAAGTGGAGAATCAATTGGGCAGGAAAATCAAGATGCTTCTATCCAATCGAGGAGGAGAGTACCTAAGTCGTGAATTCCACGATTATCTTAAGGAGTGTGGAATAGTTGCACAATTGACGCCTCCTAGGACACCGCAGTTGAATGGTGTGGCAGAAAGGCGTAATCGAACCTTATTGGATATGGTTCGCTCTATGATGAGTCGTGCTTCACTATCAATCTCTTTTTGGGGGTATGCCTTAGAGACTGCTGCCCATATCCTTAACCGAGTCCCTACTAAGAAGGTTGCCAAAACACCTCACGAGATGTGGACAGGGAAAGTTCCCTCGTTGGCACATATCAAGGTTTGGGGTTGCGAGGCTTTCGTTAGACGAGATACTCACGACAAGCTAGAACCTCGAAGTGAGCGATGTATTTTCATCGGCTACCCGCATTTGGATACCTATTTTATAGACCGAAGGACAATGTCGTCTTCGTTGCAAGGAGAGGAGTTTTCCGAGAGTGAGAAGTCATAAGCCAAGGAGACAGTGGGAGGCAAATCGAACTTGAAGAGATTCAAGAGTCGATAGATGAAGGAACCTCTACCGCTGGCACTCAACCCGAGGAGGAAACTCCGGTTGAACCGATTGACGAGTCCTTACCTCTTAGATGTTCCGATAGAGTTAGAGTTCTACTGCAGTTTTATGGTTTTCATATTACTACCGAAGGGACACGTATATTAGCGATGGTACACTAACAAACCTTGATGAACCTAATAGCTATAAGGAAGCCATGGCAGGCCCGGAGTCTGCGAAATGGAAAGAGGCAATGGATAGCGAGATCCAATCCATGTATGATACCCAAGATTGGAATTTGGTTGATAATGTGCCCGAACGTAAGACCGTTGGGTGCAAATGGATCTTCAAGAAGAAGACCGACGTGGATGGAAACGTACACACATATAAAGCGCGATTGGTCGCGAAGGGCTTTACTCAAACTCCTGGAGTTGACTATGATGAGACCTTGTCACCATTTGCGAAGATAAAATCTATTAGAGTGATGCTAGGAATTGCCGCATTTCATGATTATGAGATTTGGCAAATAGATGTCAAGACTGCTTTCCTTAACGGAAAGTTGGCTGGGGATGTTTACATGGCTCAGCCAGAGGGGTTTGTGGATCCGAAGCATCTGAATAGAGTGTGTAAGCTTGAGAAGTCCATTTATGGACTTAAGGAAGCGTCTCGCAGATGGAATCTTTGCTTTGATGAGAAAGTCAAAGATTTTGGATTTGTACAAAGCGAAGATGAATCTTGTGTATATGTCAAAGCCAGTGGGAGTGCAGTAAGCTTCCTCGTTCTATATGTCGATGACATATTACTCATAGGAAACGACATCCCGACTCTGCAAGAAGTTAAGTCCTGGCTCGGGAAGTGCTTCGCTATGAAGGACCTCGGAGAGGCTTCTTACATTTTAGGAATAAGGATAGTGAGAGAAAGAAGTAAGAAACTAATTGGACTTAGTCAGAACACTTACTTAGAGAAGGTACTAAAACGTTTTAGTATGGAAAAATCAAAGAAGGGAGAATTACCGATACAAAGTAATGCCAAGTTAAGTAAGACTCAAAGTCCGAGTACCGAAGCTGAAATAGTAGAAATGAGCCGAGTACCATACGCTTCCGCAGTTGGTTCAATCATGTACACTATGACTTGTACTCGCCCTGATGTAGCCTTCGCTTTGAGCATGATTAGCAGATATCAAGGGAATCCTGGCAGAGCCCATTGGATTGCGGTGAAGAATATCCTTATGTACCTTCGGAGGACGAAGGAATGGTTCTTAGTCCTCAGAGGGAGTGATGACTTGAAGGTGCGAGGGTATAGTGACGCCAGTTTTCAGACCGACAGGGACAACTACCGTTCGCAGTCGGGCTGGGTCGTTACCCTGAATGGAGGAGTAGTGACGTGGAAGAGTTCCAAGCAAGAAACCGTAGCTGATTCAACATGCGAATCAGAGTACATTGTAGCGAGCGAAACGTCGAAGGACGCAATATGGCTGAAGAACTTCATCGGTGATCTTGGATTTGTACCTGCCATAACGGAGCCCATATAGATTTTCTGTGATAATGAAGGAGCGGTTGCCTTGACCAAGGAACCGAGAGATCATGGTAGATCAAGACATATCGACAGAAAATATCACTTTATTAGACATCGTGTAGAAGAAGTACAACTCGTAGTGAAGAGGATATCATCAGAAGATAACCCAGCAGATCCGCTTACGAAGGGACTGAGTAGGGTTAAGCACTTGCAGCATGCTAGGAGTATTGGGCTGAAGGATGATATTAGCATAGATTGGATAGTAGTATAAGAAACGTGTAATAGATAAATGTAATTAACATTTGATGATTAAATAAAGGAGTTTTATTTATGAGTAGTGTTACTATCTTATGTTAATTGTTTAACTATTGTTTCATTTTGCATGTTTTAACTTCCAGAATAATTGAGTTTATTAAGAATAATCGAATTATTCAAATTGTCCACAATCGTTCATATGTTGGAAGTAGATATGAATGAAGATTGTCGTAAATTGGTGCGTAGATTGTCTAAATGGTATTAGACATGGCAAAAGATTGATGCAACGTTCATGAGTGCTTATGAACTGGTTTTGAGCATTGGAACAAACCCGCGCTTCCTGGAATCACCTTATGGAATATGATATAAAAAGGGTGATCGCAAGACGATAATATCATATAGTCTTAAAACCTAGATATATGGTTTGTTATTTGTTAATTGGTTGTACATTGATAATGCGAAAACGCATCAGTAACTCGATGTTATAAAACACATTGTTGTGTATAGTTGATTAATGAATAAGTAAATGCATATAAGTCGAAGTTTATCTGTAACTTTTATCCTAAGAAGGTAAAAGCGATATCTCGGCCGCTCGATGATTTGATTTGACTTATGTGCCGGGCCCGGTCAGAACTGAATTGATGTGTTCGATTAAGTTCTATGTCAAATAAATCAGAGATCGAGAAACCTAAATGCTTGACTAATCATTCCATAGAATTGTCAGCATGATATCTAACAGAGGACTGTACGATCCCTTATCTAAAGGACAAGATTGATTAGATCAGGGTTTAACAGCGTCTTTGAGAGCTACGATTGCAAATCGAATTGTACTTGTGCATATAGTTACTATACTTATCCAAGTGGGAGACTGTTGGAATAGTGTCTAAGGCTGCAACTATATTAGGCAAGTATTTGACTTGGTTGTGCATGGTCCTTTTGGGTTGCCTTCATCATAGCAACTTGATAGGATGATTTATTAAGAGAGAATAAATATTATTAATATATTATGAGAATAATATAAAGAATAATAATATTGTTATTTGATTAATATAAGTCATAAATTAATTAGAATTAATTTGGTGACTTAAAGAGATTAATTAAATAAGAGGGTATAAACTGTCAATTGTTTGATAGTTAAACTTTAGACTGTAAATCCATATTGGATAGGGGTGGACGGATTCTAGAAGCTAGAGATAGCTTAAAATTGTCCAAGTATATCCAAGGAATGGATTTGGATTGCTTTAAGAGAAGATTATCCAATTAGGGTTTAAGCTGTAACCCTTAAGGAGTCTACAAGTATAAATAGACCCTATGGTAAAGGGAAATCGGCACTTGATCTAAAGTAGAGAACCCTTGGCCTATTTCCTCCCCTCTCCTCTCTCCCAAATCATTCTCTTTGCTATTTGGTGTTTGTAAACCATTAGAGGAGTGACAATTGTGACTATAGAGCTCCAAGACAACAAGATCAAACAAGAGATTCAAAGGTATGATTCTAGATCTGATTTAGTATTGTTCTTATACCTAATTAGTCATTAGAAGTCTTGGATTCAAATCATGTTTAACTAGAAAGCCTAGATCCGAGCATTAGGGTTTTGCATGCGCACATAGGAAAGTTCTTATGGCTAAAACCCATCAGTTCGGGCGTTTGGACTTTAGCCTGCTTTCGGTCTTCATTTGCTGAGGAAATCTTCCTTTTTCCTTTCAAATCCTTCAACGATTGCGAATTTGGTGTATGAAGAGAATTAGGCTTAGAAGAAGAATGAGAATGAGAAGAATCAGAAGAAAAGAAATTAGAATGAGAATCTTTCCTGACTTGAGGTTCGAAATGATCCTTTCGGTTGAGATCATCTGAGGGACCGAACCTGGACCTTCGGTTGCCGTTTGATGATTGACCGAAACTGTTTTTCCGGTTGTTGTGAGTAACTGGATCGAAGCTGGGTCTTCTTCTGTAAAAGCTTGAAGGGCTGAAATCTGGTCTTTGTCTGTTGTTGTTTGGGGGAACGAAACCAGCCTTTCGGTTGTTGTTACTTTCGGGACCGAACCTATCCTTTTGGTTTTGTTCTTCCTGTGGCCCGAAAGTCTTCTTCTGGTTCTTTTGATATGATGGACCGAACCTCCTTTTACTGTTATATTCTTCTCCTTTTGGCTTGGAATTTCTGTCAAAGTGAGTATAGTGGGGATTTTGGGAGCGCCAAAATTGCTTTCGCTATGAGAGATTTTTCTTGTATCTCAGATTTCTCTGCTTCTTTTGATTTTTCACCTGTTTCGGTTGTTTGTGAATATTTGCCTTCTGTTTCGGCTTCTTAGCAAAAGGTTCATTTTTCATGGAAGTGGTTTCGCTAGTTGAGGAGACATATTCCACTGGAACCTCTTTTGTGCCGCTGGAACTGGGCACGTCAAAGTTGGTAGTTTTATTCAGTGGTTCTGCCACGTATCTACCTTTGGCCTTCCATGATGTTCACTCCGACAAACCAACAGTTTCATCTGCGTTGTCTATCGGTGCAGACCAGAAAAACTCATCACAGTCATCTGCATTATCTTCATTCACTATGGCAGTGAGTTCGGTTGTCTGATGTTCTGTTACTCCTGTGACCTTATAAACCTGATTGGGAGTGGTTCGAACCTTTTCGTATACAACGACCTTTTCTTTAAGGATTGGGGACTTATGTTTGGACAAACGAGCGAATTCCACAAAATTTTCAGAAATCAACTTTTTGTGGTTTTCAGTTTCTCTCCTAATGACCTCGGAACAGTCAACCTCATCCTCTACAGAAATTTCACACATGTCATCGTCCTCATTAAGTTCAGATGCATTTTCAACATCCATTTTATTTTCTGAACTTAATTTGGTACTCAATGAGTCAAATTTTTGTATAGTTTCGGCCCTGAGTTTCAACTTATCATTTTCATCCAAAAGATTCTTAAGCATGTCCTTATGGTCTTTGGACTTTATAAAAGATTCAATTTGGTCCAGACCATACATATAAGTGGGATTTACATCATCTGAAGATACAACACTTTTATAGTTGTATGCTTCGACATCGATTTCATCCTCCTTTAACTCAAGGAAGGGAAAAATCATATGATGTATCTTCTGGCCTATTTCACAGTTTAAATGCAGCTGAGTAATGTTAGTATAAAGTCTTTTTGCAATTAAACAAAAAACATTCCTCTGTTTTAACAATTTAAGATTGTCTCTCTGCAAATAAATATTCTCATCCCTAGACTTAACCAGCTCCAACTCCTTCTGCTCTATCCGTATCCTTCGCTCCTCATTCAAGTTATTTAATTCCTTTTCATATGATGTTTGTGGAATTTTAAACGAAATAAAAATGGATTGTACCTTCTTGATCAGTTCATCTAGCTCACTGATCTGCACACTGAGAGGCTTTGCTGTGAAGCACACGTCCTCTCGCTCCTTAGCCTCTTCGTTTCCACCATCAGTGTTGTATCCCCTCATCTGGGATACATCTGACACCATCAGACATCTTCCACCAGCATCACCATTCTTCGCCACATATGCCTTTCCATGAGAAGGCTTTCTCACTTCATCGTCTTCTGAGTCGGTTGACCACACCTGTACGCCACCATACTCATCATCATCTACCGAATCCTGCATAATAAGAGCATTCATAGAGGGATTAGTAGCAGCTTTCTTCCTCTTAATCTCCTCTAGTCTTATCAGTTATTATTGAGTGTGCGTTTTAGTTTATAGTTTTCAAAATCGTATAAAATCGTTTACTCCAGAAAATCCTATATTTTCTTGTATAAAATAATCGTAAGTACTGTTTCCAATTGTGTGTACTTGGATATGTATTTGATAGTTTATCGTTTTTAAAACCGTATACAATCATTTTTCCCCAAAAAATCCTATATTTTATGATATATGAAATGGTGGTCTTAAAAACCCTAAGACTAGAGAGGTGTGAAAAATCAACAGGCAATTGTGGACATCCCACGCAAGTTGAGTGGACGGTCAACACAACAAATGCGGACCATCACTACTATGCATAGGGGCAGTCAACACAATGTGCCAATTTATTTACGAGGGTTTCCTTACATAAATTTATAGATACATTAACATATTCTAGTGAGCCGCTATAACCATACTAATATGACGGAGACCTGTCTTGCCGTTTCTCAGGTGCCCAAATTGATTAAAGACATTTGTCACCCTAGACTGGCATGTCTAGTTGTAGTGAACAACAAAGGTGCAAGGTGTCAACCCCGTATAGATCTATACACAAATTCCCGCTCTCCCTCCAAGAGACCTTGGTTATAATTCCTTACAGGACTTTAGACGTACACTAATATATTTCTATTTAGGTACTTTTGAGTCTCTCCTTCACTAGAATACCAACGGGTTTTTGAGCAATCGATAATATTCGTTGTTTAGTAAATACAATTACTTGTGCTAGTTGACTAGGTTTATCATTTTCGCTTATTGAGGATAATCCACTTGGAATCATAATTATCAAAAATGACCCAAAATTATCGGCATTAGCAAAAATGATCCTTTTTTTATAAATTATCAAATAAGACCCATAATTTTCCAAAGGTATCATAAGTGGTTCAAATCTAGGTGAATTGTTGAAAATGGCACTTTTCTTCTAAAATGTTCATTTTAGACTTATATTTACGAAAATACTCAAAAAGGCCCTTGTTTATCCAAAAGTTCCATTTTGGTACTTTAAAAAATTGAGATATCCAAATGATTCTTCAATTTTTATTCCATTTTCCAAAATAGTCCTTATATATATGTGTGTCAGAATGGTCCCCAAAATATCATTAATATCCCAAGTTAACCATTTCCAAAATATTATGTTTAACAAGTTGTTTAAATAATTTTTGAAGTAAGACCTTGTGGTGTTTAACATATCAATTTATGATGAATATTCCATAAACAAACTAGTTTTTGTTTCTAACATGTAATTGTTGATATATAGCTAAAAATCTCGAGTTCTTGAATCATTATGTTGAGTATAAATCTCACCTTGGGTAGCAAAAGGGGTGTGGAGAGAAATTTGGTGCCTAGAACACTTGATGTGTGGATGAACTTCTTGAGGATTTTGCTAGCCTAAAACTATTAACACATAATTATAAGTGTGAGTATAAGATTTCCAACCACTAAATATATGAAGCATTTGACTATGCATAATTTACTTACAAGAATTTGGAAGGAATTATGAAGGAAATGGTTTCTGGAGCAAAATCGCGAGTTCTTGGGAGAGTTCACGGATGTTCACATTAAGTGAAATGAGTTTGTGAAGTGTATAATGGGGTTTACGCCGCTTTCATATGGACTAGGGAAATTGTTGGGATATTTACTTGGAACGTTGTTGGGTAATATTGATTTCTAGAATTTAATTCATGATTTCCTGAGATAGTATTGGGAATAGCCATTCATAGCTCACAAGCACCGTAAACACATTTGAGTTGAGGGGAGTTTATGGTCTAAAAGCATCCCAGGTTTGAGTTCACGATCATATTGCCCTTTTAGGATTGAGTATACGCCCTAGATTCTCCCTTGGATGGTGTTTATAGCCAAGCTTTGCTTTATTAGAGCGTTTATGGCCTAAGCTGGGGTTTCTAAGGTGGTTCACAGCCAAGACCTCCCTAGGTATGTGTTCACGGTTTAGCTTGATTTCTTTTGGGTGTTTACGGCCAAAGTGGTCCACTAGATGTAGTTTACAACCAACCATTGATCAAGGGGAAGAGTTTAGGGCCATGGAAGCTTCATAGTGAAGTGCTCATGGTCTTGGATGATATTCTTCAGAGCATTAACTTTTTGGATGTTTCTTATATATGGGAACATGTTTCTTGTGCTTAGAAAGCTCAAAATGATAGCCTTACAATTCAAGCATTCAAGGTTGCAACATAACATAAGTTCTTATATCCATCTCCAGTGATTCTTAATCAAATCCATTCGTCTAGTTTTGCCTTGATAAGCTTGTTTACATTCAAGGGGTTAACTTATATGTGACTTTCAAGGTGTATACTTCCATCCACATGCACATATGTTCTCAAGGTTTTCAAGGTTCTCTTTGTAATAGGGTTAAAATTTACACCTTACTTGGTCCAAATATTTCAGGTTGTCACATCGGGACATTTTTCATTGGACTCGCTGAGTTCATCCTTCAACTCGTCGAGTTCATCTTCATCCGTATGAAGGTGTTTAGTCTATGACCCGTCGAGTTCTCCTTGAAATCGTCGAGTCTGTCTTCATGTGATTCAGACATTGCCTTGAACTCGCCGAGTCTGCTCATACACTCGCCGAGTTCCATGATTTCCATGTCCCTAATGAGTCTAGAAAACTGTGTGTTCTTCTATCCTAGCATCTGGTCCATCAACAGAAGGATTTGATGGTAAAAGACGACCCGACAGTCCGAGTCCCATGAATGACTCGTCGAGTCCCTATTTTTCAAAAACTATACATTCGACTTCAGTGGGTCTCAAAGCATCTAAACCAGAGATGTGACCTCCTAGGGTCCATATTGTATGTAAAGTCACAAACTTGGTGTCCATGGATAGGGTGTTTGGCTCAAAAACCCAAGAAAAGGGGTTTATAAGATGCATGGGCTTCCAGTGGCCATAAAGTTGGCAACTTTATGCCATGGGAACCCTCAATGGTTCCAGATCCGAAGTTATTTCTCTACATAATGTTCCAAACCCGAAGGTGACTTAGAAGTGCCCCAAAATTGACAAGATTCAAGCCCTAAAGAGGATCTAACAAATGGAAAGTCAAGGTTTAAGCTTTTTACCTCAAATGAAATGGAAATGGAACACAACCTGTAGATCTACTAGCTTCAACTTGAGCTCCCAAGCTCCTTCTTCCTTCTCAAGCTTCATAACCACCAAAAACGCACAAAAGTGGCTCAAGAATTACTCAAACAAGGTTAGGGTTTTGATTTAGGGTTTCTCAGACTTAGGAGGGGCGATGAAGGTTGTGTTGAGGAAAAATAAGTTGTTTAAATATGGTGCAAACCCTAAATATTGGGGTTTCATCTAGATAGCCCTACTCGCCGAGTCGGTCTCCCGACTCGTCGAGTAGGTCACTAAACCTTTCGGTCAATATCGAGTCTACTCGACGAGTTGGGACTCCAAATCGCCGAGTCCCAGAGCAAAATGTGAAATTACTTGAATTTAAATACAAACCAGGAACCTGGTGTTACAGTTGATGTGGTCTGTCACATACTCTTCTTCCTTCATCTTCGTGTTTACCAATTGGCTGATCAAGATAACCTTGTTTGCTGCGGATGGCTTTTCATACATCTTAGACAACACCTTTATCAATCCAAACGTGGTCTTTTCATTGAGTATTGTACGCGACATCCTTCACCAGTGATAATTTGACAACACCATGGGCCTGTCGGTCCAGCAAGTTCCATTTTGCCAGATTCATCTTCTTAGTTTCCGGTTTAGATAATGGTAAGTATAATTTCTTCTGATATAAGTAATCCTCAATCTGCAACTTCCAAAATCTAAAATCATGACCTTCAAATTTATAGATCTTTACCTTCCCGTCTTTAGCCATATATCTGATACCAGTTGTTAGGTACACCAAAAACGATAAACTAAAAACAGATCTAAGAAATATGAGAGATCAGAAACGAAATCAAAGCACATAGAATACAGGGATTTAAGTGGTTCACACTATTTTGCGATAGGCTACGTCCACTTTCGAACTATATATATATATATATATATATATATATATATATATATATATATATATATATATATATATATTATTCCACACACGCTTTTCTGCTACAATGTTATAGATACGACCGTTCATAAATATATAAATGAGAAAATCTGACCTAAACCTAAAATGACAAGTCCAACTAAAAAAAAACACAAATAATGTTAAAAAAAATTTCAGTCTCTAAAATTCCATGATAATTCCACAGATCTAACAATAATATCACATAAGTAATTCGACTATTAGACCATGTTGATCTTTTGCTCAAAGTGACCAAACTTTTGACTTCTATATCCTTTTACCTCATTTTAATAAGATTTTAGGAGCCTGTTATTGTTGTTGTATTGAAAGATTTATGAAAGTGTAATGATTGAATTTTATCAATAAAAATTGTACAATGATCTCTAAACTTGTTGTGTAATAACCAATAGCAAATTGGTTGTTTATGAATAAATTAGTTTTCCAAATTATTGACATATTAAATACTTGAATCAAAAATTGACACCTTAACAATTAACATATCGTGTATTTTCTAGCCATTACCCTCTATTTGTAGGAATTTTGGCCTAATATTGGTTAAAAAAGTTAACAGAATGATTCTCTACAATAGCAAGTGCTTATGTTGTCTAATATAGTTGTTTTCTGCATTCAATCCAGACAATTATACTAGCCATAAAGATCATGTAGCCAACTATATTCTATTTTTCTATGGACCACCTTCTAGCACCTGAAGATTCAAATTAGTGAAAGACAGTTTTAGTAGATGCACCTTGTAACGTTGCAAAGGTTAGAAACTGGAAGAGCCGAAAAGGTATTTGAAACGTGAAAGTTTAAAACACAATATTGGGGATATTTATTTATGCCAGGACAAAAATTACTAATAACTATAGATGTTGGTATTAGGAAAATAAAAGCCCAAAGTTGTTGGGAGCCCGTTACTACAAACATTGTTTGTCTGCCTCATTCTCAATATCTCTTATACATATAATTATATAAAGTATCGACTAATATCTGTACGTTGTGCATACTAAATCACAATTATAATATTATATATTTAAAACTTCGATTATATATGTATTGGAAAACGAAAATATTAAGTTATTAACATCAATTATAAAACAATTATTATCATAATAAGCTGCAAAATTATAATTATTTTGATTGATATTATAAAAAAAAACTCTATTAGAGTCCGTGACATCTACCGGTGACTTAATCTTGAATAAACTAAATATAATCCTCAATTAAGTACTACATTTTAATTATTTTTATGATGGACAAATGCTACAAAAACTCTTAAGTTTTAAATATGAAGTTGGCAAAAATACTAACTTTTTTTGTTGGTAAAAACCATAAGTTTTCGGATGACCTTTCATTTTAAAAAATGAAAGGTTTTCTGAAAATTTATGTCTTTTACCAAAACAAAAAGTCAGGGCTTTTACCAACAAAACGTAAAAAATTGGGACTTTTTTGGTATTTTATACAAAAAGAGTACAAGTTGTGCATGCATTGTTGGCAAAATTCACAACTTTTTGTTTTGGTAAAAATCATAATTTTTTTTTAAAAAAAAAATTTCCATTCTTTTTTTTTAAAAAAATAAGGATGATCGGTTAATGACCGGATATAAGGTAAAAAATGAAAAGTTTTCTAAATGCTTATAGTTTTTACCATCCAAAAAAAGTTAGGATTTTTACCAACTACTGTTGATGATCGTTTATTTTGACCATATCTTTTCCATATATGGGTCCTTATCTTTTCCTTATTTTCTCTTATTTTTCCTACGTCTCTCTTGTACGTATCCTCTATTTATATAGAATGGTTGTTTTGGGTTAAGTTCAAATGAAAACAATATTTAATATGAGAATGTGAGAACACTACTTTATGTTATTATTCTACATTGGAACGACTTATGACATCTGGTCTGACCTACTTGAAAGATTTGGAAAAGAAAGTGCTCCTAGAGCCTATGAGTTAAAACTTGCCCTAACCACAATGCAATAATCTGGAATCTCTGTTTCGGCTTACTTTACTAAACTCCGCAGCCTCTGGGATGAAGTTGGTTCTGTAATGCCCATGCCCCAATGCATCTGCGATGAGTGCAATTGTGACATCGGGAAACGACTAAGCGAAGCAAAGGAGAAGGAGAGGCTCTACGAATTCCTCATGGGACTAGATGGCGACTTCACAGTAATCAGAACACAAAGCTTGGCTACCAAACCAATTCCAACTTTGAGCAATGCTTATCATATGGTAGCCGAGGATGAGAGACAAATAACCATTTGCTCGGACAGGAAACCAGCGAGTGAAGCCATCGCCTTCAAGGCCTCCTTCCATAACCAAAAAGGAAACAATGGAAGACGTTATGTTATGAAAACAAAAGCGGTTCAAGAGATAGGAAACGGAATGACATAGTGCAAAATTGTACTGTTTGCGGAAAGGACGGACACAACAAAGAAAGATTCTTCAAGGTGATTGGGTATCCCGAATGGTGGCCAGGAAACCTGGTGAAACGTGATGGAACCAAAGCCAACTACGCAAAGAACGAGTCAAGTCCTATCCCAGGACTTTCAAAGGAGCAATACGAGTTGTTATTAGAAACTGTCAAACAAGATAAAGACAACCAAAGGATTGAGAAACCACATGTTGTGAACCTCACAGTTAAACAGGAAGATGATGATGAGTGGGTGGTGGACTCAGGAGCCACGGAACACATAACTTATAATCTGAATTGCCTTTATAACAAAACTGAATCCAAGTTTGAAGCACCTGTCACTATCACTAATTGCATCAAAGTTCCTGTCAAAGGAAAAGGTGAATGTACCCTCACGGGGGGAACTAAGATCAAAGATGTGCTTTATGTCCCGGATTTTAATTGCAATTTGTTATGTGTTGGACAATTATCCAACGATTTACAATGTGTTGTCTCATTCTTTCTTGATTTTTGTGTCATGCAGAACCTTTCCACGAGAGGCTTGATTGGTGCAAGTAAACGCGAGAAGGGTCTTTATCGGATGGGCATGGTCAGAAAAGAAAGAAAGGCTATCGCTGTTACACATGAGACATAGCACAGAAGATTAGGACATGTTTCCGCTACGAAACTCAACAAGATTAGTTTTCTTAAAAATATTGTTCTAAATAATGTGCGTGTTCCTTTTCAAGAACTAAACATACCAAGTTTTCTTTTTCGAATAGTGTTACTAAAACCAAGGATTGTTTCGATTTAATGCATTGTGATATTTGGGGTGCTTATCATGCACCTTCCTCCACCGAGGCACGATATTTTTTGACCATCGTAGATGATTATAGTAGATCTATTTTGGTTGTTTATTTTAAAGTTTAATCATGAAGCAAGTAGTCATTTAACTTCATTTCACAAGATGGTTCAAACATAATTTGGCAAAGATATTAAAAGAATTAGGTGTGACAATGGGGGAGAATTTACATCGAACGAAATGTTGTCTTTCTACCAAGAAAACGACATTTTACTTGAGACTACTTGCATCCATACGCCTCAACAAAACGGAGTCGTTGAAAGAAAGCATCGACACCTTCTCAAGACAGCTAGGGCCTTACGGTTTGAGGCAAAACTCCCTAAACAATTATCGGGAGAATGTGTCTTGACCGCAACACATATAATTAACCAGTTACCATCCAAGGTAATTAATGATAAAACTCATTTCAAGCTGCTTCACAAAGAAAAGCCAGACTATGACTTCATGAGAGTCTTTGGATGTCTTATGTACTACCAGAACACTAACAATGGTGGAGGCAAGTTCGAAACGAGAGGTAGTCAGGGAGTTTTCTTGGGTTATCCACCCATGACAAAGGGTTACAAGATTTACAATCTAGAATACAAGAAAGTTATTGTATCTAAAGACACATAATTTTGTGAAGATATCTTTCATTTTAAGGAGGTTGGCCCCAATCCTCTACATAAGGATTTATTTGAACAGATTGAAGATCCCATTCGCATCGAAGCAGACTATAAAAACAATGAAGAAACAAATGATGGGCCTATAGAAACAAATATCTCATCACAAGAATATAGTGAATCAAATGAAGTACAAGAAGACTTGGATCATGACTCAAATAGCCCAACACCTCATTTCGAAAACAATAGGGAAACCATTTTTGCACATGAACGTACTAATAGAACCAAAATACAGCCAGCTCACCTCAAAGACTTTCATGTTGGCCTTCCCTCAATGATAGACCACTCGAGGCTAGTTTCCAATCAAGACTCCTCCACGGTACATCCTATTTCTAACTTTATCTCATATGATAATTTTTCTAGTTCTCACAAAAGCTTCTTAGCCGCCATTGAATCCAACGATGAACCAATGAATTTTAGTCAAGCCATGTAGGATGAAAAATGGAAAGATGCTACGAAAAAGGAGATCCGGGCCATTGAAGAAAATGAAACTTGGACTCTTGAAAATTTACCTGAAGGAAAGCATGCCATAGACTCAAAATGGGTGTACAAGGTTAATTACAAACCCGATGGTGAAGTGGAACGATACAAGGTTCGGCTTGCAGCAAAGGGATTTACACAACATGAAGGGGTTGGTTATTATGACACCTTTGCTCCATTGCCAAGGCTGGTCATGGTTAGGACCCTTTTAGGAGTGGCTACCAAGAAAAACCGGATCATTAACCAACTTGACATTAATAATGCTTTCCTACACGGAGATCTTAAAGAGGAAGTCTATATGAAGATTCCACAAGGTTTCACTAAAGAAAATGAAACAAGAGTTTGTAGATTAAGAAAGTCTCTTTATGGGCTCAAACAGGCATCTCGCAATTGGTACCAAAAATTCACTGCCTCCCTCATTAATCTTGGTTTTAAATAATGCAAGGCCAATTACTCCCTTTTCAGCTACAAACAAAGAAACAATTTTGTTGCAGCTTTGATATATGTGGACGATGTCATAATTGTTGGAAATGACAAAGAGAATATTGATTTTGTAAAGGCTGATTTGGATAGACGATTCAGCATAAAAGATTTAGGGAGTCTCAGCTACATTCTTGGTATAGAGGTAACACGGACATCAAATGGAATGGTTTTCAGTCAAAGAAAGTATAGTTATAATATCCTTGAAGATGGCGGCTTTCAAGGGTGTCGCCCTAGCTCTTTTCCAAATGATCCTAACTTAAAACTCGATAAAGGAGAAAAAGAACCAAAGGTTGATGGCAGTCAATATCGAAGAATTGTTGGCCGACTTCTCTACTTACAAGCTTCCCGTCTAGACATCACATATGCTGTGAATATTTTAAGTCAATTTGTTGCAGATCCTAGACAAAACCACCTTGATACAGCTCATCATGTCTTACGGTATCCTAAAGCTACTCATGGACAAGGGATTCTCCTTTCTCATGGTGGCTACAATCTCACAGCATACAGCGATTCCATTGGCTTGGCTGCCCATTTTCCAAGCGATCGAGGACCGGTTACGTTCTTCTCTTATGGGGGGATCCTATTCCGTGGAAAACAAAAAAACAGTCCATCGATTCGAGCTCCTCTACCGAGGCGGAATATCGCTCAATGGCTTCCACTGTCAGTGAACTCTTATGGATGCGTTGGCTTCTAAGCGAACTCGATGTTACCATTGACGGGCCAACTCCTTTGTTTTGTGATAACCAGACTGCTAGACACATCACCAACAACCCGGTTTTCCACGAAAGAACCAAAAACGTAGAGATGGATTGTTACATCGTTCGTGAAAGAGTTAAAAGTGAGGAAGTGAGTGTTCTTCCCATCTATTCGAAAATGCAGATAGCTGATTTATTTATGAAAGGACTGAGAGCTCCTCAACTTAATCTTCTTTTTGGCAAGCTGAATGTTCTTAACATCCACGCTCCAGCTTGAGAGGGAGTGTTGAAGATCGTTTATTTTGACCATATCTTTTTCATATATAGGTCCTTATCTTTTCCTTATTTTCTCTTATTTTTCCTAGGTCTCTCTTATACGTATCTTCTATTTATATAGAGTGGTTGTTTTTGGGTTTATGAATGAAATCAATGAAATTCTGATTATCGTATATGTTCTATGTTATCAAATTTACTAACTACATGTGTAAAACTTGGAATTTTTTTTTTGATATTTGCAATATTATGATTAATTAATTCAAAATTTACTTATTTAATAATTTTATTATTTTGATCATTTGATCATTATTAAAAATATAAATCATTATTTTAAGTTAAAAAAATTTAATTTATAAAATCTTATTATTACAGTTAATTTATTTTAAAACTATTTATTATAATTAAAAAAGCGATAAAACATTATCTAGATAAAAATTTTCCAAATCCATTTTTACTACTCCCTCTGTTTCATATTTATTATTTACCTTTGACTTTTAAAGTATTTATTTTTCAGTTTTAATTTAAATATTTTTATTTGTGTAATATATTATTTGATCAAACTTATAACAACGAAAATATATTTAAAACATAATTTATTTATATATTTTGCATCAAATATTATATATATATATATATATATATATATATATATATATATATATATATATATAAAGTCAAAGTTGAAGAATAAAAACTTCAAAAGTCGAAAGAGTACAATAAATATTGGACGGATGGAGTATTAGGCGTTGTTTGTTTTTTTTTTTCGAAGCAAAAGTTCATGAAGTCTGTGGACTACCTCTCTAACCCTCTATAGCAGAATAGGAGGACCAAATGGTTGGAGCCTGCAATAAGAAGCTTTTTTTTTTAACATCCGAAGGCTGCTGCAATAAACTGAAATTTTAATAAACTGATTTTTAAAATTATAAATACTTCTCAACATCGAAATTTTAATAATTCTAGTTTTAAAACATTGAAAGAATGCTAAAAATAACATGTAAAAAATAAAAATATAATTTCGAAAAAAATCTAAAAAATGTAAAAGAAGCAATAAGTTTTTTTCTATAAAAAACTAATTTTAAATAACATAAAAAAAAAAATTATAAAACAAAATTTAGAAAATATTACAAATAATGTCTAGAAAATTCATAAAAAATCACACATGTTAAAAAAGATGCAACGGAAACTGAAAATATTATTAAAAGAAATGGTAAGAAATTTAAAAAATCAAAGTTAAAAAAAATCAAGTTATAAAAAATTATGGAAAAACTATAAAAATAAATTTTATCAAATCCTTAAATCAAAGTTAAAAAAAAAAAAAAAAAAAAAAAAAAAAAAAAAATCAAATTTAAAAAAGATGTAACTGAAACTGAAAATATCATTAAAAAACGGTAAAAAAAGAAAATCAAAGTATATATATATATATATATATATATATATATATATATATGGGGTCAAAAATATGGTTTATGCTTTGCTTTTCTAGGAAAATGTATTTTTATGCCTAGGGTCGTAAACAACTCAGTGTTTACGGTCATATATGTGTTTACAGTTGTGTTTACGACAGAGAGGACAGAAACCCCTAAAGGCCGAATTAGAAGCAAAATCAAAGACATTAGGAAGCTTCAAGAAGATTATAGCAACAAATGTGAATATTATGACTATGTTAAGAGATAACTTGCTGAATTAACTGCTGAGCTTGACACATTAAAAAACGAATTTGAAACTGCAGACTTTGATTTCAGGAAATTTGATGTGTCAAGCGAAGTAGTTGCGAACATGATAGACCACTGTTTGCAATTTAAAAATAACCAGCAAAACGGTTTAGGGTATGAAAGTGTTCCTCCACCTTCCATTCACAACTACACATCTAACCCTATGACATAGGAAGAAATTGACAGGGAGACACATCTTCAATATGGCAAACCAGCTGGATTTGTGTCAGGAGGTATTCAGGTTGAAAATACTAATGTTTCTACTTCATGTGCAGGTAAAGTAGCAGAAGATGAGAACAAGGGGAACACTACTGAACAAACCAATGACTCCTTGAACTCAGAATCTGTTGCTTCGAATTATGTTACTCCTAACAAACCTGTTGTTGAGAAATACAAGCCACCAATTCTAGTGAAACAGAGTACCTGCTGCAATTGTGCTTGTGGGAACAATAAGAGACAAGGAAAGGACACGCCACCGGGGCAGGAAGAAACAACTTCACAGTGAAGAAAAAGACATGTTTTCACTGTGGAACACCTAGACACATTGCCAGAAATTGTCCTAATTGTGTATATGTTCCCTACAATGCATAAGGGTGGCAGAACGCGCCAATATGGAGATACTCCAACAGAAACCCCTCAAGGTCAAATTCAGACAATGGCAACTAGAATGCCTAGAAGGCCAATAATCAATTTCAGAAGGCCAATAATCAAAATCCCAAGGGCAAAAAGGGAGTGTCGGCGAAGAAGCAAAATCCAAGAGATGCTCCAGTGAAACAAAGACCGGTTAGGTCAAAGTCATCTCAATAGCCGACATCAAGTTGAAAAGCAAGTATTCAGCCACCCATCAGATCGAAAAAGAAATGGGTTAAAACCAACTACAAATTGGTTCCGAAAGGCTCAATCTACCAAAACAACTAATGACTCGAATATTCCGACATCTTCTGTTTGTGATAAACAGGGTATGTCATGGGAGAGAGTAACCTGCAATGATGACAAAGGTCGACCCAGTTTCAAAATGGACTGGCTTCCAAACACCAACTGATCCCGCTCTATGTCGGAGCAGCTATGGAGGCATATCATCAGACTTCGGTTTGTTGGTAGTGGTTGTTTCAGACACATGATAGGATGCATTTCTCAACTATACAACACTCAGAATTTTTTTTGAAAGTATGTGTCCTTTGCGGGAAGGGAAGAAAGGAAGGGATCACATGAGGTTAGTGCTTAATGACATGACGAATTTTCGGATCTATTCTGAGATTATGAGTGCTGTTCTCAGACCTTCTGGATGCAAATTCAATCAGTGAATTATGGTTTGAGTTTTCTTCTCTATACTCCTATGTTTATCTTAAACTGATTCATTTCAAAGACATGATTTCATTTTCTTATAGTTTTTCGTTAGTAGGTATTGTTTGGGAAGTGATATCAAGAAAGTGATAATGGGCAGTCTAAAACCAGTGTAAGGGACCGAATCTGAATTGTCTAGACTCTGTGCTCAATGTGCTGGTAGGCACGGAGGATTTGACATTGCGGATTTAGATAAGATTGTTTGGACTGGCCATACGATGCTCGGGTGGATTGAGCGGTGAGATAAACACAGAAACCCACGTGATACACTAAATTAATACGCATCTAGAACTATGGCTTAACTTTTCCTTGATGTACGAACTTATGTCCTTAATTCTGCTTCTGATAGGGCAACGGGGGGTTTTGATAAAGTAGGTCTGTAGGAAATTATTTTCTAGCTTTCTATCAGTCAGTCATATGTTGCTTCCTTTCCGTGATTGGAACATATCTGACCTTGAATGCAACATATGCAACTCTATTTCAACGCACTTCCTTATCTATGAAATTCTTTATATATATATTAGTCATATGTTGTCCCCTCTGCATGATTAGAAGATCTGACCTGGGACACAGCATATGCAACACTCTACCTCTCAATCCTTTTATCCTAGTTAGCCATATGTTGTCCCCTCTACGTGATTGAAAGAGATCCGACCTGGGACACAACATATGCATCTATCTCTAAATCTGAATTCCTTTTTAATAATTGTTTACTCACCTAAAGTAAGGTGTCCTTAGGAAGTTCTTGATAACCAGAGTATATCGGGAAGTGGGAAACACGTTCTAGTGCAACTAAAATTGAACCGTTTAAGAGGTTGCCTATACATCTCGTTGCTTAATTTAAGTGGACAACAATACTCGTGGTCGTCATCAGCTAAATGTTATATTCCTACATCTTCTGTTTGTGATAAACAGGATATGTCATGGGAGAGAGTACCCTGCAATGATGACAAAGGTTGACCCAGTTTCAAAATGGACTGGCTTCCAAACACCAACTGGTCCCGCTCTGTGTCGGAGCAGCTATGGAGGCATATCATCAGACTTCGGTTTGTTGGTAGTGGTTGTTCCAGGCACATGATAGGAGGCATCTCTCAACTGTACAACATTCAGAATTTTGTTTGAGAGTATGTGTCCTCTGCGGGAAGGAAGAAAGGAAGGGATCACATGAGGTTAGTGCTTAATGACATGAAGAATTTTCGGATCTATTCTGAGATTATGAGTGTTGTTCCCACACCTTCTGGATGCAAATTCAATCGGTGAATTATGGTTTGAGTTTTCTTCTCTATACTCCTATGTTTATCTTACACTGATTCATTTCAAAGACATGATTTCATTTTCTTATAGTTTTTCGTTAGTAGGTATTGTTTGGGAAGTGATATCAAGAAAGTGATAACGGGTAGTCTAAAACCAGTGTAAGGGACTGAATCTGAATTGTCTAGACTCTATGCTCAATGTGCTGGTAGGCACAGAAGATTTGACATTGCGGATTTAGATAAGATTGTTTGGACTGACCAAACGACGCTCGGGTGGATTGAGTGGTGAGATAAACACGGAAACCCATGTGATACACTAAATTAATACGCATCTAGAACTGTGGCTTAACTTTTCCTTGATGCACGAACTTATGTCCTTAATTCTGCTTCTGATAGAGCAACTGGGGGTTCTGATAAAGTAGGTCTGTAGGAAATTATTTTCTTGCTTTCTATCAGTCAGTCATATGTTGCTTCCTTTGCGTGATTGGAACATATCTGACCTTGAATGCAACATATGCAACTCTATTTCTACGCACTTCCTTATCTATGAAATTCTTTATATATGTTAGTCATATGCTGTCCCCTCTGCATGATCAGAAGATCCGACCTGGGACACAACATATGCAACACTCTACCTCTCAATCCCTCTATCCTAGTTAGCCATATGTTGTCCCCTCTGCGTGATTGAAAGAGATCCGACCTGGGATACAACATATGCATCTATCTCTAAATCTGACTTCCTCTTTAATAATTGTTTACTCACCTAAAGTAAGGTGTCCTTAGGAAGTTCTTGATAACCAGAGTATATCGGGAAGTGGGGAATACGTTCTAGTGCAACTAAAATTGAACCGTTTAAGAGGTTGCCTATAGATCTCGTTGCTTAATTTAAGTGGACAACAATACCCGTGGTCGTCATCAGCTAAATGGTATATTTAGAAAAATTTGTCGATATCCTTCGTGTTTAAGTGGACCACAATACCGACAATTGACCAGGTTTATTCATGAAGGTGAAGGTACCGATAAACAGGTTAAGACTGTCTCACAACTTTGATCCCAAATATTTTTGTTTTTGTTAAATTTGTTCATAGTTTTCCTCTATGCATAAATTTAGGGGGAGAATTAAAAAAAAATTAAAAAAAATTAGAAAATCAAAAATAGTGTTATTTCTGTTTAATTTCTTCTTCTAGAAAATCAAAGAAAATCCAAAAATATTTTTGTTTCTATTTTATTTTTTTCAGAAAATATGAAAAATCCAAAAATGTTATGTGCTAAGTTTTCTTTTAGTTTTGTTTTGTCTTGAAAAGTGAGTTCAGGTGCAGATGAGACTCATGGAGACTTTATCGAATATTTTTTGAGCCAAAGCTTCATCCGTGATCTTCGAAGAATTCTCATTCGAAGGAGCAAGAAATGAAGATTATTCTTTCAACATTCAATCCTTCAACCCCAGAATCAAGGTGAAGCAGAAATTGAAGATTATGTGATAGATTGCATTGAAGTCTCCTCAATCAGTCTGCTGCTATCGTTGTACTTGCTAAAGTGATCGAGAAGATTTGTTCTCTCTGATGTTCTCTCTGAAGATTCTCAAGCTGAAAGCACTATCTGTCAAGAATCAGTACATCAAGCCTCCTCACCCAATGTGCGTTCAAAGTCAATTTTTTTAAGAAAAACCCAACTGCTCAAGATGATGTCATTCATTGAAGATTCATATGTTCCTCTTGATGCTGTGTAAAATTAAAGATAACTGCTAAAGCCAAGATCCTAATGAAGATTATCAAGAAAAGCCAGCTACCTTTTTAGGGGGAGCCTGTTGGATCAATTAAGAAAAGAAAGCTATAAACCAAGGGGGAGCTTGTTGGGTCAAAAATATGGTTTATACTTTGCTTTTCTAGGAAAATGTATTTTTATGTCTAGGACCGTAAACAACTCTATGTTTTACGGTCATATAAGTGTTTACAGTCAATGTTTATGGTTGTGTTTACGACCGTAAACAGGTTTACGGCCGTAAACCTGTTTACGGTCCATATTTCCCAACTATATATAGGGTGAGGAGTGATAGAGAGTGTACAGTCTAGAGGAGCTTATGTGTGTGTATTCTAAGGTGTTCTAGAAGGAGAAACTAGAGAGAAGAACAAGTGTGTGTTAGTGTGTGTGAATCTCATGTAAAGGATCATCATTCTATTCATCAATACATTTAGATTCATATTATTCTTCTTCTCCTTCTCTTCTATTTGATCTGACATCATCCGTTTGATTGGGATTCCGCACCATCAAATGGATCTGATTGATACACAAGCATTTTGGGGACTTACAATATATATATATATATATATATATATATATATATATATGTATGTATGTATGTATATATATGGCTAGGTTATAATATGGATGAACAACTATTGCGTGGATGTGTGGATAATGCTATTATATGAAAATTACTTAGAGAATATATTGTTTAGTAATGTGAATACGTTTAATCTCACAAAACTATTGTTGATTTATTGGATTCTCACCAGTTCTAATTCATTTTTGTTCTCATTCATCGTTTTTTATTTATTTTAATTCTTACAGAATACGACTTAATAAATATCCTGATAACATTCTGACCGAATGAGAATAATTAAAAAAAGTGTATAATAACATTATAGATGATTTAATTAGTGAAAATACTTAATAATTAAAATAATTATATAAGATTGAACATATTCATATTATCAAACAACATATTTTCTTTGTAATTATCACAAAATAGCATTATCCACACATCCACACAATAGATGTCAATCCACATTTGAACCTAGCTCTCTTTCTCTCTCTCTCTCTCTCTCTCTCTCTCTCTCTCTCTCTTTCTCCATATATATATATATATATATATATATATATATATATATATATATATATATATATATCAAGTTATACAAAATTGTGGAAACTATAAAAAGACATTGTATCAAATCTGTAAATCAAAGGTTAAAAAAATCAAAGTTAAAAAAAAAACAAATTATACCAAATTTAGGAAAAAAATCACTTCGAAAAAGTGAAAGTTGAAAGTTTGAAGAGGAAAATCAAGTGGTGTGTTGTGCAGAACACGCGCAAATGTTTTGTAGTCTGAAGCCTTCCAAAAAAATAAACTATTGCGAGAGGGAAAGTGTTGCACGTGTGTTGCCCCATGCAATAAAAATTGGTCTGAAGATGTTTTTCTATAAAAACAAACAGCCTCTTAGTTATTAAAACAATAAATATTATTTATTATTAGAAAAAACCTTTGAAAACATCATGTCATCTATCCTTTGATAAGAGTAAAAATAATTATGTCATTATTTTGTTATATAAACGTTTTATGTGCACATCGATTGGAAAATGATTGTTTGTAACTAGCAAGCCATTGATAACTGGTTCACTATACTACGTGGTCTTACAAAAACCTAACATATTATCATTATATGCATATAAAACCATTAAGTTATTATTTTATATAATAAAACCATTTTATGTTTTAATTTTTTATATTTTCTTTTGTTCTCCATATTTTTTAGATGCACCATACTCGAAATGGACTATTTATGTGAATTATGGAATAATTTATTTTAATGAGGTAGAACAACTTTAGCAAGGCCGAACCGAACATGTTGAGGCCGAGATGGACACGTCAAGACTGAGTCGAGGACTAAACTACCGAAGACGAGGGATCTGACGCAAAAAATGGTATCGATTTCCAAACCGAGGACACTAAGGCGGAAGTCTATAAATGATTAATAATGTTGTAAAGGAACGATCAAGGATATCAGATCAAGGAAACATGGTAAATAATACATGACAACACGTAATTGCCCAAATGGATGGAAACTAATCTCGCGTATTCATAATGACAAGATTGGTTGCACTTCCCATGTATTGCTTTTCTACCCTCAGCCTAAGAGAGCATTAATGACGATAAGATGAGGACTTGCTCGGCTCGTCTTCATCCCCATTTCACTATCCATTAAGGTATAAAAGCGATCCGACTCCAACACCTTAGAGGTATGTAATCTAAGCCATTCAGAAATACAATATCAAATTTCCCTGTCTTGTGTACTGAATTTAGCAACATCGTGTTTTCTCGGGTCCAAGGCTCGACATACATATAATGCTTTGTTCATATCTTAATTTCGCACTTAAGGAGGGTCAGACTATACAATGTCCATAACTCGGACCAAGTAAAATCTGAGAAGCAACAAGTCACGCCATCCGTGGGATGCTGCAACAAATGGTTGGAACCAACAATACCGTCGATAACCCGAGTGTCGAAGCAAGCCCAATTTTACGAATGAAGGATTTGGGAACACAAGCAGAAACACCCCATATGGCTACTTTGTTAAGAAAGCTACCACGGTAGGTACCTCTAAGGACCATGATAAAGAAAATAGTGAAATGGAAGAATTTGAAACCTTCAAAGGATACAAAGCCATGAAGAAACGATGTGAAGAAAAGGAAAGGCAGAAAAGGAAGAAATTGTTGGATTAGTGTCTAAGTCAATAACTATTTTGGTATGTACTTGACCCGATTATGAGCATGGTCCTTTTGGGTTGCCTTCACCATAGCAATATGTAGGATGAATTAAGGAGAGAAAGGTTTAAATATGATTTATTAATATATTATGAGAATAATATATTAAAGTAGAAATCATATTGTTTAATTAATATTGGTCAATAATTAATTAAGAATTAATTAAGAATTAATTTTGTGGCTAAAAGAGATTAATTAAATTTAGGGGACTGGACTGCAATTATTGGATAATTGAGTTATTAGGCTAAGGAATGCTAAAGGAACAAGGGGTGAACGAAATTATGATGGGAGCCCATCATATTTTCATCCATGGCCTTATCCCGAAGGTTCCATGGGCTGCTTAGAGTTTAAGTTGTCCATTAGGGTTTTGACTGAAACCCTAGCAGCCCACACAAGTATATAAAGGACCCCATAGGCCCCAAAAACATGAAGAACTGATTCTCTAGGGTTTCTAGTCATTTTGGGCAGCCTCCTTTCTTCTCCTCTTCATCCAAGTTGCATAAGGTGTTTGTGACTCCATTAGGGGTGCAGCACTTGAGGCACTAAGTTTTCTAAAGCCAATCAAAGCAAGGATTTGATTGTTATTGCAATATAACAATCAAAGGTAATTATCTATATCCTAATTCAATTTATAATATGTTAGATCTAAGTTTATTAGTCTTGGATTCAAAGAATGCACAATAGAGAAACCTAGATCCAAGCATTAGGGTTTGTATGAGCACATAGGATTGTTTCTTATGCATAAAACCCATCAGTGGTATCAGAGCCTTGATTGGTTTCAGTTTTATGTGATGCTTAACTGTTTTGTTTGCTAAAAATTGAGTTTTTGGCCTCTGCCCGACTCAACTCGGCGAGTCAGTATCCGGACTCGGCGAGTTGGCCCCTACTCGGCGAGTTCAGAGCTCACTCGGCGAGTTCGAGCGTCAGACAGATGGTATTTCGGGATTTAATTGCTGTTTTGACTTGGATTTAATGCCTAATTCATTTTTTGAAGTTAAAATTAGATTTTTATCTTAAATTAGTGATTATCATTGCCAAAACAATAGATAAATATGGATTATTTCAAATTACTTGGTAATTATCTAGTGACTAAAATAAGATTATGTCAAATATAGATAATGACTAAATTAATTGTTTAACTTATATTATCTGTTATTTGATCCTTTGTGATATGAAAAAGTTTCAATTGCACCATTTAGGTTTTATAGTTCAAATTTGAACTTAAAAGTTTTGTTTATGAAATTTAAATAAGTTAAACCCTAATGTTTTGAATTGTTTCAAAACTTTCCCTCAAGTTTTGGAATTTAAAAGTTGATTAAAAGTTTAATTTTTGAAATGTTAAATTCTAGAACCCTAATAATTTGAAAAGTTCAAATCAAACACTTATGGTTTTATTAATTAATTAAAATGTATAATTAAAAGTGATTTAATAAATCCATAAAGTTTTGGTTTACATTTAATTAAATTAAAAGTATAATTGACTAAGTTAAACCATCTAGTATTTTAAAAGTGTAAAATACACCCTATTCTATATATGACATTAAAAGTCTAATATTATATATATATATATATATATATATATATATATATATGTATATATATATATATATATATATATATGTATGAGTAAACAGTTAATCTTACCGTTAGTAGGCCTCATTCACGAAGCTGGTCTATAAGGGGGGTTTAAGAAAATTGCCTATAAAATGTCGATTGAATGGGTATCCACTCTTACCCACCGCACTCATGACTAGTGGATGGTCGTTAGCCGAACGGGTAGGATAGGACAGAAACCTTCCATTATAAGTATAATGAAGTACAAAGTAAGTAAATGCTTTTTCCAAATCATAGTTACTTTAGGAAAAATGTGAAATTGTATGCTAATCCATAGAATTACACTTCGTACCCTTGTCAAACGTTAGTGGAGCGTGTGTGGTTAACCGACACACTAATTTAGGGATGACATTGGTAGCGAAGGGTGACTCGAGTTTTGTCATAGATCAATTGAGCGTGTGTGGCTAACCGGCACATTGATTAGGTGATGGTAGCATTGGGTGCACCACGTGATTCATATGGTTATTCACACCTTATTTGTGATCCTTGGCATCTCAGTCACAAATAGAAGGGCATAATCGAGATTAAACATGCCATTGAAAACTTCAATGAATCTCAAAAGATCTAGGAGTTTCAATTCATTTAAAACTTAAACTTCCTTTTCGTTTTTCATGGTGGAAATTGGTAAATCGTCATTTACCTACCTTCAAATATTTTGCAACTAGATTACGGCATCCCTCTTCTAGGTTGTAGAATATTGTGTTGGATCCTAGCCTTAATAACTCATTTGGGTGTTTTATTAAGGACTCAATCAACTTAACTTGAACTTTCTCCCGTTTCGTAGATGTCTGACTCTAATCGTGGTATTCCCAAATCCCAAGGAAAAGGTGTTCCTTTTGAAAGTCGAATCTTGGTTCAAAGTGAGGGATGAATGTGGACTAGCTTGATTTCACTTCCTCCTCTTCCTCCCGTTGTTCTCCCTAACCCACAAGATCGAAGATTTGAAAGGTTCAAGATCACCGAATCCCTATTGGCAATGGAACATGAAGATGGTAAACCCGTGTGTGCTCACATCCTAGGGATGAAATCACACATTCATAGGTTGATTATGTTGGGTGCGTCTATCTCCAATAAGTTGGTTGTGGACTGGGTTCTTGAGTCACTCCCTGAATCATATGATAAGTTCATAAAAGAGTATTATATGATGAAACTTGACGTAACCCTCATTGACTTGACTTACATGCTTATTGCTGCTGAATCATAAATGATTTGGCGAAGTAATGAAGCGTATTTGTCTGATAATTCAACCAACCATGCTTCCGTGGACACTCTACGAGAACCCACCTGTTTCTGCTGCCAAGAGAAGGGGAAATGGATACAAAGCTGCCCAAAGGACCTGAAGAGTCTAACAGATGGGAGAGTCGAGAAGTATGGCTCTACTTCAGGTATAAAATCCACTATCTAACTTCATTTAAATTCCTATTCTTTTTACATAATGTGATAAGATTACATTTGCATGTTTTGCAGGATTAGAGAAAAGAGATGAAGTTTGATGAGTCTGATCACAAAGAAATGGATCTCGATCGCATGGATTCGAAGATCAGATTTTGAGCTTAGGAAGTTATGATAGATTTGTTAGGAGTATATGATTACATAGTTTTTCATTCGAATTTTGCATTGCAGGGACATGTTTTTCCGCTGTTTTATGAATAAAATAAATTTTGCTTTTATCTTATTTGTTTATCCTTACAATGGCATATATGAAAAATTGATGTTTGTGTACTTCTATTATTAGCAAAATGGATTTGATTCTTAATTACGTTATTTGTGGAAGTGTCAAAAGTTTACCAAATAGGGAGAGTTTCTCATCGCCCAAAGTTTCAATTGGACAGAAACTTGGAATCATACAATGTGTACTGTATGATGAATGAAAAACTTTCACATTTTGGAAACTTAGAATAATTCTTTGACAAAGTATCAATTGAAGGAGTAGGAGATCAAGTACACTAGGTCGTACGTTGATCAAGTTTGCCACAAAAGTGACAAAGTATTCGTCATGATTTACTAAAGTTTAGTAAATATGGTTGTACTTATAAGATTGAGTATAATTCTGAGTTAACTGAAAGAGTTTCAATTAATAGCAGAACGAATAAGTAGAATCAAGAAGGCAGAAATATAAAAGTTTCTCTATTCTAAGAAGAAGGGAGAATACATTTTATTGTGTTTTATGATAAGTCTTAATGATTAAGAACCATGTCTCACTTGATCCGCTAAGTGAGTCTTAGTGCAATTGCATGTCTGAGAAGAGGAATCAAGAATTATAGAAATGGTTAAATCAAGAAGTCAATCATACTTCATTCCAATATCAAGTCTTAGAGTCATACTCCAAGATTGTGACATTGAGTGAAAAGTATTAAGTAGGTTTATAACATTCATCAAATGTGGAATTTGGAAAAGCTTTCTCCTTCTTGCACATTTGAAATTGGTAAGTTGTGCTGTTTTGGATAAGAGAAAGACCAACTAGGACCAATTATGTGAAATGTTTTGTCTTAATAAGAACTACACTAACTGTTGAATATTTTCTTTGTCAAGAAATGTATCTTGACAAGAGAATCTTATATTTCAAGGAGTCAGTGGGAGTCTTAATGGTCTTGAAAGGTTTCAAGAACAAATCAAAAATAAACCTTATCGATTATCACTAGCACACGACTTGAGGTTTACAACCTATCGTGTTGACATTATTTTTGAGTGAGAATCCTAGCCTCACCAAACTATCCATATAATCCAAGAATCCATCCTAACAAATTGTCCTGATGATATGCAACCCAAATGGACCATGATACTCTCGGGTTGAGTACACATCAGTAATAGTTATGGGCTTAGACATCTAATCCAACACATATACCGATGAAATAAATAATACTCTAATCCCCTTCGGTTTAAAAGGCCCAAGGGTATAGTCATATGACCGTACTGGAGATTCGGATGAGCACATATCAAATTTCCAATTGGGTATCAAGATGATCCCGGTGGACCCTTGGTTACATTGTCTGTATTTTGCGGAAACCAATGATGGATCAACAAGATACTGGTTGGCTAGTCTTCCTCCTAAGAGCATTGGGAGCTTCAAGAAACTCTATATGAACTTTTGCAATATTTCCATTTAACAACGAAGGTACCAATAGCAGGCCCATGCAGTATTCACTTGTAGACAAAGAGAAGGGGAATCAGATAAAGCCTACGTTACAAGCTTTAACAAAACAAGTCGCAAAATTCCAACTAGGGATACCCTATGATCATAACATCATTCACTTATGGCTTGCTGGAGGGAAAGTTGTTTAGGAAATTGGTTGGTAGAGATTGGGCCAATGCAGAAGATATGATAACAAAGATACATAAATTCCTTAGGCAAGAGGACGAGGGTTCCAAGAAGGCATGAATGGAACGAGGAGGCCTGATGGTAGTAGACCGTAGGGCCAGGTTTATTATGAACCAACAAATGTATTATTAAAGACAACGAAACAATTACCAATGAGACCAAGTGCGACATACCAAGTACACAACATATGGACAAGAAGCATACAATGTACAGCCCCCTTGGGATCTGAAAAAAGAAGCGGCATGTCGGAATACTAAGAGGTATCCCCGACACCCTAATAAATATTGTGATTTTCATAAAATATTGGGTCACGTTGTGGTGGACTATTAGATTCTAAAAAGGGAAAACAGAAATCTAAAAACAACAGGCCAAAAGAAATGAAAATCGAAAAGAAAGAGGATGAACTGTATGATATCAAGGTGCTAATGTTGCAATTAAGCAGTGGGGCCATGTTGATCAAAAAGAGAAGATGGATGAATTTGGAATACTCTCATAACTATCATTTCCCACCTGGCCATGAGGGGATTGAACCGCTTATCATCATGGCATTAGTAGGAAGGACGCTCATACATAGGATATATGTTGACAATGGATGTTTAGTGAACATACTGTACGAGCATTGTTTGGAGCGGTTACTAGAAGAAGTAAAGATTTACATACAACCAACAACGTTATCGGTAGTAGGGTTTAAAGGTGAATCTGTGTGGCCGGAGGGGAAACTTTCCATTCCCTTTACACTCTTCAACTACGAAAGTACCATGTCCAAAACCGTATTGCCAGACTTCATCATAATAAAATCCCCTTCCCCATATATTATGCTCCTCGGAAGAATGGCACTTTGGCAATTACAAGCGGGTGCCCTCTATGGTGCATGACTTACTCAGATTTCCTTCAGATCACAGAATCAACACTCTAACAAGCATACCTTTATGAACAGCCGAGCAAAGTCATGTAGCTGAACATGAGGGATGCCTTGCTTATGTTATGATAGAAGCAAGTGCTTCGACAGAAGAAGAGAGAATCATATTTGAACCAAAATACAATGATCTAATGATAACGATTGGATCGGATTTACCAAACAATTTGAAAGAAGGGATAAAGTCCCACCTATGAGCCTGTCGATGTATTCTCCTTGAAGCTTGAAGACATGATGGACATTACAAGAAGAATAATAGAACGTGTGTTAAATGTTAACCCGGAGTTCGCCCCTACGAAGCAAAAGAAAAGGATGAAGGCAAAATAGCATAATGAGATTGTCAACAAAGAGGTTCTAGATATAATTTAAGCATGAGTGGTGCGATAAACGCAATTGCAAAAATGGATCGCCAATCTTGTACTTGTGAAAAAAGGAGATGGAACAATGAGAATGTGTGTAGACTTTACCAATTAACAAGTGCCTAAAATACACTTACCCCTTACTTGAGATAGAGCAAAAGGTGGAGCCGTTAAGGAGGGGGGGTATTAATGCAAATCCATCATGGATGTATACATGGGGTACCACCAAATCCTAATGGCTGAAGACGACAACGATACAACAACATTTGACACAAAGAAAGGAACCTTTTGTTATACAAAAATTCCTTTCGGACTAAGGAATGCAGGGGCAACATACCAAAGGATAGTAGATAAGGTGTTCGAGCAACAAATAGGAAGGAACATGGAAGTATATGTTGAAGACATGCTCATCAAGAGTAAGGAAAGCGAAGAATTTTTGATTTAGATAAAAGAAACGATGGTTTGGCTCCGCGAGACAATCATGAAGCTCAAACCTAAAACATGTGTGTTCTATGCTCAAAAAGGAAAGTTTTTGGGTCATATCGTTTCGAACGAAGGAATATATGTGAACCCGGACAAGGTGAAGGCGTTGATAGAACTTAAGAACTTGTATTCGGCTAAGGACATAGAAAGCTTGTACGGAAAATTGGCCGCAATGGGAAGGTTCTTGGCTAAGTCAGCAGAGAAATCACTCCCAATTTACCAAGATTTGATTAAACAAGTAGAAAAAAATGACATCCTATAGACAAAGGAGGCAGGAGAAGTACTCATAAGGCTAAAGGAATGCCTCAAGAAATTACCTACCCTAGCAAGTCCCAAGCCAGAATAACCTCTCGTAACATATTTAGCTACAAATCGGGAAGCAATAAGCACGATTCTCATTTCCGAAAGGGAGAAGAAGTAAGTTCAGGTCTACTTCGTTAGTCGTGTAATACAAGGAATAGAGCTTAATTATGCCTTGATAAAGAATTTAATCCTCTCATTGGTGTATGTAGTGAGAATATTACTGTTGGATTAGGTGTCTAAGCCCATAATTATAATTGGTATGTACTTGACCCGATAGTAGCATGGTCCTTTTGGGTTGCCTTCACCGGAGCAATTTGATTGGATGGATATTTGAGAAAGAGGTTATTTGTGATTTATTAATATATTATATAAATAATATATTATTATTTAATTGGTGTTGATCCAGAATTAATTTGAAATTAATTTAGTGATCAAAAGAGACTGATGAAATTTATAGGGACTGATTAGGTAAATCAGTAATACTTATAGTTTGGGCTAATGATCCATGTTAACTAGGGATGGACTAAATCTATGTGAGATTCCATGAAGAGTTAGTCCAAATGGCCTATCATATGGATTATTGGAATACTTAAAGGCTTAAGTAAATTTGGGCTTTATGTAAGAAAGCCTAAGGATTCTACACTATAAATTGAACCCCTAGCCTTCCCAAAATCGGCTAATCATTTCCAAGGTGAAACCCTAGCCGATTTTTGTGCTTCCTAACCTCTCTCTCATAAGCCTCCTCTTGCTTTTAGTGTTTGTGACTTATTTGATGTATCACACTTGAGGTACTAAGCTCTTGAAAGGCCAATTTCTACAAGCTACAACAAAGAGGTATTCATCTAACTTGTTTTATGTTGTAAATCTCAAAATTATATGCTAGTTAGGGTTCATGCTTTGGATAATATGAATATTGCATGTATCACTTGAGAAAACTTAGATCCAAATCATGAGGGTTGTATGTGCACCATAGGACTATTATTGTGCTTAAAACCCATCAATGGTATAAAGAGCCTAGGGTGTTTTTTGTTATATTATTGCAATTGTATTGTTTTCAAAGTTGAAAATTTTCATTTTTGGCCACTGACTACTGGACTCGACGAGTCTTATGAAGGAACTCGACGAGTAGGGACAACTGGACGAGTCCACTGCCTGACTCGACGAGTTGGATCATCTGTTGGCAGATTTTTCGAGTTTTTGGCCAGATTTGGATTAGGATCATTACCACAATCTGTTTTGACTGATGAAATTCGATTTTTCTAATAAGGTAATGATTATCCTCATCCAATTGAATAATGATTGTTAAATTTTAAGATATTTACTTGATTTTGTGAAAAAATTAATTATTTGTAGAATTTGATTTGAATCATCTTGCTATATGAAATTAGATTAGGTCAATTTTGTGATATAGTTAACTATATGGTTAATTTAGTTGTTTTCAAATTGATCCAATAGAGTTTTGAAATGTTTCAAAATTTTCCTTCAAGTTTTGGAATTTAAAATTTGATTAAAAGGTTTTGGTTTTGAAATATTTAAATTCTAAATCATAGAGTTTTAAAAGTTTAGAATTCAACCCTTATACTATTATAATATTAATAACTTAATACTTATGTATATATATATATATATATATATATATATGTATAAGACAGTCAGTCTTTCCGTTAATAGGCCTCATATACGAAGCTGGTCTATAAGGGGGTATAAGGAAACTGCCTATAAGATGGCGATTGAATAGGTGTCCACTCTCACCCACCGCTCCCTTGACAAGCGGAGGGTCATTAGCCGAATGGGTAGGATAGGACATTAATTCTCATTAAAAAGTAGAATGATCATTATAAAAGTAACTAAATGCTTTTCATAAATTCCCAATCTTAGTTACCTTAGGAAAAATGTGAAAATGGTGCTATTCCATGAATTTGCATTTTGCACATTGCCAAGTCGTTAGTGGAGCGTGTGTAGTTAACCAGCTCACTAATTTGGACTAACAAGGGTGGCAAAGGGTAGCTCGATGTTTGTCATAGATCAATGGATCGTGTGTGGTTCAACGACACATTGATTAGGTGATAAATGACCTCAAGAGTACCACACATATTTGCATGGTTATTTACACCTTGTTTGTGATCCTCGATATCACAGTCACAAACTTGAAGGCCTTTGAAAAGTTCAATGAATCTCAAAGAACTAGGAATTTCATAGAACTTAATTCATTAAAATTTTAGTTTTGGGTGGTGAAATTGGTAAATTGTCATTTACTTACCTTCAAATATTTTGCAATTAGATTACGACATCCCTCTTTCAAATTGTGAAATATTGTGTTTGGGTCCTAGCCTTAATATTTCATTTGGGTGTTACATTAAGGAGATTCTATCTAATGAAACTCGTCTTTCTTTTTCAGATGTCTACTTCAAACAACGCTTCAAACACAAATGCTTCTAAATCTTTCTTTCTCATGAACTTATGTGGGAGAGTCATTTTCGATGGCTTGAATTTCAATGACTTGATTCGAAACATTCGCATGGCCATTTGATACGAGGAAAAGGAATATGTCCTCGACAAAGAGATAAAGGAGATCGATGAAGAAACTGCTACTCCTGAGCAACTGGCTGAGTATAGGGGTCATGAGAAGGACGCGACAAAGGTGTCATGCATCATGCTAGCCACTATGACTTCTGAGCATTAGAAGTCCTACAAGGACTTCTGGCCTTTCGAGATGCACCAAGACTTGATGGAAAGGTACCATAACAGTGCTCAACAAGAAAGGTATGAAATCATTGCCTCCGTGATAACAACAAAAATGAAGGATGGAGAGTCCATCACAACCCACTTGTAAAAGATGCAAAGATATCTGGACCGCTTGCTAAAGTTGAATGTCAATTTCGACAAAGAGTTGGCTATTCACATTATCCTTCACTCCTTGCCTCCTTTTTATGATCAGTTCAGAATGACTTGTCATGTGAACAAGGAGGAAGTCACTCTAAGCAAGCATCAAGGCCTATTGAGAACTGTTGATAGTAGTTTAAAAGGAAACTCTGTTGTACCTACTCCTACAGCTGCTGCCTTGGTCTTGAAAATTGGACATGGGAAGGGAAAGAAGAGGAAATCTTCGTCAAAGAATCAGTAGGGAAAGTCTCTTGATGTATCCTCTTCTAGTGGGTCCAAAGGTGGTGTTGCTGCTCCTTCATCCAATCCAAAGGAAGTAGTGTGCTTCCATTGTCATGATAAATGGAATTGGAAACGAAGCTGGCCTAAAGACTTGCAGGACATTCAGGATGGGAAGATAAAGCCCACCTTCGAAGGTATTTACACTATTCAATCTAATAACTCATCACATGCTAGTTTTTGGGTCCTTGATACAGGATGTGGTTTTCACATTTGTTCTAAATTACAGTGTCTAAGAAGAAGTAAGGATGTGGAGCAAGAAAAGATGAACTTGATCATGGGGAATAGGAAAGCATCGTCTGTCACCAAGATTGGAGTTTATTCTTTATTTCTTAGTAATGGGTTAGGGTTAGATTTGAACGATTGTTGCTATTGTCCATATATGGAGAGAAACATTATTTCTTTTCATGGTTTGTATAAACAAGGGCTTAGATTTTCATTTAAAAATGGAATTGGTTCTATTAATGTTTTTTATAATGGTAAATTTTATTTTGAAGCATTTCCTTGTAATGGTATATATGAAACTGTGATGGTTGTAGACAACTTAGGAAATAATGTATTGCGTATTGATTCGTCCAATGGTTTGGACAAGGAATGCTTGTGGCATTGTCGTCTTGGACATGTCAACAAGAAGTGCATAGTCCAACACAAAAAGGATGGAGTGTTGGAGTCATTTGACTTAAAGTCAGATGACACGTGTGAATCTTGTTTGCTTGGAAAGAGACCAAGTCACCTTTCACTGGTACTTGTGAAAGAGGTGAGGGTTTGTTGGATCTCATACACACCGATGTGTCTGGACCCTTCAGATCCATCACAAGGGATGCTAACCGCTTCTATGAACCTTTATCGACGATTATAGCAGATATGGATATATGTACTTAATTAAACACAAGTCGGAAACCTTTGAAAAGTTCAATGAGTTTAAGCAAGAAGTGGAGAATCAATTGGGCAGGAAGATAAAGATGCTCCAATCCAATCGAGGTGGTCAGTATCTTAGTATTGATTTCCAGGACTATCTTAAAGAATGTGGAATTGTTTTACAATTGACGCCACCTAGGACACCGTAGCTTAATGGTGTGGTCGAGAGGCGCAGTCGAACCTTGTTGGACATGGTTCGGTCCATGATGAGTCAAGCTTTGTTACCTATCTCATTATGGGGGTATGCATTAGAGATTTCCACACATATCCTTAATTTAGTCCCAACTAAGAAGATTGCCAAAACACCTCACGAAATGTGGATAGGGAAGGTTCCCTCGTTAGCACATATCAACATTTAGGGTTGCGAGGCTTTCGTAAGACGAGAGACTCATGACAAGCTCGAACCTCGCAGTGAGTGTTGTATTTTCTTTGGCTATCCACAAAAGTCCTTTGATATCACTTCTACAGACTGTGTGACAATGATGTCTTTGTTTCCAACTAAGAACTTTTCCATTCTGACTTTCTAGTGATCAGACTCTTCAATAACTAGCAGTGGGGCACAAGAAGGGCAACCCACACTATTTGCTATTTGTATTGAATACATTTATTGAGAATTAGGAGCTGCCATTGAAGTAAAGATATTAGAGCAGAAGCGGTATATAGAAGAACTTTTATCCTGAACATAGAAATGATTGAAATACCAAGGTAATTTCAGATCAACTATAATCTACTCTTATGGATTCAAAGGACAGCCACTCAAGCTGTAATACCAATTGTGAGTACAAGAATCAATGCGCAAGGACAAGGTTTGAGAACTCAAACCTTGAGTTAATATTTAAGATCAACGTCTAATATTCATATAAGGGTTCCAGTTGAATCCAGTAAACCAGTTAGGAATTAAAGGTAAATATTAAAAAAAGTGTTCAAGTAATAAATGAAGTGAACTTTGAGTATAATAAATGCAAATATATTTAAGAAATAAGAAGAATGTTTTGAAAGAATTTTGACTTGAAGAAAAAGTGAAAGTGATGTGAGGAGAATAATTGCTATTCTTGGATTATGGCTTTGGATCGTTCACACACACCAAAATGGTAAAACATTCACTCCTTATATAATGGAGGCGAAACATAGTACAAACTGAGGAACATTCTTAGGACTGGACAATAATCATTGTTTTTAAAAAACAGATATCTAAATGATACATAAAAGTAAGTCCTATGAACTGTTACATCAAAGATAAGACAAAATGCATTAAATGCGTGAACAAACTTCTAGTCTCGGAACTACTTGATCTTGGATTTATCTTCAATCTTAAAACTTCATCTCATATTGGATTCAGTTGACATTGGAACTTGATCGCTTGTGATTGTTAGACGTTCACTTTTCATGATTCAACATGATTTGGTTCCCATTCCTCTGCGCGGGAACAAGGTTATCGTGGGTATGGACTACTTGAGCCCTAATAGGGTTGTTATCAATTTTGAGCATCTATTAGTCGGATTCAAGCCCCAAGTGGGGGAGAGTTAGAGGTTCTGGGAGAGAGAACTCAGTGTGGGCCGATTTTGTGTTCAACAACAAGGGCAAGATGCTATATTCAGCAGGGTTGTTCCGGATTTGTCTCTTATGTTATGGATACCCGAGATAAGGGTAATGTGACCGTGGGAGATATGCCGACTGTGCAGGAGTACCCAAATGTGTTTCTGAAAGATTTTCCTGGTGTACCTCCGGAGAGGCAAGTTGAGTTCAGGATTGATCTAGTTCCAGGTGCGGCTCCAATAACCAAAGAACCATATCGGTTGGCTCCTCCTAAGATGCAAGAGTTGTCTACACAACTACATGAGCTATTAGACAATGGGTTCATTCGACCAAGCAGTTCACTATGGGGAGCACCGATCCTATTTTTAAAAAAGAAGGATGGCTCTCGTCGGATGTGCATTGATTAAAGGGAGCTGAATAAGATAACGGTGAAGAACCATTATCCACTTCAAAGGATTGATGATTTGTTTGACTAGCTTCAGGGTGCATCTTGGTTTTCCAAGATTGATTTTCTTTTGGGTTATCATCAGATGAGTGTCTGGGATGAAGACGTCTAGAAGACGGCCTTTCTGACTCGCTATGGTCATTACAAGTTCGTGGTGATGCCTTTTTGGCTCACCAATGCTCTAGCCGTGTTCCTGGACCTCAGGAACTGCGTATGTATGCCAATGATGGATCGGTCTGTGATTGTATTCATTGATGATATCCTTGTCTATTCCAAGACCAGGGAGCAACACGAGGAGCACTTGAGGGAGGTGCTGGAGACTTTGAGGAGAGAGATACTTTTTGCGATGTTTTCCAAGTGTGAGTTTTGGTTATGTGTGGTGTAATTTAAGGGGCACTTTGTCAACCAGAATGGTTTTCTTTTTGATTCGGAGTTTCATTGGTTTAGCAGGTTACTATTGAAGATTCATCCAGGATTTCTTGAAGATAGTCATTCCTTTGATTCGGTTAACGAAGAAGACGATCATATTTCGTTGGGGGCATGAGCAGCAGGCAACTTTTTAGACCCTAAGTCAGAGATTATGCGAGGCACCAATTTTGATCCTGCCGGAGGGTGTTGACGACTTTGTGGTTTATTATGGTGCTTCTATCATGGGTTTGGGAGCAGTTTTCATGCAGAGGGGTCGCGTGATCGCTTACGCTTCAAGGCAGCTGAAGCCTTATAAGACGAATTATCCGACGCATGCTTTGGAGCTGGGCGTTGTGGTTTTCGCTCACAAGATTTTGCGACATTACCTCTATGGGGTCCGCTGTATTATATAAATTGATCCCAAGAGCCTAACATATTGGATATATCACCCTATTTTGAATATGAGGCAGCGCCAGTGGTTCGTTGTGGTGAAGGATTATTTGTTTGAGGATGACTGTAATTACTCGGTCCTGATTATTGGTGGCCCTAGTGGAAGGCCACAGTGGTGGCCGATGCTCTCAGCCAAAAGGAGTTCGCGGCTCCGATCCAGGATATTTGTTTGAGGATAACTGTAATTACTCCGCTATTGGAGCAGATTCTTCAGGCTCAGATCGAGGCTATGAAGGAAGAGCACCGAAAGAGTGAGCGCATTGTGGGTCAGGTGGCTTCCTTTGATTATGATAGTCGTTAGTTTTTTACTCTTCCTCGAAGGGTATGTGTTCCATATCAGGGCGATGTGCGTCAGGTTTATGGAAGAGGTGCACAAGTCGAGGTTCTTCATTCATCTTGTGGCAAAGAAGATGTATAGAGAACTCGGTCCTGATTATTGGTGGCCCTACATGAATTGGGATGTGGCTTGGTATGTGGAGAGATGCTTAACTTGCAGGAAATTCAAGGCCGAGCATTAGTTATCTCATGACAAGATGCAGTTGTTGGATGTTCCCGTTTAGAAATTGGAGGAGATTACCATGGATTTCAATATAAAGGTGCCTCAAACTATGCGTGGAGTGGATTCGATTTGGGTCATCGTGGATCGACTGACCAAGAGCGTGCATTTTATCTAAATTCAAAATAGTATCTCTGCGGAGAAATTGGCTGAGGTATACCTAAGGGAGGTAATGGCACGACATGGGGTGCCGGTTTTTGTGGTTTCAGATAGGGACATCTGGTTTACTTCCATATTTTGGAAGCGGTTCCACGATGAGTTGGGTACTCCTCTAAATTTCAGCATGACCTTCCATCCTTAGATTGACGGCCATAGCGAGCAGATTGATCAACCTCCTTTTGATATGTATCTTCCATAGACTGCAAGTGTATAGGACCCCGATTTTGGTGGGAGTTGGGATACGTATCTTCCGTTGGTGGAATTTTCATATAACAACAGTTATCACCCCAACATCGATCGACCTCCTTTTGATATGATTTGCGGGAGGAAATGTAGGAACCCGATACGTTGGGGTATGGTCGGTCAGTAAGTCATGGGGAGTACCGAGTTGGTACTCAAGACTACTGAGTTGATCCAGCAGGTTCATAGTAGACTCTACACATCTCAGAGTCAGCATAAGAGTTATGCCGAAAAACGTCGTTTAGATCTAGAGCTCCAAGTGGAGGATATGGTTCTCCTGAAGGTGTCACCATGGAAAGGTGTCATCCAATTCAATAAGAGAAACAAATTGGGCCATAGATATATCGATCCTTTCAGGGTTTTGGCCCGTGTGGGCGGGGTTGCTTATTGCTTGGACCTTCCAGAGGAGCCAATCAGATTCATAACATATTCCATGTCTCCTAGTTGCAGAAGTGTCTAAGGGATGATTCCGCGGTGTTTCCATTGGAGGATATTCAAGCGGATGACCACCAGAATTATATTGAGTGGCCGCTAGCGGTTCTAGACTGGAAGACGAAAATCTTGAGGAAAATGATTGTTGAATTGGTGAAAGTCCAGTGGAAGCATTGCAAAGGGTCAGAATGGACATGAGAACCAGATGATGAGATAAGGGAGCACTACGCAGAGTTTTTTGGAGCACTGGACTTCGAAGACGAAGTCTAATTCAAGTGGGGGAGAATCGAAACATTCATAATCATGTATGTTTCCTTTTTAACCCTAAATTACAAATTCTTTACAAATTGGTCCTTGGTTAGTAAGCTTAGCGTACTAAACTTAAGGTGGTCGTGGCTATCGCCCACATACGATGGGCATACAAAGGAGTATGCAAGGTGTACGCACGAATTCTCAAACCCTATTTTTTAGGGTTTGCACCATATTTAAACCCCATTATAGCCTCTTTTGGACATGTTTAACCAGCCTCCACCTCCGATTTCCCTGAAGCTGAAACCCTAGAGTGATATTAGGAGTTTTGAACCTTAAAGAGTGTCTATTGGTGGTTTGTGAAGGAGAAGAAGAAAAGGATCACTTAGAGGGGTGACTTGAGGTTGAAGATCCGGGGTTAGCTTCTCATTTGCAAGATTTTTGAGGTAAAAAGCTTAAATATTGACGATCCATAGTGCTATATCTTGTGATATTTTTATTTTGTGCATTTTGAGTCCTTGGAGTGAATTATGAACTTCTTCACTTACTCTAAAAGTATTGGTGTTAGATATAGGCTCCTTTTAGTCCTTATGTTCATGAAAATGCAGCTTTATGGATGTTTTGTGTTTCATGCATGCATTAGCACCTTTTTAAGTCCTTTTTGAGCTATTGAGCCCTATTAAGCCGTGCATGTATGTAAAGTTTCCAACTTTACGTGAAAAGTCATCTTAAGGAATCAGATCTTAGAATTAGGCTTAAAGACTCAACCGATTAAGGACATAATGGAATAAGATGGCACCTAGGAAGTACGCTGAACTGACCTAGCTTATATGCAGTGCGTACTAAACACGAAATGTGTACACTAAGCATACGAGCTGAGTATGGCCCACGTACTCAGCATGCGGGCTTCGTATTTGGGTTTCTCTGTTTAGGGCCCATGTTTGGACTTTAGGAGATTAGGGTCTTGTTGGGCCATTGGATGTCATTTTTTGGGCTATTGCTAGTATATTGGGCTCTTTTAGATGTAGGCCACGAAGGGATTTGGGCCCAATTTGGAAGATTGGGCTTTGGGAGACCATTTTGGATTTCATGCCTTTTGAGTAGTTAGATCAGGCCTTGGCCTTGGGCCAAGTTAGATAAAGGATGAAATGGTATTTTACCTTAGCTTAGACTTTTGGTTATGGGTTGGAACCGAATTATTTAATTCGATGTCATTTCGATGATAGAGCGGTGATTTTTCCGGTCTAGCAATCAAGGATTCATTGAGAGATTTAGTAGCTAGAGGTGAGTTCTCCTCACCATATTTCGCTGGTCGAAGACACCAATGTTGGCCCATGATTTGTTATGCTAGGATGTTAGATGTCTGCATGACTCTTGGTTATTTATGTACTTGTATGCATACTGGGCAGGGCCTAATGGTTATGAGAATTAGGACGAGGCTCGATCTCGTGAAAGACACTAATGGCCCACATACCATAGTTAGACCGACAAAGGGTCTTCATGATTTGGTTATCGTTATTCTATCTCTTCAAAGTCCATCATGAATCTAATGCCATGGTGGAATGAAACTCAGGGGACCATGACTTCTTCACTATTCGCCAGGCTTACCAAATCCACCATAGTCCAGGATCTCTGGTACAGTACATCAAGGTTCAGCTCAATAACAGCTTACCAGACATAGTCCATTGTGAAGGACTTAGATTGTTAATAAGTATTAACAACTGTTCAGCATAATTTTGAAAGTAATAGAAGACATTTTGAAGATATGATTTAACAGAACAAAGAAGTAAATGAAGAAGGAATTAATGAACAAAGATAAAAGCATATGGACGCAAGTTTCATTCTTCAAGAACAAAGATGCATTCATACTATTCATACAAAAAATCAAAGATCTTAAACATACAAACAAAAAAGAAACTACAATGGTCATTTGTCAGAACTAGTCGCAAAAGTAGTAATGGATTCTGTTGTGGCTTTGGTTGCGGCGGTTAACTCCAGGTCTGAATGAACAGGACACTCATGTAAACCGGATGGCTCAATAGTGGCCTCTAGAGGCGAACATACAACATTGTATGTGAAATCATCTGGAGTAACGCATTCACTGTCACTATCAGTGTTTCAAGGAGTAGCAAGTTTAGAAAGAAGATCTATGTGATGGCATTTGGGGGAATATATGCTTGAACGGTTGTCGACAAGAGTAACACCTATATCCCTAGAAGTGGTTTCGCTACCAGGAACCATCGCCCCCTCTTTTGCTTGGACGAACCTTTAGGAGGCTTAAATGAGAAACCGTGAAGATGGTTACATAGATTTTCAGTTTCTTTTTTCACCTTTTCAAGGAGGAAGATGAGGCCATGGTATGGTCCCCAGCATCATCGAGAGCATGATAATCAATGCGAGGTTCAGAATCCAAATTAGGGTCGGCATCGACAGAAACAACTGACCATGTTGTAGGACCTTCACTAGACATAGAAGAAGATGCAACACGATTTTGATGAAGGAATTCAAGTAGGGAACACCCTTGACGACTGTGCAAGGGAGCAAGGATTCTAACACTAATGTAGGCGGTACTGCCTAATCCGGCAAGTTCAAGGGTTGAATAGTTAGGGTCAGCCCACTTACCAAAATTCGTCACAAGGCGATCAATGGCAGAACGTTCTTTAGGGTAAGTTCAGGGGCAGATTCATGTTCACGAGCAAGAGGATCTTAAAGTTGAATGAGGGGACCGAAGGTAGAAGATCCCATAAAGACGAACTCAAGTTTCAACCTCATAATGGAATAAGGCAAGCTGTCACATATTTCAATGGAGCTATGGCGGATGGGAAATGATACCCACTCATTGGTCAGCATCGTTACAAAAAAGTGGCGAAACAACGACAAGGATGGAGAGATATTCGAGGCTTTGTCATGATCTTCATGATTCCTTTAGGAAAATTTGAGCAACACGAAGCCTGAAGTAACTCGGGATGAGGTTTAGAAAATAAAAAGCTGGAAGGCAAAGAACAGATCTAAAGAAGATGGCATAAACACCCACATAGCCCGGAAGAGGGTCAATAATGGATTAGTTATCTAGAGGTTGTAAGGGATTAAATTGAGGTTCAATGTGGTAAGATTTGAAAAAACCAGCTAGTACTTTATGGGTCTTAGAAGATGAAATCATATGAATAGAACGGTCGTCCTTTTGCATAGAGAAAAGGTAATGAAGCAAGTGAATGGAATGAGAGAAGAAGGTAGTAGGTGAAAGAGTGTTGTGAGAATTAACGACTCAATCTTGACTGATAAATAAGGAGACAAGTGCTAAATCTTGAAACGATGGTTACTCGGTAAGCAATGATGATTTGAAAAATGGTAACAATCAAGTCAGTGTTGGATATAATCTTGATGGTTCAAGTCTGGTTAATTGGGTAATCTAGATGGGTCAAGTTCATTTTGTTCATGGGTCATGTAGGTTTATTGCGCATGTTTATTTTTGAATAAAAGGATATGGTAAAGCTATGACCGAGTCTTAGGGAGTGTATTGAGTGGTAGAAGAAGTCACTCCACTTACCAGGTTTTTAGGAAATAATAGTAGTTTAATTGTTTTCTTTTGTAGCTCCCACGTGATGCATGGAAGGCTTATATACATAGCCTTTAAGTGATAGCATGAAGATATAATAAGAGTAACTTTTGCAGATACTTTTTCCTTCTTATATTTCTCTATCTCTTTATTTCGTTTATGTGCAAATTTATAGCAGTAGAGAGGGCCAGATCCAACAATTGGTATCAGAGCGTAGGGCTCGTGAAAAGGAACAAGGCCATTTTGAGAGTCAACTTCCGAAGAGGAAGAGCCTTCGGGTGTAGGGCTGCCATCACAGAAAAAGCCGGGTGTTTGGCAATGACTGGTGTTTGGAAATGACTTCTTCGAGGTTCTAGTCATGGCAGAAACTGTTGTGTGCAGTTTATTGTTGTGATTTGCCGGTTGAAACAAGAAGCGATGATGGTGAAGTAGGTCGCAGAGGTTCATTGTGCTTCTCAGTATAGCATACAATGGGTGTTAACAGAGATGAAGGAGATTGTGAGGGTGCTTCGAGGTGTTGTTGCTCATGATTTTCACTGGTGTAGAATCCAATGGTTGTGCTCTTGGCTGTGAAGGCGAGAATGGTAGTTCTTCCGGCGGTAGGTTGTGGATATGTCACTGGAAAATGGAGAGAGTTACCAAAGTTGCAGGAGAAAACGAAAAGAAAAGATCCGTCAAAGCAGGTGGCTTTGGGTCTGTTTCGTGTTTGCAGGTGAAAGAAGACGGGAAAAGCCGATTTCTTTGTTTTCTTGATCTGTGGAAGACGGCTCTCATTTCACAGAAGTGTTAGGAGAAAAATGGATTATGTGTGGTGACAAACAACAGCCGGGTATGGAGGATTTTGGACGTGACCGAGGTGAAGGTCGGGATTTTATGATGACTTTGGACATGACCGAGGTGGAGGTCGGGTGCCCGGGAAAGTGAAGAATCGAGTTGGTGATTAATGGTTGCTGTGAGTCTGTAGTAGCAAAATCATAGCAAGTAGTAGGCAACAAACATAAAAAGGAAAGAAAGAAAGAAAGTAACAAGATGAAGCTAGCAGGAGGGTGAAGCAAGATCAAGATCATCAAGATTAGGGGGTGACTGTTGGATATAATCTTGATGGTTCAAGTCAGGTTAATTGGGTAATCTAGATGGGTCAAGTTCATTTGGTTCATGGGTCATGTAGGTTTATTATGCATGTTTATCTTTGAATAAAACGATATGGTAAAGCTATGACCGAGTCTTAGGGAGTGTATTGAGTGGTAGAAGAAGTCACTCCACTTACCAGGTTTTAAGGAAAGAATAGTAGTTTAATTGTTTTCTTTTGTAGCTCCCACGTGATGTATGGAAGGCTATGTAACTTTTGCATATACTTTTTCCTTCTTATATTTCTCTATCTCTCTATTTCGTTTGTGTGCAAATTTATAGCAGTAGAGAGGGCCTGATCCAATAGTCAGTTGTTTGATTTGTCATACGGACTTATCAGTTGCCCTTAATCACACACGAACACCATGGATAATGGTTCAAATTCAAATCATTAAAAATAATTCGAACTTGGGGGAATTAATAAGGTAAGACACCTCTGGAAACGTTGAAACGAATGTGTTGAGGCCAACCTGGACTTGTTAAGAAAAAACCGATGACCAAACTACAGAAGATTGGGCATCCGAAACAGAATACATGATCGCTTGCCATATCGGGGATGTTACGGCCGAAGTTCGTAAACGAATAAAAATGTTGTAAATGAACGATCGAGGATATCAATCAAGGAAGCGTGGGAAATAATAGATGACAACCTATAATTACCTAATGGATTGAAACTAATCTCGGGTATTCATAATGACAAGAGTGGTTGCACTTCCCATTTATCGCTTTTGTAGCCTCGGCCTAATAGAGCATTAATGGCGATAAGATAGGGACCTGCTCGACTCCTCTTCATCCCCATTTCCATAAGCATTAAGCTATAAAAGTAATCAGGCTCCAACACCTTAAAGGTACATAATCTAAGCAATTCACGAATAAAATATTGAATTTCACTACCTTGTGTACTGACTTTGGGATCAAAGAATTCTCCTAGGTCCAAGGCTCGACAAACGTATAAAACTTTGTTCATCTCTTAGGTTCAACCTTAAGGAGGGTCGAACTATACGTCATCCATCATTCAGACCAAGTAAATTTTGAGAAGCAACATCTTTAAAGTTATATATATATATATATATATATATATATATATATATATATATATATATATATATATATATATATGGAAAAGTGAATATACCCTTAAGGGTATATAAGCTTAGTTACCCGAACTCATCATATTATGTCGTTTTGTATCATATATACATTGTAATATTCCAATATTTTTATAATTCAACTTCTTACTTGATTTATATCTAAGGTTTTTATAAATTTCACATCTATATTCCTCTTATAAAATTTTCATTTTCAACTATATTATATATGGCCTAGTAGGTGTTCGACAAAAAAATATGATGTAAGAGAAAGATAATAATGAAATCTTGAAAATCTTGAAAGTAAATCAAGTTAAAGGTTGAAGTTTAAGAACATTATAATAAATATATCAAACAAAACAATGTATTATGGTAGACTTGGGTACCTAAGCTTATATACCCTTAAGGTTATATTCACTTGTCTCATATATATATATATATATATATATATATATATATATATATATATATATATATATATATATATATATATATAGTTTGTTTATTTTATTATTTCATTTGTAATTACCGTTTTATAATTTAAACAAACTAATTCATTGTTATATCATAACATTTAATAGATAAATTTTAGTATATTATAATGTATCACTAACATCATTTAATTTTTATCAAAATTCGAATAAAAACCTTTTATTGCAATCGAACATAAACCAATGATATATTTAATAAATTTTTTATTTTAGAATGTCATTTTTTACTTTATTATAAAATAATTTTTATTCACAATAAAAGTTACAAATTTTATGATCTTCACCATAATATTAATATACTACATCTATTGCTTTTTACAACCAGATACTTCAAAACCTAGTTTCCAGAACGGATCGGTTTAGGTTTTCAAGGAGTCAAAGACATGGTTTTTGGGTAAAACATATGGGTTTTGGCCATAAGAACATCCTATGTGCTCATACAAACCCTAATGCTTGGATCTAGGTTTCTCTATTGTACATGCAATTCATCCAAGACTATAAACCCTAGCTCTAGCATATGATGATCAATATAACATATAAATTAGGGTTTAGATCATACCTTGATTGTTATGTAGCAATAACAATCTCAAATCCTTCTTGTATTGACTTTAGAAAGCTTAGAGTCACAAATGTCACTCCTCTAATGGTTCACAAACACCAAGAGCAAGAGGATAAAGAAGAGAAGAGAAGGAGGTTGCCCAAAACGTGTGGAAACCCTAGACAACAAGTTCACCACATTTTTGGGGGCATAAGGGTTCTTTAAATAGTGAGGCTATTAGGGTTATCTAACAAGGAAACCCTAATTTGGATGCTTAAGCCCTAAGCAACCCATGGACTCCTTCCTTAACAAGCCTTGGACGATTTCTAATTGGCTTCCCCATAGAATTCGTCCAACCTTATATTATAAGGTAATCCATAGCCCAATTGCAATTATCTTATAATTACAATTCCATTCCCTTAATTTTAATTAATCTCTTTTAGTCACAAACTTAATTCTTATTAATTCTTGACTAATATTAATTAAACAATATGATTTCTCCATTAATATATTATTCTCATAATATATTAATAAATCATATTTAATCGTTTCTCTCCATAATTCATCCTATCAAGTTGCTTTGGTGAAGGCAACCCAAAAGGACCAAAATAGTTATGGACTTAGACACTAATCCAACAGTCTCCCACTTGGATAAGCCTAATAACTATTCTGCATATGACTTCAGATCCCGATCTGCAATCGTAGCTTTCTAAAGCCGCTATCAACTCTGATCCTATCAGATACGTGTGTCCTTTAGATAAGGGATCATATATTCCTCCATTCTAGATATCGTATAGACTGAGACATGGATCTAAATCATTCTCTATGTCTATGTGTTGTTTCCTGAATTCAGATTTATGACGACTGACAACAAACTACAATTTTAACACGTCAAATTAGTCCCGGCTTGGCCAAGCACTTAGGTGCCATCACTAAATCATCGAGGGGCCCACAGATATCACTTTTATCCTACTTTGGATAAAAGGAACGGATAAACTTTGACGCAATGCTCCCTTGCACTCACTCACCGAATCACACACAACAATATGTTTTATAACACCAAGTTACTGGTGCGTTTACATATTATCAATGTGTAACCGACTCGCAAGATACAACTAACACATCTCGGTTTCAAGAATATAAGATATTATCGTCTCACCAATCACTCGTGATAAAATCCACGAAGTGATCCAAGTGAGCGTGGGTTTAATCCAATGCTCAAATCATATTCATAAGCACTCATGAATGTTGCAGCAAACATTTGCTTATGTCTAATACTCTTTAGACAATCCACATACGAATTTACGACAGTCTTCATTCATATCTACTTCCAACATATGAACGACTGTGGCCCGTTTGAATAATTTGACTGTACTCAACCAATTAAATTATTCAAGAAGTCAAAACATGCAAAGTGAAACACAGGAATAATACTAATCCCATATGGCCTCAAACCTTTGAGTAAAAATAAAACACCTTTTATTTATCACCATATTGATTACTCATTATTTGTTGTTTTGGGTAATCAACTTCTTTACTTGAATTATTACTACATTTGTCCCATGCTCTTAGCATGCACATAATGTTTACCTATGGTTCTTACTTTGTGAAATAGATCAAATGAACACATTTCCAATCATACTCATTTCACAACTTCTAATCCTTTTCACAAGTGGAAGAATATCAAATTCTTGACACTTATGGAATATGTTAGATTCTAACATTTAATGCAATGATCCCTTTTGTAATGTCATAGCACAAAAGTCACAATGACTATTGCCAATGAAATTACAAAGTCCTCTATCGGAGATTGTTACAATACAATTCCTTAGATGTGATGTCTCTCACTCAAAGTATATTCCTTTGAACATCCTTTTGCATAAAAGTTTCTAATCTAAACATTGATTCTCAATATCTAACTCCCAATATGGAAACCTTTCCATATGACAACTCATTCTCAATAGAATCTTATCTATTCATAGTAATATCGATATGGTCCATCCAATACTATACTTCCAACTACTCACAAGCGACCAATCCTCGGCGAACTTTGGATTGTCCTTTGATAGTTGTTTAATTATCTTAGTCAAAATTGATTCTTGTCCTTTTTCCCTCTAAATGCGCTAGACATTTGGAAAATTTTAGAATGGTAAAATATTATAGCATTTGCAGTCGATCCTATACCCGAAGCATATGGGACATAATGCATAATGTCTTACATAAAGATTCGATACTTTATCAATCTTCTGCCATAATATTTTATGTGCTACGTTCTCTCAATTCGAAATATGAAGAGGAATGTCGTAATCATAATCGAAATTTAAGAACACACTATGTAACCTTTGACTAATATTATTAATATTCCACAACCTAAGCCTTTAGATTTGAAATGAAGCATAATATTCTCTCCCTTAATTATAGCAAAACAACTATTCAACCCTTACAACTTTGCAAAGTATGACTCTTGTTTTCTATAATTAATACTGCTAACTTGCAATACTTGCCTTAATAATCATGCAATCATAACATTTATGCTCCCACTATCACGATGATTATTACAAACATAACACTTATGCTCCCACTAGCTATGACAGGTATTCAGAAATAGCTTAACTTTCAGAAAAACAATGCCTATTGAATTTCTTTAAGTTCATATTTCTAATACCCAATGCTTTGATAATCTTTTATCCAGGCTTCTTAAACTTATACACCTTTGCCTTAGATAGTTTATATGTGTATCTTAAACAATTTAGACTAATTGCCAAATCTCATAATTCGAATCATGGAAAGGGATACCATAACCATAATTAAATTCGAGAATACAATTTTCACAATACTATCTTCTTAAAATCTTCCTTAGTGAAAGTATTTACTCACAGTCATTTTCATGAAGGAGGGAATCTTATGACACTTAGATTTTAATGGTGTATGTGTTCCTACCCATGTGAATTTGTCAAAACCAAAGTTTATGACAAATTCAAACTCATATGGACCGAACTTCCTGAATCTTAATTTCTTGCCTTATGGTAACACAGCTGCCCACCATGTCTTCCAAGTAGTTAAGCAGCTCACCCTTTCCTATCAATGTACTTTCAATTGATCAAGGTCCTTGCCTTTTATGCATTCAAATGAGAACCCATAGGCTCACATGCATAATTAACTCAATTGGAACGGCACAGAAAAAAGGTAATGTCAACACGATAGGTTGTAAACCTCTACTCGTGTGCTAGTGATGATCGATAAGGTTTATTCTTGATTTGTTCTTGAAACCTTTCAAGACCATTCAGACTCCCACTGACTCCTTGACATATAAGATTCTCTTGTCAATAAACATTTCTTGACAAACAAATATTCAAGAGTTAGTGTAGCCTTTATCAAGACAAAACATTCCATAAAATTGGTCCTAGTTGGTCTTTGTCTTATCCAAGACATCACAACTTTCCACATTTGATGAATGTTATAAACCTTCTTAAGACTTGTCACTCAATGTCACAATCTTAACTCTAAGACTTGTTTTTGGAACGAAGTATGATTGACCTCTTGATTTAACCATTTCATCAATTCTTGATTCCTCTTCTCAGACATACAATTGTACTAAGACTCACTTAGAGGATCAATTGAGATATGGTTCTTAATCATTAATACCTATCATAAAACATAATAAAATGTACTCTCCCTTCTTCTTAGAATGGAGAAACTTTTATCTTTCCGCCTACTTGATTCTTCTTATTCGTTCTGCTATTGATTTAAAGTCTTTCAATCAATTCAGAATTCACTTAATCTTATCAGTATAATCATATTTACTAAACCTTTAGTAAATCATGACGAATATCTTTGTTACTCTTGTGGTGGACTTGATCAACACACAACTTTGTGTACTCGATCTCCTAGTCCTTCACTTGACACTTTGTCAACGAATTAGTCTAATTTCCAAATATGAAATTTCTCATTCATCATGCAACCAAGTTGCATGATTCCAAGTTTCTATCCAGTTGAAACTTGGGTGATGAGAGACTCTCCCTATTTCGTAAATTCTCGACATTTCCACATAATTAAGAATCAAATCCATTATTGCTAATAATAGAAACATTCAAAACATCAATTTTTCATACACGCCATCGCAAGGATAAATAAATAATATAAAATCAAAATTTTATTTTATTGCGGAAAACTTTGTCCTTACAATGCAATTCTTTGAAAAACTATGCTAATACATATTTCTTAGCAATCTTATTCTAACTCCAAGTAGTGGCTCAAGAATCTAATCTTCAAGTAATGCGATCGAAACCATTTCTTCACGATTAGATTCCACTCACTTCTTCCCTTAAGTTTCCTCTCTTTTCTTCGATTATACAAAACAACGAAATGTAATCTTATCACATCATATATTAAGAATCTAGAATAGGAACTTAAAAGAGTTAGTTAATAGAATTTACATAAATCAGAGCCATACGTTTTGACTCTCCAATCTCTTAGATCTCTTAGGTAAATAGGGCAGCTTCGTCTCCAATGCCCCTTCTCTTGGCAATAAAAGCAAATTGACTCTTTTGGAATAGCACATGGAACTACTTCAGACTTTGCCTTTCTCTTATGATCAAACTTTTCAATCATGGCATGCCTTTCGTTTCCATTGCCTATATCCATGGAAGTCTAGAAGGCAGATTCACCAATCAACTTTGCTTTTCCGGTGCGCCAAATCATTGCTGATTCAACAACAATAAGCATGTAGGTGAGATCTATAAGGGTCACGTTGTGGTTCATCATATAGTACTCTCTAACGAAATCACTATATGATTCAGGAAGCGATTAAAGAACCCAATCAACAACCAACTTACCTGAAATCTCGACACCCAACATCCTAAACCTTTCAATGTGTGACTTCATCTCTAAGACGTGTACACACACAGGTTTCCCATGTTTACTTGCCAAAAGGGCTTGAATGAGCTTGAACTTTCAAGCCTTCGAAATTGTGGGTTAGGGAGAATAATTGGAGGAGGTGGAGGAAGTGAAGCATGATCTCTTGTTCCTCGATCGAATCGTGGAATATCATCTTCATATGGAAAGCTTGTTCCATGGGATTTAGGAATACCATAGTTGTCGTACTTTGACATCTACAAAACAGGAGAAACTAAATTCAAGTTAGTTGATTGATTAAGTCCTTAATAAATCACCCAAATGAGATATTAAGGCTAGGACCCAACACAATACGCTACAACCTAGAAGAGGGATGCCATAATCTACTTGCAGAATATTTGAAGGTAGGTAAATGACGATTTACGAATTTCCACCATGAAAAACGAAAAAGAAATTTAAGTTTTAAATCTATGAAAAATCCTAGATCCTTTGAGATTCATTGAACTTTTCAATGGCATGTTTAAATCTCGATATGCCCCTCTAGTTTGTGACTGGGATACCGAGGATCACAAAGCGGGAGTGAATAACCATGCAAACTTACATGGTGCCCCCACATGTTACAGTCACCTCTTTGATGTGCCGGTTAACCACACACGCTCCACCGAACTATGACAAACATTGAGTCACCCTTTGCTACCTTTGCTTAGAACCATTTAGTGTGCCGGTTAACCACACACGCTCCACTAACGTCTTCGTAAGGGCACAAAGTGTAACTTCATGGAGTTGCATCAATTCACTTTTGCCTTAAGTAACTAAGATTGGGAATTTTGTAAAACTTTTAGTTACTTTATACTTCATTATACTTTTAATGGAAAGGGTTTGCCCTATCCTACCCGTTCGGCTAACGACCCTCCACCAATCAAGGAAGCGGTGGGTGAGAGTGGACACCCATTAAACGACCATTTTATAGGCCATAACCTTATACCCCCCTTATAGATCGGCTTCGTGAATGACGCCTACTAACAGTAAGACTAGCATTTAAGTTATACATATATAATATTAAACTTTTAATGTTATACATAGTATATGGGTGTATTTTACACTTTTAAAATAGCAGGTGGTTTAAATTATACTTTTAATTAACCAAAATCATTATGGATTTATTAACTCTCTTTTAATTATACACTTAATTAACTTTATAAAACCATAAAGGTTTAATTTGAACTTTTCAAAATTAGGGTTTTGGAATTTAGACTTTAAAAATTAACTTTTAATCAACAATTTAAATTCCAAAACTTGAGGGCAAGTTTTGAAACTTTTCAAACCAATTAGGTTTTAATCTCACTTAAAATTTTCGAATTTAAGACATTTAAATTAAAATTTTAAATATTAAAACTCTTGATTTAATAATTACCATAAATTAAACAATTAATTTAAATTAATAAATCACAAGGGATTATCTAGATCATGAGGATAATTACCATTTATACATTTAAGATATCCTAATCCCTTGAATCCCTCTCTAAGTCTCGAAAATAAGGGATGGGATAATTCAAGATCTTTAATTACCATATTTAACAATTAAAAGATAATTACAAGATATGGGATTATCCAAATCCCTAAAATTTAGGATCTTATCTTGGGGAAGGAGGCTAATCTCGAAATCTAAGGGTTTGCAAACCCTAGATTTTGAAATCTTGGACTAATGGAAAGGATTCATAAAACCTTTTCATGATATTTTTGCAAATTAGGGTTAGGAAACCGTAATCTCAAAATCTATAGCCTCCTAGGGTTTATTGGCTATAAACCCTAATTTGTCAAGTTCATATATTTGAATAAGGCTAATTGAAAACAAAAACCAATGGCTCTGATACCACTGATGGGTTTTGGCCATAAGAACATCCTATGTGCTCATACAAACCCTAATGCTTGGATCTAGGTTTCTCTATTGTACATGTAATTCATCCAAGACTATAAACCCTAGATCTAGGATATGATGATCAATATAACATATAAATTAGGGTTTAGATCATACCTTGATTGTTATGCAGCAATAACAATCTCAAATCCTTCTTCTATTGACTTTAGAAAGGTTAGAGTCACAAATGTCACTCCTCTAATGGTTCACAAACACCAAGAGCAAGAGGATGAAGAAGAGAAGAGAAGGAGGTTGCCCAAAACGTATGGAAACCCTAGACAACAAGTTCACCACGTTTTTGGGGCATAAGGGTTCTTTAAATAGTGAGGCTATTAGGGTTATCTAACAAGGAAACCTAATTTGGATGCTTAAGCCCTAAGCAACCCATGGACTCCTTCCTTAACAAGCCTTGGACGATTTCTAATGGGCTTCCCCATAGAATTCGTCCAACCTTATATTATAAGGTAATCCATAGCCCAATTGCAATTATCTTATAATTACAATTCCATTCCCTTAATTCTTATTAATTCTTGATTAATATTAATTAAACAATATGATTTCTCCTTTAATATATTATTCTCATAATATATTAATAAATCATATTTAATCCTTTCTCTCCATAATTCATCCTATCAAGTTGCTTTGGTGAAGGCAACCCAAAAGGACCATGCACCATCGGGTCAAGTACATACCAAAATAGTTATGGACTTAGACATTAATCCAACAAAAACCAGGTCTCACGACGTGACCATAGAGAGGTCACGACGTGACAAGTGATTAAATGAAATTTTTTTGATTTAACTAAGCTCACGACGTGAGTCACAAGTGCCCACGACGTTAGATTCGATGCAGCCCAAGCCTATGATCTTTTTGGGATTTCTTCATATTTAAACCTTGTAAAATCTCATTTTAGGGTTCATTAATAACCTCCTTCATCCTCAAACACCAAAAAATATCCTAACCCTAGCATCTGCTTGTTATTTTTGAGCTATTGATGGTATTTTGGTGGCTTGAAGAAGTAGAATAAGGGATCACCTTAGGAGAATTGATCTACATTTGCACCTTCTAGCAACATCTTTGGACCTTTGTGAGCAACCAAGATTCAAGGTTTATGATTCCTTTTTTTCTAGATCTAGGGTTTTATCCATGATTGCCCATGATTATATGAGTTAGAGTGTTCGGACTCCATAACTTAATGGGTCCTTAGACTCCTTTGGTGATTATATGTGGTGGATATGAGGTTTAGGTGATATTTGAGCTCATGCTTAAGTTTTGACGTCCTTTTCTTCATTAATGCCCAATTTTGAGCTCGAGCTTGAATTGAACATGCAAGACCTTGAAGCATCGATTTTTATGGTTCTTGGGATTTTAGGAAGCCTTCTAGAGAAGATGGATTAAGGAGTTTTATTCATCAAAATGTCATTCCAATAGTTCTCATGACGTGAGGATATGCATATCATGTTGTGAGGAATGAAGGATGTGAATATTTTTTCCTTTAGTGGTCACGACATGACTAATAGAGTGTCACATTGTGAGGGGCAGTTAACTATTGACTTTTATTGACTGTTAACCGTTGAGTTTTTGACCTGTTTGACTTTGAGTCAAACTTGCAGGATTTGGGTTGTTGGTTAAGAATCTTCCATGTTTTAGTGCAAAAGGTCTAGCGGGAGCAAGCAGTACAGAAAGGGAAGTGCATCACAGTGTTTTTGGGTTCTTCGTTTCATATAGTTTTCCTCACTCTAACCGTGGGTCGAAGATTCCAATGTCCCCCACTATTTTTGGTTATCATTTTGTAGAGGGATACCCTAGAGACTTATGTAGTCACGTAGGAGTGACTGGGGACTCTTGATCTAGGATTTCTTGCATGTTCCTCGTATGGTTGTAGCTATAGAGTAGGATCATCTATCCGAGTGTCTAACTCACCTATGGATGCATATGGTTACGTATCCCTTGGAGAGTTGGTTATGTATCCTTTTGTATAGGATGATTCAATGTTGGTTATATGTTAGACTTGTAGATCTGGATGATTACTTGTATATGTTGGTTATATGCTAGATTGGTGGATCTATATGATTAAATTGTACTTGTTGGTTATTTGATTATTATTTGCATATGTCAACATAGTTTGTGTGAGGAAATCTAGTCCAGAGACTACGGGATGGAGGGGTAATCCAATCAAGGGACTGTGGGACGGAGGGGTAATCCACTTGGGAGACTATAGGTCGGAGGTGAAATCCAATCAGGACACTGTGGGCTAGGGAAATTCAGTCGGGGGACTATAGACCAGAGGGGAAATCCAATCGGTAGACTATGGGTCGGAAGGACATTCCAGTTGAGAGACTGTGGGTCGGGGGTATTCAATTCTGATAACTGAGGACCCGATATGTATGCTTGTATGTTTGTTGTGTCGGGTATTTTGGGGGAAACTTACTAACGTCTGTGCTTACCTAGTTGTTATTGTTTTTCAGGTATCATTAGTTATCAAGGGAAAGCAAAGGCGTGACTATACACATTCATCAACAGAAATGAAGATTACGAGTTATTATATTACTCAAATTTTCAATAAATGTAATATGGATCGAACGGTTTTCTTAATAGAAATTTTATTTTGTGGAGTTGTACCTTAATAAAAATAGAAATTTTTGGTTGTGCGAATGGGTTGTTAGAGATACATTACATATAGTATCGTATCTTCGAAATTTATTCAAACTATTGTTTAGTCAGTTTCATTAACAAAAACACTTTTATAAAAGTCTATGATAACGATATGGAAAATGACATAAAAAACTTAGGTAAATCGTAAATTCTAACATACTTTAACAACATAGTTGTTATCTTGCACAAATTGCATGGGGATTCGCCTTGTAAGAAAAAGAGTAGACTCTTATATCTTTCAAATGACACTGACCTCATGTTCACTGGATTTTTCTATGATTTTATACAATTTATAAAATACATCAATTAGCGGATTTCAACAGCAATGGCATTTTTTACCCTGTTCAAGAAAATTTTTAAACACTTTGCACTCTTATATCTTTCGAATGGCACTGACCTCATGTTCATTGGATTTTCTATGATTTTCTATGATTTATAAAATACATTAGTTAGATGATTTCAACACCAATAAAAATTTACAGCCCTACTTAAGCAATTTTTTTAACCATTTTACACTCAAAGTCAATTTTTTAATTCTGAATAAGAAATAAAGTAGACTATTGTCTTTTTAATGACACCGACCTTATGTTCACTGAATTTTCTATAACTTAATACAATTTTTACAATACATCATATTAAATTATTTTATATCTTATTTGTTGAAAACCCACTCTTGTCCGAGGCTACTTCAGTCCGGTCCAAATGACCCAAATAATAATGCCTACTCAATATTAGGAGGATGGTATGCACATATCACAACATCCATCACAACCTCCAAGCTTCATTGATTCAAGATCATTCCTCTATTTAAATTAAGGGAGCTTGAAAGCATTTCCTCTTTGGTGTCTTACGTCGTAATCTATTTATCTATATATCATCCCGTGGAGATACATGAAGATACTCACGTATGGCATTAACAACATTTTTTTTTGCTTCCTTGCAATTTGAACGAAATATGAGAGTATTACACTCATAATATCATAATTTGGAGCGTTTACTTGCTTGCAAAGTATTTGTGAGATGGAGTTTAAGGCTCTATTTGGTGTGCTAGCTAGTAGCTGAAAAGATAGTTGATAACTAAAAAGCTAGATGTTAAAACATTGTCATGGACGTCTTAAAAATATAATAATTTTAATGTTTGGTTGCACTAATGGATAGCATAGGAAAGTATGGTCGAATCCTCAGGGACATAACCTAAAATTTAATGTCTCTTTGCGTAAGACATATACTAGTCAAATGCATGAGACAATAAAAAGGGGTTTTATGTTGTAAAATTAATAACCAAAACAATGAAAATAACTAAAGTAAATTCAATCACAAAAAGCGATTTCATTCCAACTTTAGCCTTCCTAATTATGAAATTAACACAAACCTGGTTATTTAAGATACGTTTTATCTAAGTTGGTACTAAAAAATACTAACAAACTCTAGTAAGTTCTCTTTTACCTAGTTAATTAACTAAAACAAGCTCTTCAGTTAATCCTAAATTTTTACTAACTTAACTAAACAACCTCTTAATTAAGTCAGAAATCAACATTATGAACAATCTAAAATTCTCAACAATATTTAATTCTTCTCATAAGCTCCGAACTGTAGAAATATAAAACTTCATTTTATAACAGAGACAAATCCCAACACAGAACTAATTTGTTATTTATTACTCATTACCAGTTTATCAAAACAATTATGAATTTCAAACATTCATTAAGCAAAAAACTGAAATAACTAGATAGAATCACATAATAAAAACCAAGTCTAATGATTTATTATATAAAAAGTCCTATTCTTTGTAGAACTAAAATCTAGGGATTTTCCAGACATGGCTAAAATCAGATCTAGAACAATCAAAAGAAGGATTAAACAACTAATCTTACTAAAATAAATGAATGAGATGGTACACAGTCTTCAGATCTTTAGAAACTGATGAAAACGGAGAAAAATCGCTCCAAAAATCATTATTGATCCTCTCCGGTCATGTTTATGCTTTGAAGTCCCATTTTTAACTGATGAGAAAGTGATGAAAATGGTGAAAATCGCCCCGAACATCAGACAAAATATTTTAGAAAACAAAATCATGCTTTCTGAAGAAACATGGTCATGTTTATGCTTTGAAGTCCCATTTTTTCGTGTTTAATGAAGTATGATGCTATTTCGGGTACAAAACTCAAAAACACAATCATGTTTTATGGAGAAATAGGATCGTGTAAACACTATGAGGTCCCGAAAATAGATTTATGGCTATGAAAAGTTGTGCAGGTGAAGGACAATCAAAAACACAATCACATGTCCAAAAACATGATTGTGTAAACTCAAAAACACGCATTTCGGATGCGAACTCTTCAGTTTTAGCGAATTAAGCCCAGATTCCATCTTCCTCAAGTATTTTAGTTCCATTATGCTACAAATACGCATCCAAGTTGCTTCCAAATCAATGCTTCACTCAAAATATTTGAAAACAACATAAAAACATGAGTAGTACGAGAATTCTTGCTACGAACATGAGTTGAACGTTATTTAAACTAATGCATTTGAAAAAGCATAAAATATGATGCAAAACACTAATAAAAAAATACTATAAATGATGCACGAAATGATATCTAACAAATCTCCATAAGCTAAAACCTTAATTTCCCATATGTAATAAAAAGATTAAACATTTTAAACAAAATGGAAAGATGTAGATGACCTAAAAGGAACTTAAAACAAGAACTATAATAAAACTAACGAAACTAAAACTTAAATTTAAATAACTAAAAATAATTCACTCTTTTTATTCGTGATCAAACTTCACATCGAGGAAGCTCCAATGAAATCTCTACTTAGACAACATTTTCAATACCTTCCATTTATCCCAGATTTCGAAGGTTAGAAAGATGTTCAACGGTGTAAATAGATAAAACAACCATAAGCTTTTTTTTAGATTTTATACCTTAATTTACCTTGCTCACAAAATATCATATTTAAGAATTTCACGTTTTTTCGACTCATTCATAAAAACTAAGCTTAGCCCATCCTTAGAGAACCCGTCACCATCAAATCAGCTTTCCCTGAAGCAGTTAACCCTCCCTTAGGGGACCGAGCTCCTATGCTTTCACTTTTTCAAATGTATCATATATCATATCAAACAGTTCTTCAGTTTTTCCAGGTTTCACTTTGAGGCAGCTCTTGATTGAAACTTGAATTTTTGTTTCTTTTGCCTTTGGCATTGAGTTCTTCAATTTTTTTTATATATTTCTTGAGATTTCTTCGATTTAGTGCTTGAAATTTGACTTGGGTATGGGATTTGACAATTTGTACCCGCGATAAGCTCGATTATGATAGTTTTGCTCACTTCTTTATTTGTGTTGGTTTTATGGATACTATATAGATCTTTTTTTTTTACCACGAAGGGTAACGCATGTCAAATTTTTTTTACCAACAAATAGGTCCAACATTCTGTTGGGTAACGCATTGTTTCTATATACCATTCTTTTTATTTTTACAATTAGCCTCACAACTTACAGTGTCTTGGAAACCCCTAGTTATGAAAATTGTTACTACACTTACCGCTATCAATATGGTGGTTTTCGAACTTCCATTTTCCAATCTTACAGAGCGATCAAATGCAAAGAATGTCATCATATCATGTAATTTTTTTTTGACTTTTTTATGCAGAAAATTAAAAATAACAACTAAAAATAAAATCTTTTCGGGTTTTTTATAATGCAGAAAAAAGAAAATAAAATAAAAATATTTTTGGTCTTTTCTTGGATTTTGTTTTTTCTAAATGCAATGCAAAAAAGAAAAAAAAGCGAAAAATCTACTAAAAATTTAAAAGATTAGAATTTTTAACAAAAGAAGGCAAATTTTGACAACTAACACCCCCCAAGGTTAAAATGAAGCATTGTCCTTAATACTCAAAGAGGAATGCACAACTCAATAAAACATATAAAATCAAAAGGTTATATCTAAAAAAACATACATGATATTATTGCAGAAAATTATGATTTTGACTAAGATTCCAACAAAAAATCTGAATTTTAGCAATTTAGAAGATCCTATGATATCCCCAAGCTTGCTTGGAAAAGTGACCGATTTTTATTGAAAATGAAAAGATAAAACTACACATCAGGTTTCCTTCCGAAAAGCCACCCTTTTATAAAGTCATTGGCTCGACTCTGCCCGACCAAATTGTAGATTTTTAATTTGTCAATGTGGGTCTCCTCTTAAGCCGAATTTCTTTTTCTTTAACTCCATATCCCTTTAAATATGACGAAATTGTTGGATCTAGTACTTGCACACAAGTTTGGAAAATCCTCACATTTTTATGAGATAAATTTTTCTTTAGATTTTTGTCTTTCTCTTTTTCTGGTCTTTTTAATAGCAACCAACTCCTTTTGTTCCCCATGTTTGTTTCTTTTCAACTTTTTTTTTTATTCTTCCTTAAAAGAAATCATCTTTTTTTCCTCCCCAAGATCGCCTTTTTCTATCAGCTTCCTTGATGCACCAAAATTTAAATTTGTGTCTAAAAATATTTCTTGCACAAAATAGTTAGAAAACTCACAGTAGTCATCGTAAAAAAGATTGTTGGTATCCAAAAAGTTAACAGAAAATTATTAGAAGGAATATCAAAATCATTAATTTCAAATTTTACCACATCCCCATAAAATTCCCTTGAGAATGTGCCATTAAAAACATCAAATTTTGATTTCATAGTTTTCATAAATGACCTTACTAAAATAATTGAGATTTTTTGTCAAAATATCCACATTCCCATGTCCAGAATATAAAAATCAGCGTGAAAAATTAACGCATTCACTTGGACAAGAAAATCCTCCAATATATCTTTTGGGTGTACTGTCAAATGGTCAGCCAACTAAGTGATAGTCTCAGTCTTTTTTAAAGGTCCCAATTTCAAGTTTTCAAAAACATATAATGGGCAAACAATTACTAGAACACCTAAATCAAGTATGGCTTTTGGATAAGTTAGGCTTCCCAATTAATAAGGAATCGAGAAAATTCTCGGATCCTTGCCCATTGGAGGTAAAACGTTTTGTAAAATAGAAGATATATTCTCACCAACTTTTATGATTTCAATGCCTTTTAACTTTTTCTTTAAGATACATAACTTTTTTAAAAACTTTTCATAACGAGGTATTTGCTTAATAATTTCAAGTAAAGGATAAAGGTATCCATAATCTATTCATCATCTCGTTCGTGCTTAATGCTCTTCAGTCGTCATAGAAATGGTGGCATTGGCTTGTACTCCCTCATAATCGGCTTCGCTCATTTTTTAGTTTCTTTCTCTTCATCTTTTTCAACTTTTTTTCACCAAAATCTTCTTCAGTTTCTTTTCCACTCACCATTTATTTTATCTCTCCTTCAACCTTCTCTTTTCATTATTCGCTCTGGCCTTTATATATTTTCCCAATTCTCAAGGTAATCGTGCTCAGGTTATGTTTTGGATTTTTTTCAGTCTAAGCATGTAGTTGTAGGAATAATATTTCGGTAATGTATGAAAACAAACAAGAAAACAGAAAAAACTAAGACATGTGTTTAACACATTTTTCTTAAACCAAATTTGCCCGCTACCGGGTGTTTGTTTCCCAAGATACAATTGTTTGAAGTGTCTCTTCAAGACCACCCGAACCCTCAATATTTTATCTCTTCCTCAACCATCTCTTTTTATTTTTCGCTCTAGCCTTCATAAATTTTCCCACTTCTCAAGGTAATCGTGCTCACATTATGTTTTGGAATTTTTTCAGTCTAAGCATGTAGTTGTAGGAATAATATTCTGGTAATGTACGAAAACAAACTAGAAAACAGAAAAACTAAGACATGTGTTTAACACACTTCCTTAAAAAAAAATTGCCTGCTATCGGGTGTTTGTTTCCCAGGATACAACAGTTTGAAGTGGCTCTTCAAGACCACCCGAACCCTCAATAGGCCTAGATTTTACCTTCAATATAGCAAGAAAATGAAAATGATAAAAATGAAGAATAAGAGATTTGGTTGCATTCTTGTTGTGTCTTAAATGGCTGAGGAATGGTTGTATTTATACTACAAACCATAACCAACAAACAAATAAATTGTCATTAAAACACAATTCGTAACCAACATTATATTTAATATTGTTCTTAATTACGAGTTGTCACTGAAAATTGAACATCAATATTCGATTATACACTCATTCAACCCCTCAACTTTGGTGATTAGTTTCAATTCACCAATTATATTTCCAAAAACCACCCACATGAATTGAACTTGATCAAACATTTTCAAGATACTTAGATAAAATCTAGCAGTTGAATTAATCATAGGATAGGTAGGTGTTACCCTTCGAAACTTCCCTTAAGGTACATATTTATTTTACTAGTTGACTGGTGGAATCGATGTCCTTGAACTGTTTTGCCATCTGTGTAAATAATCAATATGTGTCTCACATGATTCTCCCTGACCTAGTTAGGTCCTCATTGATGTGTCTGTTATGGTCATAGTGTGACAACCCAAGTTGTCCCGTTACATTTCCCCGTTACCGTTAACGGAATATTCCACTGTATAAAAGTTCCGTTAATTAGAGGGCGTCAATTTAATAAACATTCCATTGGTTTACATTAACATGTCGTTAAGTCGTGATAAAAAGGGAATAAAAACACATAACACACATTTCCATTTAAATGGAAAAGTTAATTTTTATAATTACGACCACTAGATCGGGTGCGACGAAAAGCCCCGTTTAACGGCAGTATCGGGTAAAATTCCACTGAGCCCTGACTCGGAACCCAATATAAGGGTGAGTGGAGTCCACTGGAGACTTTTTACACTCTCTCTCTATACTCTCTCTCTCTAGACCCGTTTTCGCCCCGAATCCGCAACCAAACGCTTCCAAATTGTAAGTCCGCTTACCCTAGTCTATTCTAAACATATTGATTCATGTTTATAGCCCAAAAATCGGACTTAGAAGCAATGGAAAAGGATTTTACGCCCTAAGCTCTTTCTTAGGCCGTAAACACCTAAAACAAGGCCAAAATGACCCAAACTTGTCCCTATAGGCTTGGAAATAAATAGAGGAATTAGCCTAGGAGTGTTTGCACATTTAAAACAATCAATTTAGGGGGTAAAAGAGAGTTTACGGCCCAAGCACAAGCTTAGGCCGTAAACTCCTCAAAATCTTGTCTAAATGCCTCCAAAACACTCCCAAACCACACTAGGGCTTAACACATAATTTAGGGACTTAGTAATTGGGGTTTTGATCACTTAAACACATCAAATTAAAGGAGAAAAAGGAGTTTACAGCCCAGGTCTATACCAAGGCCGTAAACTCCCCAAACCAAGCCAAAATGTTGGTTTTTGCCCCCCAAATGGCCTTAAACTGTTTCTATGAAATGCTAGGAAGGATTTAGGGACTTAAACACAATGAAATATGGGGTGACTTGGATTTTACGGCCCAAGCAAGTACCTAGGCCGTAAACTCCCCAAAACTCATTCAAATGATAGTTTTAATCCCCCAAAATAGCATCATACTTCATTAGAAATTACTAGAAAGGCATAAGGGGCTTTAAACTTCACAAAACTCAAAGGTTGAGAGTTTACGGCCGTAAACTCCCATAGGAGTGTCCCTAGGCCGTAAACTCCTATATAGTGCCCTTAGAAGCCTCAAACCCACTCATGCCTTTTGGGAAAAGTGCTTAGAATAATTCCATGATGCAAGTAGAAGCCTTAAACACCCTAGAACCCATCACTATGAGTTTACAGCCGTAAACTCATGGTGAGATGTCCCTAGGCCGTAAACTCAACATTGGGGGTGTACTCTTGGATAGTAAGCTCCATTCCTTAGCCATACACACCCTTAAACGCTACCCGGGACACCCAAACACTTAGCCAAAGTGTTTTCCGCTCCTGTGAGCGCGTATATTTGTTTAATTAGTATTAAATATACTAATTGTTTGTGAACATATGTTATCATATGTTAAATAGGTCATTGTGTGTGTTCAAGTCCTTGCATAACACCGAACGCCCAAACGACACTTTCGTCGGACCTACTTACACCAGGTGAGTTCATACCCCTGAATGAACCTTTTAAATGTTTTTACATGTTTTATAGGGGGGGAATACAAGTTAAACATGCCATTTATCATATCAATCACATGTAATTGATAACCCGTATGTACAAGATTTTACCACTGGACACTGTTTTACCGAGTAGGACACTAAAAAATGGCTTTCAAAAAGGGTTTTTCACTTGTTCAAGTCTTTACTTTTATTGCCTTATCAAGTTCCATTTTCAAACTAATTTATGAAAGATTCCTAAAGATTTCTAAAGGTTTTCACACTTATTTTACCAAAGAATACAAATGCGATTTTCCTGAGTAATAAGGTTTTTCCAAGGTTTTTCATGAATACTTTTACTTGTTAGTTACTGCTACTTCACTTATACTTATTTTTAAACTCCTACTCAATAACGCTTTCACTTTGTGATGCGTTTATACTTGGTATGGCCTCTATTTCGCTTATACTTGTAGTCGCTTATACTTGATAAATGCTCTTACTTCACTTATCGTCGTTTCCACTCCGTGATACAGTTACACTTGGTACACTTGTACCTCATGATTTGATTATTCCACACTGTACGCTTATACTTCACAACTCGGATGTTCCACTGTACGCTTATACTTCACGACTCGGATGTCCCACTGTACGCTTATACTTCACGACTCGGATGTTCCATTGTGCGCTTATAGTTCACGACTCGGATGTTCCACTGTACACTTATACTTCACTGTATGATACCACTTGATACTCACTCAAGCGTAGTTAGATGTATGTTTATGCTTGTATAGATGCATATAAATAATGATTGAAGGACTTAGGAAGGCTTGTCCGCCCTATTTCCTTTTCTTCGTTGAGATGTGTTTTGGTGGGATCGGATGTCCATCTGAAGGTCGTTCGATTCATTAGTTATATATTATGTACACGAGGATAGACATACGGGTCTTCTTCAGTCAATTTGGTTAAGAGTCTCTACCTCTAGGTCAGTACTTACATTAGAAACCCACTACCCACTGTTTGGAAGTCATTACCCACTAATTGGGATGCATCTTCGGGACACGGCCTTCTCCGTCGTCTAGTTGGTAACCAGAGTCTCCTGTAGGGAGAGCGGACATTGTGTGTATAGATCTATACGGGATTGACACCCCCGCACCCTGACTGCTAGCTACAGCCCACGGATCACCAAGCCAAGGGGTGACAAATGTCACATTATATAGACGCTTGTAGGGCGTCTGGTACTATAGTGTCGGTTAGTATGGTTACGAGTATCCCGGGTTACCTTATAATTCTTTGGCCTTAAGGTAACGGTATTTCGCCAGCAATTTACACTGTATGCTGGTAATTCAATTTCAGAGTCACACTGTTTTGACCTTACAAGACGTATCTTTCATTTCATACTGTCTGGGGTTTGTCTCCTCTGTTTTAGACCTGGCTAGACGTATCTTTCATTTGATATTGTCTGCAGTCTGTATTCACTGTTTTAGACCTTACCAGCTGTACCTTTCATTTGGTACCTTCTGGGGTCTGTGTCTCTATTTGTTAGACTGAACCAGGCGTGTCGTTCGTTCGATACTCTCCTGGAGTCTATGATTCCTTGCCTTAGTCAGCAGTCCTCACTGCTAAGGCATATGTTATTCCCTGATCTCATTTGCTTTCCTCGATAATCAAATTCAGTATTTTGATAATGATAGCAAATTAGGGAAAATAACTTTTTACCACATAACACTGACCAGTCTTGGTAGAAGGCTGCTTTTATTAAAGAAAATATAGGATTTTCTGGAAAGGACTCTAATACACTGAAATCTTTTAAAACTACTACTTTTATTAAAGTTATTTGAATGAAAACGTCACTAAATGCTTATGAACTCACCAGCATTTGTAAAATGCTGATACTCACTTTTCAAATAACTTGTATTCTCAGGTTAGCATTAGACAGGTACACCTCTGGAGCTGTTGATGAAGACGGCTTAGTACCTTAATGTATTTATTATATTTGTTTGTATTCATTGATGTGTTGTAATGTAACCATGTAAAATTATTACTATTAATGTAATGTCTTGTTGTACTTTGATTACTATAATGCATGTGTTGTGATACTTGACATGACGTCATCCACCCCAGAACGTTTCCGCCGTTCTGGTTTTGGGGTGTGACAGATTGGTATCAGAGCATTGTTTATAGTGAGCTAAGTATATCAATTCATAAAAGATATACAACCTATAAACGCAAAGGGATAAAACACTCTGACCAAGAATTATACTTTAAAATATAACCATATTTTACCAAAGTATAATAACATCCAGAATCTAAGCACTTGAACAAAAGTATCACAAGAAGAACAATAATAAAAGTCTTCGGATGTTGAACCCTATAGTCAAACCTGGGCAGTTATGTAATCGTAAGCTGGGATAAATGTAACCTGATCAACTACATTTATCCGAGATGCGATGAACGTGTGCTCGGGAGTGATAGTGGTGTGCAACAGGTCTGAAACTTATCAACTAGGAATGCTAGAGCCAAACATAAAGTTAAAATACTATAGGAGTATTTTAGAACACTAAAAGATCCACACTAATTCCAGAATCATATTCAGAAGATAAGAATCAAACAAGAATTAAAATACCATTGGGGTATTATAGAATACATAAACAACCTTGCGTGAATAACTAAAAGATCCTTATTGATATACCTACAACTACAGAAGGTGTACTCCCAAGGTTATATATAATAAGGATCCCATAGGCTAAGACTGTGTGGTTTTGCTCTATCTCCTTTTCCTCGTTGGGATGTGGTTCTAAGAGTAGTACCACATATTCGAAGGCCTATCGGATCTAAGCTATATATGATTTGTATATCCTGTGTAATCGTAGCAGGACTCGATATGGAGCATCCAGTGGAATGTTAATAATCTCTTAGGATTCTTTAGACATTTCCATTCTCGCACGAACCCTGTAGAAAACCCTACCCACTTCAGTGCATAACAGAAGAGTTGAATTCGACCCCGAAGAGGTTCATTTAGAAGATTTCCTGTTCGGAAATAAATGAACCGGGTCGAGACTATTGAATACACCAAGTGCCCATATTCTTTTAGGGATATCGGTGAGGAATTCGCCTAAACTTCGGAGATTCCCAGTCATCCACCCTGAAGTGATGACACCCAGAGTTGGAATCAGAAGGAAGGCGGAGTAGAAATTCAATATGTCCATACGAGAAGAGAACCCTAGGAAACTACCCGAAGGAAACCAACGCCGATTCCAGTCAAAGATACGAGGCAGACCGAGGGAGCCAGTACATGGAACCCGAGAATTGTCTTTTCCTCGTGTTCGTCACGCTAATACACCCATAAAATAATACAATTTAGTGAGTTAGTGGTTACACTACTCACGCTATGTGTTAGGTAAATCGTCGATTCCCGTTGCCAGACACACGATTAGGGCGGGTCCCCGCACCTTTATTGAGAGTGCTTAGCCATGATCTTTCATGAGCCTCTCTTTCCGCAGTTTCGTTCCGAACCGTTCTCAAATCTCTCCAGGTCGGAGAGTGAAACCTTTCCCAGTATAAAGGTAACTTAGTAGGAACGACTCGCATCTTATGGCCTTTTTCCGATACTCATACTCTTACCTTGATTACCAGGACTACATCATAGGGATGTAGGTCGACACTCAGACAACTAGTACCCGAGGCACGGGGAAAATTTATGCCTAATACGTTTAGGACAGAAATGTCCAGGGTTAGCCATCGTCTCTCATTACCTTGTATTCCTTTCCGTGTAGGAAAAACCATGCCACCGAAGAAGCGTAACCAATCCGCAAGCAAGAAACCTGCTCTCCTATTCGATGAAGCTACGTTCCAAGCTGCAGTCTCAGCAGCCGTAGCAGCTGTCATGGCTCACCTGAATGCTAACACCGCAAAGGGTAGCAAGGGCCCTGTCGGGATTTCCAATCCTGGCAATGGACAGCAGCAACCAACACTTTCATACCCAGTCACCCAAGAAGCTTCACCGAACCCACTAAAGAGAAAACTCAAGTTAGAGGAGGGAAGTACTTCAGCTCAAGGACCTTCCGAAGGGCAACGAGCTAAGGCAGTCTATACCCCGGTCAATCCTTCCCTCCCGACCTCAAGAAGACCATACCTAGGAGACCTTCCCCACTGCAACAAGTGCAGCTACCATCATCATGGTGTCTACCGAGAGCTCTATTGTGCTAGGTGCCACATGTTGGGGCATACTGCTCGCGTCTGCAGAACCCCGGTTGAGTTCATTACATCAAGAAGGACTGCCTAACTGAAGAGAAAGACAAAGACATAGAAGGAGCCTGACACTACTACTTAGGGAAAAGCAGCAAGGAACTCGTTAGATTTTTGGTACGTCTCTCGATCTCGGATAACTAAACTAAGAACAAAAAAAGACTAATTCAAGTGTAAATTCTTCCCCGTAGGGCGAAAGTCGCAGCACTGTTATAAAATTTAAAATTCATTAGGTAAAACTATAATGGCCAAACATATACGTTACGGCCATGTATATTTAAAATGGACAGACCTAGAGTGAGCGAATGCCGCCTCATTTCTTGTTCCTCGTTTGGTTGTGGATTTAGGGTGGGGTCGCTCAGTCAACAGTCCTCCCCACCTTAAATATACATGACTAGTATATGTGAGGCGATTATAAAAATGCCTCGTGAGAATCCATTCATGAAAAGATACTCTATTCGGAAGCACTTAGAACTCTCTATAGTTCCGCGTCGACTCTATCGGTCCAAGTATCCGCGGTAGTGATACATAGGACGAAACCCCGAGACGCCTAGAACTTGTGTGCCTGTTCAACACATGACTGTATCGATCTTCACTTTATATCATGTCGGAGTGTGCCAACTTCGACGACTCTATTGATCATGGTTTGACTTCGTGTACCCATGTGTATATCCTTTAGTGCTGTGTAAAAGAACTTTCTCCGAAGCCATGTCAGCAAATAAAGGTTCTCCCGAACCTAAACCTAACACAATTAATCAAACCTAATGCGACCCGTCAATCGTCCCTCTTATTTCAAACCTTCTGAAATACCCAAGAAAGGGTACCACGTGCCGTCGACCGACCCCTCGTAGTCAGATGAACACCGAAGCGAAGGACACAGTAGAAACTTCAGTAGACGACAACCAACCGAAGCATACTCCGTAGATTTCCCTAGGAGACCCTTCGCACCTCGCACATCAGGTTCGTGAACCCAGAGAATAGAACTCATGAGGCTGACCACTATAACCAGGTATACTGCTGGCATCCATCAAGTATTGGCGGTTAAGCCAAGCATGAGCTCTACCACAAACCTCTTCACAAAACACTTTCACCCTATTCGATAACATAGGGGCCGAAATCAAGAGAACTACTGCGGAGTGATGAGACCCTATACCCACTAGATTTGACTTAGACCGAGAAAACTCGGAACCTTCGGAAGAGTAGTTGCAGTAGATGCTCGCACTACTCATGCACCTCGTCCACCCAGTTATAGACAAGTGGTGCTTATCATCCTCCACCCTCTCGCAAGGAGTAAATCGTCGTCGCCCTGTAGACGATAAATTATACTTTCCGAAGTGAACACTAGGATACCGAGAACCACAAGATAACCTTCACAGCCAAGAATACTTGGTAAAGTGCGAACGTAGTTGCGTTAAGCCTCGTGACCCTGATCCTGAAGAGATTATAGACTCGACACCAGCCTTGGTGTTAGTCGAGGGGTTATGCAGGAGCACGCACTTTCCATGCTAGAATAAACCGAAGTCTTAGAGATTCATTGGACTATTAGGTGTTCGACGAATACTATCTCACGCACAGATAGTAGAACCACCTCCAGAGATAGTCCAACACTCGTCTGGTGAAACCCTATCTCCCAGACCCTCAGGGTTTCCGTATCTCAAGCTTCGATAGTGCAGGTTCATTTTGCACAAGCGCGAGATAGACACTCTATAGCAAACGAGTAACCATAGTCACGCAACCCACACGGCGATCTAGAAAGTCTCTATCAGCCAGTTGACAGAAGACACGAAACCAAAGACCCCTCGAGATTTCTAAGAACCAACCTGAAGGACTACACACACAGTACGAGTGAGAACTTTAGGAACTTCGGAATGGCGATCACGCCAGTAATGATCTTGCCATAAAAGTACACTATGTTCTAAGTACTGAAAGGCTCTACCCTTCCGAGAGCCTAGGACCATCCGAGAATCCTCGCAGAGATTTGGTCCAACCTTCGTCAGACCACTACTACTTTCAGATATGCCACAAGATTCACACCCGATCGATCCACTTCTTAGACTTGATATGTGATCTCCCAACATCACTCTTCGTACCTCACTCATCTTGATAGAATCCATTGAGAACTCTAACCCTGTAGATACACCGGTTGGAACCCACTAGCTACACGAGACGGAATCCGCATCCCATACGTGAAAGTCTGTGGGAATGACAAACACAGACTAGAGTTCGCTTGGGAATGCGAGGAAAACCGTATAGGAAGTACTCTCTTACCTCTACTTGGCCATTCATACCTACTTCCTTGCCTGGACCTGAATTTCGGGATGAAATTCCCTCTAACGTGGGGATGATGTGACAACCCAAGTTGTCCCGTTACATTTCCCCGTTACCGTTAACGGAATATTCCACTGTATAAAAGTTCCGTTAATTAGAGGGCGTCAATTTAATAAACATTCCATTGGTTTACATTAACATGTCGTTAAGTCGTGATAAAAAGGGAATAAAAACACATAACACACATTTCCATTTAAATGGAAAAGTTAATTTTTATTATTACGACCACTACATCGGGTGCGACCAAAAGCCCCGTTTAACGGCAGTATCGGGTAAAATTCCACTGAGCCCTGACTCGGAACCCAATATAAGGGTGAGTGGAGTCCACTGGAGACTTTTTACACTCTCTCTCTATACTCTCTCTCTCTAGACCCGTTTTCGCCCCGAATCCGCAACCAAACGCTTCCAAATTGTAAGTCCGCTTACCCTAGTCTATTCTAAACATATTGATTCATGTTTATAGCCCAAAAATCGGACTTAGAAGCAATGGAAAAGGATTTTACGCCCTAAGCTCTTTCTTAGGCCGTAAACACCTAAAACAAGGCCAAAATGACCCAAACTTGTCCCTATAGGCTTGGAAATAAATAGAGGAATTAGCCTAGGAGTGTTTGCACATTTAAAACAATCAATTTAGGGGGTAAAAGAGAGTTTACGGCCCAAGCACAAGCTTAGGCCGTAAACTCCTCAAAATCTTGTCTAAATGCCTCCAAAACACTCCTAAACCACACTAGGGCTTAACACATAATTTAGGGACTTAGTAATTGGGGTTTTGATCACTTAAACACATCAAATTAAAGGAGAAAAAGGAGTTTACGGCCCAGGTCTATACCAAGGCCGTAAACTCCCCAAACCAAGCCAAAATGTTGGTTTTTGCCCCCCCAAATGGCCTTAAACTGTTTCTATGAAATGCTAGGAAGGATTTAGGGACTTAAACACAATGAAATATGGGGTGACTTGGAGTTTACGGCCCAAGCAAGTACCTAGGCCGTAAACTCCCCAAAACTCATTCAAATGATAGTTTTAATCCCCCAAAATAGCATCATACTTCATCAGAAATTACTAGAAAGGCATAGGGGGCTTTAAACTTCACAAAACTCAAAGGTTGAGAGTTTACGGCCGTAAACTCCCATAGGAGTGTCCCTAGGCCGTAAACTCCTATATAGTGCCCTTAGAAGCCTCAAACCCACTCATGCCTTTTGGGAAAAGTGCTTAGAATAATTCCATGATGCAAGTAGAAGCCTTAAACACCCTAGAACCCATCACCATGAGTTTACGACCGTAAACTCATGGTGAGATGTCCCTAGGCCGTAAACTCAACATTGGGGGTGTACTCTTGGATAGTAAGCTCCATTCCTTAGCCATACACACCCTTAAACGCTACCCGGGACACCCAAACACTTAGCCAAAGTGTTTTCCGCTCCTGTGAGTGCGTATATTTGTTTAATTAGTATTAAATATACTAATTGTTTGTGAATATATGTTATCATCTGTTAAATAGGTCATTGTCTGTGTTCAAGTCCTTGCGTGACACCGAACGCCCAAACGGCACTTTCGTCGGACCTACTTACACCAGGTGAGTTCATACCCCTGAATGAACCTTTTAAATGTTTTTACATGTTTTATAGGGGGGAATAAAAGTTAAACTTGCCATTTATCATATCAATCACATGTGATTGATAACCCGCATGCACAAGATTTTACCACTGTACACTGTTTTACCGAGTAGGACACTAAAAAATGGCTTTCAAAAAGGGTTTTTCACTTGTTCAAGTCTTTACTTTTATTGCCTTATCAAGTTCCATTTTCAAACTGATTTATGAAAGATTCCCAAAGATTTCTACAGGTTTTCACACTTATTTTACCAAAGAATACAAATGCGATTTTCCTGAGTAATAAGGTTTTTCCAAGGTTTTTCATGAATACTTTTACTTGTTAGTTACTGCTGCTTCACTTATACTTATTTTTAAACTCCTACTCAATAACGCTTTCAGTTTGTGATGCGTTTATACTTGGTATGGCCTCTATTTCGCTTATACTTGTAGTCGCTTATACTTGATAGATGCTCTTACTTCACTTATCGTCGTTTCCACTCCGTGATACACTTACACTTGGTACACTTGTACCTCACGATTCGATTATCCCACACTGTACGCTTATACTTCACGACTCGGATGTTCCACTGTACGCTTATACTTCACGACTCGGATGTCCCACTGTATGCTTATACTTCACGACTCGGATGTTCCATTGTGCGCTTATACTTCACGACTCGGATGTTCCGCTGTACACTTATACTTCACTGTATGATACCACTTGATACTCACTCAAGCGTAGTTAGATGTATGTTTATGCTTGTATAGATGCATATAAATAATGATTGAAGGATTTAGGTAGGCTTGTCCGCCCTATTTCCTTTTCTTCGTTGAGATGTGGTCTGGTGGGATCGGATGTCCATCTGAAGGTCGTTCGATTCATTAGTTATATATTATGTACACGAGCATAGACATACGGGTCTTCTTCAGTCAATTTGGTTAAGAGTCTCTACCTCTAGGTCAGCACTTACATTAGAAACCCACTACCCACTGTTTGGAAGTCATTACCCACTAATTGGGATGCATCTTCGGGACACGGCCTTCTCCGTCGTCTAGTTGGTAACCAGAGTCTCCTGTAGGGAGAGCGGACATTGTGTGTATAGATCTATATGGGATTGACACCCCCGCACCCTGACTGCTAGCTACAGTCCACAGATCACCAAGCCAAGGGGTGACCAATGTCACATTATATAGATGCTTGTAGGGCGTCTGGTACTATAGTGTCGGTTAGTATGGTTACGAGTATCCCGAGTTACCTTATAATTCTTTGGCCTTAAGGTAACGGTATTTCGCCAGCAATTTACACTGTATGCTGGTAATTCAATTTCAGAGTCACACTGTTTTGACCTTACAAGACGTATCTTTCATTTGATACTGTCTGCGGTTTGTCTCCTCTGTTTTAGACCTGGCTAGACGTATCTTTCATTTGATATTGTCTGCGGTCTGTATTCACTGTTTTAGACCTTACCAGCTGTACATTTCATTTGGTACCTTCTGGGGTCTGTGTCTCTATTTGTTAGACTGAACCAGGCGTGTCGTTCGTTCGATACTCTCCTGCAGTCTATGATTCCTTGCCTTAGTCAGCAGTCCTCACTGCTGAGGCATATGTTATTCCCTGATGTCATTTGCTTTCCTCGATAATCAAATTCAGTATTTTGATAATGATAGCAAATTAGGGAAAATAACTTTTTACCACATAACACTGACCAGTCTTGGTAGAAGGCTGCTTTTATTAAAGAAAATATAGGATTTTCTGGAAAGGACTCTAATACACTGAAATCTTTTAAAACTACTACTTTTATTAAAGTTATTTGAATGAAAACGTCACTAAATGCTTATGAACTCACCAGCATTTGTAAAATGTTGATACTCGCTTTTCAAATAACTTGTATTCTCAGGTTAGCATTAGACAGGTACACCTCCGGAGCTGTTGATGAAGACGGCTTAGTACCTTGCTGTATTTATTATATTTGTTTGTATTCTTGGATGTATTGTAATGTAACCATGTAAAATTATTACTATTAATGCAATGTCTTGTTGTACTTTGATTATTATAATGCATATGTTGTGATACTTGACATGACGTCATCCACCCCAGAACGTTTCCGCCGTTCCGGTTTTGGGGTGTGACACATGGACACTTGCATGGTTCTGTAAGAGCTCTTAGGAATGTGCCCATATAATTCCTTTTAAAGCGACCCCACTTCTCTCTCACATAGGTGATTCTTTAATAATCATTAAGCTAATTTGTAATGATTTCAATTTATCATCCACGACTATAAGCTTAACTGACATCACTGTTTGTTTTAGGAATGCGTTGTGGTTGACCCCCACAGTGATTCACAAATGTTATATGCAAGTAGGTTGTCCTAGTGAACCTAGAGCTTAGGATCTCCAGTCAACTAGGTTGGGTTTTCCTTCGTAATAACTTATTCATCTATGGATTTTCGTCCTAATCCTTATAAGGACCTCTCATTTCAAGCATTATGTTAGCATATCATCAATCTTATTTTGACTTTATGTAGTCATTAAAGCTAATTCATCTTGAGAGTCGTTGTTGAGTGGTGTTATGTCTTTGATAAATATGTCTAGACTCGCCATTATTTACATCATCATGTACATATATCGGTGTTATTGGCTCCTTATGGGACGTCTCCCAATAACTTACAAAGCCCTATAGTTCATTGTCCAACCTTGGACAATCTTGGAAATTTGTTCTCCTATATTTTCCAAAAAATGTTGACCGTTATTAATAGGGTTATTACTACAGCATAGCTACCACTACTGAATATGCATAATTGCGTCAACAAAATACAATAAACATATGTACTACATGTATATGTTAATTCACAATAACATTGGCTAGATCTAATTATGAATATTCCATAAATGAGTTTTCTTCCAAATACCATATTTTTCCATGCAATTTCTGGCTTTAACCATCTACATAAATTCTTTAGGCATCCTATCTCAAGGATCATACTATGTCATAAAATAGAATAGAACTTTAAAGTGCCATTTATATGGATCTATTTCTTCACATCCACTGATGTTGAATGACATATTCAAACTTTTGAAAACATTATTTCCAAATCTTGCATTAATCATATAATGACTTTACTACTCATACATTTTGTTGCTTATCCTCGAGTAAGATGACTGCGTGGCAGTTCCATGTAGATTTATACTTCTTAAACTATGTTTATAAGTTTTAGTTTAATATCAAAATGATATACTTTTAAATGTAGAGAAGTTAAAACGACATATAATTATAAGAGTCGTACAAATGAATTACTCAAGACATTCTTATGTATGTAATCCAAACATATATTTCAAATATCTCATCAACTCTTACTTCTTATTTGGAAATCCACTAAACCACAGTGATTTCTCAAACTCAATAGTTCAAATGATAGAACCATTATTAGTTTTTACAACCTAATCCAAAATGATCTAAGAAACGATCATGTGATTTCAGATTTAGAATACTCATATTTCCATTCATAGTCCTTTCAACTTCATGTTGAATATCTCAATATTCATGAAAAACTTTATGTTGTTTCGATGAATTCCAACAAATATTAATGGATTTAATGGAAGTAGATTCTTTGAGTATATAAGTATCATTTTATTATAAATTTCTAAACAAGAAATCGATGTATATTTCTACTGAAATCATAGACCACTATGTTCTAACCGATTTTCATATTCTTTGAATCTATCTGCTTTCATTTTCCTCTTGAAAGTCCATTTATACCCTAGTAGTTTACATACTAGAGGTATATCCACTAGCTCTCATGTGTGATTTGGCAAGATAGAATCTGTTTCACTTTTAACTACCACTTTTCATTACGGTTCGTCAGAGAAAGTGAATTCCTTCTTGAAAGTTTGAGTATCTCTTCCAACCATACACATGTAGAAATCATCTCCAAATGATTTCTCAGTTGTACCCTTTTACCCCCATCATGATATATTTCTTCCTCCATTTCTTCTTCATGGTAGGATTCTTGCCCAATTGTTTTAGAGCACGTATCTTTTATTTATCAAGACATTGAAACACATTTTCAAAGTAATATGCATTTTTTGAGTCTATTATCGTGCCTTTATAAATAATTGGTATTTTATATTCGTGTACAAGAAAACAATAATCATTATTGTTTTGTGCATAACCAATAATGATACAACCAATAATCTAGGGTCCAATCTTTACAAATTTGGGGTTAGGTATAACAACCTTTGCGAGACACCCTCACATTCAAAGGTATTTTTAAGATGGTTTTATACTTGACCATAACTCGTATGGTGTTTTATTCATTTTCTTTTGGCGTACCTTATTTAAAAGGTAATTAGCTTACAAGATAGCTACCCCCACATTTACCAAGGAAACCAGAACTAGTCAACATGACATATCTTTTAAGATATGATTTTCTTTTCTGTGTTACCATTTTTATTGTGGTGAATAAGATGCAATAATCTCATGTCTTGTACCATGATTAGCAAAAAATTCTTCAAATGGTGATGCATATTACCTCCACAATCACTTCTTAGTACTTTAATCTTTTCGTTGAATTGATCTTCACTTTTATACACTTTAAACTTATTTATCGTTTCATCTTTACTTTTAAGTAAATTAACGTAACAAAGTGTAGTTCAATCATGAATAAAATTGATACAGTACTTGTTTCCAACATTATATGAATTCAGCTTCATATTACACACATTTGTGTGAATTAATCGTGATAAGTTTGATTCGGTACATGTGTTGCATCCATATTTTGACTTATATGAAAGTAAGGGATGTGTTCAAATTTGATTAACCACATTAATTTGTCAAAATTAACGTATCTAAGTATAGCATGCCACACATTAGAAGAATCAAACAAGTAAGTAAAAGGGTATTGTCAGTGATAGTAGGCTTATTCACCATTACATGAAATTTGAGCATTCCACCATCCGTATAGCCCTTGCCTACAAACATACCATTTCCAGTTAACAAAAACTTATTGGACTCAAACACCAAGTGAAATCCATGAATGTTCAACATGAAACACCCGGTTCTTAGTACGTATCTAAATTCAATTAGCTTCATGTGTTACAATGGGACTCGGCGATTTGGAGGCCCAACTCGTCAAGTAGACTCGATTTTGATCGGGAGGTTTAGTGACCTACTCGAGGAGTCGGAGCACCGACTCGATGAGTAGAAGTTGTCTGGATGAAACCCTAATATTTAGGTTTTGCACCCTATTTAAACAACTTATCTTGTCCCAAACCAGCCTCCATTGTCCCTGTCACTTCCAGAAGACCCTAACTCAAAACCCTAGACTTGTTTGAGTGTTCTTAAGCCATTTTTGTGCATTTTTGGTGGTTGTGAAGCTTGAGAAGGAGGAAGGATCTTGGGAGTTCAAGTTGAAGCTAGTAGATCCAGAGGTTGTGTTCCATTTCCAGATCATCTAGGGTAAAAAGATTCAACCTTGACTTTTCATTTGTTAGATCCTCTTTAGGGCATGAATCTTGTCATTTTTGGGGCATTTCTATGTCACCTTCAGGTTTGGGGCATTATATAGATGAATAACTTCAGATCAGGAACGTAGGAGTGTTCTCATGGCATAAAGGTACCAACTTAACTGCCAAAAGATTCCCGTGCATCTTGAAGACTCCATTTTAGGGCCTTTTGAGCTAAACGGCCCATGCATGAACGTAAAGTTTGAAACTCTACATACAAGATGGACCCTAGGAGGTCAGATTTATGGTTTAGATGCTTCGAGGCCCACTTAAATCGATTGTATAGTTTTGGATAAAGAGGGACTTGGCGAGTCATTCATGAGAGTCGGTGAGTCGGGACATATTTCCCCATCAAATCCTTCTGTTAATGGACCAGATGCTAAGATAGAAGAACACGCAGCTTTCTAGGCTCGTTAGGAACCTGGAAATCATGGAACTCGGAGAGTGTATGAGCGGACTCGGCGAGATCAAGTCAATGTCCCAATCTCATGAAGAGGGACTCAACAAGTTCAAGGAGAACACGGTGAGTCATAGACTAAACACCTTCATACGGAGGAAGATGAACTCGACAAGTTCAAGGATGAACTCGACCAGTCAGTTGAAGAAGGTCTCGGTGTGTTGTTGAAGGTAAACTCGTCGCGCTCTTGCTATACTCGACGAGTAGGGATGAATTTGTAGCATTTCGTAGATGTGGGGACTCGACGAGTTGGTGGACCAACTTGACGAGTCTAGTCAACCAGATGTTGACATTGACCAGGGTTTTGACCTTGACTTTGACTTGGACCCTTGCGAGGGTTATAAGTATGAAATGGTAATTTGGAAAGGTTGTTGTGTAGGCATTCAAGAGTTGAGAAGAGTTGATTTTTATACCGAGGACAGTGGAGATACTACACGATATCGAGGTGAGTTACCTTCTAGTAGGAGTGGGTCTAAGGCACCAAGGCTAGCCCACTAGTAGTTGATTATAGTAGAGATGATTGTCTTTATGATAATTTTCTGGTTTTCTACTACCTGGTATGCTTATGTACTAGCATGATATGTTATATGTTATAGTGGTCGTAGGAGGGGAATAGTCCCTAAGTTCGGTAGTTAGGACCGAAGGGTAGGTCGGGCACCCCAAATATGCTTGAGAGTTTGATTATGTTATGATATGGGTGGTAGTAGTAGTAGGGGTGAAATAGTCCCCATAGTCCAGTTGTTAGGACCGCAGGGTAGGTCGGCACCCCAGAATGGTCGGACCGAGTAGTTCGGGCACCCTAGAATTTTTCGGGACTATGTATGATATGTGATTGTATGGTATGTGGTATGATGGGGGAACTCACTAGGCATCATGCTTACAGTTTTCAGTTTTGTTTCAGGTACCTCTTCGTCGAAGAGGAAGGAGCCGGCACTGTACAGGCGCATCACATACACATACTGGGTTACATATTTTGAGATTCATGGGATTGTACTGTGATTTTATCACTGTTCGATGTTATGATTTTGAGACATGTTTATTATGGTTTTATGGATTGATATGATATCGACAATGTTTTTAGTAAATGGTTTATAAGTTAATTAAAAACAAAATTTTTGGACTCGAAATTTGGGATGTTACACACAACCATCTAAAGACTATGTTCTTTCGAATCTCTGGAACACATTATTAGGTGTTTGCTGTTTTCTAGGTGTATCATTTCTGAAATATTTCAAACACCAATTTAAGTTTTTAGAGTCACAATTTCCAAAATAATTTTCTACCTCAACTTGGACAAAAACAGAAGATATGCACAACCTTAAATTTCATGAACCACTCTCTCTTTGAGCAAACATGATGGGTAGCACCTGTATCACTCTACCATTCAGTCGAGTTTGCATCTATCAAGATGATTTTGGAAATCATAGTCATTTTGGGTGTTGCCATTTCTAAAATTGTAACAAATCTAAGAGTTTAGAATTTGTAATTTCCAGAAAACTATATATACCTTTTACATGGACATAAATCAAACTATTCACAAACCAAATTATAAAACATCACGAAAACTGATACTAACATTCTGAAAATTGTTCTCGAAATAATGTTGAAATCTGAAATTTTCATCTAAATGTCTTTTCCAGAATTTTGAAAAAGAACTCTAATATTCGGATATTCTAAATCAGAAAATTGCTTCTGAATAACAATATCTGAAAGAATGAAAGAACGAAATAATCTATTTTCTGAAAACTAAAATTGATAATTTAACAAAACTACTAAAATTCTTGTTTTCAGCAAAACTGTTGTTGTTTTACAGATAAATAGAAGTTGTTTACTAACTAATAAAATTCATGCTTTTCAACAAGACAAAGTTGTTTGTCAACAAAACCACTAAACTTGTTGTTTATTCAAAAATGCAAGGTTGTTTTCTGGATAGTTAAAGATGTTTATAATAAGCGCTTAAGCTTGCAGTTAAAGAAAAACAAAAATATGTAAAACTCCAATAGATGTATAAATTGTAACATCGTTATAACTGGATAATTCAAACTACTTGAAAGTGTTAAAATAAATGTTTCTCCGTTAAACCATCACACAAAATGTGATTAACTTTATTTATCACTACAGTGACACAAATCGTGAATCAGTAAATCTTTTACAAACAAATGGGTTAAATTGGCTCATTAATCTAATCTTCCCAGTGACACAAATGGGAAGCAACAAACAACTAATATAATATATAGAAGAAATAGGTTTTTCTTTCTTCTTTATTTTTTTATTTTTAATTTCTTTACTTTGATTAAAGTGCTAAGAAACAAAGTTTTCTTCTCCTTGTGTTAACCATAGAAACAAATAACAATCTGGAGAGAATAAAAAAAAATTCTATAACAGAAACAACGATTTTTTTTAAACGCGGAAAAAGGTTAAACATATTTTTTATTTGTTTAAAAAAAGCAAATTATTATCAGATTCTATAAATCATTTACGTTTCGTACAAATGAATTTGTTTTAAGATTGTAGGAATAATATTTCGGTAATGTACGTAAACAAACAAGAAAACGGAAAAAACTTGTAACGTCCCAAAATTCAAGACTAAAAATTTCATGTAATAAAACATTACGTTAAGCAAATTCATCGTTTTCAAACATAAACAAAGTATTAGTTTCCAAAATACATATTCGTTATCAGAGTAAACATTCCCAGGCTGTCTAAGCTATGGTGTGTGGCATGCGATCATCCCGAGCTCCATCATCCGCTACCGGAAGTACCTGAAACCAAAACTAAAAACCGTAAGCACGAAGCTTAGTGAGTTCCCCACCCTACCACATACCATGCATAACCACATACTGCATATACTGGGCCGCGCCGCTATCCTGGGCCTCGCCCACCCCCTACCTCGGGCCTCGCCCGCTACAACGACCCCGCCGCTCCAGGCCCCGCCTGGCTTCGAGCCCCGCTCGGATACAGATCTGTTTCATGTAGGCCTCGCCTGTCACAGGGCCTCGCCCACTAACATATAATAGCACATAAACATCTCACATAAGCTAAACACATACTAACAGATCTTGTCCTAAGGCCTCGCCTATCTCTGGGCCCCGCCCCTGACCTGCTACTGATGAGTCACGGAACCCCGTCCATGCTCCTACTAGTAGTGAGATACGGGCCTAGCCCACACTCACTCCTTTCCTGACTTGGGCCTCGCCCCTGCTCTCTGCTGCTACTGAGATTTGGAACACCATCCACACTCTGCTATTGGTGAGATACGAAACCTCGCCCACACTCACCTCCCTACCAGGCACATACAAGTATCACACAGACAACAAGTATAAACTATCACATAAACCATTCCTTGGGCACCCGCCCTCTATCATTGGACCTCATCCCGAGTATCATACTAGCATACTGTGCCTAAGGCTAACCCCCGGGTCTTCTACTCATAACTACATGGGCCGGCATTATGGCCGTAGACCCATTCATACAAGGGGAAAACTCACCTAATATTGTTGAACTGCTGCTGCTAATTCCTTTGACCGCTACCTGACCACTGACTCCGGACTGCTGCTCCACTAGCTCCCCGAGCTACCAATATCAACATAACACTTAGAATAACTGACCTTTAAAGGTCAACTAAGTCAACTCTTGCCAAAGTCAAAGTCCTGGTCAAAGCCAACCTTCCAGGTCAACCCTACTCGCCGAGTCCACTTACTGACTCGCCGAGTTCTTATGCTCAAAGTCCTTCCAATCGCGACTTGAATCGCCGAGTCAGCCCCTGACTCGCCGAGTCTACAGATTCTCGAATTCTGTCCTGACCAACTCACTGAGTCCTTGCTCGACTCGCTGACTCGAGTCTTAACTCGAAGGGTTTGGAACTACGCGACCTGACTCGTCGAGTCCAAGAGCAGACTCGCCGAGCACAAGGCAATCTTCATCCAACTCACCGAGTTGTTCATCCAACTCGTCGAGTTCCTCCTCATCTTCAAGCTACTCGCCGAGTCCACTCGAAGGACTCGCCGAGTCCATTCAGATCTACATACATGCAGAGGACTTTCGAGTCATGCATGGACTCCAAACTGTAGATCTACCCTTCCCAAGCCTATCCCCCACGTAAAGTTGCAAACTTTACGTGTAGAGAGGGAGATCTAGGCAAAAAGCACCATAAACTAGGGTTTAAGGCCAAGGGGATTCAAAATCGACTCAAGGACTAACACTTTATGCTTCTCCAGTCCATAACACACTTGGATCTGAAGTAGCAACTCCAGATCCGGCTCCTAACTCAAAATAATATCATTATGGCTAAAGAGCCCTAACAACCACACATAAATCTAGATGCAAAAAGGGTCCAGGAACTAGTTTATACCTCCAAAAGCTTAGAATGTCTTCCCAATCCCGGATCTACAGCCCCCCTCTTGCACTCTCAAGATTCTTCTTCTTCCTCCAAGCTTAATGCACTCTTGAAGGCAATAAATGGCTCAAATAGAGGATATGGGGGCTAGGGTTTGATATTTAGGGCTTAAGAGGCAGTAGTGAACCCTAGGAAGAAGATTAAGACGTTTATATAGGCTCCAAGTCCCGAATTTAGGGTTTTCCATGCACAGACCAGACTCGCCGAGTCACCTTGGCCGACTAGCCGAGTCGGTCACTTACTCCTCGACCCGGATCCCGCTCGGACTCGCCGAGTTCCTCCTTGGACTCGCCGAGTCGCCCCTTAACATTAAGGTTTTCTTTCCTTTCTTGGCCTTCAAAACTTTGGGTGTTACAACTATCCCCCACTTAAACTAAACTTCGTCCTCGAAGTTTGCTATGGCCCACCGCCTGCGATCTGCTTGCAATACCCAACCAATTATCCCAACACTAGCTGCCTTCCTTTGCTGGCCTACCGCCCGATCATTCTGACTAGCATCAAACCTTGCGGATAATCATCTCGGGTCAACCCTGACCCTGAACATTCTGGAAACACGACTTACTCAACCGATAATCCGCCTGGTACTCACCGAGTACTGCACTGAACCTATAGGGGTTCACCCTTTCTTTCCTTGCACAATTCCTTGCCTTCCCAAGGCAAAACCCCATAACCAACTATTCCTTCTATCACTGTGAAGGCCCTATCCTCCACCAACTCCATCACCCCCGCTTACCAGTACGGGTCATTATCGCCAGTATCCACTGGACATTTCTTTCTACTATGGCTTGGTGCAGAGCACCCCACGATCAACTAACTGAATTCCACCATGCGCTGCACGCTCGCACTGCCACTGACTGACAATTCTGCTGTTCCTTTTCTGTCTTCCGGATGAACTGAGACCAGCCTGGTCCCTACCAACCTATCAATGACTGGATTACCGGCTCCTACCGGTAGCTAGTCCCAACACCACCACTAGTCGCTCCCAGCGACTTCCAAAGAACTTCGATCACCTATAACTGCTCAATCTACTCTGCCATTCAGGCACTACAAACCTGGGATTCTCGATCCCCTAACTTGACACTAAGGTCCCTACCAGGTCCCACCTGTGCTGCTAAAACTCACGGGCCTCGCCCACGGGTCTCACCCAACCATACCACTGAGCAACCCTGCTCCCAAGTCTCATCTACACTGCTAATCTCATACGGGCCCCGCCCACGGGTCTCACCCAACTATATCCTGGAGCGGCCTCTCCCAAGGTCTCACCTTTCTAGGGCTATACAGGCAACTCCCTATCATTCTCATCCACTACCCATTCCTGATCCCTACCTGATCACTAGGAGATAAGGGCCTCGCCCCAACTCTGCTAACGAAACTACTAAGGAATGCCACGGCTTACCCACAGTCTTACATCACCATCCATTGCCGACTGCTAGTGAATGCTACGGCTGCCCCGTAGTCTTACAACACTTCCTACCACTGACTGCTAATACAAAGACATCCATGTGCCATCAGCTCTCGAAATCCTCACTCCGACTCCCCCGAGTCCTTCGGGCGATCCACAACCTGAATTCCAAATCACGCATTAACCATTACCAACACACGCACTAACTGATGGGGAGTTTCTCAAACTCCCAACCCTGAATCCTCAAACCATCAAACGCTGAACTACTTCTTTTCCTTCTCGGAGGTCACGTACTCATTCTGGGTCTGCGTGCTCCTCTCTGGGCACACCCGGAGGATTCTCCCCCGCTTCGATCCTGCTTACCCCTTGCTGCTCAATACTCAAAAGAGATCCCGATCTTTGCTACCATTCCATAACCCATCTACTGAGGAACCCAAGCCCGCCATATCTAGGGATTTAGCCAATCCATCACAATCACTGTACCACTACGAACTAACGAGACGTACCAAATCTCTCCCAAGCATGCTACAATTACTGCATCCTTCAAAACCTTCTTCATTAAAGCACATCCCCTAACTACCATACAAATATCCAAGGCATGCAGATGACATATAACTCGATCACAATCAACCACTCAAAATAAAATACTTTTACCGATAATGATGCAGAACCATAACAATAAAATGATGCACAAATAAAAGAATTGAAAATGGGAAATTGCATACCTGCAACGTCCGGCGTTGCTCGCGTCTCCAAGGTCATCATCTGAAAAGCCCTGCACCCTGCCGCAGGTGCCTCTACCCGGCCCTGACGGCCATCCGTGATCCTCAAAGTTGCAGGGGCGGGCGCCATCACTCGTCCTGCTAAAGACAAACTGGGACACTGGGCCTTCTTGTGGCCCCGTTGGTTACAGTGAAAACATATCAAGTCTGATCCCTGCGCGGCGGTAACAGTACAATCCCTGCTGAAATGACCAGTCCGACCGCACTTGAAACAACCAGACTCACCACCGCTACCACTCGTGCACGCGCCCCCGTGTGCCCTGCCACACTTTCCGCACCGACTGCGGTCCTGATGATCCCTCGATCTCAAATCCGATCCCTTGGGCCTTTTGCCTGAACCCGCAGCTACCTGAACCTCATCCGGCTTCCTCTTCCGGATTTGCTCCAAATCAATTTCCCTTTCTCTAGCCCGAGAAATCCTATCTTCCAGCGTCTTACAGCTGGATCTGCTCACGAACTCCCTGATGTCATCCCTCAACATCTCATGGTACCGAGCCTTCTTCATCTCCTCATCTGCGACATATTACGGTATAAGAAGAGCCCTCTCCCTGAACTTGGCGGTGATCTCCGCCACAGTCTCAGTAGTCTGCGTCAAATCCTGAAACTCTCGTGCTAGCTGTTGTACCTCAATAATCGGCGAAAACTCCGCCCTGAACCTGGCCGAGAAATCGCTCCAAGTCATCGCGTCCAAAGCGGCATCATCCCCCAAAGCATGACCAATCTCCTCCCACCAATCCCTCGCTCTGTCTTTCAGAAGACAGGAGGCGAGTCTAACCTTGTCCCCCTCGGGACACTTGCTCGTACGAAAAGCGTTGGCAACATCAGCCAACCATCTGCTGCTAGCAATGGGGTCCCTAGCCCCATGATAATCTGGTGCCCCGCAAGCCCTGAACTCTCGAAATGTCAAGGTACGCGCTCCCAACAAAGCCATCATCTCGGTACGGAAGGCTCCCAGCCTCTCATCCAAGATCTCCAGTATACCCTCCTTGACCGTGCCAAAGATCACAGGAGTCTGAGCTAGAATACTGCGCGTAACCTCAGCTGATATCAACTCTCTCATCCGCTCCTCGAGCTGCTCGGCCCCTGAACCCGAGCCTGATCCCTCTCCGGCGCCTGATCCGCCCGTTGGTCTCTCTCGCAATGTCACCATGCTGAAACATATAACACAACAACTATCAGAATACTCATCACTGATGCGAGACCAACCATACCCCACCAGGTTCCCGGTCTTGTCTCGGCCTTTCCCGAATCGAGTACGGATCCTCTGCTTTCAGTAGTACGGGCCATACTACCTTCCACATCTATCCGTACTTTCCTCAGGAATTGCTTCGACTCCACCAGGTCCCTTATCCACTACTACTGCTCCCAGCACTATCTCATCCTAGGCTTACCCTAGGGAAACCTCTTACTCAACTCAACCAGTCCTCAGCTGCTGAAGGTCTCCTTGTGATGCCAATTAGCCATCACCTGGATACCATCACATGTGACGAGGCTCAGATAATCCTTCAAGTAAAAGACTCGTCCCTACAACGGTTGGACTCAAACAAGAGTTGCGCAATAGGGCCAAATCCAACACTCTGAGATTATTCAACCCTGATCACATGTGACGTGACGTATCCACCTAATGGCTAACTCCCATCACTCAAAATCCCACAATGCACAAAGCAAGCAGCATTCGGACAAGGAGAAAATCTAACCACAACATACTCAAGCAATCATATCCAAACAGCAAGAATCTGAACTAGCATGCAACACAAACTCATAAACTCAGGCATAACCTAAACAGGCTATCCTACTACTGTCTAATCAGCACTATCATGCAGCTCAAACACATATAATAGGCACATAAGGCATCATTCCTAGATCCTTAGTCCTATTCTAGCATGCTGTTCTACCAACTGATAATCATAACATAAACTGGTATGGGTATTTTGGGGTACTTACTTGAGCCCGGCTGATTGCATGCACCACACCCCTTTTTCTCTTTTCAAATTTTTTTTTCTCTCTCTGAATTCTGTTTGCTTTTCTGAAACTGTTTTTTTTCGTTCTCAAAAATTCTTTTTTTACAAAACTGTCTTTTCATTTTTTTGGAAACTTTTTATCCGACCCCTCAGTTTGAGTTCAAGCACACCCGAGAGTATGCCCGAATCCCTCAAACCAAGGCTCTGATACCAACTTGTAACGTCCCAAAATTCAAGACTAAAAATTTCATTTAATAAAACATTACGTTAAGCAAATTCATCGCTTTCAAACATAAACAAAGTATTAGTTTCCAAAATACATATTCGTTATCAGAGTAAACATTCCCAGGCTGTCTAAGCTATGGTGTGTGCCATGCGATCATCCCGAGCTCCATCATCCGCTACCAGAAGTACCTGAAACCAAAACTGAAAACCGTAAGCATGAAGCTTAGTGAGTTCCCCACCCTACCACATACCATGCATAACCACATACTGCACATACTGGGCCGCGCCGCTATCCTGGGCCTCGCCCCCTACCTCGGGCCTCGCCCGCTACAACGGCCCCGCCGCTCCAGGCCCCGCCTGGCTTCGAGCCCCACTCGGATACAGATCTGTTTCACGTAGGCCTCGCCTGTCACAGGGCCTCGCCCACTAACATATAATAGCACATAAACATCTCACATAAGCTAAACACATACTAACGGATCTTGTCCTAAGGCCTCGCCTATCTTTGGGCCCCACCCCTGACCTGCTACTGATGAGTCACGGAACCCCGTCCATGCTCCTACTGGTAGTGAGATACGGGCCCAGCCCAAACTCACTCCTTTCCTGACTTGGGCCTCGCCCCTTCTCCGCTGCTACTCAGATGTGGAACACCATCCACACTCTGCTATTGGTGAGATACGGGACCTCGCCCACACTCACCTCCCTACCAGGCACATACAAATATCACACAGACAACAAGTATAAACTATCACATAAACCATTCCTTGGGCACCCGCCCTCTACTGTGCCTAGGGCTAACCCCCGGGTCTTCTACTCATAACTACATGGGTGAGCATTGTGGCCGTAGACCCATTCATACAAGGGGAAAACTCACCTGATACTGCTGAACTGCTGCTGCTAATTCCTTTGACCGCTACCTGACCACTGACTCGGGACTGCTGCTCCACTAGCTCCCCGAGCTACCAATATCAACATAACACTTAGTCTAACTGACCTTCAAAGGTCAACTAAGTCAACTCTTGCCAAAGTCAAAGTCCTGGTCAAAGCCAAACTTCCAGGTCAACCCTACCCGCCGAGTCCACTTACTGACTCGCCGAATTCTTATGCTCAAAGTCCTTCCAATCGCGACTTGACTCGCCGAGTCAGCCCCTGACTCGCCGAGTCTACAGATTCTCGAATTCTGTCCTGACCAACTCACTGAGTCCTTGCTCGACTCGCTGACTCGAGTCTTAACTCGAAGGGTTTGGGACTACGCGACCTGACTCGTCGAGTCCAAGAGCAAACTCGCCAAGCACAAGGCAATCTTCATCCAACTCGCCGAGTTGTTCATCCAACTCGTCGAGTTCATGCCCATCTTCATCCGACTCGACGAGCTATTCATCCCACTCGTCGAGTTCCTCCTCATCTTCAAGCTACTCGCCGAGTCCACTCGAAGGACTCGCCGAGTCCATTCAGATCTACATACATGCAGAGGACTTTCGAGTCATGCATGGACTCCAAACTGTAGATCTACCCTTCCTAAGCCTATCCCCCACGTAAAGTTGCAAACTTTACGTGTAGAGAGGGAGATCTAGGCAAAAAGCACCATAAACTAGGGTTTAAGGCCAAGGGGATTCAAAATCGACTCAAGGACTGACACTTTATGCTTCTCCAGTCCATAACACACTTGGATCTGAAGTAGCAACTCCAGATCCGGCTCCTAACTCAAAATAATATCATTATGGCTAAAGAGCCCCAACAACCACACATAAATCTAGATGCAAAAAGGGTCCAGGAACTAGTTTATACCTCCAAAAGATTAGAATGTCTTCCCAATCCCGTATCTACAGCCCCCCTCTTGCACTCTCAAGGTTCTTCTTCTTCCTCCAAGCTTAATGCACTCTTGAAGGCAATAAATGGCTCAAATAGAGGATATGGCGGCTAGGGTTTGATATCCAGGGCTTAAGAGGCAGTAGGGAACCCTAGGAAGAAGATTAAGACGTTTATATAGGCTCCAAGTCCCGAATTTAGGGTTTTCCACGCACAGACCAGACTCGCCGAGTCACCTTGGCCGACTCGCCGAGTCGGTAACTTACTCCTCGACCCGGATCCCGCTCGGACTCACCGAGTTCCTCCTTGGACTCGCCGAGTCGCCCCTTAGCATTAAGGTTTTCTTTCCTTTCTTGGCCTTCAAAACTTTGGGTGCTACAAAACTGAGACATGTGTTTAACACATTAACCTTAAAACAAATTCACCCGCTATCAGGTGTTTGTTTTACAGGATACAACAGTTTGAAGTGGCTCTTCAAGACCACCTGAACCCTCAATAGGCCTAGATTTTACCTTCGATATAACTAGAAAATGTAGACAAAAATGAAGAATAAGAGATTTTGGTTGTATTCTTGGCGTGTCTCAAATGGTTGAGGAATGGTTGTATTTATACTACAACCTATAACCAACAAACAATTAAATTGTCATTAAAACACAATACATAACCGACATTATATTTAATCTTGTTCTTAATTATGAGTTGTAACTGAAAATTGAACATCAATTTTTGATTATACATCATTCAACCCCTCAACTTTGGTGATAAGTTTCAATTCACAAATTATTTTTCCAACAGTAGTTTCCCTTGAGGCTCCAGTTGACCCATAGAACCGACAAGCTGAGACATTTGGCGTTCTAGATTTTTGATACTTTCTCTCGTTTCGTTTTGGAATGCATAAGTACTAGTGGCCAAGCTTTTGACGATATCTTCTAAATCCAGGCTGGAGCAGCCTGATTGCTGATTCGAAGGTTGTTGCTAAAAATTTTGATTCTGAAACTGCTGCTGATTCTGAAGATTTTGTTGTTGCTGAAATCCAAGTGGGTGTTGAAATTGTTGTCTTTGCTGAAAATTACTATTCTGATAATAATTTGGAGGATGATTAAAAAAATTGTTTATGATATCTTCCGACAACTTTTACTGCAACAATGTCTTCTTGTAGTAGTAGGCATATATTAGTAAGGTGTCTAGTTTTCAAGCAGATTACACACTGTTTTTCGTAGAAACGATTACTTTTACTTTTATCTGCTGTAAAACTACTTTTGTCAGTAAGGAAAATTGAGCTTCTAAGTGAGAAAACTTCATTGCTTTAACCCATCGCGGTTGATCAATATACCACTCTTCTTCGTTACCAGAATGTTTCGTCTCAATTGGAGTTTTTCTATTAGCTCTTAGATTTCGGTTGGTTTCACATCACCTAAGGATCCACCATTGGAAGCATTTATCAACATTCGTTCCATGGGTGTCTGGCCTTCCACTGATATTCCATGTTGCAGGCAATGACGAGATTTTTTTTTGAAGCGTTCCCAATATGTATGTAAAGCCTCCCACTTTCCTTATTTGATACTCGTGCTTCTGGAAAATATTTCTTTGAAAGTAGATTTGCAAGCACGTTCCATGTTGTTATGGAAGTCGGACGGAAGATCGTAGAGCCACACTTTTGTTGAATCTTGAACTAAAATGGGAATGCGCTTAACTTGATCTGATCTTCACTGATGGCATGCGACTTCATTCCTGAACATATCATATGAAATTCCTTGAGTAACTGATCCAGGTCTTCATTTTTAAGCCCTCTAAAAGTAGGAAGTAGGTGAATTAACCCAGATTTGAGTTTAAAGTTTTGGGATGCAGATAGGTTGCTGAGTAACTTCTTGTGTAGCCCACTATCTGAGAATTTTCTCTTGTCCTTCTCTGTCACTCATGATTGATTTATTGGAATTAGATTTATAAGGATTTATTGGAAAATGTTTTACGAGGGATTTTAGAGCGTGAAGATGGTGGTGCCTTTGGGAAGGATGTAAAAGCAAGTATCGATTCGTTACACAAGGGACCGCATTGTGGTGTGGTGATTTCTAGCGGCAAGGAAGATGATGGAATTAAGGAACACGGTTGTTGCTTCTGAAGTTTTGTTTGCTTCTTCTGATTCCTTGCGATCTTCTCAATTTCTTAATCGAAGAGTAAATTACAACTACATAAAGATCTTAAAGCCTTGTTGTGGACATCTTAAACAAATAATAATTTCCGTTCTTGGTTGCACTAATAGATAGAATGTGGAAGTAGGGTCGAATCCTCAGGAATATAGCCTAAAAAGTCAACGCCTTTTTGCATAAGGCATATACTAGTCAAAGGCAGAAATTAATAAGTGGGGGGTGTCATTGTAAAATTAATAACCAAAATAGCTGTGAAAATAACTAAACTACATTAAATAATAAAAAAACCATTTTAATTATGCTACGGCTTTCCTAATTATGCAATTAGCACAAACCTAGTTAGTATTTGAAGAACTGAAATCTAGGGTTTAGCTAGACATTGGCTAAAATCTGATCTAGAACAACAAACAAAGGAGTAAACAACTAATCTTACTAAACTATATAAAAGAGACGATTCACAGTCTTCAAATCTTCAGAAAGTGATAAAAATGGAGAAAAATCGTCTTTAATCGTCTCAGGTCAAATAGGAAAGGCTAGGGTTTTAACTTATGAGATAGGGATTACTTATACGCAAACCGGCAACATCAAACAAAAATTTTTAGAAATCATAATCATGCTTTCTAAAGGAACATGTTCGTGTTTATGGTTTGAACTCCCGTTTTTTCTCGTTAATGAAAAACGATGCTATTTCGGGTACAAAACTCAAAAACATAATCGTGTTTTATGGAGAAACACGATCGTGTAAACACTATGAGGCACATAAATCGATTTTTTGCTATGAAAAGTTGTGAAGGTGAAGCAAGATCAAAAACACGATCGTGTAAACTTAAAAACGCTCATTTCGGACTCGAACTCTCCAATTTCAACAAATTAAATCCATGTTCTATATTCCTCAAGTATTTTATCTATATTAAGCTCCAAATATGCATCCAAGTTGCTTCCAAATCACTACTCATCATGAAATATCTAAAAACGACACAACATCAGGAATTTAGCAATGAACATGAGTCGAACATTATTTAAACTCATGCACATGAAAAAGCATATGATTTGATGCAAAAACACTAATAAAACTACTATGAAAGATACATAAAATGGCATTTAACACTAGATGGTAGTTAAAAAACTAGTTGGTAGCTGAAACTCTAGCTAATAAAAAATGACGTTCGGTAGAAATTAGTTGATAAGCTAGCTGGAAAACATAAAATGACATAAAAGGGCATCCGAAAAATGATTCCATATTATATGACAAATATGTAATATATTAAATAAAAATAAAGTAAATATTAAATACTTGCTCTCCAATTATTTATATTTATTTCAAATTTCTTGCATCCCCTGTCATATTTTCAATACTATCATGAATCTCTCACATCTCATGTTGTGACTCTTGAATGTTATCATGCCTAAATATTAAATGATCACCTTCTTGATCAATAAGTATGTAATGTTCCTAAACAAAGTTGAAAATCCTATTGTACCCATTCATTCGAATATAGTTATGAAGGGTATATGTTGCCACTGTCACGTCTATTTCAGTCTTATCACCAAAGCTTGATATTTTGTTCAATATTTTCCACTTTTTCTTCAGCACTCCAAATGAACACTCAATGCAACTTCGAACAGATGAATGTGCACAATTGAACGCTTGAGCATTGGTTGGAAGCATATGTTCAAATTGTAATTGGTGATATCTAAGACGTGGATATAGTGCCAAAGATCCTTTTCGGTTAAGGTATCCTTTGTTTACTACATAATATTTTCCTATATGAATAAAAGATAAGGAAAAATTAAATTCAAGTAGTAGAAATACTAGACTAGTTGTACCTTCAGGGGTTTAGGAAAATTCATAGAATGTGTTGCAATTGAAGGAACACCCTAGTGTCATGCATTGAACATTCTCGTCCAATATATATGAACATAAAACACATGTCAAAGTCACATATAACCATTAGATTAAATATAAGGAATCCTTTTCGCCCATATATATCATTTGGTTGACCACTCGGATATAAGCATCTATATGAGTACCATGGATGCACTCAATACAATCCTATTAAAAAAGATTAGGATTATAATATAAAAACACGTGTAAATAAAAATATCACAAGAATTTACCTTAAAATAAGGAATATATTGACTGTAATTTTCAATATGGGGGGGTATGAGTTGGAATGTTGCATCTTTCGCTCTAATATACTCACGTGCAAGACCCAATTATCCTTTGCTTTGTCCATATATAGATTCTAACACCTCAAGAAAAGTTCGACTAATTATTTTGCCATTGAAACCTCTCACTACCATCCCGATTTGAAAGAACTAGTATATACACAAATATTCCAACCTTTTCTTTTACCGACATTCGATCACTTGAAGTCAACCCATAATTTTTTTCACAAAGTTTTGAAAATGGACTAGCACTCATTCGAAAAGCACCAATACATTGATTTGGATGACCATTCAAACTCTCCTTCATCTATGCTTCTTCTGTTTGCTCTCATTTCTTACAAGACTCTTTGTAAATATGAGTGTAGTAATAATTAGTTACTCTTCATCTTCTTCTAGATTACGCAATTTTAAAAGTAAAATAAGTTATTCCCTTTCAGCGTCATCCATGTCAAGCTGAAATCATTAGAAAAATTAAATTCAAGTACATAAACTAATGCCATGTATAAAGATAATAAATATATAAAATCTTGCGAATAAACAATCATCCAAAAGTAGAATATAGACATCTAACTACATATTAACATCAATAAGTTTGAAAAGATAAATATTCACTAGGAAATATTAAATTCAACTAATGTTTCTAGTTTGAGAAAACTTCAACCATGCCAATCTAGCATCATCACTCTATATCTTGTAGAATAAATACTATGTCGAACCTCATCCTTTTATTGTAACCACCAAGATTGATCAAACTCATAATTTCATAATCTGTTTCTTAAACATGTTGTATATGTTGCCTCATTAAAGCAAACCTACCGACTCCTTTTTTCTATGCTTCCCAATTTTATTTATTTTAGGCACAACAAAGTTGGTAGGATTAGGATTACCATACACCTCTTCGTAAATTTTTTCCAAAAAGTACCTTCTTGATTATTTAAACTCTCTAGTCTAGAATATTAAGAATATTCATGATAAGCATGTTCAGACCAACCATCTACATCTTCAATCGGGTCCATGTCATTAGTTACTTTATCAATAAACTCTGGATCTAATGAAGGAGCTAGACAACTCACACAGTTGCGATAACAACATCAATTGATCCCAGTTTTCAACTAGTGGAAAAACTCTCTTGTTTCTGTACTTCTTCGCCTCCGATTTCTCCTATAAAATGAATAAATAAGTCACTATAATATCCCAAGAAAACTCGATAATACAAAAAATTAAGTAATACCTTTGGCTAGGGTGATTATGATACGGTTCGATGCGGTTTTTGGACAAAATTGAATGTCAAACTGATAGGTGCAGTTTTTATATGTGTAGTTCACTTTAATTTTTTTTTTCTGTTATTGTGGTGCGGTTTCGATTATTAACTGTGAAAAAATGATTGTGTCGTTTTACCTTTGAAAGACACGATCTTTTTCATGTCCAAAACTCAATTTCCAAAAAATGGTGGTGTGGTTTTTTAATACAATAAAATCAAAAACATTTAAACTTAAAGAAATAAAACAAAAGAGTTACAGCCTAATAAAGCGTCAATTCATCTTTATGGCTAGAGCAAAAACTTAACAAACTATAATGGGTAGGCCACCAAGCACATGTTTAAGTTTCAATTTGCCTCTCAGACACTTTTTATAGAGGAGAGACACCTCTATTTTCTTTCTATCAACCGGATGTAAAAGAATCAAATTCAGCAAATGACTAACTTGTTTTTTTGTAAGTATCACAATATGAATATAACAATCATTTTTTTCTGTTATTGTATATTTTCAAACATGTTTTCAAATAAACAATATGAATATCACAACGGTGTTTTCAAAAAAATAAAATCATAAACTATAAAAACTTTTGGATTTTAATAAAATATCAGACTTTAATATATATATATATATATATATATATATATATATATATATATATATAGGGAAGAGTTATATGGAAAATTAATGATTAGGGCAACACATATTTGAACCAATAAAAACATGACAACACATCACTTCCACAATAACTTCCACAACACATTACTTGTGAAGAAAGAAATGGACACGTGTCATTTGATTACTGGTTCCGGTAGATGTTGTCCTACTTATTTGTTTTCCATAGAACTCATTCCTATATATATATATATATATATATATATATATATATATATATATTGCAAATCCAAAAACTGCAATGCAGCGGAAATTTTTGGTTATTGTAACACTAAAAACTACACAATCAAATATCGTTGCGGTTTTGGTATATTGGTTTTTTTGGTTTTTCCGGCTTGCGTTTCGGTTATTGCTTACCCACCATTCGTCCGGACAATCTAACTTTCCAATCGTTGCATTCCAACCTAAATCGGTTTCTCTTTCTTTTAAAATTTTCCAAAGATTCAAATCCTTCTTCATGCTATTATACTTGTCCCCCCATCATGTGAGTTGACCCCGACCATTCTTTGTAATACAGTTGATACAAACTTCATAGAGTTTTACAAAATTCTCATTGTTCCATGTTATCCTGTCTTGGGTATCTTTCTTAGGAACCATGTTTCTTGTAAATGACTTGTACTAGTCTTCCTGAATTTCATGAGGAACTATTTTTTAACTTTTTCTGATAAAAGCAAATCAATGTCATCTTATTATAACAGTACTCTAGGTTGTAAAAGGCTTGGGCATGACTTGCTCTTAGATGGATCATGTGGATTCAATCAATGTTAAATCTTTTATTTTTGTGTCTATATAAACTAACATGATATGTAGGGTTCATATGAAGGTGTTTAAGCCATTTCTTTCCTGTCTTTTATTATGAAAATTCTTTCAGACATTTAGACAAACAATTGTTATATATATATATATATATATATATATATATATATATATATATATATATATATATATATATATATATAGGTTCAGGTTCATTTGAGACCATTCTAATTTTGTGAAACCGTGATACCAAATCTAAAAATAGTTTTAAAATGCAAAATAAATGGAAAAATCCAAAAATTCTTTTTTTAAATATTATTTTCGGAACTTGAATTAACTAAAAAAATATAAAAAAACAAAAAGAAATAAAAAAAATCCGTTTTTTTTTTGAAAAATACGTGAAATATTCTAAATAGAATATTAGACTGAAATATTCTAAAAAATAATTTTAAAATGCAGAATAAATAGAAAAATCTAAAAATTCTTTTTTTTAAATATTATTTTCGGAACATGAATTAACTAAAAAAAATAAAAAAAATCTGTTTTTTTTTAAAATAAGTGAAATATTCTAAATAGAATATTACATTGTACATATTCTAAAAATAATTTTAAAATGCAAAATAAATGAAAAAATAAAAAATTCTTTTTCTAAATATTATTTTCGGAACTTGAATTAACTAAAAAAAATAAAAAATAAAAAAATAAAATAAAAAATAAATAAATAAAATAAAAAAATGCGTCTCACGGTCTCACAAAATATAGGTGGTCTCAAATAAACCTAACTCTCTCCCTCTCTCTCTCTCTCTCTCTTTATATATATATATATATATATATATATATATATATATATATATATATATATATATATATATATATATATATAAAACCTACCTTATATGCTACCTGTGGCGTGTTAGCCTAATTATCAAATTACGTCACAGCCTCTTTGAAATACACATCATTTCTTTTTCTGTTTTGAATTTTTTTTATATATTAAATAATAATTTGATCCATTATCATATATTATAACAAGCAAACCGATGCCATTAATTTGGCTTCGTTGTACTTCACCTTTACTTTTCTTATATTTTTAAAGTTATTTGAAGTAAACAAAATCTAAGGTTAATATATATGTCAATCAAAACTGATTATTTGTTATTAATAGTTAATTATGTTGTTTCCTTTTTATGCTCCAATAATGTTTAACCTTTTTTTTGTGCTTTATGTCCCATAAGGGAGCCAATGATAAAGTTGAGTTGATACGTTAAAACCTTAATGGATTTCTTAATCAAGTTTACTTTCCACTAAATGCCTAATGGAGCACTTACTCCTTTACAGCCGTTTAAAATAAATTTGGTTTATATATATATATATATATATATATATATATATATATATATATATATATATATATATATATATATATATATATATATATATATATATATATATATATAGGTTCAAATGTTTCTCACATCTATTGTGTGCTAGAATCCACCAATAAGAATTGAGTAACATTAAATGTATATTAAATGATATACATATTTATAATTTATTTTTATGAAAACTAATTTAATTCGTCATTAATGTCAATAATAATATTCTTTCAGAATTAATTCATGTATAAAATAATAAGAGTGTAGTGTACGAGAACAAGAGTATATATTCTACTAGAATACACCCTCATCCTTCATATTGTATACAACTTTATTGTATTTTAAATGAGTGAATCCTGAAATAATGTTATTGCTGACATAAAACCTAGATACGAATTCATTTTGAAAAAATGTTATTGTTGACATTAATGACGAATTTAATTAATTTTAAACAGAGAAAATTATAATTATGGATATCATTTAATATACATACAATTATGCAAATCATTTAATATCTATCATTATTTAATTAAATAATAATCTAATTTTACTAAATTCCAATTGGTGCAATCTAACACACAATAAATGTAAAAAACACTTTAACTTAGCCCTATATATATATATATATATATATATATATATATATATATATATATATATATATATATATATATAGTGCTATGTTATTTTGTTACTTACATCTATTGTGTGCTACAATACATCAATATAAATTTAGTAGATTAAATAATTATTTAATTAAATAAATAGAAAATATCAAATGATTTCCATAATTGTACGTATATTAAACGATATCAATAATTATAATTCTCTTTTTATGGAAACTAATTAAATATGTCATTAATGTCAACAATAACAATGTTTCAGAATGAATTCGCATCTAGGTTTTTATATATTAGTTCGTATTATGTTTAAAGACTCACTCACTTAAAATACAATAAAGTTGCATGGAATATGAAGGCCGAGAGTGTATTTTACTAGAATACAATCTCATTTTGCTGGAATACACTCTCATTCTTGTAGATATTAATTTATTCTGAAAGAATATTATTATTAACATTAATCATGAATTTAATTGGTTTCCATAAAAATGAGTTATAATTATGGATAGTATTTAATATACATATAATAAATACTAAATTCCTATTTATCCATTGTGTCACACAATAGATGTGAGAAAATTCGAACCTACCTCTCTCCCTCTCTCTCTCTCTCTATCTCTCTCTCTCTCTCTATATATATATATATATATATATATATATATATATATTATATCTTTTATCTTATATCTTATACTATATATAAAATATATTAGTCATATCTTGAATTTTAAGAGGTACAAGATACAAAACTTATTGTACAAATCAATTATCCATAACAAAATCATTAATACTTGCCAAAATTTTGAAGACTTGAATTAAGGAATGTTATTAAAAAAAATTAATTTAGAGCAAAAAAAAACAATTTTATAATATTAAATCCATCAATAAAAGTTTATTTACATTTTTTAAACTAAATACCGATAATAATTACTTTACATCAAATGTATAAACATACAATATAGATATAAGTTATAAACATAAATATTTTAATTAAGAGTGGTAATTTTTTCTTATTACATAATAACTAATAACAAAATCTAATAATTATTTCCCCGTAAGAAAACTATTCATCCAAAAAACTATCTATCGTCGCTGCTTTGCGCGGGCACACATCTAGTATATATATATATATATATATATATATATATATATATATATATATATAGAGAGAGAGAGAGAGAGAGAGATAAAATTGCAAAAATAGTACATGCGATATGCATTTTTTCCGAGGTTTAGTCACAGCCTCGATTTTTTTGACTTCATGGTCCTTTTGCCCTAGTTTATACGTAGAAATGGTCCATCGCTAAGCTGAAATGACTTTAATACCCTTGTGTATTTATTTTGTGATTTCTTTCCTTTTTTAAAAAATCTAAATACTTATTTAATAAGAGGGGACCCACCCTCTCTCTCCATCTCATCTACTGTCGCCAAATCTCTTTATATCTCAAGAAATTTGACCAAAAAGTCAAACCTTCTACCCGATAAAAACACTCTCCGTCGCTAACCACTAGATCATCAGAATTCGACTGATTAATCTTCTACTCTACGAGGGAATACTAGTGTCTCATGTTTTGGATTTTATTTGAGATGTGTTTCTAAATCCACTCCCATGGATATGCAATCGTTCACAGATTACAGATCCGACCACCTAACCCTAGCTGAACCCAACACGAAAACATGATTTGAAGCCACAACAAGCTTAACAAACTTGAAGATTGCTCGATTTCTGCAAGATTAACAACCTTAGTGTTGCTTGATTTATCAAGGTCATTGTTTGTGGGTTTATCGGGCGAACACACACACACACAACTCAAAACACTAAGCTTGAGAGATAATTCACAATTTATTATCATTTTTGAAGTATTGAAGATATGGTGGGCCTCAGAGTAACGCGCCCAATTATTATATATGTTAGAAATTGTACGTCAAGCAACTTGAAGAAATCTGAACCTATCTCTCTCTCTCTCTCTCTCTATATATATATATATATATATATAGGTTTTAATCCTTATGCGTTTAAAATTATAAATTTTGTCTTACGATTTATCGTGAGGTTTCATGTTGGTCTTGATTTCTTCATAACTTCTTCTCAAAATAAAACAATTATTTTACCCTACTATTTTTATTTATTTATTTTTCATATTTATTTTGATGTTTATTTTCATAAAACAAATGGACCTACACCTAAATTCTCACTCACTACCTTTTTTCCATTGACGTTCTAGATTGAGACCCCATCTCTTTCTCTTCTTATTGCCTCATCATCAAACAAAAAAAAAGCATCTGATATCTCAATTTTGATTAAAGACATATTTACTTTTTTCTGTTTCCCTGATAGAGGAGTGAACCACCAACGGGACACCGACACCGGTTTAATCAGTGGTGAAATCCACCATTCCTAACAAGTATCGATTTTTAAAAACCAAAGGATGAACTTCAAGAGCTCCGTTCGAAACCGCACATGACTACTAAACTTGATTAAATTTCATCTTCCCACTAGGAAAAACCAAACTGACATGAATCAAAACTTCACTGTTAACCTTCTCCATACTGATAGTCGAAACATCAAATCTCAACAGAGATTACTATAGTCGTTAACCAATGACATATAACCATATTTGGAGATGCACGTGCAACCATGACCTGGTTAATCACCCTCAATCCAATGTATTTCGAAATAACTTTCTGATAGGTTTTATAGGTAATAAAAAAATTACATGTGGCGAAAAACACTTAAACCCTTAACTTCACATGCAACCTAGAAATGATCTATGTTTTCTCTAATGATATCAGCTAACTATGGATATCAAGAAACCCTAGGAGAGAGGCTATGAAACCGAAATTCATATTAAATTAGGGTTACATACCTCCTGATTACTATTGCAAATAACGAAAGTAAAAATCCTTCTTCAAGACCTGGAAAAGCTAGAACCAAAGGTATGGTACCTCTAATGGCTTGTACCTAAATCCCTAGTAGAAAGAAGAATTCAGGAGAGAGGCCGCTATAGGAGAAATTTTAGCTATCCTTCTGAGATTGTGAGTGGACTAAATTTGGATCCCAAAGGGTCCTTTTTATAGGCTGTAGGAAAACCCTAGTAACCCTAAAATTTGAATTAAATAAAAATATTTCAAATTCAAATTGGTTATCTAGATCCTAATTTCAAAGAAGATTCTAGAACCCTATATACGACTCTTCCAAAACCCTCCCTATAGGGAAGATTCTTGAAGCCTTGTTTTGTTCATCTTTTGAACAATAACAACCCAAGTTCCTATACTTTTAATTAATTCATTTAATACTGAAATTAACTTAATTTCTGATTAATTCCAAATTAATTATTACTATTTCCAATTAATATATTAATCATATACTATATTAATAAATCATTTATTTCAATTAATTTGTTAATATTATAATAAATTAACAAATTAGACTCTTTCTCTAAAAGTCACTCTATTCAATTACTAGTTTCGAGGGCAACCTAAAAATGAATTTGCTTATATTTCAAGAATATACCAATTTACTTATTGGCTTAGACACCTTAATCCAACAGTCTCCCACTTGGCTAAGTCTATAACTACAATTGCAAGTATATAGCTTGAAGTAAATAGCAAAGAGTGCTTTCCAAAGCCACTGCCAAACACTAATTCATATCAGCTATTGGTCCTAAGATAAGCAGTCAACTATTCCTCCGTTCTTCAAGATATCGTATGGACATGAGACATGATCAGAAACAATATCATTGTCCGAAATTTTGTTTCCTGATTTACTGATTTGTAAAGACTTTATTAGAGTTCAAACTGAGCAGATCTATTAGTCCTCGCTGGGCTTAACTCTATATAATCAACATTTAATCATCGAGGGGCCCAATGATATCGATTTTCCTGTTAGGGAAAAAGGAACAAACTGCTTTGACTATGTAGTCATACAATTTACATTTTAAATCACACATGGAATAATCGTTTATAACATTCACTTATGAAATGTGTTTGAGTCAAACAATGCGTAACTGATTTGTAAAGTATGAACTATATATCTCTGATTTAAGAATAGTACATGTTATCGTCTTAGAATTACTAGTAACAAGACCCATCAAGTAATATCTAAGTGTGGGTTTATCTAATAATTAAAATCCCTATTTTCAAATTATTTATTAATATTGTAACAATTCAAATTGCAATGTCTTAACCTCAATCGATGATCCACAATCAATTCATGACAGTCTTAATTCACTACTTACTTCCAAAAATATGAACGACTATGGAAGTTTTAATAATTCAAATTACTCAGTAATTGTAAACATGCTAAAAGAAACATAAGAATAAATAATTGAATACGGTAGTACGACACTTATAAATAATTCTCTGTTATCCATTCACCAAATCAATTACAATTATATTTTTACAAGTTCCAAACATATCACCTAACTACTAAAACTAATATAGTCTCTTAGGGCTATGCTCCTAGCATGATGGTAGTGTTTGACTCTGCTCAGAGCATTTGTGATGGGATCTGCAACATTATCTTCTTATGACACTCTCTTCACCAGAAGGTTTCCTTGTTCTACCCAATGTCAAATGTAATGGTACTCTCTGTCGATATGCTTGGATCTACCATGATCCTTTGGTTATTTTTTCAAAGAAACTATGCCATCATTATCACATAACAGTTCCATGGGTTCTTAAATAGTTGGAACATAAAGTTCTTCAGCCAAGCCGTTTCCTTCGATTTTTCACACGTTGCAGTGAACTCAGACTCACACGTGCAATAAACCATTTTGTCTTGTTTGGAAAAAAATTTCTCTTGGTCTGTTTGAAAACTAGCGTCATTGTTACCACTTATTCTTAATGTATCATTGCCGCCAAGAACTAGGAACGTGTCTTTCATTCTTCATAAATACTTGAGAATATTCTTCACCACAATCCAATGCGCTTTGCCAGGATTTCCTTGAAATCGACTAACCAAGCTCAAAGCATAAGACACATTAGAACGAGTATAGGTTATTACATACATGATCAGTCGTACAGCCGAAGAATATGGGATTCGACTCACGTCAACTATCTCTTCATCAGTACTTGGACTTTAAGTCTTACTCAACTTGATAGTACTATGAATGGGCAATTCCCTTTTCTTTGAATTCTCCATATTGAAACACTTCAATATTTTATCCAAATATGTACTCTGGTTAACACCAATAAGACAATTTTTTCTATCCCGATGATTCCTTATTTCAGGAATATAGGACGCTTCCCCCAGATCCTTCATAGAGAAACACTCCCCAAGCGAAGAGTTAACTTCTTGCAAGGTTGAAATGTTGTTTCTTATAAGAACTATGTCATCAACATACAATACTAGGAAGGTCACTATACTCGCACTAGCTTTGACATATACATAGGACTCATCTTCACTTCTAGAGAACCCAAAATCTTTAACTTTCTCATGGAAGCGAAGATTCCAACTGCGAGATGCTTGTTTTAATCCATAAATGGATTTCTCAAGCTTACACACCCTATCAGGAAACTTTGCATGTACAAAACCCTCTGGCCGACTCATGTAGATATCCCCATATAGTTTCCCATTAAGGAAAACCGGTTTTGACATCCATCTGCCAAATTTCATAATCATGAAATGCAACTATAGCAAGCATAATCCTAATAGACTTTATCTTAGATACTGGTGAAAAAGTCTCATCATAGTCAATCCCTTGGGTTTGAGTAAATCCCTTTGCAACCATCCTAGCTTTATAGCTATTTACTTTCCCATCCATGTTGGATTTCTTTTTGAAGATCTATTTGCACTTGACTGTCTTTTGACCAGGTACATGAGCAACCAGGTTCCAAACTTCATTATCATACATAGACTAAATCTCATTGTTCAACTCCTCCTTCCATTTAGCAGCCTCGGGGCTTGCCATAAATTCCTTGAAGTTAGTAGGTTCATCAAAATTTAGTGGTGTACGATCACCGACAAATGCGTCACCATCTGCAGTAATATGGAAAGCATTGAATTCAGGTGGCATGCTAACCCTACCGGAACAACGAAGCAGTAATTAGTTTTCAAATAGGTCAACTGGAACCTCTTCCTCATGTTGAGTGCTAATGTTGTTTGAGGATCCTGCATAGGATGCTTCTTGAATTTCTTTAAGATCAATAGCACTCCCATTGTCCTCTTTGAATATGAGCTATCTATCACGAAAGATTCATATTCGAGCTATGAATACCACATTCTCACTAGGTATGGAGAACAAGTATCCTAAGGACTTCTGTGGGTAGCCAATGAAATAACACTTCTTGGCTCTGGGTTCAAGTTTTTCATGCGTCTCTCGTCTTACAAGTGCTTCACAACCCTAGACCTTGATATGTGCGAACGAGGGAGCTTTCCTTGTCCACATCTCATGAGGTGTTTTGGCAACCTTCTGTTGGGTTTTTGTATACTATAACATCCTATGGTACACATATAACCCAAAATGCTTTGGATCTATGTTTTCTCTAATTATACATGCAATATTGTTTCCAAAGCATTAAGCCTACAACTAGCATACAATTGACATAAACAACATAGAATTAAGTTATGGAATTACCTTTTGTTATAGCTTGTAGTTTTGGCCTTTAAGAACTTAGCACCTCAAATCTGATGCCTCAAATGGTTCACAAACACCATGAATAAAGGAGGACTCGATAGAGAGGCTACTTAGCAAACAAAATTGTTTATCACTCTTCTTAGAATGCATGGGACCGATTTTGGTGACTATAGGTTCCTTTTATTGTGTGGCAAAGTCTAGGGTTACATCCATGCAAGTCCTAATTCACATGACCCTTCATATTACTTAGGATCCATGAGTTAAACCTCCATGGACTATCTATATTGGTTTATCCCATCCTAAATAACCATGCATCATTGGCCTATACTATAAGAATCATTGATTTACCTAATCAGTCCCCATATATTTAATTAGTCTCTTTTGATCATTAAATTAATTCTTGATCAATACTAATTAAATAATATGATTTCATATTAATATATTAGAACTTATAATGTATTAATAAATCACAAATAACCTCTTCTCAAAAGTCCATACTATCAAATTGCTCTGGTGAAGGCAACCCAAATGGACCATGCTACTTTCGGGTCAAGTACATACTATTTATAGTTATGGTCTTAGACACCAAATCCAATAGTCTCCCACTTGGATAAGTCCAATAACTATTATTGCAAGTACGACTTAGACACCGACTAGCAATCGTAGCTCTTAAAAGCCACTGTCGAACTCTGACCTAGTCAATGACGCGTCCATTAGAAAAGAGATCATATATTCCTCCATTCTAGACATCGTATGGACATGAGACATGGATTATAATCATTCTCTCTGTCGGTAACGACCATAAAATTCAACCAATTTAAACTTTTCAAAACCAACCCATATCTATTAAGTTATTACAAAAAGGTTTTCAGTTCATATATTATCAGAGTATCCCAGAAACATCAACATAAAACTAAGGAGAGGTACGATCACGCCTTCGCCTTCCCACAGTCTCCTGAAGTACCTGAAACAATACACTGAAACTGTAATCCCGAAAGCATAGTGAGTTACCCCCAAAATAACAACCACAATACCAAACACATATCATATCATATAATAAACAGAACAGCCATGCATATCGAGTCTACAGTGTGACTGGTCCGCCTGCACCAGACCTTCAGTCCACCCGATCCACTCTCTCTCCGAGTCTAGAGTGTGACTGGTCCGCCCGTACCGGGCCTTCAGTCTACCTGGTCCACTCTCCGAGTATACAGTATGACTAGTCCGCCCACACCGGCCCTTTAGTTTATCTGGTCCACTCTCCGAGCCTCGGTATGTCTGGTCCGCCCTCTTGGGGCCTTCAGCCTATCCAGACCACTCGTCGGGCCTTCGGTCTAACTGGTCCGCCCTGGGTATGTTGGCCTATAGCACAAAGCAGGACCCGCCTCAACCCAACCCCAGTCCAAACAACCATGTGCAAATAAACATATCATCATATAACAATTCACATCTAATCAAACCGATCTAGCAGATCACATATCATAGCAACATCCTAACCAGGATACTGACCTAATCGGTCACTAACATGGCATCATCCTATATACAAGGATACCGACCTCTACTAGGTATCTAACATACACCATCCTAATAACTAGGATGTAGACATAGCAAGCAATAGCATATCAAACATATACCCGGATTTCAATCTGATAAAGGTCCGACCTTGGTGCCTTAGAACCTATTGATATAGTGAGGATAACTCACCTGCAACTGCCGACTGAAGATTAAGACCACGCTGCTCCGACCATCGACACGAACTCCACCACTGAACATTACTAATTAACCAAATCCAATAAACACCAACAATTACCAAAATACCCTTGGAAGTCAAACTGGTCAATGCTTGGACTAAGTCAAATTTCTCAGTCAAAGTCAACCTTCCTGGTTGACCCTACTCGACGAGTCAACCCGTCGACTCGTCGAGGTCCTTTACTCAGAAACTCCCATAATACGACTCAACTTGCCGAGTCGCCCCAAGACTCGTTGAGTCTAACAATCTCAGAGTCCCATCCTGATTAACTCACCGAGTCGTCCCTCAACTCACCGATTCGAGGCTTAACCAGAAAAGGTTAGGGTTCCACGACCAGACTCGCCGAGTCCAAGAACAGACTTGCCGAGTCCAAGGCAATCTTCAACAGAATCGTCGAGTTGTTCTTCCAACTCGCCGAGCACACCCACGTGACTCGCCGTGTCTCTTTAGTTCTCATTCCATACAGAGGCTTTTCAAGCCATGCAGGGGCTCCAATCCATAGATCCATTCCTCTACAGCCTAACCCTCACATAAAGTTGCAAACTTTACGTGAAGGCAAGGAGATATAAGCCCAAAACACTTCTAGGGCTAGGGTTTAAGACAAAGGGCTTCACCAATGATTCTAAGATAGGAACTTTGTGCCCTTTTGGGCCATCACAAGTCTAGATCTGAAGTAGAAACTTCAGATCTAAGCCTCAAACTCGAGATAGCTCCCAAACAAGCTAATGAATCCCAAATCAACCACCATTCATGAATCAATAATGTAATAGCTTAAGGAGGAGGTTCCTTACCCCTCAAATGTGCCCAAACAGAAGTAGATTCCAGATCTACCCAAGCCCCTTGAAGATGGCCTCCAAATCCCAAAGCTTCTTACACAAATTTTCTCTTCCAAGCTCTAATTCTTCATCAATGGAGTCACACACACAAGATGACGGTTTCTGGATCTCAAATGGGTAGCCAAGAGGCTGAAAGGTGGGTTATAATGTGCTTTATATAGGGCACAATCCCCGGATTAGGGTTTTTCCCCCTTCAGCACCAACTCGCCGAGTCCAACTACCGACTCGTCGAGTTGGTCACTTAACACGTGACCAGAACCACGATTCGACTCGCCGAGTTCATCCATCGACTCGCCGAGTCGAACTACCTTATTTACACTAAGAACCCTGAACTTACACTTCTAAAATCGGGGTGTTACAATTGTCCCCCACTTAATTTAGGCTTCGTCCTCAAAGCGTGCTGCAGCACACAATTCCAGATACTACTCCCACAACGCATCTCCTGGAGTCAACCGACCCAGGTTCCTCTAAACACTGCTATCAACCCCTATAAAGTCCAACTCTTTCTCACAGAGTCACGACAACTACATCAAGCCGGCCACCGACTTCTTTCTATGGTAACAACACTTATCAACCAATGATCACCCGATGATACTTCCATTGTTCTAAATTACATAATCACTTGTCTCTTACAAACTAGATATCACCCTGAACCACCGGGTCCTGACTCGATACCAACTGCTATCCCTTTCCTTACTTGTCATAACTTTATCGAATTTACTGCTGGTACTTATCCCGCTTCCTTTCCGAATCCAACTCTTTTCTTTTCGTGCTGACAGGATGACACATCCTTCAGTTCTTGAGCAACTCCCATGAGCTCTCCTCTACAATCACATACACATGCATAACCTGCTCTAACATCCTCGGGCTGGAAAAACCCGACACACTGACGATACCTCCAAACATCACCAGGATGAACTACCGCTACATACATAACCTCCTGATCACAACCATACTGGAAATCCAAGGCTCCATCCTTGCATCCCTTCCAAACCCCTCTGGTTCTATACCACCGGAAATTCTTCCAGAACCTCAACAGACACCCAATCTAGATGTGCTTCCATACCACCGACACAATCACAGTGCTCAACAACTATAATTGAAATAATCTCAATCATCCATTCTCACTACTGCTTTCACTTCAGTGAACCAACACTCCCTCCCGGAGTTACATACCTTTCCCTTTCCTTATCCAAGGAAATCTACTTGCCAACTTTGCCACTCCAGACAAGTGCCACGATGCTCATACCCCACTCTACACTATCCCTTGTAGAGTAACCGCTACTCCATGCATTGCACATGCTCTGAATCTGCTCGCAAGGACTCTCGGGTCTATGCACTGCCTTCCACTAACATGATCAATACCCGGGGCCAGACCCATTGCTTGCTACCGCATAGCATCATACTCAAATCACTTCTCGCATACAGATCTATCAACACTTACAAAGTCTTCAGCATGACTGGACCGCCTTACCAGGCCTTCCGTCAATCTGGACCACTCTCAGAACCTTCAGCATGTCTGGACCGCCCTCCAGGGCCTTCAACCTGTCTAGATCGTTCTCCGAGCCTTCGGCCTGACTGGTACGCCCACCAGCCTTCAGTCTCCCCGGACCGCTCAAACTATCATACATCATCCCGAACTATTCCTCTTGGTGGTCTCTCCCATACATACTGTTCTAGACCTCTAGGGGTTCCGAACTTTATCTCCATTCCATATACTCAGATCCCGGCCTAATCCTAGGCTCCACAACAACCAATCACCCTTTCTAAAATCCTCGGTCTATATTCCGCCCCATCGGTCTGTCACTTACTCATACCAGCCCACACTCTTGGCTGACTGAAACACTGTTGGATCCCAAACAGCTAATCAAACTCTAACGCTTATCGATCCTCCTGAAAATTTTCCAATTCTCCCCACTTAGAGCACTGACTTCAAACCACCGGTGACCCAACCGACATCACTTAAACAACCTTACTCAACATATTCCCTTTATCCATGAACTGATTCCTCTAAAATGAGCAACCTCCACAAAATCACTCCTCCAACATCGTACATCTCGAACTCTAAGGGAGTTCGACTTTCCGCTGAACACTTCTCAAATCGCAATTGCTATATCCTCCAACATCAATCCCTTGGATGCTAACCACTTACAACTCCTGACTACTATCACTTTCAAACAACCCATGAAACACGCAGAACGGAGAATAAAATACAACACCACAAAATAACAAGATAACCAGACAACAATGAAACGAAAACATACCCGCAACCACATCCGGCTCTGCCCTGAACTCCTCTGCTGTGAGCTGAAAAGCGCGCTCCTGAGCCTGGGAGGCTCCGCTCTACCTTGGCCCCCGCCAACAATCCTCAATGTGGTCGGTGCTGGAACCTGCACTGGCCTGGAAACAAGTTGTGGATAATTGGCCCTCATGTGACCAACCTGATGGCACTGATAAAAAATCCTCATATCCATGATTGGGGCTGACTGACGGCAATCCCTCGCATAATTTCCCTCTCTCCCGCACTTGTGGCACGCACCACCGGACCTACAAACTTCGGTATGACCCTTCCCACACTTCTCAAGGGTGCGGCCGCTCTGACTGCCCAACCTGGAATCAACGGTCTTGGACCATTTCGGCGCCGGCTGCGACTGTACTGGGGCCTGCCTCTACTCTCTCAACTGTAACTCAATCTCCAACTCACACCGCCGAGTGGCCTCCTGCAACTCCAACATGGTCTCGCACCTCTGCGTAGACACGAACTGCCTGACATCCCTCTTGAGCATACTCAGATATCGGGACATCTGAGCTTACTCTGAAGCAAACTCAAGGCAAAACATCACCCTTTCCGTGAACATCCTGGTGATCTCCGACACCGACTCTAAATCCTGCTTCAGCTCTAAGAACTCATGAGCCAACCTCTCTCTCTCTCTCTCTCTCTCTCAACCTGCGGAACATAAGGAGTACTGAACATCTCCCAAAATTGATCCCATGAAACCGCAGCCCGTTGCGCATCAGAATAAGATCCCATAGTCAACCTCCACCAATCCTTCGCCCCGATCCTCAAAAGGTTCAGAGCACACCTCACTCTCTGATCCGCAGGGCATGAACACATGAAGAAACACCCCTCCACGTCCGACAACCACCTCATTGCGATGATCGGATCCTGAACCCCATCAAAAGTAGGGGGCTTCGTATTATCGAAGTCCCGATACTGAAAATCTCGATCGGCTCCTCCAGCTGCCGCTGCTACAGCCGCTACAGCTGCCGCGGCAACCATCTCTGTAAGAGCTGCATAGCGCTCATTAAAATACTCAACCATGGCGGTCTTGATCGACCCAAACATCTCCGGTATTTCCGCCCAGAACATAGCAACAATCTCATCATGTAGGATCCCACGAATCCTGGCATCCAACTCATCCGTACTCATCTGACCAATGACCTCCGGTGGCGCCGATCCACCCTGACCTCCCTCTCCTGATCCCGATCCTGACCCGGATCCACCCTCGACAAGCCTCGTAACCACCATACTGAAATACACCGCAAGAAATCAGATGCTTCCCCAATAACCCGGGAACCAATTCCCAACCCGACCCTATGGGTTGTGACTTCCTTGATACGCATATGGGTCCTGTGCTTTCAGTAGTACGGGCCCATAATACCTTCCACTCTTACCCATATGTATATCAAGTGTCACCACAACACCCTAGCGATAACATATACATGGCAACACTCAATCCTCACCTCTAGAGGAACTACTAACTACTTCACATAACGGGGAACCCTAGGCTAGCAGGCATCATATAATCAGGCAATCCTATCATGCAATTCTTGAAGATCCCTAGCCTAGTACTAGCATGTTGTTCTAACATATAACATAATCAAATAACTTGTATGGTATTTTGGGGTCTACTTACTGGCTCTGGCTGATCGTACCTCTGCATCCTCCTCTACTTATTTTTTGAAAACCATGTCAATTACACTTTGAAAACTCTCCTTGATTTGACACTGCATTCACACGAATGTTCCTCCAATTCACTCAAACCAAGGTTCTGATACCAACTTGTTACGACCATAAAATTTCAACCAATTTGAACTTTCCAAAAACAACCCATATCCATTAAGTTATTACAAAAAGGTTTTCAGTTCATATATTATCAGAGTATCCCAGAAACATCAACATAAAACTGAGGAGCGATACGATCACACCTTCGCCTTGCCACAGTCTCCTGAAGTACCTGAAACAATACACTGAATCTGTAAGCCCGAAAACATAGTGAGTTACCCCCAAAATACCAACCACAATACCAAACACATATCATATCATATAATAAACAAAACAACCATGCATATCGAGTGTACAGTGTGACTGGTTCGCCTGCACCAGGCCTTCAGTCCACCCGGTCCACTCTCTCCGAGTCTACAGTGTGACTGGTCCGCCCACACCAGACCTTCAGTCTACCTGGTCCACTCTCCGAGTCTACAGTATGACTAGTCTGCCCACACCGACCCTTCAGTCTATCTGGTCCACTCTCCGAGCCTCGGCACGTCTGGTCCACCCTCTTGGGGCATTCAGCATATCTGGACCGCTCATCGGGCCTTCGGTCTAACCGGTCCGCCTTGGGTATGTTGGCCTACAGCAGAAAAGTAGGACCCGCCTCAACCCAACCCCAGTCCAAACAACCATGTGTACATAAACATATAATCATATAACAATTCACATCTAATCAAACCGATCAAGCAGATCACATATCATAGCAACATCCTAACCAGGATACCGACCTAACCGGTCACGAACATGGCATCAGCCTATATACCAGGATACCGACCTCAACCAGGTCTCTAACATACACCATCCTAATAACCAGGATGCAGACATAGCAAGCAATAACATATCAAACATATACCCGGATTTCAATCTGATAAAGGTCCGACATTGGTGCCTTAGAACCTGTTGATATAGTGAGGATAACTCACCTGCAACTGCCGACTGAAGAATAAGACCACGCTGCTCCGACCATCGACACAAACTCCACCACTGAACATTACCAATTAACCAAATCCAATAAACACCAATAATTACCAAAATACCGTGGGAAGTCAAACTGGTCAATGCTTGGACCAAGTCAAATTTCTCAGTCAAAGTCAACCTTCCTGGTTGACCCTACTCGACGAGTCAACCCGTCGACTCGTCAAGTTCCTTTACTCAAAAACTCCCATAATACGACTAAACTCGCCGAGTCGCCCCAAGACTCGTCGAGTCCAACAATCTCAGAGTCCCATCTTGATTAACTTACCGAGTTGTCCCTCGACTCACGGATTCGAGGCTTAACCAGAAAAGGTTAGTGTTCCACGACCAGACTTGCCGAGTTGTTCTTCCAACTCGCCGAGTCCATGCACATATTCATACATCTCGTCGAGCACACCCATGTGACTCGCCGAGTCTCTTCAGTTCTCATTCCATACAGAGGCTTTTTCAAGCCATATAGGGCCTCTAATCCATAGATTCATTCCTCTACAGCCTAACCCTCACATAAAGTTGCAAACTTTACGTGAAGGCAAGGAGATATAAGCCCAAAAACCTTCTAGGGCTAGGGATTAAGCCAAAGGGCTTCACCAATGATTCTAAGACAAGAACTTTTTGACCTTTTGGGCCATCACAAGTCTAGATCTGAAGTAGCAACTTCAGATCTAAGCCTCAAACTCGAGATAGCTCCCAAACAAGCTAATGAATCCCAAATCAACCACCATTCATGAATCAATAATGTAATAGCTTAAGGAGGAGGTTCCTTACCCCTGAAATGTGCCCAAACAAAAGTAGATTCCGGATCTACCCAAGCCCCTTGATGATGGTCTCCAAATCCCAAAGCTTCTTACACAAATTTTCTCTTCCAAGCTCTAATTTTTCATCAATGGAGTCACACACACGAGATGAGGGTTTTTGGATCTCATATGGGTAGCCAAGAGGCTGAAGGTGGGTTATAATGTGCTTTATATAGGGCACAGTCCCCGGATTAGGGTTTTTCACCCTTCAGCACCAACTCGCCGAGTCCACCTGCCGACTCGCCGAGTTGGTCACTTAACACGTGACCAGAACCGCGATTCGACTCGCTGAGTTCATCCATCGAGTCTCCGAGTCTACCTTCCTTATTTACACTAAGAACGCTGAACTTGCACTTCTAAATTCGGGGTGTTACACTGTCCATTTGTTGTTTCTCGATTTCTGATTTCTGATGATTGACTAATTGAACAAATCAAATCGGACCAGGCTTGGTCAAGCGCTTCGGGTGTCATCACTAAATCATTGAGGGGCCCACAGATATCTCTTTTATCCCTCATTGCATAAAAGGAATGGATAAATTGTTGGATTAATGTCTATGTCCATAACTATTTTGGTATGTACTTGACCCGATTGTGAGCATGGTCCTTTTGGGTTGCCTTCACCAAAGCAACTTGATAGGATGATTTACGGAGAAAGAGTTTAATTATGATTTATTAATTTATTATGAGAATAATATATTAAAAGAGAAATCATATTGTTTAATTAATATTAATCAAGAATTAATTTTGTGGCTACAAGAGATTAATTAAACTTAGGGGACTAATATTGTAATTATAAAATAATTGCATTGTGGGCTATGGATTCCTATTGGAAAGAGGATTGGACGAAATCTATGGGAAGCCCATGTGGATTTCGTCCAAGGGATTTATAAAGGGATTCAATGAGTTGCTTAAGGCCTAAGCAGAGAATTAGGGTTTCCCTTGAAAACCCTAGTAGCCCATACAAGTATAAAAGGAACCCTATGGCACCCAAAAACGTGGCTAAGCATTCCTTGGAGTTTGTTGGACATCTTGGTGCCTCCTTCTCTTTTCCTAAGTCATCCTCTTTCTCTTGGTGTATGTGAGCCATTAGAGGTGTGACACTTGTGACACTAAGCTTTCAAGAGTCAATTACAAGAAGGAATAGATTGTTATTGCTACATAACAATCAAAGGTAAGATCTAAACCCTAATTCATTTGGTAAATCGTTTATTGTATGCTAGATCTAGGGTTTACGACTTTGGATGATTATTGCATGTTCATTAGACAAACTAGATCCAAACATTTAGGGTTTGCACATACACCATATGATTGATGTAGTACTCAAAACCCATCAGTGGTATCAGGGCCTAGGCTGTTTTCTAGTGAATTGATGCAATACTGAATTGTCAAAGATTAGGAAATCGAAATTTTTTGCTTTCTGTAGCATGAACTCAACGAGTTCTATATGAACTCGATGAGTTGGATGAACTCAACAAGTTCAGAGCCCAACTCGACGAGTTTACAGTTCTGTTTCCGGGATTTTTGTCACACCCCAAAACCACGAACGGCGGAAACGTTCAGGGGTGGAGGATGTCATGTACAGTATCATAGTAGTGTAATATAATAAACAAGCAACAACATTATCCATTGCATTATAAGTAAAGTTTTAATACATGTGTGTTCTTTCATTGTAATAAGACACCAAAAATATACAATCAAAAAATAAGACGAGACTTGTCTGCTCCGTCTTCTCAAATCCTGGCCACCGTACCTGTCTACTGTTGACCTGAGAATACAAGTTATTTTGAAAGCGAGTATCAGCTTTAAAGCTGGTGAATTCATAAGTATTTAAGTGTCATTGTCTTGCTTATGAAAATCTGTTATGAAGGCCATGTATACCTTTAAATGAAAGTGTTGATGTAAGTATGGAAACCCTAGAAAATCCCTTATTTCCTATAAGTATGAATTGTAGTCTTCTACCAAGACCCGAATGTTTTGTAAGTAAAATGTTAGTTTTCCTTTAATTGTTTAGTACTAAAGTACTTAGTCTAACTCATTGTTTATGTGAAAGTATCACAAAATAAAGTAAACAGGAAAATGTACTACTATAAGTGTTGTCACTGGGTACTAGGATTAACACAGCATATGTAACTGTTATCCCGAGGTACTAGGGTTAACACGACCTATATAACCTAATGAACATCCCAAGATTGTCCAATTGTCCTCTGTAGCAGCAGCAGGGCGGAGGAAGGGTTAGTCCTTGTAAAGGTACAACTAGTATATGTAATAACCGTAGGCATCCGTTGATGTTCATCACCCACTGTTGCTAACAGATGGGTTCCGGAGTGGTTAGCCTTGTCCATATATCCTGAGGTACTAGGGATAGGGGCCCATCTAGGTATCCCGAGGTACTAGGGGTAGGGTCCTGTCTAGATATCCCGGGGTACTAGGGATATGCAGGAAGATTTACACAAAAGGTACTAATAAATCATCCTCGTAATTCGAGATACAAGTATTCATGTTAATATACACAGGTAAGTGTATCTACGTAAAGGTACTCATGTATCATGTAATCAAATGTAAATGTACTCATGTATCAGGTAATGTACTGGTATAGACTCATGAATGAACTGACTCTTGTGTGAGTCCTTGTAATAGGAATTATGTTTGATATCTTCAAATTCTCCCTATGATAATTAACTGAGAGGTAATTAGGTGATCATGTAGGTTTATACACTCTTACTACTCAAGGGTGTGGGAAACTAAATGAAAGGTGTAAACTAAAACATCAATACATATATAAGAATATAAGTGTATATGCATAGTTTAGTTCAAGAATGTAAAATAATGGTTTAGCAAGATATTTAGGAGTTTTGAACAATAATTAAGAATGACTTGATGTCATTTTAATAAACATTTCAAATCTAATACTTTTTTTATCAAGGTATTTTAAGATAGAAACCACTTCATGTGTCACCTTTTGAAATATGTGAAATCTACTGCGTGAAAACACAGTTACAAAATACATAAGATTGATTTAATAACATACTGTTTTCTACTTGTATTCCCCCCATTAAGACGTTTAAAATCATTTAAAACATTGATTAAGGGGTATGAACTCACCTGTAGTTGGTGATTGGGATGAACTGAACGGTATAGGATTGCTAGGTGTTAAGTGAGGACTTGTACACACACTACGATCAATTTGGGATAAAAACCCGAAGATCCATGAGAGAGAAAATGGCTTTTCTCTAGTTGGAAATGTGAATCATGAATGAATTTGGTTCATAATTCTATTTATAGTCCTGAGATATTTTTGGCAGAAAATATTTTTATTCCTGTAATGAACTCTAATATAATAGAGTGTTGGAATAACAGTGTTGCACAAAATCCTAGTGCACCCACTCTCCTGATATTTCCTGAAGTGTAAACCCTGAATTACTCAAACTTACGCGAAAAGTCTGAAAATTAACTGTGACTGCTATAACTTCTATTGAAGTGATATAGTTTATACAGAATGGAAATTTCGGGTTGTCACATCATCCCCCCGTTAGAAGGAATTTCGTCCCGAAATTAGAATTTAAGCAAATAAGAAATTACAAATAACTAAGCGAAGAGGTGAGGGTATTTCAGTTTCATATGATCCTCACGTTTCCAAGTGAATTCCGGTCCACGCTTTGCGTTCCAGCGCACCTTCACTATCGGGATACGGCCTTGCTTTGTTTGCTTGACCTCTCGGTCCATGATCTCTACTGGTTCCTCCACGAAGTTGAGGCTCTCGTTGATCTCGATCTCGTCGAGTGGAATAACAAGAGTCTCGTTGGATAGACACCTTTTCAAGTTTGACACGTGGAAGGTAGGATGTACGTTACTGAGTTCTTGCGGTAGATTGAGTTTGTAAGCCACAGGGCCGATTCTTGCGAGAATCTCGAAAGGCCCTATGTATCTTGGATTGAGCTTCCCACGCTTTCCAAAGCATATCAAGCCCTTCCAGGGTGAGACCTTCAGTAGGACTCGGTCGCCCACCTGAAACTCCAATGGTTTCCTACCCTTGTCAGCGTAGCTTTTCTGTCGGTCTCTAGAGGCTTTCAATCGTTCACGAATTTGAACGATCTTCTCTGTCGTTTCCCGAATGATCTCCGGACCCGTGAGAGTGCTTTCGGGAACTCATCCCTTAGCTAACTGGGTATCACCCACTTCAGCCCAGCACAGAGGGGATCTGCACTTTCGACCATAGAGGGCCTCAAATGGAGCTGCCTTTATGCTCATATGATAACTGTTGTTGTAGGAAAATTCAACAAGGGGTAAATGAGTATCCCAAGCTTTTCCAAATTCAATCACACAGGCACGCAACATATCTTCTAAGGTTTGGATAGTCCTCTCACTTTGTCCGTCAGTCTGTGGATGGTAGGCTGTACTCATGTCCAGCCTAGTTCCTAGGGAACTTTGTAATGACCGTCAGAACCTCGAAGTGAATCTACTATCTCGGTCCTAGATGATAGATAAAGCAACACCGTGCAGCCTTACAATCTCCCTAATGTATGTTCTGGTAAGTTTCTCCATCTTGTCTGTTTCTTTGATCGGTAGGAAGTGTGCAGACTTGGTCAGTCTATCGACGATGACCCATATGGAATCAAGTCCACCCATCGTCTTGGGCAACTTGGTTATGAAGTCCATAGTGATTCGCTACCACTTCCATTCTGGTATCTCCGGTTGTTGTAGAAGACCGGAGGGTTTCTGGTATTCTACCTTGAACTTTGCGCAAGTAAGGCATTTACTCACGAAGGTAGCAATATCTGCTTTCATGTTAGGCCACCAGTATAACTTTTTAAGATCCAGATACATCTTATCTGAACCCGGGTGGACGGAATAACGAGTGTTGTGAGCTTCGGTCATGACCAAGTCTCTGAAGCCACCGTGTTTCGGTGTCCAGATCCGATCCATGAGGTATAAGGCTCTGCCACCCTTGATTTCTAAGTTCTTATCCATCCCTCTAAGGGATTCACCCGCCACGTTTTCAGGTTTCAAAGCGTCGAGCTGAGCCTCCTTTATTTAAGTGGACAAGTGTGAATGGATAGTTAGAGTCAAAGATTTGACTCTACGACCAGTATATTCTTTCTGACTTAGGGCGTCGGCTACTACATTGGCTTTACCCGGATGATAACGAATTTCGCACTCGTAATCACTAAGTAGCTCGACCCACCGTCGTTGTCTCATGTTGAGCTCTTTCTGGTCAAAAATGTGTTGTAGACTCTTATGGTCTGTAAAGATCATGCTTTTTGTACCGTACAGGTAATGTCGCCAGATCTTCAGAGCAAACACAATTGCTCCTAGTTCAAGATCGTGGGTTGTGTAGTTAACCTCATGTGAATTCAGCTGTCTCGAGGCATAGGCTATGACTTTACCTCGCTGCATCACAACACATCCGAGCCCTTGGGTTGATGCGTCGCAATAGACCACGAAGTCTTCTATCCCTTCGTGGAGGGACAGTATTGGTGTGGTGCACAAGGCTCGTTTGAGCATTTGGAACGCTCTTTCTTGTTTCTCTTCCCAGTCAAAGGCCACGCCTTTCTGGGTCAGGGTTGTAAGAGGTTTCGCTATGCTGGAGAAGTTCTGAATGAACCTGCGATAGTAGCCAGCTAGACCTAGAAATTGACGAATTTCAGTAGGTGTCTTTGGTTCTGAGCAGTTCTCGATGGCCTTAATTTTGGAAGGGTCCACGTGTATTCCCTCTTCGCTAACAACATGGCCCAAGAATTCGACTCGCCGAATCCAAAATTCGCACTTTGAGAACTTCGCGTAGAGCTTCTCCGATCGCAATGTTTCTAAGATTTTACGGAGATGTTGACTATGCTCCTCCTTACTTCGAGAGTAGATGAGTATGTCATCAATGAAGACGATGACGAACTGATACAAGTAAGGACGACACACCCTATTCATCAGATCCATGAATACTGCGGGTGCGTTAGTTAATCCGAACGACATCACTACAAACTCGTAGTGCCCATAACGAGTTCGGAAGGCTGTCTTGGGAACATCCTCCTTTAACACTCGTAGTTGGTGATATCCGGATCGCAGATCTATCTTCGAGAAGTAGTTGGCTCCTTGAAGTTGATCAAATAAATCGTCAATGTGGGGCAAGGGATAACGATTTTTAATGGTAAGTTTGTTGAGTTCTCTATAGTCGATACACATGCGAAACGATCCATCTTTCTTCTTGACGAACAAGACCGGTGCTCCCCATGGTGAGAAGCTTGGTCGAATGAATCCCTTCTTGAGAAGTTTATTAAGTTGACTGGAAAATTCCTGCATTTCAGCCGGTGCCAGACGATAAGGAGATTTGGCTACGGGGGTAGCCCCTGGCACTAAGTCGATTCTGAACTCGACTTGGCGTTGTGGTGGTAAACCGGGAAGTTCTTCTGGGAGTATGTCGGGAAAGTCGCGTACTTCTGGGATTTTCTGGATGTTTTTCAGTTCTTGACTGGTATCGACGACGTGTGCGAGAAATGCATGGTACTCCTTCCGCAAGCACTTCGGGGCTTGAATGCACGAAATGATGCGAAGGCTCGTACTAGGTTTGTCGCCGTAGATAACTAAAGTTTCGTTGTTAGGAAGGTTAAGACGAACTGCTTTTTCGAAGCACATAATGTCGGCGCGAAGAAGACTCAACCAATCCATACCGATGATAACGTCGAAACATTTAATTGGGACTGGCATGAGATCTATCTTGAAAGTATGGCCATCTAAAGTTAAGGTACAACATACGTATATGCAGTTTGTACTCTCTGTTTTCCCGTTAGCCATTTCTACCGTGAATGAATTATCTAATGCACATGGTTTTTGTTTAAGCAGGTGTGCAAATTTGTGACTTACAAAACTTTTCTCGGCTCCACTATCGAAAAGTATGCAAGCATATGAGTTATCGAGGAGGAACGTACCAGTAACTATCGTAGGATCAGCTACTGCTTCCTCGTGGCCTAGGGCCATAACTCTTCCTACCCCTCCAGCCATTCCTGCTTTAGGGCAGTTCCTCTTGTAGTGACCCACCTCGCCACAACCGTAGCAAGTTTGGCCCATACCGACATTTGGGACCTGGGCGGCTTGAGCTGTTGGAGCCTTGCAGTAACGGGCGGTGTGCCCCTTCCTGTTGCAGTTAGAGCAGAACATCTCCTTGCAAGGTCCGTGGTGGTGGAAGCTGCATTTGTTGCACTTTGGAAGAGTTCCAGCATAAGTTTTTGCTGGTAAGGGGTTCGCAGGGACAACAGGAGTTACTGTGGCAGCATTGATCGCCACAAGTTGTTGTTTATTGGAGGATCCTTGCGAAGCCCCTCGTTTCCTCTTATTCCATCCCTTCTTGTTGTAGTCGGGGTTGGACTTCTGTGGTACGGGTGTAGGGATTGTTGGGTTCTGAGGTTTCCGGTGATCGATGATGGATTGTGCTAGTTCCTTGGCGCTATCAAAGGTAATAGGCCTGGAAGCGATCACACTTGACTGGATCTAAGGCGACAGTCCCCAGATATACTTCTCTATCTTTTTGCTCTGGAGAGCAACCATGTTAGGGCATAAGTTTGCTAGATCACAGAACATATTTGTGTAGGTCGTGATGTCGGATCCAACCATTTGAAGACCCCAGAATTCTAGCTCGAGTTTTTGTATTTCACCTCGAGGACAGTATTCTTTCATCAGCATGTCCTTCAACTTTTCCTAGGCGATGGAATACGCCACCACCAAAGTTAGATAATTAACATGGCTGTTCCACCATGTTAGTGCTCGTTCAGAGAAGGTACAAGCTGCGAACTTGACCTTGTTGCCTTCCTGACAAGCACAGATTTCAAAGACAGATTCCATCTTTTCAATCCATTGTCTCAACACCATAACACCCCCAGATCCATTGAAGCTGTGAGGTTTGGCGTTTGTGAAGTCCTTGTAGGTGCATTCCCGAGGGTCTCCATGGATTTCGACGTGGTTCGAGGGTGGTGCACCTGTTCCTGATCCACTAGGGGCAGGAGCATTGATTGCTGACACAGAAGTTGCAACTGTTGCTGTGAAAGCTTCCTGGAACATGTTGGCATCGAAAGGATTTGGTGGTTGAAGAGGTTCAGGTGGTGGTGGAGGTGGTGGTATCGGTGCTTCGTTGTTTGGGTTACGTCTTGTACTTCTGCGTGGCGGCATCTTTAACTGTAGTTTAAAAGATGACGACATGGATAACAATAAATGATAAATGAATATGTCCCATGGACTAACTCCCCATAGTCCAACAACATAATGAATAGAATGGCTAAATGAAAATGACAGTATTTAGATAATGATTTCCATAAGATTAGATATCTGTCAATAATACTAGAATTACAGATGTAACAAGTTTGGGAAAATTGGCCTAGAAGTAGGCCTTACATCAACCAAGATGGAAAATTTTCACAGAATTAAGACTAGATCAAGACCTAACAGGTCTAAGACTTATAAAGACAGGAAATTAGACCATAGTTTTACATAAACTAGGTTATATCCAAAAGATGAGTTGACGATATTCTATCGGCGATGAGAACTGCTAGCATGAGTCCTCGATCCCGACAGTAGACATTCAATGTCCCTTATATGCCTATCCGACCTTGCTTGCTGAGCTCGAAGTTCTCTAACTTCAGCTTGGGTTTCAGCAAGTTCCCTCTGCAGATTTGCATTGCGGACCAGAGTCCTTTCATGAGCAGACTCTAGTTGGCGAATGTGGACAGTGTTAACACCAGAGTTAGCGTCAACTTCCAAGACTGGATTGATAGTCGCCTGAGCCATTATCGAGTTCCGAGAAATCCTACGCACCATGATCGGTAGGAATCTATCAGCAGAACCTCCTTCAGTGAGGTTGTAGAAACTTCGGTCTCCATTGTAGGGAATGGGCTGACCCTGTTCATGACTCCAAGTAATCAAGTCAGTGGCCCACAGAGGCGTGGGTCCTTGAAACACAGGGCGGGGGTTTTGAGCATTTGGGGGTAGGTTGTTGACTTCAGGCTCTGAGTAAGAACTATCGGAAAAACCCTCAGCATGGTGATCATCCAAAGGGATTGGGTGATCATCTTCTGTTTCTGCCTCTAGCCAACCAGCATTGCCTTGGTTTGGGAAGTACGGATCGCCATGGTGAAATCCAGCCATTTTAATCTACGCGAGAATAGGGATATAAGAAATAGCTAAAATAGACGAACTAAGATAATTACAGTAAGATCAAATACCCATATGGTATTTCTTTATGGTTGTGTTGGTAAGTTTTTAGACTTGTTGCCATATCACAACCATTCTTGGGCATATGCTAATCACTCCTCGGACCAGCATAGTTGATCAGGCTATGACATCCCCAAGACTGACCATATATCCCCAGGCTTACTTGTGATATTCAACAATCGTAATACTTTTGTTCTTGTCATTGTAACACTGATTTTAGTATGAATGCAGGCCCGTATACTTACTTAAATATTTTATTATGTAAAGTATAACTCTGAGACAGAGTGTTTTAATCCCGATGTATTTATAGTTAGTATATCTTTTATGGGTTGATATACTATATTCACTATAAACAATGCTATGATACCAATCTGTCACACCCCAAAACCACGAACGGCAGAAACGTTCAGGGGTGGAGGACGTCATGTACAGTATCACAACAGTGTAATATAATAAACAAGCAACAACATCATCCATTGCATTATAAGTAAATTTTTAATACATGTGTGTTCTTTCATTGTAATAAGACACCAAAAATATACAATCAAAATAAAAGACGAGACTTGTCTGCTCCGTCTTCTCAAAACCTGGCCACCGTACCTGTCTACTGTTGACCTGAGAATACAAGTTATTTTGAAAGCGAGTATCAGCTTTAAAGCTGGTGAATTCATAAGTATTTAAGTGTCATTGTCTTGCTTATGAAAATCTGTTATGAAGGCCATGTATACCTTTAAATGAAAGTGTTGATGTAAGTATGGAAACCCTAGAAAATCCCTTATTTCCTATAATTATGAATTGTAGTCTTTTACCAAGACCTGAATGTTTTGTAAGTAAAATGATAGTTTTCCTTTAATTGTTTAGTACTAAAGTACTTAGTCTAACTCATCGTTTATGTGAATGTATCACAAAATAAAGTAAACAGGAAAATGTACTACTGTAAGTGTTGTCACTGGGTACTAGGACTAACACAACATATATAACTGTTATCCCGAGGTACTAGGGTTAACACGACCTATATAACCTAATGAACATACGAAGATTGACCAATTGTCCTCTGTAGCAGCAGCAGGGCGGAGGAAGGGTTAGTCCCTATAAAGGTACTCCTAGTATATGTAATAACCGTAGGCATCCGTAGATGTTCATCACCCACTGTTGCTAACAGATGGGTTCCGGAATGGTTAGTCCCATCCATATATCCCGAGGTACTAGGGATAGGGGCCCATCTAGGTATCCCAAGGTACTAGGGATAGGGTCCTGTCTAGATATCCCGAGGTACTAGGGATATGCAGGAAGATTTACACATAAGGTACTAATAAATCATCCTCGCAATTCGAGATACAAGTATTCCTGTTAATATACACAGGTAAGTGTATCTACGTAAAGGTACTCATGTATCATGTAATCAAATGTAAATGTACTCATGTATCAGGTAATATACTGGTATAGACTCATGAATGAACTGACTCTTGTGTGATTCCTTGTAATAGGAATTATGTTTGATATCTTCAAATTCTCCCTATGATAATTAACTGAGAGGTAATTGGGTGATCATGTAGGTTTATACACTCTTACTACTCAAGGGTGTGGGAAACTGAATGAAAGGTGTAAACTAAAACATCAATACATATATAAGAATATAAGTGTATATGCATAGTTTAGTTCAGGAATGTAAAATAATGGTTTAGCAAGATATCTAGGAGTTTTGAACAATAATTAAGAATGACTTGATGTCATTTTAATAAACATTTCAAAACTAATACTTTTGTTATCAAGGTATTTTAAGATAAAAAACCACTTCATGTGTCACCTTTTGAAGTATGTGAAATCTACTGTGTGAAAACACTTTTACAAAATACATAAGATTGATTTAATAACATACTGTTTTCTACTTGTATTCCCCCCCCATTAAGACGTTTAAAATCATTTAAAACATTGATTAAGGGGTATGAACTCACCTATAGTTGGTGATTGGGATGAACTGAACGGTATAGGATTGCTAGGTGTCAAGCGAGGACTTGTACACACACTACGATCAATTTGGGATAAAAACCCAAAGATCTGTGAGAGAGAAAATGGCTTTTCTCTCGTTGGAAATGTGAATCATGAATGAATTTGGTTCAGAATTCTATTTATTGTCCTGAGATATTTTTGGCAGAAAATATTTTTATTCCTTTAATGAACTCTAATATAATAGAGTGTTGGAATAATAGTGTTGCACAAAATCCTAGTGCACCCACTCTCCTGATATTTCCTGAAGTTTAACCCTGAATTACTCAAACTTACGCGAAAAGTCTGAAAATTAACTGTGAATGCTATAACTTCTATTGAAGTGATATAGTTTATACATAATGGAAATTTCGGGTTGTCACAATTTTCGATTTTCTGGCCAGATTTTGTTGATGATGATTGCCAAAACTAGTTTTTCTTGCCTAAGTCCGATTTTTTAAGTTTTGAATGGTTATCCTCATCAAAAATGATGGATTTGGTTAAATATGGATAATATAGGATTATTATAAGTCAAATATTTAACCTAGTAACACTGAAAAGTTACAATTTACACCCTTTAGTTTTATAATTTAAATTTGAACTTAATAGTTTTAGTCTTTGAAATTTAAATATTTAAACCTAATTGTTTTGAAAAGTTTCAAAAACTTGCCCTCAAGTTTTGGAATTTAAACTTTGATTAAAAAGTTTAATTTTGAAATGTTTAAATTCTAAACCCTAATTGTTTTGAAAAGTTTCAAAACTTACCCTCAAGTTTTGGAATTTAAATTTTTTGATTAAAAGGTATTAATTTTGAAATATTAAATTCTAAAACCCTAATATTTTTTTGAAAAGTTCAAATTAGACCCTTATGGTTTTATTAAGTTAATTAAATGTAAAATTAAAAGAGAGTTAATAAATCCATAATGATATGGTTTATACTTAATTAAATTAAAAGTATAATTTTATTAAATTAGACCTCCTAGTATTTTAAAAGTGTAAACTACACCCTTATACTATATAAAATTAAAAGGTATAATATTATATATGTATGAGTAAAAGGTCAGTCTTACTGTTAGTAGGCCTCATTCACGAAGCTGGTCTATAAGGGGTGTTTCAGGAAGCAGCCTGTAAAATGACCGCCATTAGGTATCCATTCTTACCCACCGCACTCTTGACTGGTGGAGAGCCGTTAGCCGAATGGGTAGAATAGGACACAACCTTCCATTATAAGTATAATGTAATACGAAGTAACTAAATGTTTTAAAAATTCCCAAATCTTAGTTACTTTAGGAAAAATGTGGAGTTGGTACTATGCCATGAAATTACACTTTGTACCCTTGCTAAGACGTTAGTGGAGCGTGTGTGGTTAACTGGCACACTAATTGGGCTCTAAGCAAAGGTGGCAAAGGGTGACTCGATGTTTGTCATAGATCAATGAAGCGTGTGTGGTTAACCGGCACGTCGATTAGGTGACTGTAACATTGGGGCACCATGTATATTTGCATGGTTATCCACAACTTGTTTGTGATCCTCGGCATCCCAGTCACAAACAGAGGACACACTCGATATTTAAACATTCCATTGAAAAGTTCAATGAATCTCAAAATATCTAGGAGTTTCAATTCATTTAAAACTCAATTTTCAATTTTCGTTTTTCATGGTGGAAATTGGTAAATCGTCATTTACCTACCTTCAAATGTTTTGAAATTTTGATTACAACATCCCTCTTCCATATTGTAGAATATTGTGTTGGGTCCTAGATTTAATATCTCATTTGGGTGTTTTGTTATGGACTCAATCAACTAACTTGAATTTTCTCCGTTTCTGTAGTTGTCAAAGTCTGACAACTATGGTCTTCCTGAATCCGTTGGAAAAGGTTTTCCACTTGAAGATCATGTTCCGCAATTGGATTGTGGAAATGGAAATCATGCTTTGCTTCCTCCACCTCCTCCAATAATTCTCCCTGACCCACATGTTCGAAGACTTGAAAAGTTCAAGGTCACTCAAGCCCTATTGGAAAAAATACACGAAGATGGAAAGTCTGTATGTGCTCATGTCTTGGATATGAAGTTGCTTATTGATAGATTGGGAATGTTGGGTGTTGATGTCTCAAGGAAGTTGGCTGTTGACTTGGTTGTTCAGACACTTCCCGAATCATATGGTAAGTTCGTTAGATAGTACTATATGATGGACCACAACGTGACTCTTATTGATTTGACTTATTTGCTTATTGCTGTTGAATCAGGAATGATTTGGCGCACTGGTCGAATAAATTTGTCTAGTAAATCGATATCCCAACATTTTATGGGCAATGGCAACATTGGAAGTCCGAAAAAGTTTTCTCTACGCAAGTAAAAAGGTTGAGTCTGAGATAGTCCCGTGTACCATTGCAGAAGAATTCATTTGTTTCTACTGCCAAAAGAAGGGGCATTGGTTACGAAGCTGCCCTGACTACCTAAGAGATGTAAGAGATGGGAGAGTCAAGATGTATGAATCTGCTTCAGGTAAAATCCACTATCTAACTCTATTAAGATCCTATTTGGAGATTCTAAATACATGATGTGATAAGATTACATTTGGTGATTTGTAGGATCAAAGAAAAGAGAGGAAGCTTAAAGGAAGATGTGAGCTGAGTTTGGTCGCCAAGAAATGGATTTCGATCGAATGATTCGATGATTGGATTTTTGGAGCTGCTACTTTTAGAGTTATGATAGATTTCTTAGGAATATGTAATAGCGTAGTTTTCATTTGATTTGCATTGTAAGGACAAGTTTTCTGCACCTTTTATAAATAAAATAAATTTTGGTTTTGTCTTCTTTATATATTTCCTTGCAATGGCATGAATGAAAAATTGACGTTTGTGTATTTCTAGTTTTAGCAATGTTGAAATGGATGTGATTCTTAGTTATGTTATTTGTGGTAATGTCAAGAATTTACCAAATAGGGAAAGATTCTTGTCGCCCCAGGTTCAATTGGAGATAAACTTGGAATCATACAACTTGTATTGTATGATGAATGAGAACCTTCATATTTGGAAAATTAAGACTAATTCCTTGACAAAGAGTCAAGTTAAGGACTAGGAGAACTGGTACATAATGTTGTGCACTAGTCAAGTCCACCACAAACAACGATCAAATTATTCGTCATTATTTACTAAAGGTCTAGTAAATGTGGTCATGCGTACAAGATTAAGTGGGATTCTAAATCATTGAAAAGTTTCAATGTATGACAGAACGAATAAGAAGAATCAATTTGGCAGAAAGATAAAAGTTTCTCCAATCTAAAAAGAAGGGAGAGTACTTTTGTATCTGAAAGGTCAAAGTATATGGTTTGGGCAAGGCAATACATGTATGGATGAGTTACAGCATTTGAGATTTTTATTTGGAGTATTTTCGGTATTTTTGGTGTTTTTGGTATAGGAAGGTTCTCGGTTAGGGTGTGACCGAAAACTTGTTTTCGGTCAATGTTGGTATAAATAGGTTGTCAAGTTGTCATTTGTAAGTAGTTGTTCACTGTGAGGTTTTCGGTCCTTGAGTTGTCTCAGACGGTTTATAGCTATAATCGTATGCAAGGTCAATTTCAATCATTCTTCTACTAATCTTCTTCTTTATTTCATTTTCTTGATTGATCATTGGTAAAGATCCTTCCATCAAGGACCTTACAATTGGTATTAGAGCTTCAAACTAGTGTCAATTAAGCTCATTATTCAGTTCTCGGCTTTACAACATTTGTTCATCATGTTCTCGGTCACTAAAAGCTTGTTTTTGCTAATATTTTGAAGATCAGATTTTGATTTTACATCGTGTGGAATCAAGATTTGTTTGGAATTTAGCTTTTTTGGTTAAATTCTTACAATTTTCGGCTTGATCTCCATCAACCGAAAACTCATACTCAACCGAATTCTCTTTGATAAGTGGGTTTTTGAAGCTTTAATTGGCATTCTCATTGCGTGGAAATCAAATCAGATCGAAAAACCAAGCTCTTCATTGAAATCTATGAAGTTTTTGGCTTGATCTTCATAAACCGAAAACTGTTCTTCAACTGAAAATCTTATTCAATCCATAATTCCTTGAAACTTTAGAAACCGAAAACTCTTAAGTCTTCACCAACCAAAAACCCTTGAATACTCAGAAACCGAAAACCTCATTTCTTCAGAAACCGACAAAACCTTATCACTTAGAAATTGAAAACCATATATTTTCCTCTAAAACCGAATTCATCCAATCACACCTTGTTTTCGGTCAAGGTTCTTCAACCGAAAACCCATTTTTCTTTGATCTTTTGGTTTATTTTTCAAGTTAATTTTTATTAAAAAAATTAAAAAAAAATCAAGCAATAAAAAAATATATGGAATCTCAAAACATGTCTACTCATCATGAATTGGATGCTATTATGGGTACCACTTCTCGAATTCCCCGATTGTTATCAGCAGAAGGATTTCGTGAATGGAAATATCGGATTAAAAAATACATCAAGATGAAGGATTTTAAAATTTGGAGAAGTATTTTGAGAGGTCCAATCTGTATCACAACAACATTGGAAGATGGCACTATAATTGATAAGCAAGTTGAGAACTACACCGATGATGATTTCGAAAGAGTCGAGGAACAAGAAAAGGCTCTTGCCACACTCACTATGGCATTATCTCTAGAAATTCCTCAAGGTTTCTGTGACTACACTTCAGCAAAGGCATTATGGGAAGCATTAATCGAAGTATACGAAGGGAATGAAGACATGAAACAAAGTCGCCAAGACATGTTGCGACAGAAGTTCAACATGTTTAACCATGTCTTGGGGGAATCTATTGAGAATCAATTGCAAAGGTTTATCACACTTACCACCGAGATGAGCTCTGCTGGTGTTTTGGTTACAAAATATAAGATCAACAAGAAGCTGCTGAATTCTCTACCGAAATTTTTGGATATGAATGTCTCAGTGATAAAGAAGACCAAAGATTTGAAATGTTTGAGTTTGGCTGAAACGATGGCGATAATTAAGGCTTGCGATCTCGATGATAAGCAAAGAGAGATTAATCACGTTAATTCATACTCCTCTGCAAATCATGGAATCCAAACCACCAACAACACTGCTTTCTCAAGTTTCTCTACTCCTCAAGTTTCTCAAGTATCTCATGTTCCTCAAGTTCAACCCTATGTGACTCATCAGCCCACTTCATACATCTTCCCATGAATGCAAAACATTCAAGTTTCTCAACCTAAATCTTCTCTTCAACAAGCTAGTTCTGTTGTTGATTCATCCTCAAATGCACCCATTCAGGCTCATGGAAATAATCCTCAATCTTCATCATTGAAAGAAAAAGAAGAAAATCTGGCCCTCGCCACTGGTCTAGTGAACTGTTACAACGCTTTTGTGGCTGGGGAACTTTTCCCAGAATTATCATTTGCTGACCTAGATGAAATCCATCCAGAGGATGTGGAGGAAATGGACATCACATGGCAAATGGCTATGGCTGTTTTTAGGGCAAAACAATTCTCCAAGAAAACTGGGAAGAACAACTGGAGTGTAAACTCTAACAAGAAAGTGGGGTTCAACAAAGGAAAGTTGAGGTGTTATAATTGCCATGAACCTGGACACTTTGCCCGAGAATGTCCAAAACCAGACCAAAGAGAGAATTCTGAGCGAGCTATGGTGTCGGTGAACAACAACAGGGGATCCTCTGTTAACACTCAGACTGCGAACTTGGCTATGGTGGCTCGATCCATTGATTGGGAAGACCAGATTCGGGCTCTGAATATTTCAGGACCTGAAAATGCACATCTTGCCCAGATCAAGGATGGTGTGGAAGAAAAAGCATAGAAGGATCCTGAAGAGGAAATGATGAATCTTCAATTTGTATTCATGGTGCAAACACCTCCAAAGCCTGCCAAACCCGAGGCAGTGAAAACAGTTGCTCTCAATCTTGTATGAAGACTGTTAAATTCTTACGTGACCAAATTGAATTAATTAAGAGAGGGAATGAGGATGTTAAGTATGAAGGCTATACATTTAGGAAAAATCAAAATCCTTTGAAAACTCAATTAGAGAACAAAACAAAAGATTTTAAGAAATTACAAGAGGATTACAACAACAAGTGTGAGAATTATGATCATCTCAAAAGAAAACTTGTTGTTGTAACCACTGAACTTGACGCATTGAAAAACTGATGTGAAAATGCTGAATTTAATTTTAAAAATTTCGATGGGTCAAGTGAAATAGTTGCAAAAATGATCGAGGAACAAATGCAGTCGAAGGAAATTACTTGTGGTAACTAGAGAAAAGTAGGATTAGGATTCAAGAGCGTCCCTCCTCCCTTCAATCACAATTACACTACTATTCCTTTATCTCAAGAAGAAATTGACAGAGAACCTTTCTTGTTTTATGGGAAGCCAACCTCTGAACAAGCAACACGGTCTAATGATAAAATTTTGGATACTAACATTTCTACCTTAAGTGCAGATGTGTTAGTCGCTCAGGGGGGAGCAAGAAGCTGAAAAGTCTGAGTCGAATAATTTTGTGTCTAAATTTGGTGTTGAATTTTGTGATGAGTCTGTGTTAAACTCAAAAGCAATTGTCTTTTGTTTCTAGTGGTGTGTTGTTTCAGACAGATAATTTTGAAAATAATGATGTTGTTTCTGATAAAGTTGCTAAATCTGATTCGAGTGCTTCTACATCTTTTATGTTTGCTACACAATCTAGTACTTGTTGTTGCAACTGTGAAAATGCTAGAAAAGATAATAAAAGCCAGAAATCTGACAAAAGCAGTACCAAAGTCCAATGATAATAAACAAATTTGCTTCAATTTTGGTACTGCTGGTCATATTGCCCAAAACTGTCTCAATCGGATGTTTGTGCATTACATGTCACAAAGAGGAGAGAATGAGTCTAGAGGCCGGTCTTTAATTAGAAATTCCTTAAGAACTCGCTCTCGAGATGATGACTGGAAAGCAAATTAAAACAAGAAAATGGCAATTTTTCCTAAGAACAAAAAGATTTTTAATAAAATCACAAACAGTTTACCAAAATCGACCAAAGCTAAGCCAAATTCGATTTCATCAAAATGCAGGTCTGGTTCTTCAACTTCTTCAAGTAGAAAATCCACCTGCTCAAATCATACTAAAGAGAAAATTGTTTCAAAACCTAAATATCAATGGGTGCCAAAATTAAAGTCTAATTTGTCATCATCATCTTCTGTATCTGCTGTAAATGAGAGTTCAGATTCATGAAAATCAAAAGATAAATCTGTGAACGTTAAGGGTCAACCCAGGAATATAATGACCTGGGTCCCCAAATCTAAATGATTCCGATCATCGTGCAGGGACAGATGCGGAGGAATGTCGTCAGACCCTGGTATGTCGACAGCGCCTGCTCCTGGCACATGACAGGAGATATCTCCCAACTGCACAACATTCAGACCTTTAATAGGGGATATGTCTCCTTCGCGGGTGGAGAAGGCGGAAAAATCATGCAAAAAGGAACGGTGACCAATGGAGTGCTTAGTTTTGAGAAGGTCAACTATGCTCCTGAGTTGAAGCACACTTTATTGAGTGTTTCTCAAATCTGCAACAAGGGTTATTCGACACACTTCATGAACAACCCTATGTGACTCAAATCTTAAAGTCTCACAATGTCATCCCAGAGGAGTGGATTCTTGTCAAATCAAAGCGGGATTGGAATGTCTACATTGTTTACATGAACAACAACATTCTCGATGAAGTTAGTTGTCTCTTTTAAAAGGTCTCAGAACAAAACGCTATGTTGTGGCATCGTCGACTTGGCCATGCAAATGCAAAGAATCTGAACCGTCTTGCCAAAATCGAAATGGACCGTGGTCTACCCATCGGAGACTTCATCACTTTTGAAAAATGTGTGTCATGTGCTCAAGGTAAACATCATCGAAAGCCACATCTGGCAAAGCAAGTCAACTCCATCAGTCAGGTGCTCCAATTGTTGCACATGGACTTGTTTGGTCCGGTCAATGTCCTCAGCATCAACCAAAATTCATACTATCTTGTTGTGATAGATGACTTCTCTCGCTTCATGTAGGTCTTCTTTCTATCCAACAAAGTTGGGATCGTTGATCTTATCAAGATGTTCATTGTAATGATCGAGAACCAAACCAACCACCGAGTGAAAGTGCTACTCACAGATAATGGAACAGAATTCAAGAATGTTGTTCTTGATCATTTTTTGCTCTGAGAAGGGTGTTGTGCGTCAGTTTAGTTCTGTTCGGATACCACAACAAAATGGTGTTGCTAAACGGACGAATCGAATGTTACAAGATGCAGCAAGGACGATGCTATGTGATTCTAAACTTCCAGTTTTCTTTTGGGCAGAGGTGATCAACATTGCTTGCTACGTTCAAAATCGTGTCCTGATCAACAAAGCCCAGATGAAAACTCTGTATGAGATTCTACATGGACACAAGCAATCTGTCAGCCATTCAGAGTATTTGGTTGCCCTTGCACCCTTCTTCACTTGGAGTCCAACCCAAAGTTCAACGCAAAAGTTGATGACTGCTATTTCATCGGATATGCTGCTCGTACTGCTTACAGGGTACACAATAAGAAGACGAAGCAAATCGTGGAATCTTTTCATGTACGTTGGCTGCAAGAGAATGAAACGGACACTAGGGTGGGTCCTGATTGGCTGTTTGGCTACACATTACTATTCAAATATTTTAGTGTGCCGTCTGATAACCAAGCTGGGTCTACCTCTGGCTCGAAGAATATCATTGAAGACGATGATGAAGGGTTTGTTTACAGACCACCATTGGTTTCTGCTACTGATCTCCCGGTGGATTCATTTGTTCCAATCGCTTCTCTAGAGTCCTCAACACAACAATCTGCTCCAGATGCCAACGCTACTCCTCTAACTCCAGTTGAAAGAGAGTTCATGAACCAAGATGCTTCTGCTGTCGCTCAAAATCTGATGGAACTTCTCTTTCCCGAACGAATCGCTGATGATTTTCTAGCAAATCCAACAAACAAAATTGTTTCATCTACTGTGGATTCTTCAGCAAGTAATGGAGCTATTAATATTCGTAATCTTCCTGTTTCACTCAATGACATCAGTCAAGATATACCCTCTCGTATACAGCGTGATCATCCGATCGAGAATGTCATTGGCCAGCTGGGCGATGGTGTTAGAGCTAGAAGCCAGAGTGGAGACATCAACACATGTCTCTATTCTTGTTTTATCTCTCAAATAGATCCCAAGAACGTAGAAATGGGTTTGAATGAGCCCAGCTGGGTGGATGCAATGCATGACGAGCTGAATCAGTTCGAAAAGCTAAGGGTTTGGACGTTGGTGAAGTTGCCTAAAGGCAAGAAGCCTGTCGACACAAGATGGGTATTTCGAAATAAGCAGGACGATTCGGGTGTAATTGTCTGAAATAAGGCGAGATTGGTTGTCTGTGGGTTCAGACAGATAGAGGGTCTTGATTATACAGAAGTATATGCTATGGTGGCACGCTTGGAGGCTATTCGTATCTTCCTGGCTTATGTCTCCTACATGAACTTCACTGTCTATCAAATGGACGTCAAGACGGCTTTCTTGTACGGCAAGGTGAAGGAAGAGATCTATGTTGATCAACCTCCTGGGTTTGTCAACTCGAAATTTCTCAACCATGTCTACCAGTTAGACAAGGCTGTGTATGGGCTGGATCAAGCTCCTAGAGCCTGATATGCTACTCTCACACATCACTTGCTCGATCATGGCTACTCACGCGACACTATCGATCAGACCCTATGCATAAAGCATGTCGGTGCGAATCAGATTGTTGTACAAATCTATGTAGACGACATCATTTTCGGGTCAACCACTCCACAGCTATGCAATGAGTTCGAGGATGTTATGAAAAATAGATTCGAGATGAGTTCGTTGGGCGAGATGACCATGTTTTTGGGGCTTCAGGTCCAACAACTTTCAGCCGGTATCCTGCTCCATCAAGCCAAATATGTGGAGGATATGCTTGAGAAGTTCGGGTTCAGAGACGCCAAACCTGCCTTGACACCCATGGCGGAGAGACCCCTGCTGACTCCTGATATTGAAGGCGAATCAATAGATCAAACATACTACAGATCGATGATCGGTTCGATGATTTATCTAACTGCAAGTCGCCCAAACATTATGTTTGCGGTTTGTCAATGCGCTTGTTATCAGGCTAAATCCTAAACTTTCTCATCTTATTGTTGTCAAAAGAATTTTTCGGTACCTCAAAGGCAGCCCAAAATTGGGTCTTCGGTATCCGAAAAATTCTGAATTTGATCTGTATGCTTTTGCTGAAAGCAACTACGGAGGCTGCGAGCTTGACAGGAAATCGACTTTAGGCGGATGTCAATTTCTAGGTGATCGGCTGGTGTCCTAGCAGTGCAAGAAGCACAACATTGTCTCAACCTCAGCAGCAGAAGCAAAATATGTGGTTGTGTCTGCTTGTTGCTCTCAGTTCATATGGATCCAACATCATCTATTGGATTATGGTTTGAATTTTCAAGAAACCCCTATCTTCTGTGATAATGAGGCTGTGATCCAAATTGCTAAAAATCCAGTCCAACACTGAAAAACCAACCACATCGACATCAAAGTTCATTTTATCAGATATTGTTATGAGCGCTCGCTCATTTGGCTAGAACAGGTTCCCTCTGCTAATAATCTAGCGGATTTGTTCACAAAGTCGTTTAACAAAGCTCGATTCAATGTGCTGTTAAACTTTTAGACAATGATTCGTTTTGAGGATTAATTTTTGTTTAGGTTAGTTTAAATTTGCGCATTTATATTTCATTCTCACCCATGCACAAATTTAGGGGGAGAAACAAACAAAAAGCAAACAAAAATTAGAAAATAAGAAAATCCAAAAACATTAGAAAATCAGAAAATCCAAAAACATTAAAAAATCGAAAAACTCAAAAATATTACTGACATAATTCTTTTGAGTAAGAAATATATGGGAAGTGATATAAAACTTGTGATAACAGGCAATCTGAGTCTGTGTGAAGTACCAAAGTTGAATTGTCTAGGCTTTGTGTTTGATGCGTTGGCAGGCACGAAAAAATTTAATGGTCTTCACTAGGTGCAGATGAACTTAAGGAATCTAGAGATTTGAGAAAAGTCTGACCTAGATAGTTCCATTTAGCCTGACAATACAACGCTTGAATAGGTTGAGCAGGGAGATATACATGAGAATCTACCGGTCACATTAAGAGAACCCGTATCTAGAACTGTGGTTTAACTTTTCCTTAATGTACGGATTTTGTCCTTAATTCCGATATTGATGGGGCGACTGGGGAATTCCGATAAATTAGGTATGTAGATAGTTATTTTCTTTCTTTCCTGTTAGTCATATGTTGCCTTCTTTGTGTGATCGAAAGATTCGACTTGGACTGCAACATATGCAAATATGTCTATCTGCATCTTCTATCTATGCTATTCTTTCGACCTGTTAGCCATATGTTGTCTCCTATGCGTGATTAATAATCCGACCTGGTACACAGCATATGCAACCTTCTACTTCTCAATCCCTCTAAAACTCTAGTTAGTCATATGTTTCACCCTCTACGTGATCGGAGGAGATCCGACCTGGGTGTACAACATATGCACTCTAAATCAATTCTCTCTCCTAATAATTGTCTGCTCACCTAAAGTAAGGAGTATCTCGGAAGTCCTTGATTATTGGGGTATATCAAGAAGCGGGAAACACGTTCTAGTAAAACTAAAATTGAACCATTATAGATTGTCTATAGATCTCGCTGCTCAATTTAGGTGGATAACAATATCCTTGGTCGTCGTCAGATAAATGGTTCTTAGGAATTTTATCTAGTAACTTAGGATCAATCTATCAAGTCACTGATAGCATACCTAAAATTTTGTCATAATTTTTCGTGTTTAAGTGGACCACAATACCGACGATCAACCAGATCTATTCATGAAAGGAGAGGTATTGACAAATGGAAAATGATTGTCCAACAACTTTAATCCCACATCTCAAAAGGTTATTAATTTCAAATAGAGGCGAACGTTAGGTTAACATTCAAATTTTACTTTTATTTTAATTTTAATTTTAATTTAATTTAATTTTATTTTCTTTTTTTAGTAAATTTTAGAAAATATTCATTTTTATTTTATTTTATTTTTATTATTTTTATTTGGAATTAATCCTCAAAGAGTTTTATTTTTAGAATGTTTTGGGTATTGGGCCTCGTAATTTTAAAAAAGGGATGCAGCCCACCGGTTATGGATACGGGTATGGGTCAGGTATATAAGGGAAATGACATCACCGAAATTTGTTCCTCCCCTCATTTTCCTCATGCTGACCGAAACTCCCAGAATTTCTCTCTTCTCTAGAAAAACTTTTTGTGTGATTTCTTGAAATTGATACTCAAATCTTATAGGTATGAAGTTTTCGACGTGGATACATTGTTATTTTTGTGAATCGACCCTGTAATAGAGGCTTAATCATCAAAAATGAACAATCGACAAGTTTTCGGTCCAACAGTTCTCGGTCCTGAGTTTTCGGTCCATCAGCTAACCGACTTTCGGTCAAGTCGTTTTCGGTCCAACGACTCACAACTCAATCAGCTTCAAGACCATCAACTTTTGGTTAAATTGCCTAAGTAGCTTTCGGTCTTGAACTTGTTGACCGAGAACCCAATTTTGTCTAATAAATTTTAAATCAAATGGCCAATTAAATTGATTTAATTGAGAAAATAATTTTAATTGTTATAATCAAAAGTTTTTCTCACTTGGCTAGGTTTGTGCAGGCAGAAATGGCAAGTCTAAAGGTTGTTGAAAGTCAAAACGTGTCAATTCTCCTAGATGATCCTCCAGTGGCACACAATGAATTCAAGTCAATGATGTATGGATTAAGGGAATGTTGCATCTCCACTGCACTAACCTGGAACCCAATCATCTATCTAAGGCTAATCAATGAGTTCTGGAAGTCTGCTAATGTCAAGAAAGGAGAAGATGGCTCAGTGATCATTGAAGCTTTTGTCAAAGGGTTTAAAGTTGTTATCACTGAGCAATTTATGAGAGATGTATTGAAAATCAATGATAAGGCAACTTACCAGATTGATATAGATCTGGATCTAGTTGAGAAGTATCTCGAGAAGATGGGATACGAATGAGTTTTTCCACCTACCTTGAAGAAGTTGTTACCTCCTTATTGGAGGTTTCTAGCTCACGTGTTTGTGAATTGCATATCTGGGAGGAAGGGTGGCTCAGATAAGATATCTTCAAGGAATACTCAGGCAATTTTTTCACTGGCTGCGGGGATTGAGTTCAATTTTTTCAAAATTCATTTTGGAGGAGATGACTACAAATGCCAGCAAGAAGTCAAAAGATCAATTCCCGCTGTACCCAAGATTCATTCAAATCTTTATCAACAAGCAATATCCTGAGATGTTCAAGACAGGAGAGATACTAGATATGAAAGCATTTGGTCCCAACACTGTAAGCCTCATCAAGCAAAATCGAAAAGGGAAAATCATGTTTTAGGGAAAGTATCCATTCGTGAAATTTGGAAAGTTTGCGGAACTGACCGACTCATCAGAATCTCATGGGTCCTCGGAACAAATGTCTATAGATCAAGCATCGTCAGATCATGCAAATGTAAATGATGATGTCATCACCGTTTCAGACCATGAGAATGAAGATGTTGCTCCCTATACCATTGTTGCTGAAGAGCATGATCTTACGAATTTGGCAGTTCAAAGTGATTTCAGTGAAGGAACAACGGAAGAGATCACAGGAACTTTAGGAGGAGAAGATGATGATTATGAGGATCTGGACCTATCCGGTTACGACAGAGATGATGTAGCAGTGAATTTTGGTGTAAATGAGGATCTTTTGTCAAATGAAGACCTTGATGACTTCTTCAACTGTATCCATGATGCTGCTCATCCAACACCGGAGATAAGGGAGAAAGCTGATGTTCAAGAGACTATGCCTCCGTCTACCATTCAGATGGCTGATTCATCAATTCCTATGGACACATCATCAGGGATTCCTCCCTTTGACAATGTTGTTCCAACATCCGAGGCCATTGTAAGTGATTCTCAAACAACTCTGACCTCCCAGCCTCCTTTGAAGAGACGCGGAAATGATCCAAGGTTGGGAGTACTTTTTCCCAAACTGACTCAAACAACCGTGACTCCTCCATCTACAACATTTGCCCCTTCATCATTTGTACCCACTCAAGAAGGTCCTAACTCAATCCATGAAGCTTGTGGTTCGTCTGCTAGCCAGGGATCAACTCCTCCAAGGCGATATCATGATGCTGCCTCTGAAAGGCTAGCTATGCATATGGCCCAACAATTAAGTCCAACTCATTCCTCTCGCGGAAAACAAATATCTTTTGAGGAATGTTTGTCTGGATATGATTATTCCTCAATGCCTGAGCTGAGAAAAGATATTGGTGTGTTAAACCAGAAGCTTACCGAGAAAGATCCATTGATCAGTCGGCATTCGTCTCGAATTGTTGATCTTGAGGCCACCAATGCGCAGCTCATTGTTCGTATTAATGATCTTGAAGTAGTTAAGTCGCTAAAGACTGAGAAAGTTTTAGCTCTTTAGACTAACCTTGGAGCTCTGTCAGCATGCTACTTTGACATGAAACAAAAGCTGACAGAGGAACTTGATGACAAATTCAAGTCCTCAGTGGAAATCCTTCGAATTGACCGACTATCTGGAACCCATCCTGGTGACTTCTCCACTTCCAAGAAAAATAAGATTCATGATAAATTTCCCACATAACCTGTCCAAGCTCCACATATAATTGCCATAAAGAAAGCAAAGCTGAAAGAATCCTCCAAGAAAAAGCAAATCATGTTCAAGCGAAATTCAGATGACAACGCGCCTCTAGGTCAACCAAAAATCACTCGTACTGACCTTGAAAAGAAGAGATTTTTTCATATTTATGGTGACTGATCTGGAATCAGATCATGGGGTTTCCACGATTGTATGAACATGTGGGTCTTGAGACAGAAGAGCAATAATGTTGAATACAACAAGAATTTTCATGATTTCAAACCTTGGACAAGATTTGATCTCACTAAACTCGTTAACGCTCCATTTGCGAATCCGTAAGGCAATTCTCAAGCAACTCAGTTCAGGTTATTTCAGGAAGATCAGACAAAGAAGGGATTTCCTATCATGAAGACTGCCAAGTCTATCATCAACCTATACCCAGATGTTATTGATCCAAAGACAGATAGACTTTTCAGAACAGTGATGTGGCCTCCTACTAACCAAGTAACTTGAAAACATGCTCTTCTGGATTTTTCATGAAACAACAGCTACCGCTATCATCAAACTTCCAAATGGCAGTTTCTGTCTCTATGATAAAAATGACCTGCTTTAGTTTGGAAAGTGGGATATCCATCACTTGTCTCTGCATCAAATTAAAGTCGTTGAGGATATCTTCGAGCATGCTGCAAAGGACTGCACTTCGATGGTGGCAGACATTATCCAAAAGGGAATGTGGAGTGGATCAATGGAGGGGACCGATGTGATGCCGGTTGATAAAGACTAAATCATGCTAGCCACAAACTAAGGGGGAGATTGAAAGGTCAAAGTATATGATTTGGGCTAGGCAATCCATGTATAGATGAGTTAGAGCATTTGAGATTGTTATTTGGAGTATTTTCGGTATTTTTGGTGTTTTCGGTATAGGAAGGTTCTCGGTTAGGGTGTGACCGAAAACTTGTTTTCGGTCAATGTTGGTATAAAAAGGTTTTCAGGTTGTCATTTGTAAGTAGTTGTTCACTGTGAGGTTTTCAGTCCTTTGAGTTGTATCAGACGATTTATAGCTATAATCGTATGCAATCTCAATTTTAATCATTCTTCTACTCATCTTCTTCTTTATTTCATTTGCTTGATTGATCATTGGTAAAGATCCTTCCATCAAGGACCTTACAATATCGTGTTTTATGATCATCTTGTTGATTATGAAACTATATTACAATTGATCCTCTAGGTAAACCTTAATAGGTGAATCATACTTCGTTCCAAAATCAAATCTTAGAGTCATACTTCAAGATTGTGACTTGAGTGACATATCTGAAGAAGTTTTAACACACTCATCAAGTGTAGAGTAGAAAAATTGTTTTTCTTACTCTTGCACGTTTGAAATTGGTAAGTTGTGATGTCTTGGATAAGAAAAAGACTGACTAAGACCAATTGTGTGTAGTAGTTTGTCTTGATAAGAATCCGCACTAACTCTTGAATATTTGTTTGTCATGAAATGTTTCTTGACAAAAGAATCTAATATGTCAAGAGGTCAGTGGGAGTCTAAATGATCTTGAAATGGTTCAAGAACTAATCAAGAGTAAAAACATTAGACACTACCACAAGACTTGCGGTTTGTAAACTATCATGTTGACAAAATTTTATTTCTATGCCAGTCCAGTAAAGTTAGTTATGCATATGAGTTCTATGAGTTCTCAATAGACTGCATAAAGGCATGCACCTTGTTCAATGAAAGTACATTAACTAGCATAGGTGAGCTGCTAAATAACTTGGAAGCAATGTTGAGACCCTTGATGGCAAGAAATCAAGAATGAACAAGTTCTGTCCATAGGAGTTTCGATTTGTCACAAACATTATCTTATGATTATGGTTATCGCAAATTCGCATGGATAGGAACACATACACCATAAAATCTAAGTGTCATAAGATTTCTCTAGTTCATGAAAATGATTGTGAGGAAATGCTTTCACTAAGAGAGATTTTAAGAAGATAGTGATTGTGTAAATTGCATTCTCAAATTCGATTATGATTATGACATCCCTCTTCATAGTTCGAATTGTGAGATTTAGCAATTAGTTTAAACATTTAAGACTTATTGCTATAAGTGCTAAAATTGTTTAGACACACATATAAGCTATCTTAGGAAAGGTGTATGAGGTTAAGAAGCTTAGATAAAGGCTTATCAAAGCATATCGTATAAGAAATATGAACTTTGGAATTCAATAAGTATTGCTTTCTAAGAAGTTTAGCTAATTTCTGAATACGTTTCAATGCTAGTGGGGGCATAAATGTTATGCTGGTATGGATATAATTATCATGTTAGTGGGAGCATGATTATTATTTTAAGTGTTGCAAGATTATCAATATTAATTATAGAAAACAAAGTTTGAATTTGCAAAGTTGCAATGGTTGAATAGTTTTTTTACTATAATTAAGGGAGAGAATATTATACTTCGTTTTGAAATCTAAAAGATTGGATCGAGAAATTTTAATTGAATTTAGTCAAAGGACATATATGGATGTTATGTTGAAAAGATTCAACATAAAGGAATTCTATATATGGCAATATTATAGCAAGGAACTGGTAAAGTATCACGTTTTTCATTATGAATCGTGTCCCATACGCTTCGGGTATAGGATCGATTGCATATGCTATAATATTCGACCGTTCTAAAATATTTTGAAATGCTTAGGACATTAAGAGGGAAAAGTGACTAGAACCGGATTGACTAAAAGAATTGAACAACTGTCAAGTACAATCTAAGGTTTGCCAAGAATTGGTCACTTGTGGACAGTTGGAAGTATAGTAACGAATGGACCATAATGGCATTATTATGATTAGATATGATTCCATTAATAATGAGTTGTCGTATGGAAAATATGGAAATGTTTCCATATTGGGAGTTGGATGTAAAGAATTTATGTCTAGATTAGTAACTTTTATGCAAGAAGAATGTTTAAAGGAATGTACCCTGAACGGGAGACTTCATATCTATGGAATTGCCTTGTAGCAATCTCCAATAGAGAACTTTGTAATTTCATTGGCAAAGTCTTGGTGACTTTTGTGCAATAAGATTACAAAAGGATCATTGCATAAAATGTTAGAATCTAACATATTCTAGTAGTGGAAAGAATTTGGTATTCTTACACTAATGATAAGGATTAGTAGTTGTGAAATGAGTATCATTGGAAATGTGTTAAATTGATCTATTTCACAAAGTAATGACCATAGGTAAACATAGTGTGCATGCTTAGTGCATGGGAAAACTTTTGTTATAATTCAAGTAAGAAGTTGATTACCCGAAACAACAAATAATGAGTAATTAACATGGTGATTAAATAAAAGTGTTTTATTTATACTCAAAGGTTTGAGGCCATATAGTATTAGTATTATTCTTTTGTTTCACTTTGCATGTTTTGACTTCCCGAATAATAAGATTATTCAAACGCTCCACAGTCGATCATACTTTGGAAGTAGGTATGAAAGAAGACTGTCATGAATCTAACTGTAGATTGTCTAAAGTGTTTTAGACATAGCAAATGTTTGCTGCAGAGTTCATGAATGCTCCTTTAAGATTAGAGTATTGGATTAAACCTACGCTTCATGGATTTTATCACGAGTGATTGGTGAGATGATAATATCTTATATTCTTGAAACTGAGACATGTGAGTTGTATTCTGCAAGTCAGTTGTACATTGATAATATGTAAACGCACCAGTAACTTGGTGTTATAAAACATATTGTTGTGTTTGATTTGATGAGTAGGTACAAGCAAGGACTGAGTCAAATTTTATCCGTTCCTTTTACCCAAAGTGGGATAAAAGAGATATCTGTGGGCCCCTCGATGATTTAGTGATGACACCCTAAGCGCTTGGCCAAGCCGGGACTAAGTTGATGTGTTCAATTGTAGTCTGTTGTCAGTCATCATAAATCGGAAGTTAGGAAACAACATATGAATAGAGAGTATGATTAAAATCCCTGTCTCAGTTCATACGATATCAAGAATAGAGGAATATATGATCCCTTATCTAATGGACACATTTCTGATATGATCAGAGTTCGAAAGCAGCTTTTGAAAACTACGATTGTTGATCAGGTTTGAGGTCATATGCAGAATAGTTGTTAGACTTATCCAAGTGGGAGACTATTGGATTAGATTCAAAGTCCATAACTATTTTGGTATGTACTTGACCCGATTGTGAGCATGGTCCTTTTGGGTTGCCTTCACCAAAGCAACTTGATAGGATGATTTATGGAGAAAGAGTTTAATTATGATTTATTAATATATTATGTGAATAATATATTAAAAGAGAAATCATATTGTTTAATTAATATTAATCAAGAATTAATTTTGTGGATAAAAGAGATTAATTAAACTTGAGAGACTAATATTGTAATTATAAGATAAGTGCATTGTGGGCTATGGATTCCTATTGGAAAGTGGATTGGACGAAATCTATGGGAAGCCCATATGTATTTCGTCCAAGGGCTTTCTAAAGGGACTCAATGAGTTTCTTAAGGCCTAAGCAGAGAATTAGGGTTTCCCCTGAAAACCCTAGCAACCCACACAAGTATAAAAGAAACCCTAGGGCACCAAAAAACATGGCTAAGCATTCCTTGGATTTTCTTGGACGTTTTGGTGCCTCCTTCTCTTCTCCTAAGTCATCCTTTTGCTCTTGGTGTTTGTGAGCCGTTATAGGTGTGACACTTGTAACACTAAGCACTCAGGAGTCAATTACAATAAGCAATAGATTGTTATTGCTACATAACAATCAAAGGTAAGGTCTAAACCCTAATTCATATGTTAAATCATTTATTGTATGTTAGATCTAGGGTTTATGGATTTGGATGATTATTGCATGTTTATTAGACAAACTAGATCCAAAGCTTTAGGGTTTGCATTTACACCATATGATTGATGTAGTGCTCAAAACCCATCATAAACTTCGACTCAAATGCTTGCTTGTACTTACTCATCAAATCACACACAACAATATGTTTTATAACACCAAGTTACTGGTGCCTTTGCATATGTCAATGTGCAACCGACTTGTAAACTACAACTCATATGTCTTGGTTTCAAGAATATAAGATATTATCGTCTCACAATCACTCATGATAAAATCCATGAAGTGATTCAGATAAGCGTAGGTTTAATCCAATACTCCAATCTTATTCCAGGAGTACTCATGAACACTGTAGCAAACTTGTGTTATGTCTAAAACACATAGACAAACTACAGTCAGATTGATGACAGTCTTGCCTCAATACCTACATCCAAAGTATGATCGACTGTGGATAGTTTGAATAACCTAGTTATTCGGGAAGTTAAAACATACAAAGTGAAATACAAGAATAATCAAATCCAATATGGTCTCAGAACTTATGAATATAAATAAAACACCTTTTATTTAATCACCATATTGATTACACATTATGCACACTATGTTTTCCTATGGTCCTCTCTTAGTGAAGTAGATCAATGGACAATATTTCAATGATGCTCATTTCACAATTCCAAATCCTTATCGTAAATGTAAGAATACAAAATTCTTTCCATTTGCTAAAATCTGTTATATTCTAAACTTAAATGCAATGATCCTCTTGTAATGACTATGCACAAAAGTCACAGAGACTTGGCAACAGACATTACAAAGTATTCCAATGGAGAGCAATTCCATGGAAACAAAGTCTCACATTCAAAGTACATTCCTTTGAACATCCTTCTTGCATTAAGTTTTTCTAATCTTACACAGATTTAAAGAGTAACTTCCGCTTACGGAAACATTTCCATATTCCCATTTTGACTATCACTTCTAAATAAGAGTTTCCGCTTTATAGAATATGTCAATATGGTCCTTCTAACATTTACAATATACTTCCAACTATCCATAAGAAACCAATCTTTGGTAAACCTAAGATTGTCCTCGACAATTACTTAACCATTTTAGTCATATCTCGTTCTAGTCCCTTTTCTCTTTTAATGCATTGGACATTTTGAAAATTAGAACAGTTTAATGTTATAACATATGTAATTTTTTCTATACTCGAAGCATATGGGATACAATACATAATGTCTTACATAGAGACGTGATACTTTACCAGTCTCTTGCTATAACATTTCCATGTATAGAATTTCCTTATGTCGAATATTTTCAACATAACATTCATATATATCTTGGACTGAATTGGATTAAAATCTCAATCTAAGCTTTTAGATTTGAAAGGAAGTATAAATTCCTCTCCCTTAATTATAGCAAAAAACCTTTTCAAACCTTGCAACTTTGCAAATTGAAACTTTTGTTTTCTATAATTAACATTGCTAACTCGCCACACTTAACATAATAATTGTGCTCCCACTAGCATAATAATTACATTCTTATTAGCATAAAACTTATGCTCCCACTAGCTTTGACATGTGCCCACCAATCAGCTGGACTTCTAGAAATCAATACTTATTGACTTTCTTACAAAAGTTTAGATTTCTGATACGAGATGCTTCGATAAGACTTTATCTAGGCTTCTCAAATTCATATACCTTTCCTTAGATAGGTCACATGTGTGTCTAAGCAATTTTAGAACTTACAGCCATAAGTCTGAAATGTTTAGACCTTTTTCTATTTCTCACAATTCGAACTATGAAGAGGGACGTCGTAATCATAATCAAATTTGAGAATGCAAATTACACAATTGCTATCTCCTTAAAATCTACTTGGAGAGAAACCTTATGAAACTTATATTTTTATGGTGTATGTGTTCCTATCCATGTGAATTTGTCGTAACCATAATCACAAGATAAGTTTAGTGACAAATCCAAACTCATATGGATTGAACTTGTTCAATCTTTATTTCTTTCCACTTGGCAGCACAGGGCCTGCCATTGTTTCCAGGTTGTTATGCAAACAATTGAGAACTCATAGAACTCACATGCATAGTCAACTTTAACTAGATTGGTCACAGAAAAAGGAATATGTCACCATGATAGGTTACCAACCTCAGGTCGTGTGCTAGTGATTAACAATAGGCTTACTCTTGATTAGTTCTTGAAACTATTCAAGATCATTAAGACTCCTGCTTTCCTCTTGACATATAAGATTCTCTTGTCAAGAAAAATTCCTTGACAAAAAAATATTCAAGAGTTAGTGTGGTTTCTTATCAAGACAAAAACTTCACACAATTGGTCTTAGTTGGTCTTTGTTTTATCAAAAACATCACAACTTACCAATTTCAAATGTACAAGAGTAGAAAACATTTTACTCTACATTTGATAAGTGCTATAAACCTTACTTAAGATTATGTCACTTGAGGCTCAGTTTTGGAGTGTGACTCTAAGATTTGATTTTGGAAGTATGATTCACCTTTTTACTTAACCATTTCAACAATTCACGTTTCCTCTTCTTAGCCATACAAGTGCACTTAGAGAATCAATTGTGATATGGTTCCATAAGCACCAATATAATTATAAAACACGATACTCAAGTTCTCTCCCTTCTTTTCAGATTGGAGAAACTTTTATCTTTCTACCTAATTTGATTCTTCTTATTCGTTCTGCTATACGTTAAAAATTTTCCAATGACTCAGAATTACACTTAAACTTGTAATCATAACCATATTTACTAAGCTTATAGTAAATCATGACGAATAGTCTTATCTTTCTTTGTGGTGGACTTGATCAGCTCACAACTGAGTGTACCCTATCTTGTAGTCCTTCACTTGACACACATATACATGTGAACAAGGAATTAGTCTTAATTTACCAAAGATGAAGTTCTCATTCATCACACAATACAAGTTGCATGATTCCAAGTTTCTATCCAACTGAAACTTGGGTAATAAGAATCTTTCCTTATTTGGGAAATTATGACACTACCACAAACGAAAGAATCAAATCCCTTTTCTAATATTGTTATCAATGGAAACATATAAGCAACAATTTTCACAAATGCCATTGTAAGGAATCTTAAAATAAGATAAAAATAAAAAAAAACTTTTCTTTATTTATAAAAGTGCAAAAAACTTATCCTTACAATGAAAATACATATGAAAACTATGTTGTTATCTACTCCTAAGCAATCTATCATAACTCTTAAGCAGCAGCTCAAAATTCTGATCATCGAACTATGCGATTGAAATCCATCTCTTCATGATCAAAATCAACTTACTCTTCCTTTAAGCTTCCTTTCATTTCTTCGATTCTACAAAACATCAAAATGTAATTACATTACATCATGTATTAAGAATCTCCAAATAGGAACTTAATAGAGTTAGACAGCGGACTTTACCTAAAGTAGAGTCAAACTTTTTGACTTTACCATCCTTCCAATCTTTCAGGTGAATATGGAAGCTTCGCAACCAATGCCCCTTCTCTTGCCAATAGAAACATATGGAATCTTTGCGAATGGTACACATGACTATCTCAGACTTATCCTTTATCTTTACTATTTGGTCAATTGACTTGACCATGGCCAATCCCTTTCCATTGGGAAGTGAATGGTTTTTTGGACTTCCAATGTTACCATTGTCAATATCCATGTAATTTTGGGGAGTAGATCTTCCAATCAAATTTGCTTTACCAGTGCGCCAAATCATTGTTGATTCAGCAGCAACAAGCAAATAGGCAAGATCGATAAGGGTCATGTCGTGATTTGTCATGTAGTAGTCCTTAATGAACTCACTATATGACTCATGGAGTGACTGAAGAACCAATTCAATAGCCAACATCCTTGAGACATCGACTCCTAACATTCCCAACCTATCAATGTGTGACTTCATCTCCAAGACATGTGTACACACAGACCTTCCATCTTGGTGTTTGCTAGCCAATAGGGCTTGAGTGACCTTGAACTTTTCAAGTCTTTGAACTTGTGGGTTAGGGAGAATTATTGGAGGAGGTAGAGGAAGTGAAGTTCCACTACAACATGAAGAAGGGATTAACCTTTAACCTTGATCGTCTTGTGGATTAAATATTTTTCCAAAAGGATAAAGAAGACCATAGTTGTCAGAACTAGACATCTATAAGGGAGAAATTCAAGTTAGTTTATTTAAGTCTTGAATATAACACCCAAATGAAATATTAAGGCTAGGACCCAACACAATATTTTACAATTTGGAAGAGGGATTTCGTAATCCAATTGCAAAATATTTGAAGGTAGGTAAATGACGATTTACTAATTTCCACCATGAAAAACAAAAATGAACTTTAGGTTTTAAATGAATTGAAATTACTAGATCTTTTGAGATTCATTGAACTTTTCAATGGCATGTTTAAATCACGATTGTGCCCTTCAAGTTTGTGAATGGGATGCCGAGGATCACAAACAAGGTGTGAATAACCATGCAAATTAGCTTCGTACTCTCGATGTCATTTATCACCTAATCAATGTGTCGGTTAACAGCACACACTCCATTGATCTATGACAAACATCGAGCTACCCTTGGCCACCCTTGTTAGTCCAAGTTAGTATGCCGGTTAACCACACACACTCCACTAACGACTTGGCAAGGTGCAAAGTGCAGTTTCATGGGTTAGCACCAAATACACATTTTTCCTAAGTAACTAAGATTAGGAATTTATAAATATTTAGTTACTTGGTATTTTCATTATACTTTTAATTAGAATTAATGTCCTATCCTACCCTTTTCGCTAACGACCCTCCACCAGTCAAGGAAGCGGTGGGTGAGAGTGGACACCTATTAAACCACCATTTTATTGGTAGTAACCTTATACCCCCCTTATAGATCGGCTTCATGAATGAGGCCTACTAACGGTAAGACTGACTTTTTATCTTATACATAGATAATTATTAAACCTTTAATTTTATATAGTATAAGGGTGTATTTTAAACTTTTAAAATACTAGATGGTTTAATCTATTAATAAATTATACTCTTAATTTGATTAAACTTAAACCATGTCATTATGGAATTATTAATTCTCTTTTAATTAAAAACCTTAATTAATTTAATAAAGTCTATAAGGTGCAATTTGAGCTACTCAAATACTTCAAGGTTCCAAATATAAAAAATTCAAAATTAAAAACTATTTAATTAATTTTTTTAATTTTTGAACCGAAGCGTTAAACCTTTTTAATTAAAAGAGTTTCTTAATTTGAAACTTTTTAGATACCAAAACTTAAGCACAAGTTTTGTAACTATTGAAAAACCTTTAGATTTCCATAACTTATGAGTTTAATGTGGTTTTTATGGAAAAACTTTGCATGTTCCATAACTTGAGGACAAGTTATGGAGGACTTTAAAGAACATTTAGATCAATATTTTAACAAATAAAAAATATCATATAATTTATCTATGATTTAGTTAAACTCATAAACTCAATACAATTCGTACCAACAATTTTCAAGAAATTAGCCTATCATTTAAACTAATACAAATCTTGAAATTGTGACAATTATCTTTTAATTGGTTAAGGATAATAATTACCATACCAAAAAAATCAAATTTTATGAACTAAAACATTTTGCAGTAATGATCCTAATCCAAAACAGGCCAAAAATCCCAAAAATCTGCCATCAGAAGCATCAAATATAACTGGAGACAATCCTAGGCTCTGATACAATTTTTGGGTTTTTGTATACTACAACATCCTATGGGGTGATGGATTTTAGCCATAAGAACATCCTATGTGCTCATACAAACCCTAATGCTTGGATCTAGGTTTCTCTATTGTACATGCAATTGATCCAAGACTATAAACCCTAGTTCTAGCATACAAGTAATCATATTAACATAAGAATGGGTTTAAGTTATTACATTGATTGTTATGTAGAAATAACAATCCCAAATCCTCCTTGTATTGACTTTAGAAAGCTTAGAGTCACAAATGTCACTCCTCTAATGGTTCACAAACACCAAGAGCAAGAGGATGAAGAGGAGAAAAGAAGGAGGCTGCCCAAAACGTGTGGAAACCCTAGAAGAAGTCTTGTCCACGTTTTGGATGCTATTAGGGTTATCTAACAAGGAAACCCTAATTTGGATGCTTAAGCCCTAAGCAACCCATGGTCTCCCTCCTTAAAGGCCTTTGGACGATTTCTAATGGGTTTCCCCATAGAATTCGTCCACCCCTTTAATATGGAGTCCATTAGCTCAATATTCAACTATCATACAATTGACAGTTCTAGTCCCAAACTTAATTCTTATTAATTCTTGACTAATATTAATTAAACAATATGATTTCTCCTTTAATATATTATTCTCATAATATATTAATAAATCATATTTAATCCTTTCTCTCCATTATTCATCCTATCAAGTTTCTTTGGTGAAGGCAACCCAAAAGGACCATGCACCATCGGGTCAAGTACATACCAAAATAGTTATGGACTTAGACACTAATCCAATAGTCTCCCACTTGGATAAGTCTAATAACTATTATGCGTATGACTTCAGATCCTGATCTGCAATCGTAGCTTTCCAAATCCGCTGTCAACTCTGATCTTATCAGATACGCGTGTCCTTAAGATAAGGGATCATATATTCCTCCATTCTAGATATCGTATAGACTGAGACATCGCTTTTATCCTACTTTGGATAAAAGGAACAGATAAACTTTGACTTAATGGTCGCTTGCACTCACTCACTAAATCACACACAACAATATGTTTTATAACACCAAGTTACTGGTGCGTTTACATATTATCAATGTGTAACCGACTCGCAAGATACAACTCACACATCTCAGTTTCAAGAATATAAGATATTATCGTCTCACCAATCACTTATGATAACAATCCATGAAGTGATCCAAGTGAGCGTGGGTTTAATCCAATGCTCAAATCATATTCATAAGCACTCATGAACGTTACAGCAAACATTTGCTTATGTCTAATTCTCTTTAGACAATCCACACACCAATTCATGACAGTCTTCATTCATATCTACTTTCAACATATGAACGACTGTGGCCCGTTTGAATAATTTGACTGTTCTGAACCAATTAAATTATTCAGGAAGTCAAAACATGCAAAGTGAAACACAAGAATAATACTAATCACATATGGCCTCAAACCTTTGATTATAAATAAAACACCTTTTATTTATCACCATATCGATTACTCATTATTTGTTGTTTCGGGTAATCAACTTCTTACTTGAATTACAACACTTGTCCCATGCTCTTAGCATGCACATAATGTTTACCTACGGTTCTTATTTTGTGAAATATATCAAATGAAGACATTTCCAATCAAACTGATTTCACAACTCCTAATCCATTTTCATAAGTGAAAGAATATCAAATTCTTTCCACTTATGGAATATATTAGATTCTAACATTTTATGCAATGATCCTTTCATAATGTCACTGCACTAAAGTCACAATGACTATTGCCAATGAAATTACAAAGTCCTTTATTGGAGATTGTTACAAGACAATTCCTTAGATATGATGTCTCTCACTCAAAGTACATTCCTTTGATTCTCAATATCCAATTCCCAATATGGAAACGTTTCCATATTTTCCATATGACAACTCATTCTTAATAGAATCCTTTCTATTCATAATAATGTCGATATGGTCCATCCAATACTATACTTCCAACTACTCACAAGCGACCAATCCTCGGCAAACTTTGGATTGTCCTTTGATAGTTGTCTAATTATCTTAGTCAAAACAGATTCTTGTCCTTTTCCCTCTAAATGCACTAGACATTTGGAAAATTTTAGAATGGTCAAATATTATAGCATTTGTCATCGATCCTATACCCGAAGCGTATGCGACACGATGCATAATGTCTTACATTAAGATTCGATACTTTATCAAACTTCTGCCATAATATTTCATGTGCTACGTTCTCTCAATTCGAAATATGAAGAGGAATGTCGTAATCATAATCTAATTTTAAGAACGCACTATGTTTCATTGACTAAATTTATTAACAGTCCATAACCTAAGCCTTTAGATTTGAAAAGAAGCATAATATTCTCTCCCTTAATTATAGCAAAACAACTTTACAACCATTGCGACTTTGCAAAGTATAACTCTTGTTTTCTATAATTAATATTGCTAACTTGCAATACTTTCCTTAATAATCATGAAATCATAACATTTATGCTCCCACTATCACGATGATTATTATAAACATAACACTTATGCTCCTACTAGCTTTGACATGTATTCAGAAACAACTTAACTTTCAGAAAAACAATGCTTATTGAATTTCTTTAAGTTCATATTTCTAATACCTAATGCTTTGATAATCTTTTATCAATGCTTCTTAAACTTATACACCTTTGCCTTAGATAGCACATATGTGTGTCTTAAACAATTCAGACTAATTGCCAAATCTCATAATTCGAATCATGGAAAGGGATACCATAACCATAATCGAATTCGAGAATACAATTTTCACAATTACTATCTTCTTAAAATCTTTCTTAGTGAAAGCATTTCCTCACAGTCATTTTCATGAAGGAAGGAATCTTATGACACTTAGATTTTAATGGTGTATGTGTTCTTATCCATGTGAATTTGTCAAAACCAAAGTTTACGACAAATTCAAACTCATATGGACCGAACTTTCATAATCTTGATTTCTTGCCTTATGGTAACATAGCTGCCCACCATGTCTTCCAAGTAGTTAAGCAGCTCACCCTTTCCAATCAATGTACTTTCAATTGATCAACGTCCTTGCCTTTTATGCATTCAAATGAGAACTCATAGGGCTCACATGCATAATTAACTCAATTGGAACGGCACAGAAACAAGGTAATATCAACAAGATAGGTTATAAACCTCTACTCGTGTGCTAGTGATGATCGATAAGGTTTATTCTTGATTTGTTCTTGAAACCTTTCAAGACCATTAAGACTCTCACTGACTCCTTGACATATAAGATTCTCTTGTCAATAAACATTTCTTGACAAACAAATATTCAAGAGTTAGTGCAGCCTTTATCAAGACAAAACATTTCATAAAATTGGTCCTAGTTGGTCTTTGTCTTATCCAAGACATCACAACTTTCTAATTTCAAATGTGTGAGAATAGGAAAGCCCTTTTCCAAATGTTATAAACCTTCCTAAGACTTGTCACTTAATGTCACAATCTTAACTCTAAGACTTGTTTCGGAATGAAGTATGATTGACTTCTTGATTTAACCATTTCTTCAATTCTTGATTCCTCTTCTTATACATACACTTGTACTAAGATTTATTTAGAGGATCAATTGAGATATGGTTCTTAATCATTAAGTCATATCACAAAGCATAAAAGGTACTCTCCCTTCTTCTTAGAATAGTGAAACTTTTATCTTTCTGCCTACTTGATTCTTCTTATTCGTTCTGCTATTGATTTAAACCTTTTTCAATCAATTCAAAATTACACTTAATCTTATAAGCATAATCATATTTTCTAAACCTTTAGTAAATCATGATGAATACCTTTGTTACTCTTGTGGTGGATTTGATCAACACACAACTTTGTGTACTTGATCTACTAGTCTTTCACTTGACACTTTGTCAACGAATTAGTCTAATTTCCAAATATGAAATTTCTCATTCATCATGCAACCAAGTTGCATGATTCCAAGTTTCTGTCCACTTGAAACTTGGGTGATGAGAAACTTTCCATATTTGGTAAATTCTTGACATTTCCACTATTAACATAATCAAGAATCACATCCATTCGTTGTATAAATATGCATACAACCCTTTCTCTCCATTATTCATCTTATCAAGTTGCTTTGGTGAAGGCAATCCAAAACGACCATGCACCATCGGGTCAAGTACACACCAAAATAGTTATGGACTTAGACACTAATCCAACATGGGGCACATACAACCCTAAATGCTTTGGATCTATGTTTTGTTTAATTATACATGCAATATTGTTTCCAAAGCATTAAGCCTACAACTAGCATAAAATTGACATAAACAACATAGAATTGAGTTATGAAATTTCCTCTATGTTGTAGCTTGTAGTTTTGGCCTTTCTGAACTTAGCACCTCAAATTTGATGCCTCAAATGGTTCACAAACACCATGAACAAAGGAGAACTTGAGAGAGAGGCGACTTAGCACAAAAAATCGTTTATCACTCTTCTTAGAATGCATGGGGCCGATTTTGGTGACTATGGGTTCCTTTTATAATGTGGCAAAGTCTAGGGTTACATCCATGCAAACCCTAATTCACATGACCCTTCATATTACTTAGGCTCCATGGGCTAAACCTCCATGGACAATCCATATTGGTTTATCCCATCCTAAATAACCATGGATCATTAGCCCACACTATAAGAATCATTGATTTACATAATTAGTCCCCGTATATTTAATTAGTCTCTTTTGATCATTAAATTAATTCTTGATCAAGAATAATTAAATAATATAATTTCATATTAATATATTAGAACTTATAATATATTAATAAATCACAAATAACCTCTTCTCAAAATTCCATCCTATCAAATTGCTCTGGTGAAGGTAACCCAAATAGACCATGTTACTCTCGGCTTAAGTACATACCAATTATAGTTATGGGCTTAGACACCTAATCCAACACCTTCTTCATTGGAATAAGATTCACGATATGGGCGACCGTCTCTACGGAATACCCCAAGAAATTAATTGGAAAAGAAGCTTAACTCATCATGGAACGAACCATATCTAGTAAGGTTCGATTACACCTCTCAACCACACCATTAAGTTGTGGTGTTCTTGGAGGAGTTAATTGTGAACGATTCCACATTCCTTGAGATAGTCGTGGAACTCGATACTAAGATACTCATCACCTATGTCAGATTTGAGCATCTTTATCTTCCTACCAAATTGATTGTCGACCTTGTGCTTAAACTCTTTGAACTTTTCAAAGGTTTTCGATTATGTTTGATTTAGTAGATATAACCATACCTACTATAATCATCGGTAAATGTCACGTAGTATCGATTAGCATATATTATGGTGGATCTAAATGGTTCACACTCATCTATATGGATTAGGTCCAAAAATCCTTCACTTCTTTCACATCTTCCAGTGAAACGCAATTTTGTCATCTTTCCCAACATACAAGATTCATATTCTTCATCTGTTGTAAGATCAAATGATTCCAACACTCCATCCTTTAGGAGTTTGGCAATGTGTTTCTTGTTTATGTGCCCAAGACGAAAATGCCACAAACATGCTTTGTCCACACCATTGGACGAATCAATATGAAACACATTATTGCCTAGGTTATCAACACAAGTCATAGTTTCACACACACTATTACAAGGTAAAGATTCAAACATAAAAAGGCAATTATCGTAAGCAAAAAAAGAACAAACTTCATTATCAAACGAATATCTAAAACCTTGTATGAATAGTGCATAAAATGAAATAATGTTCTTTGTCATATCTAACGAATAACAACAATTAATCAAATTAACCCTAACTCCACTACTAAGCACAAGCCTATAAGTTCCAATCTTGGTAACAGGTGAAGAACGCCTATTTCCCATGATTATATTGAGCTTCCCATGCTCCACCTCCTCAATTTCTCTTAGCCCCTACAAATAAGAAGAAATGTGGGAACCACATCATGCGCCAAGGACCCAAGAATGATAAAGTTGTGTGTTATTAACTTGAATAGTGTAAATACCTGAAGAGGACGCCTTGATCTTGCCATCTTTTAAGTCATGTAGTTATTTAGGACAGCTTCTTCTCCAATGACCTTTTTTGCCAAAATGGAATCACCTCCTTTGGATCACTGACTGCAGAGACATTAAAGTTAGGCTTTGAATTTGACCCATTGATAGGCCTTCCATCATGGGCCTTCCCTTTCCTACCAGATTGGGAAGGAGCGTTCCTCTTTTTCGCTTTTCTAGATCCAATGGCCAAGACAGGATAATTTGTTGCAGTAGATGCATGATTTTTCTTCATCACCAATTCAGCAGTTTGCAACAAATTATGGAGCTCAGTCAATGACGTCTCCATATTGTTCAAACGATAAGTCATAACGAACAGATCATAACTAGTAGGTAATGAGTTAAGGACCATGTCAATGGCCAACTCATCATCAAATGACACATTGATCCTATGGAGTTGCTCCACGTACCTTTTAGTCTTTTGTATGTGAGGGAAAACAAATTCTCCTACCTTGAGCTTGCATGCCAGGAAATCTTTGACCACTTGGAAGCACTTTTGTCTCCCTTATTGTGGAACTTTTCAGAAAGGTCGAGAGCTATCTCATGTGGTCAGTATTCATCATAGAACTTGGCTAGTTTAGGCGCCAAAGTGTCCACCATGATGCCAACAACCTTTATGGAATCATCATAATGATTGTTGTATGAGACAATTTCCTCAGGAGTAGCAGTGGAATGATCGATTTCGACAAGAGGCTTCTTGAGGACATATTCGTTGCCCTCATATGGAAGAGTCATCTTTAAGTTCCTCATCCATTCCATGTAGCTGGGACCGGTGAACTTCTATTTACATTAAAATCGAGAGTAGAAAGAAGTTTGAGTTGGAGGAGCCAACTTGAGTAGCAACGAGTTCACCTTTTTCTAGACATCCATGTAAAGAGACATAGTTTTTAGTTAGTGATATAAATCCTTAACATTTTAACCAAAAATAAATTTTCAAGGCTAGGACCCAAAATATAATACACAATGTAGAAGAGAGATGTTGTAATCTAATTGCAAATTTATCAAGGTAGGTAATACAAATTTACCAATTTGAATCTAGCATGAAACTCCTAGATCATTTGAGATTCATTCAATCTTATCAATGACATGTTTAATCTCAGATTATTCTCTTCAAATTTGTGACTAGGATGTCGAGGATCAAAAATAACATGTGAATAACCATGCAAACCCACTTGACAACCTCAGAGTCATTTATCATCTCCAATTAATGTGTTGGTAAACCACACACGCTCCATTAACAATGACAATTTTCGATTTGTTCATCACTCTACTTTATAGTCCCAACTAGTGTGCCGGTTAACCACACACGGTCCACTAACAACATATAAAGAGTGATGTGCATTTTCATGGACTAGCATATACTTCACATTTTTTGTCGTAAAGTAACTAGATTATGGGATTTATTGAAAAGGTTCTAGTACTTTAATAGCATCATACTTTTAATAGGTTATGTCTTATCAAATTCGTTCGGTAACGACCCTCCACCATACAAGGGAGCGGTGATTAAGAGTGGACACACAATGACGGTCATTTTATAGGCCACTTCCTTATACCCCCTTATTGTATGGCTTCGTGAATGATGCGCACTAGCGATTTGAATAACTTGTATTATACATATAATATATTAAACTTTTAATCATATATATAGTATAAGGTGTATTTTAAAACCTTTCAAAATACTAGGGTTTAAAATTTACCTTGCGAATTAAACAATTAATAATAATTAATTTTAAACCAAATAATGATTTAATCTTTTATCTAAATTAAATAAATTTAAATCATACTATTTACAAATTAAACAATTAACTAAATAATTTAAATACATGGATTAAATATTTATTTACCAGTTAAACAATTAATTAAATAATTCTAATTTAATTCTAATTCCTTATCTTTCTAACTTTCAAAAAAGGGTAGGTTTCATCAGGTTTTGATTATTCAAATTTTAAATCATATTAAAATAATAATTAAGATATTAAAAAACCCTAGGGATAACTATCTATTTTCGTAAACAAGGGGGTGGTGGCTAGGGTTTCAAAAAACCCTAGCCAAGTCAAAATTTAAGTCTTTAGGATTTAATTTCCATATACCCTAAGTTTCTTCAATTGATTTTAGTGCAGAGTCAAGTAGAAAAATAAGGCTTTAATAGCACGGATAGGTTTTCTAGGTTATAAAAAAAATTACATATAGTCAAAAAAACTTAAACCCCTAAGTTCACATGCAACCTAAAAAGGATCTATGTTTTCTCTATTAACAACAACTAACTATGAATATCAAGAAACCCAAGGAGAGAGGCTATGAAATCAAAATTCATATTAAATTACGGTTACATACCGCCTGATTATTATTGTAAATAACCAAAGTAAAATCCTTCTACAAGACCTTGAAAAGTTAGCTCCAAAGGTACGGTATCTCTAATGGCGTCTACCCAAAACCCTAGTAACAAGAAGACTCGAGGAGAAATTTCGGCTATCCTTAGGAGATTGTGAGTGGAAGAGAATGGGATCCCAAGGGGTCCTATTTATAGACTGTAGGAAAACCCTAGAAACCCTAATTTGAATTAAATAATAATATTTCAAAATTCAAATCGGTTATCTAGATCCTAATCTCAAGGTTGCTTCCAGAAACCCTGTATAGGGCTCTTCCAAAACCTTCACTAAGGGATGGTTCTGGAAGCCTTCTTTTGTTCAACTTTTAAACAATAACAACCCAAGTCCCTGTACTTTTAATTAATTCAATTAATCCTGAAATTAATTCCAATTAGTTTCTGATTAATTAAAATTAATTATTACTATTTCCAATTAATATATTAACCATGTAATATATTAATAAATCATTTATTTCAATTAATTTATTAATCTTATAATAAATTAGGAAATTAGTTTCTTCCTCCACAAGTCACTCTATTCAATTACTAGTTTTGAGGGCATTTAAAAGACTTTGCTTTTATTTCAAGAATATACCAATTTAGTTATTGGCTTAGACACTTTAATCCAACACTTTCATTATCAGGTCCAATGTACTCCTACCAAATCAACTATGACCCAAACATGCCTCTCTCTCTCTCTCTCTCTCTCTCTCTCTCTCTCTTTGTCAATTAACAGGTAATTCATCCCTTCATTCCTCTTTTATATTAAATTTTTCCAGGTTCTCCTTCATTCCCTAAATTGTAACGCAAGCATAAATGCACATATGTTTGGAAAACGGAATTAATTTATTTCTTTTAGAAAGTTTATGTGTAGGTTCAATGCATGTATCAATTTGGCTCAGTTGTTAAAGACTCAAGTTCAACACTACTTCTTGCATGTGGGTTGCCCCAATACCCCTCTATAAAACCTTGAGACCTGCCCTCCCATAACACACATGACAACTTCTTTTATCTTTCCATGGGTTATCAGGGAAGCAACAGTAGCCAACGGTCATTCGTGTCTAACCCTCTTAAATTGATACAATGAAGATGAATGCACATAAGATGAGAATGTTGTGAAAAGGGGTTTGAATAACATTGGTACACCACCATTAGTGTGGATGTTTTCTTGTTTTCTACTTTGATGTTGTTGAAAAGACCGCAATGAACTCAAAAAACATTTTGGTATGTTGGGGTTACTTGTGTGATATTATCTCAGTTTTGACTAACAAAAATATGAAATCCTAAAATTTCTAGTATTTCGATCGAGTTTTTTGGTTTTTATTTTAAGATTAATGTAGCAATAGGGCAGAAGAAGGCAAGAGACAATGATACCAAAATTGGAGGGTGTAACCGATAAACAAACGGGGAGTGGGAAGTGGGTAGTGGAGAGGTTATTTTCTATTTAAAATTATTTAATGTTTAATAAATATTAAAAAATGTAAAATTAAAAATTAAAAAGGTAAATTATTATATTTTTATTGGGATCAAAGTTACAATAAAATTTATATATAAAAACTAAATTTGTTTGTTTGGAACCACACAGACCAAAAATCCAAATAAGGACAAAACACATGATGAAATTTATAGTTTTCATTAAATTTTATATCAACTAAATCAACATTAATTTAATAACGTTATAAGAAGTATTGTTTTGACGTAGAATCCAAATAAATTATAACTTAAAAAAGGTATAGACGAGATCCGTTGAGAACCCATACTTTCTCGAGAATCGAAGAACTAAAGATGGAGCGTTAGATCAAAATTAACTCGTTAAGGGCATGATCGTCATATTATCAATCGCATTTAATATTTTATGATTTGTGTTATTGGAAATATTAATAAAAAATGTCTAAAAATTAACATAATAAATCAAATTTTTAGTTCTTTTTTAAAATAATAATTTTCAAGTTTTTTAAAAATGCTAATTTTTTAAATATTTTTAGAAAACATTAACATAAAAAAATTGAAAAAAAACAATTTTATAAAAAAATTGCACTTTTTTTAAAAACATATTTTTTTAAGAAAACTGGAAAATTAAAAAAATAATAATGATTTTTTAAACAAAAAATTAACGTTTCAAGTGCATATAAACATATTTTTCTAGTGCATATATGCATATTTCTTATACTATAATGTTTGTAATAAATCATAAAAAAAATAATAAAATAAAATAAATAAACCCGTTTTTATCTACTATTCAAAACACAATAGTACAAGTGTTTTATTTGATATAAAATAAAATATACAAATCAAAAAATACTACAAAGATTCAAAGTATTATCATTTCTTTGTGTCAAAATTTTTATATTTTCTTCAATTTATCACTTTTCACCTCTTCACTATATTCCACAAATTCTTCCAAATCTACAAGATAATTAAAAAGAATATTTAATGTAAGCACACTCACAAAAATGCATATGTATATAGACGTAATTCATATGTGAAATTCACTAGAAAATTTTAAAAAATTGTTAACAAAGAACACTCACTCAAAATACATGTATTCATACAGACGTAATTCATATGTGATTAACTTGTGATTTAAATGTCAATCTGTGGTTCACTTGTTATTTGAATGTGAATTACATGTGATTCATATGTGAATTTCATGTGATTTACAAGTGAATCAAATGTAATTTACATGTGAATCACTTGTGAATAAATGTGAATCACATATAATTCATATGTGATTCACTTGCGATTTGCATGTGAATTACATGTGATTCAAATGTGATTTACATGTGAATCAGGTGTAATTTACATGTAAATCACATGTAACTCATATGTGATTGACTTGTGATTTACATGTGAATCCCATGTAATTCATATATGATTCACTTGTGATTTGCAAGTGAATTACATGTGATTCATATGTGAATTACATGTAAATCAGATGTAATTTACATGTGGAACACAAGTAATTCATATGTGATTCAATTATGTTTTACATGTGAATCACATGTAATTCATATGGGATTCACGTGTGATTTAAATGTGAATTACATATGATTCATATGTGAATCACTTGTAATTCATATGTGATTTACATGTGAATAGCACACTCATAGTATTGTTTCCAATTAAATAATAATATGTTATGTTAATTCTCACAAATCACATCTGATTTGTAATTGATTATTAGAAACACAAAGAAAAGAAAAGAATGGAAAAATATTAAAAAAGTATATGTTGAGCAACTTTTAATCCTTTAATTTCACAAGATAACAATAAAATAGAAATGTACTTTATAATTACAGGAAAGATTCCTATCAATATTTTCTTGAAAAGAAAAAGTTTGAGGAACTTATTAAAATGAAATAATAAATTGCAATTTTAGTCGTTATTTGAAGTTTTTTTAAACAATTTTGTAAAATTTAAACCATTTAAAATCATTTATTGCTAAACGGAAGCAAATTAAAATAAACTATATACTTAGAAAATATAGATAATGAAGATGATTGTTAAAAAAATAAAAAAATAAAGAAACTACTACTAGCAAAGAAACATCAACAACGTTCTTTTTATACACCTCTCCTTAATATATATCGGTCACACCCCGCTAAAGTGGAAACACAAGGCGTGGCAGTATAAATGGTCTCATAACAAAAGTTAAAAGACAACACCAACCATAGTATTAAAAAGCATTACAATTTACAATGAGTTTGAACAACTTTTCAAAATAAATTACAATATATTTGAAATACAACATATTCAAATGCTCCGACAAGTGATATGTCTCTAGGTGCCTCTTACTAGATGATTCCTGGAAAAGCATGTAAAATGAGCGGTCAACTACCAAAATAATTGGTGAGTTCACAAGTTAAAAATAATATTGGTTTCGTGAATCGTAATCAAAGTTTTAATAGAAGTTTCTACAAATAAAAGTACATTGATAGAATGAGTAAATAAGTTTGCATAAAAAAAAGTTTTTTTTGTCATCATGAGAAATAAAGTACTTTGCCCAAATGAGATGCAACGTTCTTATTCTCATGGGAAATAAAGTTCGTTATTAAAACAAGTAACAAGTTTCATTGTTATAATGAGCAATCAAGTACATTGCTACAAGGAGCAAACAATTTCATTGCTAAGGAAAGTATATAACTTTCCAATAATAAAAATTTGTTTCTATAATGAGAATCAGATTTCATTTCTATAATGAGAAACAGAGTTCATTTCTATAATGAGAAACAGAGTTCATTGCTATAATTAATAAACAAGTTTGTATGTACTAGAGCAAACTATGAGTTCACGACCAAGACTATGAGTGATGTCATATAAAGATCTATGCTTATCGTTCCATAGAAGAATATGGTATCATACACTCAAACAATCGGGCAAGTGAGGAGTTGTCAATTCCTAATAGCGCTATCCATAATGACCATTGGCTCAAAGAGTTAATGGTTGGAGTAAAGTGTAAGGGAAGGGACTTAAGATGATAGGCCTCATGTTTCAAGTTGCATAAACATACATGGAAAAATATAGCAAAATATAGCAATCAAGTTTGATACAAATTAATGTAAATACAACGAACAATAAATAGTCTTTTGGACATGCTTTTCCACCCCAAAACATAAAAACTGAAAATAGGGGGAGTTGTGAATACTCACAATGCTTTGAGATAATGCAAATGATGCCTTGAACTAAGTTCCATTTGTACCACTACCGATTCCTACAACGATGTTACACATTAATGAATCTCTAATCGAAATCTAATACTAGTATACTTAACTTCTACGATAGAATTATGCCAATATTGTGTCAAAGTTAGGTTTTGTATAAATTGCAAATACTTTTCTGAATTTCCATATACCAATTGACTTATTAATATTTGCAAGTGACAAATCCCATTTTGTGTTATTGTTTGTAATGCAATTTAGCACTTTTGGAAGGGCTTTACAAGCTAAAAATCCAAAACTAAATCACATCAGTTCTAAAAATTTCCAAACTTTACATTTCAGTTCTAACTATAATTTAGAACCCTCTTGTCATTTTTCATGATTTTTAAATATGTTTAACTATTTTTCCACCATTTAATTCCTTGAAAATATCATAAAATCGTAAAAAAAAATAAACAGTTAATAAAAATTCCCAATATTTTTGTCAAAATGTTATACAATGTATATAAACTGGGAAAAATACTCAAAGTGGTTTTCAAATAGTTTAACTCGATTTTATGATTTTTGTGGGTTTATTCTAACAAAAATAGAGATAATTAGAAAATAGTTTCTAAAACTTTGCAAACTTTTTGTACTAGTGTTATTAGACATATACAATCTGGAAAAAAATAAAAAATTTGGTTTCGAAATAGTGTATATATTTGTTTTGTTTTATTCACTTAAATAAGCATTAATTTGTGAATAATTATTAAACAGTAAATAAAAATTACCAAACATTTTTTAAAATTCATATATAGCGTACATAACCTGGGAAAATTACCAAAATTGATATTCATATAGTGAAGTCCGAGTTTTGGATTTATGTGTATTTAATGTAAGAAATATAGCATAAATAGCAAAAGGATTCGATAATTCTTCAACATTTTTGTAAAATTATGATTTGATGTATACAAACTAGGTAAGTAATCAAAACTAGTTTTTGAACAATGTAACCTGTTTTTATGATTTTTTTTGTATTTAGTCTATTAAAAATGAAAATAAATACTAAATTGTTTAAAAAAACTGCTCAAACTTTTTATTTGTGGCTAAAATGTATTACACGAGGTTATGGAAATTTATTACTCCCTACATCCCACAATTATTGTCCTCAGGCCAAAAACACACAAATTAAGAGAAACATTAATCACCACTAACTTTATTAGATGAAAAGACAATTTTACCCCTTTCTTACATTTCATTCCATTGTAGTTACATTTAATTTCATGGTAGTTTAACTAATAAATTGAGGGGTATTTTGGTAAAAGTGATATTTATTTATAGAGGTAGGCTATTATTTTGGGAAAAATCAAAAAGAAAACATGGACTATTAATATGAGATGGGGGGAGTATTATTTTTAGAACATTTTAACTATTTTTTCTTCATTTATTCTCATAAATGAGCATTAATTCTTGAAAAATTAGTAAACAGCAAGAGAAATTCATTATACTTTTTATTCACAATTAATATGTTTTATAAGATATTATGGAAATGTTTTATAATTTTTGGAAAAGTGTAACTATTTATTACCAATGTAACCCATGAAACCTTCATTAAATCAGTAAAAATAAGAAATACTCATGGAAAAATATGTAAATTTGTACATGTAGTGTTTATGATGTTCATAAGATGTGAAAATTATTATATATGGCTTTGTACATTTATAACTTAATTTTACTATTTAGTTCTCTTCAACATTAATAAATTTAAAATCAATAGAAGACAGTCACATAAATGCATTAAACTTCATGAAACATCTTGAATTAGTTTATGGGTAATATCAGAATTTTTCCAGAATTTATTGACCAAAAAAGTATTTTATGTGAGTTATTGCTATATTTGCTTGCGTTAATTATAATAATTTGAGAAAATTAAGTTATCTTCGGAAAATTTGCAGAACTTCTTATTTTGTTGGTTGAATTATGGGAAAAGTCAAATTTGAATTGAAAACAAGTTTTAGATATGTATTTGTGATTAAATCCTTTATGAACATCTTTGAAAGCTTTTAGTAACAAACTTTGATCATCTAGCATCTAAGCTTGAAGATCATTACATGCATGTTCGTTTGAAGACCATTCATGAGTTTGAAATGTTCAAAAGTCATTTTTGAAAAAAAAAATTGGGTGCATGTGGTGAGTTTCCACCAAAACTTGTAGAAAAATGCATTATGTTGATTTTGACTTAGGTTTTGATCATGGGACTTCACCATTTACACATGCATGTTGTTTTTGGGTGAAATCTTACCACCATCATCATCAAAACCGACATTCATGGTTATGAACATGAAGGTTCATAAATAAGGTGTAGAAGAACAAGAAAATGTAAGAAAACTTGTAATCTTTAAAGGTAAAGTAAAGGAAATGTGAGGGATTCGATTTTACCTTGATGTATAACACTAGATGATGAACATTTTTTTGATTAAAATGATGTTTTTGACTGAATATTTTCGTGGGTTAGAGAGAGGGGGAAAGAATGGGGGTTTTAGAGAGAAGAAAATAGAGAAAAGAGAGATTATATATCTCTGGATAACTCATCTCCCTCGTCATCTCTTTGGGGTTTTTCTCCACCAAAATTGTCCACTAAAATACCGAGATGCATGTACACTCATGAGTTATCGACTAGAAAACTCTCTCCCACAAATTCTGCTTCTAACTTCATATTTTCTAGAGAGAAAGAGGAGAGAAGTTTTTAGAGAGAGAAAGAGAAGGGCGAAGTGTGAAAATGAGGGATGTGATTATGATTTCGTGAAGAGATGTATGGGGAGGAGAGAGGCCAAATTTATGAGGTGTAATATCCCTTTCTTTCTCTTTTATTTTTATAAAGTTTAAATCTTTTATAAAAATATCAAATATTTATAAAAGATGCAACTTAACCAAGTTTTTATGCATAAAACTCTTGATTTTTAGATTAATAATTAGGGATATATGTTGAATATTTTAACTTATATCTTCCTTGATTGTATTTCCAAACTTTAATTATTCTATCATGTTATTATAAGTTTCATAACCATTTTTATAAATTTTGATATTAGATTTATAAAAAATTTAGAATTTTTTGGGCTTATAGGGTTTTAAGGAATTTGTAAATCTTTGGATATCAAAATTAATTAATTTTCTGACTTCAAACTATTTTAGTGTTTCATAACTCTTACTCAAGTTTGAAATAATTTTGTAATTTATTTTTTTATCGGTTTATTGGCATTTCTATGTAGTGGTTTCGAGATTCGACCGAAATTAAAGAATCAAGTATACTAGTCCTAGTTTCAACTTTGACTTAACTTCCTACGAGACTCGGACCTAGTTTCTACTACTAGGTCAAGTGCATGATGCGTGTATATGATTCATGAAAAGGTGTTCGAGTCAAAGAGTGACCTGAATATGGACAGTCACTACAATTAAGTAGTTGTAGAATTCGCAGTTCAATGTGAAATCTAAGTACACTATCCATTGTTTCTAATTGTTTCCAAGTTTCTAGTAGGTTATAACTTAGATTCTAGTTACTAAGTCTAGTATGTGTCATGCATATACGTGAAACTATCTTTATCCAAATCTAGAATTGTCTCAAATTTTGACGGTTGTCACAGTATCCAAGATATCTAATTCTATAGCAGAAAGCCTAAAGAGAACCTGCTGGCAAATCCTTACTGATCAGATCATAAGTAAATTCATAAACAAGGTAATGATCTTCATTTCATTAAAGATAAGAACTAATATAGATGAAAGAAATTTTTGTTTGCTACAGGAGCTGATAAATTTATTACATCGGAGAATTGAGAAGACAAAATGAATATACCAGAACAATTGGCTATAATGGTTCAGATAGCATAGCAGTGTTTAATCTGCATAAAGGAAGAAAACAACCATACCCATCTCCAATGGAGTTTAAGCCATAATCATCAAATTTCAGCTTCTTTAAATCCAATTTTGTTGTAATAATTAGTGTTCATAATTATGTTAGAGTATACAAAACCAAACGAAACCTAAGAGCACAAAGCTTGAAATTTAATGCGATTCGAGTCAAAACTAATACACTCTTGTATAGTTTTTCAATTCTACTCAGGTTTTAATTGAAAATCCTAAAGGATAACAATAACATCGAACATGTAACAAATCGTATAAAATTACCAAAACTATGGATTACATCATAGATCTCTTATAGGGACTAAAACTCAAATAAAGCAAAACTATGGCATTTTGTCAAACAGGTTGTGTGCACGGATCAAGGAGACAATGAGAAAGATGAATACAAATATTTATCAAAGTAATGCACACACATCACCATCAATTGTGGCAGAAAATCATGTATTTTATGCACAAATATTCATCGATTAAGGAACAATGATGAATAGAGTATAAATACCATACATTACCAGAAGAAAATAACAATAAACTAAACAAATAAATCCAAGGTTTTCGGTACCTTTCATAATTGATTGAAATCATGAGGTTGAGTCAATATGAAAAAGGTAAACCTCTAGTTTCAAATGATGAAACCTCTTAATTCTTTCAATTTCTCATATAAACCAGAGATTGGATTCGCCCGTCTTCTAACATCTCCATGTGATCACCACCATCTTTATAATTTCTGACCTACTAATCAGAACAATAAGCCTATTGGATCTCAATCTAGAATAAATATCCATAATTAAAAACCAAAACGAATAGAAGATTTATAGGACATCGACACAAGCACTATGAGAACCACGCGATCGATAGGGGATTAGGTGACAACATAAGAAGGCAAGGCGATGACAGGAGGAAGGAATGTGATAGATTTTTGAAAATGAATGATGAGAAAATGTAGCATCAGAAATCTAACAAAAGGAATTCCGAAGATAAATTCGTTTCCTCGACTGAATTAATCGAACAAAAGGAAAAAAAAACTATGTTACTAAAAACTTCGGAACTTCTGATTTGAGCAGATCAACACTTCTTATCCAACCATAGAAACTCGTGTATCTGAAATTGACAAAGTGATTACATAGGGAGAGAACGATTTCATAAATTGGAAAAGATCGCAATTTCATACATGAGAGAGATACATCGATAGAGATGTGAAAAATATGAAAATCTCTCCGACGGCGGTGGCTGACGAATTTCTTAATACAGGCGGAACTTTGAAGAATCTTCTTACCACGATGTTGCAAGGAAAAATAAAAATGAAGAATCTTCTTACTACATCATCTGATACAATCGATTGACGATGATAATGGAACCACTGCATCTTTGCCGGAGGTTAGGACATGATAAAGAGGTGAGATCTGATGATTGCATCTATAGATCTGGATGAAGATGAAGATGAGAGAAAGAGAGAGAGATTGAGCGAGTAAGTAAGACGGTGATGAAGAGAGAGAAAGAAAGTTGTGTTTCAAAAATTAATTTTGATTAATTATCATGTATGTTGTAAAAACTCAAAGCTACCATTGAAATTCTTCATAATTACAAATATGTCATCTTTGATCTAGACCGTTAAAATTTCTTATCTAACGTTCCACCTTTAGTTCTTGGGTTCTCGGGGAACTATGAGTTCTCAAATGATCCTTCATTTCTCTCTCTCTCTCTCTCTCTATATATATATATATATATATATATATATATATACCAGGCGAATGCCCGCGCGTTGCGCAGAAACACATATATAGCTGAAATCTTTACAAATATATGTTTTTTTTAAATATAATAATAACGTTGTTGTTAAATTTGATATAATAATTCGCATACTAAATTGATATAATATATTGATTATTTTGAATTATATGATAATATATACATCTGTTATAACTATATAATCTCAACCGTTTGAATGACTTGTGCCAACGAGTTACTCATGAATAAAATTAAATACTATATGGTTTAATGTTATTTATAGTTGTTTTTATTGTTAATTAATTTTTTGAAATTTATCTGTTTAACATTTTAATTTCTATGATTATAACTATTTAAAACATCAAACATTGTTTTTTTATTTTAAAGGTAACAATATAATCATTTATATAGAGTTATATTTAACTATTATTATTGTAAGTTACTTTAAGTTACTTATTTGAAAAATTATAATGATTATACAAATATCTTGAGGAAATATTTTAGTTAAATTGAGATTATAATTCAGTTTGTGCATTTAGCACTACAATTTATCATTGTTAACTATTCACAAAATATTCATTGAGTTTTTTTAAGTGGAACTAAAATTTATATTTAGGTTGACACTGTAATGTTATATTATAAATTAACAATTTAAGTATATTGTCCAAAATGTTCAAAAGTTGTAGCCTTAAATTGATAATGATTTACATACAACAACATCTTAATCTAATAAATTAAGTACATTCTATTAAAAATTAAAGACGTAACTTTATAAGTAGAAGTAAAGGTATTATTTTAATATTGAAATTTAGTTTTTTTATGATTACACTTTAGGTTTGATATTTATTTAACATTATTAACCAACTTATAATCATTATTAGAAAGACACTACAGTTTATTAGTTTTAACTATTTACAAAATATTATTTGAGTTATTTAATTTAAACTAAAATTTATATTTAAGTTGATCCTGTAATGTTATATTTAAATTTATAATTTAAGTATTTCATACAAATTGTTAAAATGTTGTAAATTTAAAATGATAATGGTTTACACCCAACAATATATTAAAACTGATAAATTAAATATAATATGTTAAAAGTTAAAAAACATAACTTTATAAGTAGAAGTAAAGATATTCTTTAATATTGAAATTTAGTTTGTATATGATTACACTTTATGTTTGATATTTATTTAATCTTATTAACCAACTTATAACCACTATTAGGAAGAAATTGAAAAGTTATGGGAGTTTCAAATGAATGTGGTGAAAGGAAAAATGCATGAGAGTTTCAAATGAATGTGGTGAATGAAAAAATGCTAGCTTTATAAGATATATATATATATATATATATATATATATATATATATATATATATATATATATATATATATGTATATGTATATAAAAGATAGGAAAAATGTTATCGATATAGATAAAAACTACTTTCTATTTTTTATATTTTACAGTTCTAGTTTCCGACTTGTTTTTTTGTTTTTCTCTAACAAATTGCACGTGCTTTGCAGGTATACAAATTTCAATTGTTTCATTTGGCACAGTTGTCGGAGTAAACAGTTGATGTGATGTGGATGGTGATTGTCATTTATTGTCGAGTTGGTATGCCACCATGTATTCTCAATTTATGCACGTTTACATAAGGAATTTTAAATTTTATATTTAATATTTTTAATAATAAAATTATATAAAGTGATGATATGTTTATTTTCGTGTCAAATCTGGAGTTGTTTTTACCAAAGTGGTGTATTTTAAAAAGATATTTACCAAAATGGTGTGATTTTAAAAACTATATATCATTTATGTTAAATTTTTATAACAAATCAAAATTAGAAGGTAAAATAAAAAAGAAAGGAAATTGACTTATAGAGTAATTACCTTTTTGTTTTGTTTATATTTATGTAACTTTTTTTGTACATATCTACGTAATAAACTTATTGGAAATGTTTACATATACCATTATGATCAACTGCTAATTCTTATAGTCGTTCACAATGGTAATATGTGAACACTTTCAACATATTTGTTAGTTAGATCTGTACAAAAAAAATTACTCAAATATAAACAAAATGAAAAAATAATTACCCTGTCACATCGCAGTAAAAAATCATCCGTTCTTAAAAAAATTATAACTTTGACAACCAACAAGGATTGTTCACATAAAATGTAATTATATTTTCATTTGGTTAATTTTAAAATATATTAAACTTTTCAAAAAGGATATATGCACTGTAGCTAAAAATATAATTTTTAAATATTAAAATAATCACAAACATAAAAACAAATGGATGAAACATTGAAATTAATACTTTAAACCAAATAAAATAGTTGTTTTGATGGAAAAATAATAAGTGTAATTAAAAAATAATTTTTAATAAGAAAAGTGTTTACATCTTTATTGATAATCAACATTTAATCTTTTAACAAATGAGATAAGTATAAAAAGACTTAGAGATTCGCCTAACATATTCATACTTGTTAACTATTTATAAGAAAAATATCTTGAGATCTAAGGAGACAAATAATACAAAATTACTTTCACACATGGTTTGCCTAAGTTTCATTTCACCAAAAAAATGTGAACACCAATACTTTGCCTACCACCTGTGTGCGTCAAATAATTGTCAATATAGACTCATAAATGGTATGTATTCTTCTATCTTCGAAAGATCCTATTGTGTAGAGTGGGACTTTAGGTTCCAACAATCTCCTTTTAAATGATAGAAATAGATTCTTCATTCAAATGACATATTTACGAAGTCAATTGGGATGTAGTTATCCATTAAAAAGAGTTGGATATAGGATAATAACTCTTACATGTGTTTTTAAAGTGCTACACTGAAGAGATGTGTGGTTTCAATAAATATTGTTTAGTTAATATATGTAAATGGTTAATCAATAATAGATGTTTGAAACTAGGAAACTAGGATTTAATGGAGTTAAAATGATTAGTTCTTGGTCTTGGTCTTTGTCCATAATAATGATGATTTAGAACATGTGAACAAAAGAATGGGCTAAAAAGGGTATATATTAGGAAGTTATGACTGTTTAAAGTTTATGTTGCGAGTAAACTGCCTAAATACGCGTATTTCTATTGAACATGACCGTGTGTGGGAGACACGGTCCGTGACACACTGTTGAGATCCCAAAAAATGTTGAAATGTGTTTTAATGGAGCAGTTTTCCATTTTGAACACCTTTTAGTGGAAAGCGGGTTGAGTCCCATGTTCGAACATCATAAAGTGACTTTTAAAGGCATCAAGTCAGTTCTAACACATTATTTTACAACCACACACTCTTCAAAACCATATAGGGGTGCTTTTTAGATCTATACACTTGAATAGTGAAGCTTTGTGTAAAAACATTCAAGGGGAATCAAGTATTCAATTCTATCACTTGGATTGAAGGTAACCTCATCTTTTACTAAGATTAATGGGTGTTTTCATGGTGGAAATGGATAGGTGATGAAACCCTTGTTCTTGTATGCTTCAAAGGAAAGCTTAATGATATTTTTTTAATAAGCTTAGTAATGAGGTGATCTTGAAGCGGGTCATGTCCAACACTTGATCCGTATTAGTCTTACATCATAATTGTCCCCATAATTATAACCGACTATGAACTTCTAGAATAATTAGATTAATCATGGATTAAACATGTTAATATATAACACAACAAGTATTAATGTGATGATCATATCCCAATATATCAAAACAATATAATAGTTGTTGTCACAATGTTCCTATATCTAAATACTAAATCCAAATCAAATCTCATTTATAGAATAACAAAGTATTATATCTCATGTGTGACCTTTAGTGCTTAGCTTAAATGAATGATTTGATAAATGGGTCTAACTATCTTTAATTTGTGTGAATTCTCTGAATACTATCATCTCCATATTTGACTTTATTCTAAGTATAGTTAAATATCTTGGAGGATATGATTGGTGTTCTGATGTTGCTATAGTTCTTAGCTTGATTAAATAAACTCTTCAAATTGTAAATTATTTCTAGGTTATCCTCGAATGGAATGAGTCAAACTAGTTTTTCAATGAACTCATTCATCTAGTCATATTTTATTCTTCTTCTGAAGTATGAGTCTAAACACCCCACTCTTTTCAAACTTTTTTCAAAACTATGGTTATAAAATCGTTACGAGTATTAAACCGCATTTAATAAAAATCGGTCCCACAGAAAAAAAAAACATTTACATGAAAACATTTGGTGTTACCATTAAGCATCAACATAACCATAGCAAGCAAAAAAGAATTACATCAATACAATAGTTAAGGAACTTAACAAGTTCCACTCCATTCTCTATCTCATAACTTCTACTTCCATCCGTCATCTTTCTTCTTGAATACAACCTGTGATACATGGCATTAAAAAGAGATACGTAAGACAATAATGTCTCATGAGCTATGTGGGTTTCTATCCCAAAGACATTTATCACATTTTGCAAGAAAAATCCTTTCATTAATACCATAAATCATTTTTCAATCTTTTTCACATAACAAATCATTTTCATTCATTTTCATACCATAAAGCGTTTTCAATCATTTTCATACATAAAATAACATTTCATATCATAACTGTAATTTCTTATCTTATCATTTCATTAGCTTCGTTTCCATTTCCATTTGCAAGACCAAGGTGGAAAGAACAAAAATCATTCCACCAAGGCATCATTTCCAAGACCAACGTTTTTGGAATGGACAAATTGAAATAATGCCTTGAAGGCAAGAATGTTTTGAAAGCAAAGAACGTTTTGAAATTTTGTTTTAAATTGTTTGAAATATAGATGCTTTATTTTTGAAATGAGTATTTTTATACTAACATGAGATGTGTAAAGATTGGAAATTAATGACAATAAATGGAAATTAATGAAAAGAAATGAAATGTAATGAAAAGAATTGGAAAGTAATGAAAAGAAAATTGTCCCGACCATGATGTCTTATAAGAGGTCAAGAGGAATCTACTAGGGTGGTACCTCCCTGTCGCGAAGTAGATGTCCTAAGCATGTTTTCATTGTTGACTGATTTTTTCTTTATACATTGGTCTTGGAAATGATGCCTTTGCGCGGGTTGTGTGTCTGACCATGCAGGTCGTGTCCCGTAGTAGCCCTAACACTCCCCAAAACAAACTTTTTTAGGCTTACACTTTCTTGGATGGTTTTGTTCTTTTAGGTAACCATTTGTAACACTTTTAAAGGTTTCCAAGAACTATTATATAACGTTTTATCATGTCAAAATATTCAACTTAATTCATTAAGTGTTCAATCAAAATTGTAAGGTCATATGCTTACACACACTCAAATGAAAGGGTTCAGAGCTCAAGCTGCTCGAAAACACTATTTAACCAATGTGAATTATTCCCAAATCATTTAATACATAATTGAGTGTTGTCATGTACAAAAACCACAATTAATCTTATTTCAAGTACTTAATCCAACTATGGAATCCTCAATTCTATTCCATGTTCCCAAATTACCCTTGGGTCAAAATAATCAAAAGAGCTAGAACTTCACTAACATTCCTTAATTTTAATATTCCAATAGCATATCTAGAGTGTCAATTCATGTTTATGAATCTCATTTACTTCATAGATGTTAATCACCATGTAGTTATGCATAAAGTTCCCAAAATGCACTTATGGCCAAATATTCCATAAATTCAACTACGCATCATTCAAGTCCTCTTGTTTTTTCATTCAAATCATGTTATTAGTATCAATTCATGTTCATTAGTATTATATACTCATCAAATTCACATAGACAAAATATTCCATAGTTTTCATCACATTGTTACTCATTTTCATTCCAATTTTAGCATATACATGATTCTACCATCTAGATGAATTTGAGCATTCTAATTGCATTAGTTACTATAAAATATCATCTAGATCATATAATCCAATCCCATTTCATCATCAATTACAATATCCCCAATTTGGGTTTTCGTGGGTTTATGGTGATTTTTACCCAAATAATCAAATCCATCAATGGGATGATTGGATTGAGATTAGAACCATGGAAACCACTCTAAGGAGATTATGTAACAACCCGAAATTTCATATCACTTCTTGTAACTCAACTTGTAATCCAATTTGATCAACCAAACGTCATTTCCAAATTCGTTTCCGATTTCGCCATTTTATTAGGTCATTAACTTATATCAACCTAAAATGACTTAATGGGTGTCTTAATACATTTAGAAATCATTTTAACACCCCACTTTAGTAATCGGAATAATTATAGAATCGACCATATCGAGTCACGACAATTTGGTCGGGTATGACCAAAAGCCCCACTTAACGTCGGTATCGGGTAGAATTTCGTCGTGTCCAACTCCCAAACACTATATAAAGTGTTTTAAGACTTCATTTGAAGCCTTTGGCCAATTTCTCATTAAACTCTTACAACCTCTCTCCTCAAGCTAGAATTAAGGTCCAAATCTCAAGTTTAAGGCTTCAAATCTTTGAGGTAACCTCCCTAGCATGTTATTCAACACCTTTAGCCTTCAATTTGATGAATTATTTGAGTTTTGGGACCAAGAACATGAGTTTACGGCCAAGGAGCAAGCTTGGGCCGTAAACTCCATTAAATGGGGTTTTTTTTAAGCCAAATTACCCTTCCAAATCAAAGTTGGGACTTAGATATGACAATAAGGCTTGCAAATCTAGACTTAAATCAATTAAAAATTGAATTATGAGGGACAAAAGAGAGTTTACGGCCAAGGTATGTTCTTGGGCCGTAAACTCCTCTTAAATGGGAATTAAGTGCCTTAAAACTTGTCCAAATGCCTTGTAACTTATCCAATGGCCTTGTGGTAAATCCTAGATTCATTTAAAAATGGTTTGGAGACCTTAATCACACAAATTGTCCTACATAAGTGAGTTTACAGCCAAAGAACTCCTCCTAGGCCGTAAACTCCTTCTAGAATTACATATGAGTGTTTTAAGCATCAAAAACTAATTTTTCAAGAGCATAAGGAGAGTTTACGGCCATAGAACATGCCTATAGGCCGTAAACTCCTAAAAGTTTGTTAAATGGTAACCTAAATTCATAACAATGCTTAGAAAATTAGTTAGAATCACATGTGATTGTCCTTTGTAGTTCAAATTAATCATTCTTGGCAATGGGTGAGTTTACGGCCGTAAACTCCAAGAGTGTGGCCGTAAACTCCCTTTTAAATGATGATTAATTCATTCCAAGTGTTCCAAGGCATTTTAGATATCCATTCTAGCAATCCCCATATCCATTTAAGCCATTAAACCCTCAAAATCACACCAACATGAGTTTACGGCCGTAAAATCATGTGTGGGTGTGTTTTGTGGTTGTAAACTCATTTAAATGTTTACCTATGGAGAGTAAACTCAAGTCCTAAGTCCCTAGTGCCATATTACGTCCGTAGATGTCACCCGGGTTACTCCAAACGCTCGTTTTGAGGTGTTTAACCTCGTTGGAGTGTAATGTCCTAAATAATTAGTGATTGTAAATCTAATTAGTATTATATGGACATTATTACATTTTACATAGGGACATCGCGAGTGAACAATCCCCGAACCAACGTCTAGTATCCAAAACTGACACATTTCCGACTCCGGTGAGTTCATACCCCTACCTTTTTCACTGATTTTCACTGTTTTCAGGGGGGAACACAAGCAAAGTACAAGGGTTCTTGTACTCAAAACTTATTTTCATGTGTGTGTGTTTCACAATTTATATGCTTTTAATACTGATATACGTAACTGATAATTGGTAGAACATACAGATCATATAAACATTTATTTGTGAAATAGGTTTATAAACTGTTACGCTTTATATATTTCACAAACGGTATCCACATGTTATCAGTTAAAAGCATGACATTAGAACACATGAACAATATAATTTGTACACAGTTTTGTCCTCGGTAACATTCCACAGAGATACGCGAATGGAGGATTATTCTATTATTACTAGTAAATTTGTTATTCATGTATGATTGGAGACACGTCCTCGGCGAACACTCCACAGAGATACACGAGTGGAGGACTATACCCGTAACCAGAATCTCTGGGATTTAGAGAGCGTGACTTGAGTGTATAGATCTATACGGGGCTGACTACCACACCCTGGCTGCTAGCTACAGCCGAACCGAAATGGTTCAAGGGTGACGAAAGTCATAAGGTTGTGGACTACTTATTGCCACAAGGTTGTGGACTACTTATTGCCACAGGTTCAGTCTTTAGTATGGTTATGGAACTCGCAACTAGGATAACAGAGATTTACTTATAGTAATAATGAATCACTTATTACATTTTACAGATAACCAGGTTTCGGTTTACATCTTTTACATCTTTTACATCTTTACATAAGGTAACCAACATTCAGGAAAGTATGGGACTTTCCTGGGGAGAACATCAAACATAACACGTATACATCTTTTACAATGATAACCAACATTCAGGAAGGTATGGGACCTTCCTGGGAAATCTTGTACATAACCAGGTCTAGCAGAATACATCTTTCACATTGACCAACATACAGGAAAGCATGGGGCATTCCTGGGTAACATTTACATAACCAGAAAAATGTAACCAACTGAATAACATTACATCTTTTACAATAACTAACAATCAGGAAAGTATGGGACTTTCCTGGGAATACAATGGTACATAAACAGAATAGAACAATGAAATTGGATAACCAAACTATACCTTACTTTTGTGAAACAACAACCAACTTTTAAGAAAATGTGGGATTTTCTTGGCGTGTGTTACATTTTCAGAAACAGAAAGGAAACATAAACATTTTCACAAAACAAAACTACTTATGAACTCACCAGCGTTATGCTGATTTTCAAACCGCTTGTGTTCTCAGGTCAACGTTAGTACAGGTACCCGAAGACTTACTTGATCCAGGACGGTGTGCGTGAAAGGCTCGTTCGTTTTGTTCATATCTATACTATGTATCACAGTTGTATAAACAATGTCTTTTGAAACAAATTGTAAAACATTTAATATGTAATGTAATGTTTGTTTCACTTTACTTACTATGTACATTGGAATTGATACTCAACATGGAGTCAACCCCGGAAATGTTTCCGCCTTCGGTTTTCGGGGTGTGACAGATTAGAAAACCAAACACTAGGGATGAGCGTGGGACGGAACCGGTACCGACCCGTCCCATTCCCGATTTCCCGAATACCGAATTTGATCGAAATTTAATCTCGAGTACCGAACCGAATTAACATCACCGGTAACGGTACCGGGAATGGTACTGGTACTCGGTACTAGTACCAGTACTAGCGGTACCGATTCCCGAATTTCATGTATTTGGAGTACCAAGTACCGTCCCGTATTTTAAAATTCGGTACGGTTCGGTACCGGTTCCGGTACGGTACCGGTATGGGATCGGGATTTGGGACAAACTGCTCATCCCTACCAAACACTAATCATAATAACAAGCTAATTTCTACATTGAGGTTTTCTTTAAACCTTGAGCTTAAAACTTAGGTCTAAAAGAGAGGAGTTTATACCTTTTTAGCCTTTGATTGTTTCCCTTTTTTTCTTGAATGCTTCAAAACTTGCTTGCTTCAAACCCTATATAGAGACATGAGATTAAAATCGCCATTGGTGAAGTTGCTTTGATGCAAAACAAGATCTGGAAGAAGTAAAGAGGGTATGTGTAACACCGTAAATTTTCAAACAAAATTTTCATTTTAAAATCTCATAATTCTCATTAACACATTTCACAAAAACCCCAAAGTACCAAATTATCCAAAAACACATATCCATAAGTTATTGAATGAAAATCCAAGATCCTCAAAACATAACTCCATCTCGTCTGTACAATCAAGCCGGCACCTTCTTGCGACCCTGAGAAGTACCTGAAACACATAAAACATAACACGGTAACCACAAAGCTTAGTGAGTTCCCCAAAATACCACACATATCTCATTAGCCTCTCATGGATATATCTCGAATAAGACCCTCCGGTCCTAACTGAGTAAAGCTCAGCATAATACACAGCATAAATCACAAAGACATAATGCAGGAAATCACAATACTCAATATAAGCGCACCAGACCCTCCGGTCACACAATATTACCACTCAAGGTAAGTATAGTGAGAAGACTCACCTCGGATGACGAACAACTCTTATAAATGTTGCTACTGCACACTGGCCTCTAACATTGAGCCAAAACCCACAATTAACCCAATTAAGATCTAAGACCAAACCCTCACTCATCAGGTCTAAAGGTAGCCTACTACCCGACCCATAAATTACCGAAGCCCATTGGACCACCAAGCTCCGATACTAAATGGGCTCTCCCAAAGCCCAACTCTTAAACTTAAGTCCAAATGGCAAGCCCAACACAAAGGCCCAAGACATATACATATATTTCTTTGATTAAAATCTCCAGGACAATAAGCCTAAAATCCAGGCTCAACACTTAAGGCCCAATGTGAGATTTAGCCCAAAAAGCCCACATCAAGATTACACGGTGCGTACCTACCTTGGTATGCTCATCATACACGCAAATCCTGATCGGGGACACTTGATTAGTACGTGGGGCGTACTAAAATTATGCTCGGCGTACGTCCAGACTTGCTTTTCTCACTCTCTTGGTCTTAACCCGTTAAGACCATAACTATACTCTCAGATCTATACTCCTTAAAGGCTTATACTCCATAAAGTTCATCACTTTAAGCCTTTGCATGGTTGATAAAGTCCCAAACCCAAATACACTCACTCTTTACTCCCAAAAATGATCATATCTCATGCATGAGGTGGTTTTAATATCTAAGAACTCATTTTTATGAATCCTCTCCACTAGAAACACTCAAAGGGACAGATATTAGGCTCTGGAGTTCAACAACTCATAAAGCTTCAAGCTTTGGGACCAAAAACCCTAAAATGCACTATAAGATGAACAAATCAAAAAGGATGAAAAAGCTCTAAGCTATATACCTTCAAATGATGCTCCAACCACAGAAAAACTCAGATCCAAAGCTTGTACTCCAACTCCATTCTCTTCAATGCTCCTTCTCCACTCAAAGAATCCCACAAGAACACATAAAAGCTCACAAATGGCCACTCAAGCTTAAGGGATGGAAATTAGGGTTTCGATAGAGTTGAGGGCAGGAAATGGTGGCCAAAAATGAGGCAATCATGTTCTTTAAATAAGGACACACCCCTCAATTAGGGTTTTCATCATGTGCCTAGTACGCGCAACATACCCTCTGGTACGCCCAGCGTATTAGTTGGCTCCGCTTACAAATCACGCACATGAGTACGCTGAGCGTACACATGCATACGCCCCGCATATTCAGCTGCCACCTTTTCTCAAATAAGAGACTAAACTTGCCAAAACTTCAAACTATCGTAGCTTGTTCGTTATAAGTCCGTTTCCAATGAACCTCATATCCACGGAAAGGTGGCGAGAAGCCCTATGCTTCTAGTAAATCGTCACAGCCTCAAGGTTGCCTCATGCCCAGGTTGCAGCCCACGAACCCTAAATCACCGAAGATCCGAAACACGATGTTACAGTGTGCATCTTATTTCTTTTCTTCTTTCATATTTGGTCCCTCAAGTTTACTCATTTTGGCCAAAATCCATCAAATATCAATATTTATGATTTTATCTCAAGTTTTGACTTAATAAGTCATTCTTAATCCATTTTATAACTTTTGTAGCCTCTCCCATCAATTGAGTCAACCCTTTGGTCAACTCACTTTGCCAACTTGACACTTTTGGCCCTTTAACTTTTCAAATGTTATTATTTTCACTTTTAACCTATTAAACTTTATATCAACTAACGATATGTTTACTCCTTGATGCTTTAGCTATATACTTCATCTTTATTTTATTCACTTTATTTATTTAAGAACCAGTCTTAAACATTAGGATGTTACAATTATCTATCCCTTAAAAATATTTCGTCCTCGTAATTACTTCGTTAGTCATATTATTAGGATTTCATCCTATCACTTTTCAAAACCTTGGTGATTTTGTCATAATTTTAATGAGTCCTAATAACTAATAATACAAAATTAGGGGTTATTAGCCTTCTAGGATACTTTTACCCTTTTTATCCCTTTTTGAACTTTTAATAACATCATGCAATAAGTTTATCCAATCCTAAGTCAAAATTTGTCTATTTCCTTACTTGGGGTTCCAATTTGCCTAAGTGTATCCCTTCATGCACAAGCATGTCACCAATATTCCATTCTCTACTAATTACATTAGTAAGTCATTACCCAAACTTAGCTTCTGAAATATCTTTTCATATTGCGCCTTTTTGACCTTCTCTGGTATCAAAGTCTCAAACTTAACATTGTACTTTCAACTTGGTCTGATTGCCTGTTAATTCATGATTTTCATGGTCCACATACTAACATCGCATATGGCCCACATTCTAAAATAGACTACAGTACACCTACCATTTCATTTTTATTTCTATAATCGTAGTTAAACCATTCTTGGGTTTTATACTAATGATGTTTTCCTTCAGTGTGATCCACAAGATAACCCAATTATGCATACAGTTCCATGTTTACAACCTTTGTACCAACGGGTACCATATAATCCACGTTTATGTATGCTTCTTGACTTTGTCCATATACCCTTCCATTCACTTTAACTGTCATGTCAAACCCAAAATCTCATTTCAGAAGTTAATGTATTTCTTAGGTCTACAAGACTAAGCATGGCATGACAAGAAGCTCTAAAGCACAAGGTGTTGTTTCGACTCAACTTCAAAATCTTGTTGGGTCCAAATTATATCTTCACTTGTAACCAGATTCTTTCCAACTATATACCCCTTAAAAGAAATGAACACACATCTTTTAATGTTTAAATCACAAGATGATCCTCATCACATGGTAAGATATTTTTTTACTCCTTCGCGGAAACTCGTTACTTTACATTTACAACTTATGAGTATCGAATTCTACCTTTTCTTTGCACCATTAATCACTTATACATCCTTTAGCCACTGTCACATGACCCACAATGCTCTGAGTCAAAGTTATATCTCTTATATGAATTCATAATTGTAGATCTCATTATTATAATGTTCGTTCTTTTTCTGGTTATCGAATCTAGATTAGCAACAATACTCAATCTTGGTACTCAGTTGTACCCAAGTGTCTTGGGTCTGTGTTATCAGATTGCATAACTTGGAAGCTCTAAATATAGTATCCTTGGTTTGTTTGTGTTTCTCATAATTCTAATCATCTCATGTTCTTCTTACTCTGCCTAAAGAGTGGTGTTAGCTCTTGTACATTGCATCATCACACTTCTGTATCCATCTTACCATCTACCCCTTAAAAGAAATGAGGGCACTTCTTTTACGGTCCAAGTAACCCTATGGTTCATACACTGTAGTAGTTTGTCTCTCTGACTCGTCCATGGAAATTTCAAAAATTTCTTTTGCTCGTTTATCATTTTCTTGACAGTCTCAGTCTCTTTTTTATAAGAACTTCAAGTGTTCATTCTTGTGCACGCCTTCTTAGTACTATAAAATCTTTTGATGTTCAATTTGCATTCTTTGGTATTTTATCATGGGAATTGTCTTCCTCCTTGATTGATCATATAACATCTTCCAGATATAGCACCTCCATCATCAATTTATCACCTCTTGTTGTCTTAGTCCTTCTAATGCCCTCATCACGTTCTGAGTGTAATCTCAACTTTTCATCATAATGATAGAACTTGTAAGTAGGGATTACAATGTTCTTCCCATTAAAAGGACATTGCTAATAATTCAACATTATACTAATTTAGTTATTGTCTTAGACACCTAATCCAACAGTCACCCACTTTGAAAAGTGTAAAACTAAATTACTAGTATAACTTCTAAATTAAATAGCAAAGAGTACTTCCCTAGCAACTGCCGAACTCTAAACTAAATAGACATTGGTCCTAAGATAAGTGATCCAATATTCCTCCGTTCTACTAGATATAATATAGATATGAGAAATGGATTAGAATCAATCTCATTTTCCAAGTTTTGTTTCCTGATTTCTTATTTGTGATGACAACATAAGACTTCTAATTCAACACATCAACTGAGCCATGGAAAGGCCGAACACTATAAGTCAACACCAATTCACCGAGGGTCCTAAAGATATCGCTTTTACTATTAGGGATAAAGGAAAAAATAAACTTTGACTTATATTCATGTATCCATTACTCATCAAATCATACATGATACTGTGTTTTATTACACCATGTTACTGATGCACTTTCGCAATAGCAATTCGCAATCGACCTGTAAATTACAACTCATAAATCTCTGTTCCAAGTATATAAGATATCATTGTCTCAGAATTACTCGAGATATAATCCATGAAGTAATTATCTGAGTGTGGGTTTATCAAATATTTAAATCTCCATTTCTAAGTACTTGTGAATGTTGTATCAATACGATTTCTATATCTAACTCCCTTAGACAATCTAGAATCCAATTCATGACAGTCTTAATTCATTACTTACTTTCCAAAGTGAGAATGACTATGGAATTTGATAATTAAATTCTTCGGGAAGTAAAACATGCAAAATGAAACACAAGAATAAATAATTGACATACGCAGTGAAGAAACTCATAAATAATCTATATTATTTAATCACCAAAAATCAATTACATTTATTTTGTTACAAGTTTCAAACTAATCATCTAACTACTAAAACTAATGTCATCTCTCAAACCAATGCTCGTAGGATGCTAACTATGCTTAATCCTACTCAGAGCCTTTGTGAGAGGATCTATTGGATTATCTTCTAACGAAACTCTCTTCGCTATGAGATGACCTTCTTCAAATCTATGTCTTATATAATGGTACTTTATGTCGATATGTCTTGTTTTACCATGATCTCTTGGTTCTTTAGTCAAAGCAACCGCACCTTCATAATCACAGAAAACTTCCATTGGCTCTTGAATGGATGGAACTACTCCAAGATCTCCGATGAATTTGTTGGGATTTATGTACTATAACACACCTATGGTGCACATACAACCCAAATTTCTTGGATCTAAGTTTTCTCTAATTATACATGCAACAAAATTATCCAAATCATGAAACCTATAACTAGCATACAACATAGATATTTCAAACACAAAAACTAATTAGAAGAATACCTCTTAGTTGTAGCATGTGGAATTTGGCCTTTCAAGAGCTTAGCACCCCAAGTGTGATGCCTCAAACAAGTCACAAACAACATGAACAAGTGGAGGGTAATGAGAGATACAGGTTAGGCACACCAAAAATCGGCTATACTCTTCATGGAAAACACTCATTATGATTTTAGGGTTTAAGGAATACATATATAGTGTAGAATTCCAAGAGTCTTATGCAAACCCTAATTCTTACCCTTAGGCTTATCATCCAATAACTCATATGGACTAAATCTTCATGGACTCTCACATAAACTTAGTCCACCTTGGATCAATAGCCCAAACCACATATATCACTAATTTACGTAATCAGTCCCCGTTAATTTAATTAGTCTCTTTTGATCACTAAATTAACTCCAAATTAATTCTTGATCAATACTAATTAAATAATATGATGTATCAATTAATATATTATACTTATAATATATTAATAAATCACAAATGACCTCTTTCTCAAATATCCATCCTATCAAATTGTTCTGGTGAAGGCAACCCAAAATGGACCATGCTACTATCGGGTCAAGTACATAACAATTATAGTTATGGGATTAGACACCTAATCCAATAGTCTCCCACTTGCATAAATCTAATAACTATAGCTTCAAGTACAACTTAAAACCGACTAGCAATCATAGCTCTAAAAATGCGGCTGTCGAACTCTGACGCGTCCATTAGATAAGGGATCATATATTCCTCCATTCTACAAGATATCATATGAACTGAGACATGGATTATAATCATTCTCTTTGTCCATGTGTTGTTTCCCGATTTCTGATCCATGACGACTGACTAATTGAACAAATCAAATCAGTCCAGGCTTGGCCAAGCGCTTAGGGTTGTCATCACTAAATCATTGAGGAGCCCACAAATATTGCTTTTATCCCTCTTAGGGTAGAAGGAACAGATAAACTACGACTCATATGTTTGCTCTATTTACTCATCAAATCACACACAATAATGTATTTTATAACACCAAGTTACTGGTGTGTTTACATATCATCAATGTGCAACTGACTTGTAAACTGCAACTATAAGTCTTCGTTTCAAGAATATAAGATATTATCGTCTCACTAATCACTCGCGATAAAATCCATGAAGTGATTCAGATGAGCATGGGTTTAATCCAATACTAAAATCTTATTAGAGGAGTACTCATGAACACTGCAGCAAACATGTGCTATGTCTAAACACTTTAGACAATCTACAAACGGATTCATGACAATCTTACCTCAATACCTACTTCCAAAGTATGATCGATTGTGGATAGTTTGAATAATCTTATTATTCGGGAAGTCAAAACATGCGAAATGAAACACAAGAATAATAGAATTCAATATGGTCTCAAAACTTTTGAATATAAATAAAACACCTTTTATTTAATCACCATATTGATTACACATTATTCATTGTATAATCTTTCGATTAATCAACTTAGTACTTGAATTAAAACAATAGTTATCCCATGCTCCAATCATGCACACTATGTTTACCTATGGTCCTTTCTTTGTGAAATAGATCAATAGAAGACATTTACAATGAAACTCATTTCACAATTCCAAATCTTTATCACAAGTGTTAGATTCTAAACTATCATGCAATGATCCCTTTTGTAATGTCGAGGTTCAAAAGTCAAAGAGACTTTGCCAATGATATTACAAAGTATTCCTTTGGAGATTGTTACAAGAACAATTCCATGGAAGCGAAGTCTCAATTTCAAAGCACATTCCTTTGAACATCCTTCTTGCATAAAAGTTTCCAACCTACACATAGATTCTTAATATCCATCTCCCATTATGGAAATATTTCCATATTTTCCATATGACAATATATTATTAATAGAATTCTATCTATTCATAATAATGTCAATATGGTCCATCCATTACTATACTTCCAATTGTCCTTAAGCAACCAATCATTATCGAACCTTAGATTTTCCTTAACAGTTGTTTAACCACTTTAGTCATATCTGGTTCTAGTCTTTTTTCCCTCATAATGCCCTATGCATCTAGAAAACTAGAACACGTGAATATTATAGCATATTCAATCGATCCTATATCCGAAGCATATGGGATACGATTCATAATGTCTTACATAAAGACATGATACTTGACCAGTCTTTTGCTATAATATTTCCATATATAGAATTTCCAATGTTGAAATATTTCAACATGGTATTCATATATATTCATAAGTTTGATTAATACTTTAATCTCGACTTTTAGATCCGAAATAACGTATAAGTATCCTCTCCCTAAAAATCTACTTAGTGAAAGCGTTTCCTCATAATCATTTTCATGAATTGGAGAGAAACTTTATGACACTTAGATTTTATGGTGTACGTGTTCTTATCCATGTGAATCTGTCATTTCCAACCATTACCATAAGATAAGGTCTCTGAAAAACTCAACTGGACTGAACTTGTTCAATCTTAATTTCTTGCCACTTGGAAACACAAGGGCCTACCATGTCTTCCAAGTTATTGAGCAAACAATTGAGAATTCATAGAAATCACATGCATTGTCAACTTTAACTGGAACAGTGTGACAACCCGACACTTTTACAGTGTACAATCGATCCATATACCCATATTTCACTTGAATATAGCATCTTTTAGCAGAATTTTGGGTCCGCACGAGTGCTTTAGCCTTGGTATATCTTAGATGTGGGCCTTAAGAAGGGTTAGGAAGGGTGTTGCATCACAAAATCAAGCCAAACACACCAAGTGAGGTGTGTGCGGCCGCACACTAGAGTGTACGGCCAGCCAGTCGCACACCCAACCGCAAACCCCCTCCAGCCTCACACCCGACCCTATATATAGTAGAGGACCCCCCTTCCATTCACTTTTGGTTGCACCTTCTCTCTCTACTCTCTCTCTCTAGAAACATCATTCAAGCACACTTAAAAGGCCTCCAAAACGTGAAGAACATCATCTTTCAGCTTGTTATAGAGGTAAAACACTTGAATCTAAGCTTGAAACTCATAGTGTTCTTCGTGTTCTTCACCCCTTGAAAGAGTGCGGCCGCACACCTTCATCAGGTGGCCACACACACACAAAACATCCTCCAAACTGAGAGTATGGCCTCTATAATCGATCTAAGACTTAGTTTGACACTTGAAACCCCTTAAAATCGACACATAGGACTCAAACAAGGAGGGTACGGCTGCATACTCCTGTGTACGGCCGCACACTCCAGTGTGCAGCCTCACACACAAGTCTGGCCGCATTCCCTAGCCGCACACTCACTTTTATGGCCATACACCCACTCTAGTACCCATATTTGGCCTTAAACTTGTAAGAATCACTAAGTACGAAACATAGGACACTTAGTCCTAATGAATCCAAGTCTTTAGGGTGATTTCCCATCATATTTAGTCATGAAACACCCTAGCTCTAACTCATATGTGTGTCACCATATGATTAATAGGGACCTCTTGTGTTCAGAGCATCCGTTGACATTCAGCACTCATATCGATCGCACACTCGAACCTTACGATAAACAGTGAGTTCATACCCCTTAATTAACCTTTCAAATGTTTTTAAATGCTTTTATGGGGGGAATACAAGTTGAATCCAACAAATCATAGTATCAATCACATGTGATTTGTCACTTGCAATCAAAAAGGATTTTTATACTTCTAACCGTTTTGCCATCAAAACTGCTTCCAATGTTTATCAAACTCATTTTCATGTTAAATTGTTATAAAAACTATTTCCAGACACTTTTAAACTTCTTATGTTCCTAAAATATATCTACACCAATGTATTTATATAAGTAAGACTAGAAGGACTTGGGACTGCTAGCTCACCTTATTACATGTTCTTGTTTGATTGGGGTCTTAGGGTATATTGTTATCTGTCCGAATGTCGTTGAATTCTTAGTTATATATTGTATTTATTTGTGTTGGATACGAATGTCTTCACTCAGTTCAATACCTATGTGTATCCAAGATAGACTACAACATGCTATTTAACTATAATAGGTATAGTTAAGGTTTACCACTCCTTACTACCATTACTATGATACTTACCACAGTTACTATTATTACGAGTCTCTACATGTTAAGCACTATACAAGAAGAATACTATATACTATACAAAAGAATCCTAAATACATAATACCGAGAAGCACACTATTCACTAATACAAAAGAACATACTAAAACAGAATGTGATACACTATTCCTCTATACGGCACTTTACTGCTCCTTCGTCGTGCAACAATAGTCTCCTGGAGGGAGAGCGGGCTCTACGTGTATAGATATATACAGGGTGAACACCATCACATCTCGACTGCTAGCTACAGTCCAATCCGACTAGGCCCAGGGATGATAACATGTTACCGCACTACGTGTGACCTGGAGGTCACTATACATTCGATCGTCTATCCGCATGGTTACATATAAATTCACATTCGGATCATTAAACTAACCAACTAAGTAATAAAGGTAAATTAGACTCCCCGAGATGTATTTTATACTTATCACTACATAGAGTCTGCAGTTTATTTACCATTCAGTCGGTAGTAACACTGCTGGAATAATACATTATTTTCCCATTTACTTTGTTCAAATGAAGTCCAAACTATATTTTCATAATTGAGAGTCTAATTGGGAAAACTTTTACACACTCAAAGGATCAAACCTACAAGTGACCAAGTCTTGGCAGAAGACTACTTTTACTGGAAAATATAGGATTTTCTAGAGATTCACACTATTTTTAAACTTGATAACAACTTTCATGTTATACAATTGTAAACATTTTTATACAAGCAATGACACTAAAATCTTATGAACTCACCAGCTTTGTGTTGATACTCGTTTTCAAAATAACTTGTGTTCTCGGGTCGTCAGTAGACAGGTGCAGATGCAGCTTTTGAGAAGACGGAGCACATACAAGACTCCTCTTTATATTTTGATTATACTTTTTCGTGTCTAACAAACTGTACAGAACACGCTTGTATTAAAATTTATCTATTAATGCAATGTATGTGGTTGCTTGTTTTTACTATTATGCATTGTTATGATACTATGCATGACGTCCTCCACCCCAGAACGTATTCCTCCGTTCTCGGTTTTGGGGTGTGAGAAACCGGCATAGAAACAAGAATATGTTAGCATCAAAGGTTACAAACCTCAAGTCGTGTGCTAGTGATTAATAATAGGTTAATTCTTGATTAGTTCTTGAACCTTTTTCAAGATCTTTAAGACTCCCACTGACTTCTTGACATATAAGAGTATTTTGTCAAGAACCATTCCATGACAAACAAATAACCAAGAGTTAGTGCGGATTCTTATCAAGAATGACACTTCATATAATTGGTCTCAATTGGTCTTTGTCTTATCCAAGACATCACAACTACCAATTACAAATGTGTAAGAGCAAGAAACATTTCTACTCCACATCCTATGAGGTGCTATAAACTTGCTTAAGATATGTCACTCAAGTCACAATCTTGGAGTATGACTCTAAGACTTGATTTTGGAACAAAGTATGATTCACCTTAATTGATTTAACCATTTCAACAATTCCCGATTCCTCTTCTTAGCGATACAAATGCACTAAGATTTCCTTAGAGAATAAATTGTGATATGGTTTCCATAATCATTAAGATGATCATAAAACAAGATGGTAAAATATTCTCTTTTCCTTTTACATTGGAGAAACTTTCGTCTTTCTGCTTAAATGATTCTTCTTATTCGTTCTGCTATATATTGAAACTTTTTCAATGATTCAGAAGTATACTTAATCTTGTAAGCATAATCATATTCACTAAGCTTTTAGTAAATCATGACGAATAGTCTTATCGTTCTTTGTGGTTGACCCGATCAGTGCACAACAATTTGTACTAGATCCCTTAGTCCTTTACTTGACTCACATATATATGTGAACAAGGAATTATATATATATATATATATATATATATATATATATATATATATATATATATATATATATATATATATATATATATATATATTTCTAAAGTCCCTTAGGGAACAGTTCTTTGATTTCATTGGTTGCCTTTTTTCTGCTTTTCTTTTTTATTTATTTATATATGTTTTTATCAATATTTATAGTGGATTACACGTGCAGTTACCTCTGTCTCTACCTTCTACGTGAACGCTCCTCATCCTTAAAGGTTTCATTCACACCGACTCCAACTCCAATAACATCGGCTGTCTAAGCCAATAGGAATTGGATTGTTGTCCACCGTTTCTTCTTTCCCTGATTCCTCCACCACCTTAGAGTGAACACTTTTAGTTCCCGATCCTTCTATCCTCTTATCAATGTCTCCACCGCTTGCTTCCTCCTTCACCTTCTCTCTTTAATATTTTTTTCTCTAGGGACTCGAAAACAAAGCTGAAAAAAGCTCCATGGCAACGACGCTGTCATTGGTTGATGTTTATGCGACCTGGTCGCTTCTACCCTTTTAAACTAAGAAAAATATGTGTTTCTTTCTATTTTTTCCGTAGGCTCGGACGAAATCAAACCCTAGATGCCACTAACACAGACGTCGACCTCTTCTGTCGGTCACTGTAGTCGTTTTCCCCTTTCCTCCCTGTTCTTCCGGCCACCAGCTTCGATTCGTCGTCCCCTGCTTAAATTTCAGAGACTTCAGTTGATTCCGGCGAATTTCCTTCTTCATCACAGGTTAGTAATTCATCATCTTCTTCGATTTTAAGTTATATACAAGTTTTGATGTTGTTTTTGACTCCATCATATCCGGTTGCATATGGATTCAATGATGGAAAATAGAGATACATCAGCTTCGATTTGTCATCCCCTGCTTAGATTCCAACAACTTCACTTCATTCCGACAACTTTCCTTCTTCATAAGAGGTTGCTAATTTATCGTCTTCTTTAATTTTAAACTAGAGTCCCATACTACCCGAAAACAAACTGAACAAGAGTCATTAATTTCTAATAGTAATATATATTCTTTTGATCCTACAATAACTAGCAATTAAGAGAGTTTAATTTCATAAGTCTGGTTAAAAAATAAATATTAAAGATGATGAAATCAGTTTTTTTGTTATCCATTTTTAAAGTGTTTTTTTGTTGTTGTAGGAACAATGGAGTGCAAAATCAGGGGGAACCATTTCCATTCGGTTATCTGGACCTGAGCAGGAATCATCTGAAGGGTCTAAGGAGGTTGACCAATGTGGTCAACTTTTTCTTCTTCTCACCATGAATCAGTATATACTATTTAGGGTTTGAAGTTCCATTTCACAAACTCTCTCTCCGTTTATAAAGCAAATTGCTGAACAAAAATGGGGGTAAAAGCTTACCATGTGGAAACTCAGAAAATCGGACCACCTATATCTTCTTCGTCTTCTCTATTTTCAATTTATAGGTAACATATGACAATGTTTTGTACAAAAAAAATTGTCACACACACATAGGTTTTTGTTATTCGATTTTTTTTATAGGTTTTCTATGTTTTTGAAGTAAATGATGAACTCTAAAAAAGAAAATATTGGGTTCATTTTAGGGAGTTGATGTAACGCCCGCAGATCCGGGCTAGTTAATTGAGAGGCAATAGGGGTCGAAAACGAATTTTCCACAAAAGATTATTAAGAATAAATAATCTCAACCAAGTTGTAGTATATGTTACAAGGTTTCAGTACATATAAAGAGCGTCGAAATCCGAGTTATAACAAAGAAGTTATGACTCGTTGAAGTTTCGCGACGGAACCAGCACGATACCGGGAAGCGTAAATAGTGAATTTACGATAGAGCGAGATTTAGCCTTAGCGATCTAAACAAAGTTCATAGAGTACGTTAAACCGAGAGTGTCCATAAAAAGAACGCCCAAATCTGACTACGTATGAGGAAGTTATGATTTTTCAAAGTTTCGGATTAGTAGTGTACAACCCGAAATTCGAATAATAGATCGAGCGGTTTTTAGCCGACACGACCTAAATGAGAATCAAAGATCTCGTAAATTATAGCATAACGATAAAAAGACGGACGAAAACGGACGTCGGATGAAGAAGTTATGAATTTTTAACGGACCAATCCTGTCCCGGCCTGTTAATAATATAACTTTTAAAATAAAGTCAAAATTAGCCAAAGGAGTCTAAACAAAAGTTGTAGAGTACGTTCCCGCCTTCACGTGGATATAAATAACGTCGAAAACGGAGCTCGTATGAGGAAGATACGAATTTTTGAAGTTTAAAATTGAAATTACGAAGCTGATGATAGGAGTGGTGACGTGGCAGCGTCACAGCCGTCCGATACCGATGACAAGGCTCGCTTCTGATCACGCCACGTCGCTTCTCCTTCTCCCTACGCCCCGTGTACGAGATCCGGAACGCCCCGCGTTCCCTCGGTTCTTATCTGGTTCGAAGTGCAAGACAGTTGGACGTAGCTGGCAACCTCATCCGAAGCTACACCCAGCGTAGCTCCTCTGAACGCACCGCGTACCACCGAGGCTTCACCCTATAAATACCCTGCGAGGGCTGCCGAGGAAATCACTCATTTCTTCATTCCTTTCTCTCTCTACTTTCTCTCACTACCCATTTTAACCCCGTAAACCCTAGATAAGACCCCTAGCACCCTAAGGAAGCCCCGAGGCTCCCGGAGTCCCGAGAAAAAAGGGTCTTTCGATTTCGGAAATGCTGCTTCGAGCAAAAGCCCGGTTTTCTTTAAAATCTGTTGTAAGTGAGCTACACTTGCGCAATATTAAAATATAGCTTTCGAATAATTATAGTAATGTTATTAGGTCCTTAAAATAATTATTTGGGCTATTATTATGAGTTATATAAGTATCGTTTAACGCTTATATAACAGTAATAATAGTCAGACTATTAATTTGTCGCGGTTATCGTTAGACTAAACCCTAGTGGTATTGATACTAGGTTTTATCGAAGAAAAATTGTTTTGAGAGTATCGAAGCGTTGTCCGAGTGCTGAGTCACCACCTTTCAAATGAGTGCATAGTTACTTTCAGCTTACACATAGATATGAAGTATTTTATATAAATTACGTGCTATGTGTGCATATTATCTGAATACTTGCTATCTATGCTAGGTGAACGATTTTATACACGTTTTAAATGATTTAAACTGTATATGTATTTTATATCTACAAAAATGTTGGGGTAAGACATGGGTAGATGTAATAAATGAAATATGAGTTAGATGATGAGTTGAGAGGTGAAATAGACCATGAGGTGAATGTGAGAGGTGGACGATGTGAGAAACCTTTTTCCCAAATGATGGCCCCATCATTTAGCAGAGTATGGATGACAACCACGGACTATTCTAGACAGTCCAATGGAACACTAGCAAGCTCGCAACCTGTAGGTGTTGTGAACGACATGTTCACCGGTGTACTCTAAAAACTCATTGATATGTATTGCGAGTGGACTCTCGAAAACGATACTGTCAATAAAACTCGGCAGATGCGCCTAAAGGACTCTACCGGCAGAAGCGCCTAATAGAGAACTTCATAACCCCAGTAGATGCGCCTAAAAGGACTATTCTGAAAGATGCGCCCCATAGAGAATGTCACAATTTTGGCAGGTGCGCCTAAGTGACAGAACTAGCAGTTGTGCTTAACTGTTTGATGAAATTCATACCTATTCCTTAGGATACTCCTTAGGAATGAATGAACGAGAAATAGCTGATTCTTAGGGTAGATCCTTAAGAATAAAGAAGATAATGGGGATGGGTAGTTGTGTTAACTGTTTGATGATTAAACATAATAATTATATTATTGTGGGTTGAAAAACCTATGTACTCACCAGGTTTCCCAACCTGACCCACTCAGTTTATTTGTATCACAAGTGTTGATATGAAGTGACATTACACTGAGAGATTAAAGAGATGTAGATCACTAGTGTAAATAAATGTAAGTTCCGTTTATGCTTATGTTCATGCATCGACGATGACATCCCAAACATTTTAAAATGAATATACGTTTTTTCAAAAATGTTTTGATAACATATTTATCGTATTTTTCTGGGAACAAATTTTACAACATTTTAATGAAAACAACTACTCTAATTTTTATAAAGCATAAAAAAAATCGGTTTTTTCTAGCCGTAAAAATGGGGATGTCATAATTGATATTTATGTCCTTACTCATTAGTTTCGTTACTTTTTTTTCTGTTGTCCATCAAAAGGCAAGAAATTACACCTTTTTTCATTCTATACTTATTTATTGTTCCCTCTTTATTTGCTTCTATGAACAATAATAAATTGTAGCTAGGTTAGATATCATATTACCTTTATTTTGGAGTTGTAATTGATAAATTAACTTGATTTCACATTTATAGGTTTTGTTCCTCTTGGAATGATGACATCATGACAAGAATTTTGTATGTGGTTAGATTGCTTACTCGATACATGGTAATCACACCACTTGATAAGATCATGTTTTCTTATGTTATTTGTTAAACCAAGTGAAAGTTTACATAGGTTCTCCATATGATAAGGGATATATGATAGTGTTATAAGTAGAAAGAGGTAAATTTTTTCATTTTCCTATAAAAATTGAATCTTTAATTTGTCAATTTTCTAATTATGTTTCGTTTGACTAAATAGGATCATTTTTTTTCGAATTTGTTATGTTTTTTAAATTGCCTCTTAGTTTCTCTCTTCACAGGGATTTCTAATTTCTCCTATGGTGGAGGTGACAAGAGAGATGGAGGTCGTCTTCTTGGTATATCTGAATATGATAAGCAAAGTTGTTAACTTTTGGAACTTTCAGTAATTTTAGGTGTATCTAGTGATATAAATACTTTGTTTAATTGAATTTTATGAAGATATACTCCTGTGGGGAGGTGTTTCTATTCCCCTGATCTTCGGCGTAGACAACCTTTGGATGAAATTTTGGAAAGTTGGCATGGTTTTTATCAAAGCATTAGGCCTACACAAATGGGGCTTTCCCTGAATATTGGTCAGATTGTTAACCCTATTTGGTGGATTGTTAGGTTTTTTGTTATTACAAGTAACTTTCACCTAAATTTAAATTTCTTTTTTTCATACAAAATTATGAAATCTTGAGTAAATTTTTAAAAAATGGCCAATCTGCTTTCTACTTTTCGATACATCTTTTAGTTTTGGTCCTTACTTCAAGTTTCATATCGATTGTACTCTCTGAAATCTTTAATAAGGGACAAAATTGATATGCAGTTTTAGAGTAATGACCAAAATAAGAAATTCAATGGGACCAATTTTGAAAAGGGTTTCAACTTTGCAAGTTTTTTGATGTTGTGATGCAGATATGTCTTCTACTACTTTCATTGAGCATCTGCATGTGATTAACTTTGTAACACAACTTCTGAATAGGGATGTTTCTGCAAGTCCTTTATATATATATATATATATATATATATATATATATATATATATATATATATATATATATATGTATATATATATATATATATATATATATATATATATATTGTGAAACATCAGTTCTCCACTTGATGACAAAGGCACAATGAAACCAGTCCTTTTTTGGATATGTTTTTTCATTTGTTTTGTTTTTAAAATGGGAAGTGGTATTAAACTGATGAAATTTGGGAGTTAAGGAACATTAGGGGTTCAAGATCTACATCTGCTTGTTTACAAGTAAGGAAATAATGAATATCTACGATATGGTCTATAAATATGTAACGCCCCGTTTATTTAAATAAATTAATAAATGTAATTACCGAACTGAATTGTGAAGAACTTTGATAGTGGGGGTGGTTTAGTAAGTTACAGAGTTGTTTTGAGAAGAATTATAGAAGCAAGGGTATGTTTGGTAATTATTGGGTTAAAATTTGAGAAGATTTTATGGGTCAGGGGATAAAGTGTGAGTTTTGGCCTTGATTTGAAAAGGATTTTCGAGGTCAGGGTTTAAATGGTAAATTATGGGTTAGTTTTGAAAATAATTCTGGTGGGGAGGGGCTGATATGGTTTAAATGGGTAGAAGTTTGATGAACACGGGTTACACCCGCTACCCCCCCCCCCCCTCATGCAGCCTTCATATATATGGTTAGGTGTATTAGAAACCCTAACCCTAAATGATAACACCCAGCCGCCACATTATAACTTCTAGTCGTCGACCGCCACCATCATCTTCAGGCGCTGCTTCCTCCACCGTCGAGAACCTAAACCATCGTTGTGCCCCTGTTGTCGGTGACATCGAAGACCACCGGTGAAGCCATTAGACCGTCGCTGTTGTCTCACCGCCGGCGGAGGGTGATGTGTTCATCGTTGTTGTTGCTTTCCCGTTGCAACGCCGTCGCTCGCGTCGCCGCCTCTTCCTCCGTATTTCTCTTGCTGCGTCTCTGGCCACTGTCGCCGTGTTGGAGCCATAAAACCACCAAGACTACTGCCGGTGTACTCCCCTTGCTGCTCCGATTATCGTTTACCACCCCAAGGGGGGGTTGTTGTGTTTGCATGAGCAGGCCTTCTATCGAGCGATGTCGTGAAGAACCACCATGGCAGCCGTCCATGGTGGTTATTGCCGTCAACACCGCTATCAACAGCTGTTGTCGTCGCCGTGAGCCACCAAGGGGGTGGTTGTAATTGCTTGCAAAATTATAGCGTGGGTGGGTGCATTTTCCGTTGAGTTTGTGTGGTGTGTTTTATTTGGCCGGAAAGTCGGGAATAGCCACCACCACCACCGTGAGGTGGTGGCTGCCGCCAGCTACCATGTTGTGGCTGTGTGTGATTAGTTTAGTGTGTGGTGTGTGTGATTAATTGAGATTTAGTTTTGTAAAATGTAATTTGAATTTGGAATAATGAAAATGAACCAAACCACCACCGTGAGGTGGTGGCCACCGACATGAGCCGCCATGGACCACCATTACCAGAGGTGGTAGTGGGTGGTTCCCCACAAGCAAACCCTAATGGGCCTAGCAAGACCCTTATAGGCTTAAAGATTAATTTTGTACCTGTTGGGCCATGTTTGAGTAAAAACCCTAATTGTGAGTAATTGGGGCCTTAGACTTATTGGACCCATCTTTAGGCCATTGGGATTGGAGTGTGTATTTAGCCCAAATCACTCCATATCACTTATCTAGTAGAGTAAAGGACTTAATGGATTAAGTCCTTAATGGGTTAAGTAAGAAACACTTAACCCTAGTTATCATTTTATGTGAAACTTTAATTTCACTTGGGCTTTGTGTTGGGCCATCCGAGAACAAACAAATGGACTAGAATAATTAGTTGGGCTTTAGAGTAGGCCCATATGAAGGATTGGGCCCAATTTGGAAAATTGGGCCATAGATGGGCCATAGTTTGGGCCTAGATGATTATATGATATTGGGCCCTTAGAATGGGAAATGTTGGACTGGACTGAACAATTGGGCCTTAAGGGAAGTCCATGTAGAGGTTTGGGCCCAATTTGGAATGTTCGGCCATATGTTGGGCTTTGATCCCTAGTTGACTTTGCGCCTATGGTTTGGACCTTGGACTTGGGTAAGCCAAGCTTGGGGTAATGTAGTAATTATCCAAAGTATGTAATTATGGTTATATAGTGGAACCTAATTATTAATTGGGTGTTATTTTGATGTTGACTGATCGGGAATATGTCATCTAGCAGCTGGGGTCGAGACTGCGGGACTTCAGCAGTGTGGCATTGAGTCTGCAGGACTTCAGCAGTGTGAGGTGAGTCCTCTTCTAGTAGGAACAGGTCTAAGGCCACAATGTCGGCCCGTTTAGATGTTAGTAGTACATGGCGTGGCCCGATGAAGTGGTTTAGCTTACATGTTATATGTTATGTGTTCCGGACTTCGATGTGATGTCGGGCGGGGCCCGATGCAGTGGTTTAGCTTACATGTTATATGTTATGTTTTTTGGACTTCGGTCCGATGTCGAGGCCATCCCGAGAAGTAGTTATGGATGCTTGATGTCTTTGTGATTCATGCATGTTTTGTTATGGGTAGCATGTCGGGCAAGCCTGACACAATATATGTGATTATGTTATATGTTATGCTATGTTCAGTTTATTCCGGACTTCAGTCTGATGTCGGGCGGGGCCAGATGCAGTGGGTGGGGCCCAAGTTATTCCGGACTTCGGTCTGATGCTGGGCGGGGCCCGATGTAGTGGGCGAGGCCCAAGATATTCCGGATTGCGGTCCGAAGCCGGGCGGGGCCCATGATATTCCGGACTTCGGTCCGATGTCGGGCGGGGCCCGATGCAGTGGGCAGGGCCCAGTATATGCATATGTGAATCTGTGTATGGTATGTGGTAGCTTGGGGGAGACTCACTAAGCTTCGTGCTTACAATTTTCAGTTTTGGTTTCAGGTACCCAGCTTTCAAAAAAGGAGCTCGGGAAGATTGCAGTGCACACACCATTTGTTCAGCCTGGGATGTTTATACTCTGATATATTCTTGACAGTTTTTAAGATATTTTGAGATACATTGTTTATGATTCTTATATAACGTTTGATAAATATGGTTTTATTACTAAATTAAACGAAATTTTCAGACTGTGTTTTTGGGATGTTTCAAGTTGGTATCAGAGCCTTGGTTTGAGGGATTTGGGCGCACTCTCGAGTGTGTATGAACTCAAACTAAGGAAGTGGTATAAATTTTTCAAAAGAAAAGAGTTTTAGAAAAAGCGAAAAGAAATTTTAGAAGGAAAAGAACTTTGAAAAGAGAAAAGGGTGTGGTGCATGCAATCAGTCGAGCTCAAGTAAGAACTCCCAAATTGCCTATACAAGTTTATGTTATGATATGAGTATCAGCTTTATGAGAACTACATGCTAGATTAGGACTAAGGATCTAGGAAGGATGACTTATGTGCCTATTGTATGTGTATTAGCTTTATCAGAACAGCATGCTAGATTAGGACTAAGGATCTAGGAAGGATGCCTTATGTGCCTGTTATATGTGTTCAGCCTTATGAGAACTGCATGCTAGTACAGATTAGTCAGTATGATAGCCATAGTAGTAGATGTTTGATTATGTGTACTCGATGCTCGAATGCTGCTTGCTTTGTGCTTTAAGGAGTCTTAGTTATCTTTCACTAAGTAGTAAACGAATATGTTACGTTGCATATTGCAAGGACTAAATAATTTCAGAAGGTTAAGTCTAGCTCTATTTCGCAGCTCTTGTCTGAGTCCAACCGTTGTAGAGTAGGATCTCTCATTCGAAGAATTATTTAGTCTGAGTAATATGTAATAGTATCCGCGACCTAGTTAGGGGAAGAAAGTTGGGACTTCTTATGCAGCTGATGGCGGAGAGTGGGTTGGTGATTACCCTGGGGCAAGCCTAGGATGAGTTTAGTATTAGATCAGCAGTAGTAGTAGAAGGGACTTGGTGGAGTCAAGGCAATTCTTGCGGAAAGTACGGATAGATGTGGAAGGTAGTATCGGCCCATACTACTGAAAGCAGAGGATCCGTACTCGAATCCAGGAAGGCTGAGATGAACCCAGGGAACTTGTAGTGTGTGAGATCCCTTGAGTTTTGATGAGCATTGTGATGTTAGTGATGGTATATTACCGAGTATAGTGACGCTATGTGGTAGACCTGATGGTAGTTCTGGCATCGACGAGGGATCAGGCTCGGACTCTGGAGCCAGGAAGATTGATGATCAGATGAGAGAGTTCATTCCATCTGAGAATCACGCGCAGTATCATTGACCAGACTCCTGTGATCCTCAGTGTGATCAAGGAGGGCATTATAGAGATTTTTGATGAAAGGTCGACTGCATTCTGCACTGAGATAGCAGTCATGATAGAGACCCTTACGTTGATGTTTTGGGAATTCAGAGTTTGTGAGGTTTCAGATTGTCATGGGGGTTAGGGACCCCATTGTTAGCAGCAGATGGTTGGCAAATGTCACCAACGTTTTTTTGTATCAGACATTGTCTCGAAAGGAGACAAGATCTAACTTACTTCCTATCTCCTGAGGGATAGAGCACGAGGTTGGTAGTGAGTTGAGTGATGATGTGGTTGATGCTATGTCATGGAATGACTTTTAGACCAGATTCTGGGCAGAGTGTGCCCAAGCATTTGAGGCGCAGCAGTTGGCGCGAGAATTGTTAGATCTCCGCCAGACGACTAAGACTGTGGCAGAGATCACTGCCAAGTCTCGGGAAAGAGCTTATATGGTACCACAGTATGCAGCAGATGAGGAAATGAAGAAGTTAAGTTATCAGAACATACTGTAGAATGATAACAGGGAGATCATGAGTATCTCGGGGTGCAATACCTTGAATGGTATGACTTATAGAGCTTGAGAACGGGATATGGACTTGGAGCACATGGGTAAGGGGGAACCAGATCAGTTGTTGATATTGAAGGGTCCCGGGAGGAGACCCTAGATTTAGGATTAGCTTTTGAAAGACCAGCAAGACTAGATTCGGTGCAACACTTGCGGGAAACTACACAAGGGAGCCTTTCGTTTCAAGGGTTTGAGTAAGTGTAACCCTGAGTTATCATCGGTTTGTGTCTGAATTATATTTTCAAGAGATGTCATATGCCAATTGCATGCCGAGAAGCATTAGCGAATAGTGATAGAGCAATTACCCAGATTACAGGATTGGAAAAGTACAGCGTCATGTTGGTTTATTCCAAGACTGAGGAGCAACACAAGAAGCACCTGAGGGAGGTGCTAGAGACTTTAAGAGGGGAGAGAATTTTCGCAAGGTTCTCCAATTGTGTGTTCTGGTTGCGTGGAGTGCAATTCTTTGGGCACTTTGTCAATCAGAAGGGTATTCTAGTCATTCCGGCCAAGTTAGAGGCTGTGATGCAGTGGGAGATTCCGAGGTCTCGAATTGAGATTCGGAGCTTCCTGGGTCTACCGGGTTATTACCGGAGATTTATTCGGATTTTTAGAAGTTGTGTGTTCTTTTGGATTAGCTGGTGTTGAAAAAACCAGCAATGGTAAGTGTGGTTTCTAGCAGATTGGTCATGGGTGGTTAGAAGGATTGGGAATTCTTCCAGTTTTGTGTGCTGTAAGGCATTAGCTGAATCAAAGTGGGGGAGAATCGCCCAAGGATTCAGAAGTGGGAGCAGTTTTGAGGCTAGGATAAGTTTTGCATCCTTGTCTGAAAGGGAGACAGCCCATGTGGTTGTATGGTTCGAGGACAGTGTGATATGGAAGTTCGGAAAAACTTGCCAATAATGAGATCGCTTTCTCGGAATGGTTGCTAGCAAGCCTTAGGGAATCCGGTTGGGGATTCTAGTCAGGATATGAGTTCAGCTGAGTGCGGGACAAGCGTGTGTTCGATCCAGTATAGATAGAGTTAGAGTGTTGTAAGTCTGCAGGTGTAGCTGTAGCATTCACTAGCAGCCAGATAGTGTTAGAGTGTTGTAAGTCTACGGGTGTAGCCGTAGCATTCACTAGCAGTCAGATAGTGTTAGAGTGTTGTAAGTTTGCGGGTGTAGCTGTAGCATTCACTAGCAGTCAGATAGTGTTAGAGTGTTGTAAGTCTGCGGGAGTAGCCGTAGCATTCACTAGCAGCAGATAGTGATAAAGTATTATAAGTCTACGGGTGTAGCTGTAGCATTCACTAGGTTATTAGATAGCGTGGGTGCGTCGTTAGGACGCGGGAAGGACAGTAGTACCCACCGGTTCGGGTATAGAAGTGAGGATATGGAAATCCACATATTGGATTTCGGAGTTTCCCATACTGATTAGACTTGGGTTAAACACTCCATGGACTATTCATGAAAGCTTAGCCCAACCTAAATGAACTTGGCCCATTCCATATATATAAGAGTCCATATTTAATTAGTTCATTTTGATCACTTAATTAATTATAAATTAATTCTTGATCAATACTAATTAAATAATATGATTATATAATAATATATTAGAACTTATAATATATTAATATTAATCATAAATATACTATTCTCAAAAGATTATCCATGTAAATTGTGTCGGTGAAGTGCAACCCAAATGGACCATGCTGGGTCGGGTCAAGTACATACCAAATATAGTTATCGACTTAGACATTAATCCAACAGTCTCCCACTTGGATAAGTCTAAAACTATTATTTAGTATGACTTCAAAACCTAACTGGAAATCGTAGCTCTTAAAGCCGTTGTCGAACTCTGACCTTGCGATGAACTTGTCCATTAGATAAGGGATCATATATTCCTCCATTATAGATATCATATGGAATGAGACATGGATTATAATCATTCTCTCTATCCATTTGTTGTTTCCCGATTTCCGATTCATGACGACTGACTGATTGAACAAATCAAATCAGTCCTGGCTTGGCCAAGCACTCACATGTGTCATCATTAAATCATCGAGGGGCCCACAGATATCTCTTTTATCTTGAAGGTAAAAGGAATGGATAAACTTCAACTCATATGGCTTGTTCTACTACTTGTTGAATCATACACAAAGGCACGTTTTATAACACCGAGTTACCGAATGCGTTTTTGTGCAATCAATGTACAACCAACTCATAGTAACAACTCATATCTCTAGGTTTGAAGAATATAAGATATTATCGTCTCATGATCACTCGTGATAAAATCCATGAAGTGATTTCAATGAGTGCGGGTTGAATCCAATACTCAGAACTTATGAGCACTCATGAGTGGTGTAGCCTTTGTCCAACATCTTAGACCTCTACAAGCCAACCCATGACAGTCTTAATTCATATCTACTTCCAACATATGGCCGACTGTGGATGGTTTAAATAACTTAGTCATTCCGAAAGAATAACTTAGTTATTATGGAAGTCAAAACATGCAAAGTGAAACACAAGAATAAATGAATCAAATATGGTATCAAACCCTATGAATATAAATAAACACTTTTATTTATCACCATAGTGATTACTCATTATTCATTGTTTTGGTTTTATCAACTTTATACTTGAATTAAAAACACTAGTTGTCCCATGCTCCAAGCATGTACACTATGTTTTTTCTTAAACAATAGCTTTGCCATACACCAAGTATGCACTCTATGTTTGTCTATGATCCTTACTTTATGAACTCGATCGATTGAACATAACTCCAATGATTCTCATTTCACAGTCCCAATTCCTTATTGCAAATGAAAGAATTCCAAATTCATGCCATTTACTGTAATCTGTTAGATTCTAAACTTATATGCATTGATCCTCTTGTAATGATCATTCACAAATTCACAAAGACTTAGCCACAATCATTACAGAGTATTCCAAAGGAGATCAACTCCTTGGAAACATCCTTCTTGCATTAAGTTTCCTAATCTTACAGATTGACTACTTTCTAACTTTGAAAAAGTTCTATATTCCATTTTGACTATCACTTCTAATGAAGAGTTGCCTCCTTACAGATTATGTCAATATGGTCCTTCCAGAATTAATACTATACTTCCAACTGTCCTTGAGCAACCAATCTTTGGTAAACCTTAGATTGTCCTCAACAATTGCTTAATCATTTTAGTCATATCCAATTCTAGACCTTTTCCCTTCTTAATGCCCTAGGCATTTGGAAAATTTTAGAAAGGATGAATATAGCACATTTAATCGATCCTATATCCGAAGCATATGGGACACGATTCATGATGTCTTACATAAAGACTAAACCAGTCTTTTGCTATAATATTTCCATTTCTATTTGCCAAGTTCTTATAATTCAAATTATGAAAAGGGATGTCGTAATGATAATCGAATTTTAGAACGCAAATAATGAACCCATATATAGAATTTCCTTATGTTGAGCCATTCCAACATGAAATTCATATATATATTCTTGACTAAAGATGATTAAAATCTCAATCTAAACTTTTAGAACTGAAATGAAGTATAATTTCCTCTCCCTTAATTATAGCAAAACAACTTTTTCCCAATTGAGACCTTTTGTTTTCTATAATTAACATTGCTAACTTGCAACCTTTATCATAATTATCATGCTCCCACTAACAAGATGATTAATAGCATAACACTTATGCTCCCACTAGCTTTGACATGTACCCAGAAATCAACTGGACTTCTAGAAATCAATAATTTATTGACTTTCTTACCAAAGTTCAGATTTCTAATACTAGATTGCCTTGATAAGACTTTATCAAAATCATACACCTCTCTTAGATAGCTCACAAGTGTGTCTAAACAATTTCAGAACTATGAAAAGAGATGCCGTAATCATAGTCTCAATTGTTTAGACCTTTTGCCATTTCTCATAAGTCAATGTTAGTGTGCCGGTTAACCACGCACGCTCCACTAACGACTTTGAGAACTGCAAAAGTCATAATTCCTATCTACTTAAAATCTACTTAGTGAAAGAGTTTCCTTACCATCATTTTCATGAATAGAAGAGAAACCTTATGACACTTATATTTTATGGTGTAAGTGTTCCTATCCATGTGAATTTGTCAAAACCATAATCACAGGACTAGGTTAGCGACAAATCCTAACTCATATGGATTGAACTTGTGCAATCTTAACTTCTTGCCACCTGGCAGCTCAAAGGCCTGCCATTGCTTCCAAGTAGCTATCCAAACAATTGAGAACAAGTAGAACTCAAATGTATAGCTAACTTAACTGGAATGTGCACAGAAATGTCAACACGATAGGTTATAAACCTCTAGTTGTGTGCTAGTGATGAAATACAAGTTTTTTGTTCTTGATTACTTCTTGAAACCCTTTCAGGATCTTTTAGACTCCCACTGTCTCCTTGACCTATAAGACTTTCTTGCCAAATATTCAAGAGATAGTATGGATTCTAATCAAGACAGATACTTAACACAATTAGCCTTAGTTGGTCTTTGTTTTATCCAAAACATCACAACTTACCAATTTCAAATGTACAAGAGTAGAAAACTTTTACTCTTACATTTGACAAGTGTTTTAAACCTTCTTTAAGATATGTCACTCAAGTTACAATCTTAGAGTATAACTCTACGAATTGTTTTTGGAATGAATTATGAATCATCTTCTTGATTTAATCACTTCAACAATTCATAACTCCTCTTCTTAACTATCAGAATGTACTTAGAGGATGAATTGTGATAAGGTCTCAAAATCATTAACATGATCTTAAAACATGATACTAAAGTACTCTCCCATCTTTTCAGATTTGAGAAACTTTTATCCTTTTGCCTAATTTGATTCTTCTTATTCGTTCTGTCATACATTGAAAGTTTTCCAATGCTTCAGAATTATACTTAAGCTTGTAAGTATATTCATATTTACTATACCTTAGTAAATCATGACGAATAGTCTTATCCATCTTTTGTGGTGGACTTTGACAAGTGCATAAGAAAGTGTACTTGATCCCTTAGTCCTTCTCTTGACTCACACATCCATGTGAACAAGCAGTTAGTCTTAATTTTCCAATGCTCGAAAGTTCTCATTCATCATACTATACAACTTGCATGATTCTAAGTTTCTATCCAACTGAAACTTGGGTGATGAAAATCTTTCCTTATTTGGTAAATTTAGACACTACCACAAATGAAAGAATCAAATTCATATTTCCAATATTGCTATCAATGGAATCATATAAGCAACATCTTTTTTTCCCAAATGCCATTTTAAGGATATTTTTAAATAAATAAAATTAAAAACTTTTCCTTTTATTTTAAAATTTTGCGGAAAAACTAATCCTTACAATGAAAATGTATATGAAAACTTGTTGTCATCTATTCCTAAGCAATCTATCATAACTCTTAAGCACCTGCTCAAAAATTCTGATCACCGAACCATGCGATTGAAATCCATCTTCGAGATCAGAATCAACATATACTTCATTTAAGTTCCTTTACTTTTCTTTGATTCTTAAAACATCAACATGTGACCCAGCAACATCATGTAATAAGAATCTCCAAGTAGGAACTTAATAGAGTTAGACAATGGAATTTACCTGAAATAAAGTCAAACTTATTGACTTTACCATCCTTAGGTAAGTTTGGCAGCTTCGTAACCAAAGCCCCTTCCTTTGGCAATATAAACATATGGACCATTTGGTAATGGTGCGTGGGACTATCACAGACTTAGCTTTTTCTCTTTACCATTTGGTCAACCGAGTTGACTATGGCCGATCCCTTTCCATTGGGAAGAGAATGCTTTTTCTGGATTTCCAGTGTCACCATTGTCAATGTCCATAAAGTTTTGGGAAGTTGATTTCCTAATCAAATTTGCTTTACTAGTACACTAAATCATTTCTGATTTAGCAGCACCAAGCAAATAGATAAGATCATTAAGGGTCTTGTCATAGTCTATTTCATAGGAGTCCCAAAGGAATTCACTATGTGACTTAGAAAGTGATTGAGCCACTAACTTTCTCAAGACTTTGACACCCAACTCTCCCGGCTTGTCAGTATGTGACTTCATCACCAAGATGTGATCACACCTAGACCTTGCCTTGCCAATAGGGCTTGAGTGACCTTAAGCTTGTGGGTTAGGTAGAATAATTGGAGAAGGTGGAGGAAGTGAAGTTCCAAGAGATTTGGGATGATCATAAATGTCTGAACTAGACATCTTTTGGGAGATATTCAAGATAGTTGATTTAAAGTCCTTAATATAACACCCAATATGAAATATTAAGGCTACAACCTAACAAACTATTTTATAACTTGGAAGAGGGATGCCGTAATCCAAGTTATAGAATATTTGAAGGTAGACGAATGACGATTCACCAATTTCCACCATGAAAAACGAAATAATTTATTAGGTTTGAATTGGATTTGAAACTCCTAGATCTTTGAGATTCATTGAACTTTCAATGGCATGTTTCAATCTCGAGTGTGCCCTTCAGGTTTTGTGACTCGGATGCCGAGGACCACAAAACAAGGTGTGAAGTAACCATGCAAATTACTTGGTACCCTTAAGTGTTTACCCCCTCAATGGATGTGTCGGTTAACCACACACGCTCCATCGATACTATGATAAACATTAAGTTACCCTTTGCCTACCTTGTTAAATACGAGTTAGTGTGTCGGTTAACCACACACGCTCCACTAACCGACTTAACCAAAGTGCAAAGTGTAATTTCATGGACTAGCACCTTATTCACATTTTCCTAAGTAACTAAGATTGGGTATTTATAAAAGGTTTAGTTACTTAGTATTTATCATTAATACTTTTAATGATGGGAGAATTATAGTCCTTGTCCTACCCATTCGGATAACAACCCTCCACCAGTCAAGGAAGCGGTGGGTGAGAGTGGACACCCATTAAACTGTCATTTTATAGGCAGTAACCTTATACCCCCTTATAGACCGACTTCGTGAATGAGGCCTACTAACGGTAAGACTGACTTGCTCTTATACATATATATTATTAACTTATAATATTATAAAGTATAAGGGTTGAATTTTAACTTTTAAACTTCTAAGGGCTAAACTTGGAATTAAAGTATTCATAACAGAAAACTTTTCAAATTCCAAAACTTGAGGGCAAGTTTTGTAACTTTCAAAACTTTTCTATCCCATAACTTATGTGTTTAAAGTAGTTTTAATTAAAAAAACTCTTCAAGTTCCATAACTTCAGGACAAGTTATGGAAGACTTTAAACTAATAAAAGAGTTAACTTTTCTTTATTTTATAACTTATGGAATTAATTATGGTTACACATTTTATTACTTAATGAAGTGACCCTTGAACTTCCATAACTTGAGGACAAGTTATGGAGTCATAAAACCATTCAATGAGACAAGACTCTTCATTTTGTAACCATTGCCAACTTTTACGAGTTTTATGAAACTTAAATGTGACCTTTCATGTAACTTGAGGACAAGTTCCACAAACACATTTTAGAATCAACTTTTAGATTAAATGGATTGAAAACAACTATTCAATTACCTTTTCTATTAATCTAAGCAACTCATAAGAACAAGATAATTCAAATCAAACTTTTTCATGTAATTAGTCTAAACCTTAAATTAATACAAAACATGAATCTATTGACAATTATCTTTGAAATTGGATTAGCATGAACATTACCATATCAAAAACAAGTTTATAAGTCCAAAAACATTAGGATAATGTTCCTAGTCCAATTCCAGCTAAAAAAAGTCGAATATATGCTGTCTGGGGGTCCAACTCGTCGAGTGCACGAACCAACTCGGCGAGTTGGATGCATTTTGCCTTGGACTCGGCGACTCTGCTGGGCAGACAGCATCAAAACTCGATTTTTCAGCTACTTTTGCAAGTATAACAAGAAAACAAGCCTAGGCTCTGATACCACTATTGGGTTTTGAGCATTCTAACACTCCTATGGTGTACATGTAACCCTATAAACCTTGGATCTATGTTTTCTCTATTATACATGCAAATAAGAACTTTCCAATGCTTTAATCCTAACTAGCATATTATGAAGTTCTTATACTATAAAGTACTAGTTAGATGACATACCTTTTGATGTAGCTTGATGTCTTCAAGCTTTAAGAGCTTAGCCCCAATAGTGTGGAAGCCTCAAGTGGAATCAAAAATCACCAAAACACCTTGGAAAACTTTAGAGAATATGGATACTTGGTTCTCTCTAGTGAAATCGGCTAGCCCTTCATAGTGTACCCACACTAGTTCCTATTTCACCAACCAAGGACATCTTTATATAGTATGGAAACTAGGGTTAAACCCATGACCTTTCATTTCATATGATCCATGGGTTAAACACTCCATGGACTATCCATGAAAGCTTAGCCCAACCTAAATGAACTTGGCCCATTCCATATATATAAGAGTCCATATTTAATTAGTTCATTTTGATCACTTAATTAATTATAAATTAATTCTTGATTAATACTAATTAAATAATATGATTATATATTAATATATTAGAACTTATAATATATTAATATTAATCATAAATATACTATTCTCAAAAGATTATCCATGTAAATTGTGTCGGTGAAGTGCAACCCAAATGGACCATGCCGGGTCGGGTCAAGTACATACCAAATATAGTTATGGACTTAGACATTAATCCAACATCAAGGGTATGTTTGGTAATTATTGGGTTATAATTTGAGAAGATTTTATGGGCCAGGGGCTAAAGTGTGAGTTTTGGCCTTGATTTGAAAAGGATTTTCGAGGTCAGGGTTTAAATGGTAAATTATGGGTTAGTTTTCAAAATAATTCTGGTGGGGAGGGGCTGATATGGTTAAAATGGGCAGAAGTTTGATGAACACGGGTTACACCCGCTACCCCCCCCCCCCCTCATGCAGCCTTCTTATATATGGTTAGGGGTATTAGAAACCCTAACCCTAAATGATAACACCCAGCCGCCACATTATAACTTCTAGTCGCCGGCCGCCACCATCATCTTCAGCCGCCGCTTCCTCCACCGTCTAGAACCTAAACCATCGTCGTGCCCCTGTTTTCGGTGACATCGAAGACCACGGATGAAGCCATGAGACCCTCGTTGTTGTCTCACCGTCAGCGGAGGGTGTTGTGTTCGTCGTTGTTGTTGCTTTCCCGTTGCTACGCCATCGCTCGCGTCGCCGCCTCTTCCTCCGTCTTTCTCTTGCTGCGTCTCAAGCCACTGCTCCATGTTGGAGCCATAAAACCGCCGAGACTGCCGCCGGTGTACTCCTCTTGCTACTCTGATTATCGTTTACCACCCCAATAGGGGGTTGTTGTGTTCGCATGAGCAGGCCTTCTGTCGAGCGATGTTGTGAAGAACCACCATGGCAGCCGGCCATGGTGGTTATTGCCGTCAACACCGCTATCAACAGCTGCTGTCACCGCTATGGGCCACCAAGGGGGTGGCTGTAGTTGCTTGCAATTTTAGAGCGTGGGTGGGTGCATTTTTCCGTTGAGTTTGTGTGGTGTGTTTTATTTGGCCAGAAAGTCGGGAATAGCCACCGCCACCACCGTGAGGTGGTGGTTGCCGCCACGAGCAACCATCGGCCACCACGTTGTGGCTGTGTATGTGATTAGTTTAGTATGTGTGTGGGTGTGTGTGTGATTAATTGAAATTTACTTTTGTAAAATGTAATTTGAATTTGGAATAATGAAAATGAACCAAACCACCACCGTGAGGTGGTGGCCGCCGATGTGAGCCGCCATAGACCACCACTACCTGAGGTGGTAGTGGGTGGTGCCCCACAAGCAAACCCTAATGGGCCTAGCAAGACCCTAATTGTGAGTAATTGGGCCTTAGACTTATTGGACCCATCTTTGGGCCATTGGGATTGGAGTGTGTATTAAGCCCAAATCACTCCATATCACTTATCTAGTATAGTAAAGGACTTAATGGATTAAGTCCTTAATGGGTTAAGTAAGAAACACTTAACCCTAGTTATCATTTTATGTGAAACCCTAATTTCACTTGGGCTTTGTGTTAGGCCATCCAAGAACAAGCAAATAGACTAGAATAATTAGTTGGGCTTTAGAGTAAGGCCCATATGAAGGATTGGGCCCAATTTGGAAAATTGGGCCATAGTTTGGGCCTAGATGGTTGTATGATATTGGGCCCTTAGAATGAGACATGTTGGACTGCACTGAACAATTGAGCCTTAACGGAAGTCCACGTAGAGGTTTGGGCCCAATTTGGAAAGTTGGGCCATTTGTTGGACTTTGATCCCTAGTTTACTTTGGGCCAATGGTTTGGACCTTGGGCTTGGGTAATCCAAGCTTGGGGTAATGTAGTAATTATCCAAAGTATGTAATTATGGTTATGTAGTGGAACCCAATTATTAATTGGGTGTTATTTAGATGTTGACAGATTGGGAATCTGTCATCTAGCAGCTGGGGTCGAGACTGCGGGACTTCAGCAGTGTGGGATTGAGTCTGCGAGACTTCAGCAGTGTGAGGTGAGTCCTCTTCTAGTAGGAACGGGTCTAAGGCCATAATTTCGGCCCGTTTAGATGATAGTAGTACCGGGCAGGGCCCAATGAAGTGGTTTAGCTTACATGTTATATGTTATGTGTTTCGGACTTCGGTCTGATGTCGGACGGGGCCCGATACAGTGGTTTAGCTTACATGTTATATGTTATGTTTTCTAGACTTCGGTCCGATGTCAGGGCCATCCCGAGAAGTAGTTATGGATGCTTGATGTCTTTGTGATTCATGCATGTTTTGTTATGTGTAGCATGTCGGGCAAGCCTGGCACAATATATGTGATTATGTTATATGTTATGCTATGTTCAGTTTATTCCGGACTTCGAACTGATGTCGGGCGGGGCCCGATGCAGTGGGCGGGGCCCAAGTTATTCTGGACTTCGGTCTGATGTCGGGCGGGGCCCGATGTAGTGGGCGGGGCCCAAGATATTCCAGACTTCGGTCTGAAGCCGGGCGGGGCCCGATGTAGTGGGCGGGGCCCAAGATATTCCGTACTTCGGTCCGAAGCCGGGTAGGGCCCGATGTAGTGGGCGGGGCCCAAGATATTCCGGACTTCGGTCTGAAGCCGAGCGGGGCCCGATGCACTGGGCGGGTCCCAATATATGCATATGTGATTCTGTGTATGGTATGTGGTAGCTTGGGGGAGACTCACTAAGCTTCGTTCTTACAGTTTTCAGTTTTGGTTTCACGTACCCAGCTTTCAAAAGATGAGCTCGGGAAGATTGTAGTGCACACACCATTTGTTCAACCTAGGATGTTTATACTCTGATATATTCTTGACAGTTGTTAAGATATTTTGAGATACATTGTTTATGATTCTTATATGACGTTTGATGAATATGGTTTTATTACTAAATTAAACGAAACTTTCAGACTGTGTTTTTGGGATGTTTCAAAATATAAGTGTGTTAACTTAACATGGTTGTTGATTTTGTTTTTTTTTTTTAAATTTATTCTGATGACTTTCAATACATATGGGTGCTTTGGAAGCCTTTTGTTGCTCTTTTCAAAAAAGTTTATTAATTAAGTATAATTGTTAACTAATAAAAGTGTGTGTTTCATTGGGTATTTTTTATAGAAACAAAATCATGATGAGATTCAGAGACCACTATAGAAACTGAGAAGAACTTATAGTCTTTTTTCCTCAGGTGCTTAAGCTAATTCTTTTTTTTTTTCATAAAAGAGGGTATTTGATTATGTTTATTACGAATAAAAATGGGTATTAGATGTGTAATTGATTTTGTAATCAAGGCTTATTTTCTGTACATTTATCATTTACTTATAAAGTTTTTTCTTTTTAAGGATTTAACTAATATGTTGCATCTTTTTGGTTCTTGTATTATTTGCAAGATAACTGTGTTAAATGTAGATAAGAGTGATTTTATTTTGAAATTCTTCGAAAATTCCAAAAAATAGTTTGACCCTAAACTTCAATGTGACAGAATTAACATTTGGAAATGTTCTAGGTTAACTGCGGGTATTGGTGCTTCGTTGATGCCAAAAACATTTTTGAGGTATATCATATTACCATTCTTTATTCTTCAATTTTTAAAAAAAATTATGTTTGTTATCTTGCATTTTTTTCCATGGTTCTTGATGCCACCATGTGTAAAAATTGGAATTGTATAAGATTTTTCTAATACAAAAAAAAAAAAAATAGTTTAGTGACTAAATTTATAACATGGTAGAATTATGTTATGCTTTTATTTATTTTTCTTTAATATTAAAAGCCGCTAACTTGGGGAAATGGATTGGTTGTGCTTCAATTTGTATAGGATACTGTCCACAAAGGTTACTAGAAACAAGATTGATAACCTTGAAAATCATTTATCACGCTTTTCATAACAAGTTAAATATTTGCGGTCTCACATTTGTATTGATACTTTGATATATGTAACATAACATCTATTAACATATATTAAATGAATGAAATAACAACATACTTTTTGGTTTTGATTTTGCAGTTTTTGATATAGGGGTAATTCTGTCAAATGCATAATTGGCATAAATTAAATTTGTATATTTGTAAATTTCTCACTTGGATTATAGTGGTATGGACTATACTTGGATCTTTATCATCAGAAAGGTAGTTATATGTTTTTTTTCGTAAACAGCATAGAAGCGTGATTAGTCTATTTAAAGAAGTTTAAATGAATGATACATGTTGGAGTAATATTTTGTGCCATCAATGTAGCTCATCGGGTGCTATGGAAGCCAAAACTAAAGGATTAGTTGTCTTAAGAAATATGTAAAAAATTTACGGTATCCAACCCTGCAAAGTTGGGATTCTTCCCTAGTTAGTCTTAATTTCCCAAAGATGAAAGTTCTCATTCAACATAGAATACAAGTTGCATGGTTCCAAGTTTTTGTCCAATTGAAACTTGGTGATGAGAATCTTTCCTTATTTGGTAAATTTAGACACTACCACAAACGAAAGAATGAAATCCATATTGCTAAAAATAGAAACATACAAACATCAATTTCACAAATGCTATTGCACGGAAATATAAGATAAAATCAAAAAATTTCTCTATTTATAAATTTGTAGAAAAACTTGTCCTTACAATGCAATTACAAATGAAAACCGTGTTTCTAAATATTCCTAAGCAATCTATCATAACCCCTAAGTAGTAGCTCAAAATTTTGATCATCGAATCATGCGATCGAAATCCATCTCTTCACGATCAGACTCAACATGCTTTTCCGTTAATGTTCATTTCATCTTCTTCGATCCTTCAAAACATCAAAATGTAATCTTATCACATCATGTATTAAGAAATCTATAAATAGGAACTTAATAGAGTTAGATAGTGGACTTACCTTAAGCAGAGTCAAACACCTTGACTTTACCATCCTTGTGATCTTTTAGGTAAATATGGCAGCTTCGCATCCAATACTCCTTCACTTGGCAATAGAAACAAACAGTCTCTCTCGGAATGGCACACGGGACAATCTCAGACTTAGCCTTTCTCTTTTCCATTTGGTCAACCGGTTTGACCATGGCAGATCCCTTTCCATTAGGAAGAGAAGACTTTTCTAGACTTCCAATGTTTCCATTGTCAATGTCCATGGAAGTTTGGGAAGTAGATCTTCCAATCAAATTTGCATTACCCGTGCATCAAATCATTTCTGATTCAGCAGGAATTAGCAAATAGGTAAGATCAATAAGGGTCACGTCGCGATCTGTCATATAGTAGTCTTTAACAAACTAACCATATGGCTCGGGGAGTGACTAAAGAACCAAGTCAACAGCCAACTTCCTCAGGAAAAAGACACGCAACATTCCTAACCTGTCAATATGTAACTTCGTCTCCAAGAAGGGAGCACATATAGACTTTCCATCTTCATGTTTGCTTGCCAATAGGGCTTGAGTTATCTTGAACTTTTCAAGTAGACGAACATGTGGGTCAGGGAGAATAAATGGAGGAGGTGGAGGAAGTGAAGCATGATTTCTAGTTCCTTAATCAAAATGTGGAACATCATCTTCATGAGGAAAGCTTTTTCCAAAAGATTCAGGATGACCGTAGTTGTCAGAACTAGACATCTACAAGTGAGAAATTCAAGTTTAGTTTATTTAAGTCTTAATATAACACCCAAATGAAATATTAAGGCTAGGATCCAACACAATAATTCACAATTCGGAAGAAGGATGTCGTAATCCAATTGCAAATTATTTAAGGGTAGGTGAATGACGATTTACCAATTTCCACCATAAAAACAAAAAAGAGTATTAAGTTTTAAATGAATTGAAATTCCTAGATTCTTTTGGGATTCATTTAACTTTTCAATGGCATGTTTAAATCTCGATTATTCCCTTCAAGTTTGTGACTAGGATACCGAGGATCATAAACAACGTGTGAATAACCATGCAAATTATCTTGGTACTCTCGATGTCATTAATCACCAAATCAATGTTTCGGTTAACCACACACGCTCCATTGATCAATGATAATTTACGAGAACCCCATTGCCCATCCTTCATTAGTCCACATTAGTATGTCGGTTAACCACACACGCTCCACTAACCGGTGCAATGTGCAATTTCATGAGTTAGCATTAAATTCACATTTTCCTAAAGTAACTAAAATTGGGAATTTATAAAAGGTTTAGTTACTTTATATTTCATTATACTTTTGTAAGACCCAAATCTGCTTGTGTATCAATCAAATCCGTTTGATGGTGCGGAATCCCATTCAAACGGATGATGTCAGATCAAAATAGAAGAGAAAAAGAAGAAGAAGAAGAAGAAGAAGAAGAAGAAGAAGAAGAAGAAGAAGAAGAAGAAGAAGAAGAATATGAATCTATTGTATTGCTGATATGAATGAAGATCCTTACAAGAGATTCACACACACATGCACCTTCTCTCTAGTTTCTCTCTCTAGAACAACTAAGAATACACACACTTAAGCTCCTCTTTTCTCAGCCGTGAACTCCTCACCCTCCTAACATCTATTTATACGAATATGGGGTACATGGGCCATAGATGGGTTCACAGCCATGAACAGGTTTACGGCCGTGAACAGGTTTATGGTCGTGAACTGGTTTACGGCTGTAAACACTCACCCGGCCATGAACACAGCCGCAAATATATATATTACATTACAGAAAAAACAATTGACTAGAAAAGTAAAGTATAAACCAATATTTTAGACCCAACAATCTCCCCCTTGGTTTATAGCTTTCTTTTCTAATTGACCCAACAAATTCGCCATAAAAAGTAGTTGGCTTTTCTTGTCAATCTCCATTTGGAGTTTGGTTTCAACTTTAATCTTCGATATCCTCACTTCAAGATGAACATATGAATCTTCAATAAATGACTTCATCTTGAGCAGTTGAGCTTATCTTCAAAATTTGACATTGAACGCACATTGGGTGAGGAGGATTCTTGATAAGATTCTTGAAAGATACTTGTTTCAGCTTCAGAACCTTCAGAGAGAATAATAGAGAGAACTAATCTTCTGGATCACTTCAGCAGGTTCCTAGATAGCAACAGACTGATTATGGAGGCTTCAATGCAATCTGTCACATAATATTCAATTGCAGCTTCACCTTGGGATTGAACGATTGAATGTTTAAAGAATAATCTTCATTTCATGCTCCTTCGAATGAGAATTATTCGATGATCATGGATGAAACCTTGGCTCAGAAAATCTCGATACAGTCTCCATGAGTCTGATCTACATCTGAATTCACTTTTCAAGACAAAACCAAACTAAAAGAAAACTTAAAACAAAACTAAAAACAAAGTTAGCACACAATACTTTTGGATTTTTCATATTTTCTGGAAAAATAAAACAGAAATAACACTATTTTTGGATTTTTTTTAATTTTTTTGATTTTTGTTTGGTTTTTAAATTTTTCTGATTTTTGTTTGGATTTTTAATTTTCTTTTTTTTTATTTTTACAATTTTTTTAATTCTCCCCCCTTATATTTGTGCATAGGGAAAACTATGTACAAATTTAACAAAAAAAAAACATTCAAGTATTGATGATATGAATGAAGATCTTTACAAGAGATTCACACACACATGCACCTTCTCTCTAGTTTCTGTCTCTAGAACACCTAAGAATACACACACTTAAGCTCCTCTTCTCTCAGCCGTCAACTCCTCACCCACCTAACATCTATTTATATCAATATGGGGAACATGAGCCGTAGATGGGTTCACGGGCGTGAACAGGTTTGCGGCCGTGTAAGACCCAAATTTGCTTATGTATCAATCAGATCCGTTTGATGGTGCGGAATCCCAATCAAACAGATGATGCCATATCAAAATAGAAGAGAAGAAGAAGAAGAAGAATACGGATATATATTTGTACACGGGTTCACAGTCGTACACTCCTCTTGACCACTAGTTCTTCTCTCTCTAAAACACCTTGGATTTCACACACTAGTTCCTCTCTCTAAAACACCATGGATTTCACACACTTAATCTCCTCTCTTCTCTCATTTGTACACTCTCACACACTCCTCACCCTATATATAGGGGATAAATGGCCGTACACGGGTTTACGGCCGTAAACCCGTGTACGGCCGTACACACAACCGTAAACACATATATAGCCGTAAACACCGAGTTGTTTACGGTCCTAAACATCAAAATACATTTTCCTAGAAAAGCAAAGTATAAACCATATTTTTGACCCAACAACTTTTAATAAGGATTTAAATGGCCTATCAAACCCGTTCAGCTAACGACCCTCCACTGGTCAAGGAAGCGGTGGGTGACAATGGACACCCATTCAATCACCATTTTATAGGCAATTTCCTTATAGCCCCCTTATAGACCAGCTTCGTGAATAAGTCCTACTAACGATAAGACTGACTTTTAACTTTTACATATACAATATATTAGACTTTTAGTTTTATATAGTATAAGGGTGTATTTTAAACATTAAAAATACTTGGTGGTTTAATCTATTAATAAATTAGACTTTTAATTTAATTAAACTTAAACCATGTCATTATGGATTTATTAATTTTCTCTTTTAATTAAACACTTAATTAATTTAATAAAACCATAAGGGTGTAATTTGAACTATTCAAAATATCAAGATTCTAAATATAAAATTCAAGATTAAAACTATTTAGTTAATTTTTAAGTTACGAAACCAAGAGTTGCAATCTTGTTGAACCTTTTCAAATTACTATGGATTTTGGAATTTTAGTGCTTCATAAAAGAGACTTTTTTAAGTTGCAAAACTTGAGGGAAAGTTTTGTAACTCTTTAAAAACTTTTGGATTCCAAACTTGATGACAAGTTTTGTAACTCCTTAAAAAACTTTTGAGTTCCAAAACTTGATGGCAAGTTTTATAACTCTCTTTAGTCATAAAAGAGACTTTCCAAGTTCCATAACTTGAGGGAAAGTTATGAAACTCTTCAAAGCCATTTAGATCAAATGTTTAACTAATAAAATAATCATATAATTTTATCTTTTATTAATTTGACCTAATTCCACTCATGTAGCAAGATAAATCAAATAACACAAATAACTAGCTTATCATATAACTTTTAATTATCTTAATATTTGACATTTATCTTTTAATTGGATGAGGTTGATCAATACCATATTAGAAAAAATAGATTTTATGATATAAAACAGTTCATGGTAATGATCCTAATCCAATTATGGCCAAAAAACTCAAAAAAATCGGCAAGCAAAACATCCTACTCGTTGAGTCCATGAACTAAACTCATCGATTTGCCAGTCTGTGAGTGAACTCGTCGAGTCAGATCATTGGACTCGTCAAGTCCATCAGACAGAGGCCAGAAATGCAAATTTTTTAGATTTGAAAACAACACAATTGCATCTATATAACAGAAAACACCCATGTCTCTGATACCACTGTTGGGATTTATGTACTATAACACTCCTATGGTAGACATACAACCCTAATGCCTTGGATATAAGTTTTCTCTAATTATACATGCAACAAAATTATTCAAAGCATGAAACCTATAACTAGCATACAACATAGATATTTGAAACACAAAAACTAGTTAGAAGAATACCTCTTAGTTGTAGCATGTAGAATTTGGTCTTTCAAAAGCTTAGCACCCCAAGTGTGATGCCTCAAACAAGTCACAAACACCATGAACAAGTGGAGGATAATGAGAGATAGGTTAGGCACCCCAAAAATCGGCTATACTCTTCATGGAATACACTCATCACGATTTTAGGGTTTAGGGAATCCATATATAGTGTAGAGTTCCAATATTCATAAGCAAACCCTAATTCTTACACTTAGGCTTATGATCCAATAACTCATATGGACTAACTCTTCATGGACTCTCACATAAACTTAGTCCATCATGGATCAATAGCCCAAACCATATGTATCACTGATTTACATAGTCAGTCCCCGTTAATTTAACTAGTCTCTTTTGATCACTAAATTAATTCTTGATCAATACTAAATAAATAATATGATTTCTCAATTAATATATTATACTTATTATATATTAATAAATCAAAAATAACCTCTTTCTCAAATATCCATCCTATCAAATTTTTTTGGTGAAGGAAACCCGAAATGGACCATGCTACTCTCGGGTCAAGTACATACCAATTATAGTTATGGGCTTAGACACCTAATCCAACAGAAGTCCCTTAACCAAACTACTTCCTTTGATGCTTCACTAGCGGCTATGTACACCGATCCGCATGTAGAATCAACCACCGTGTCTTGCTTGGAACTTTTCCAAGTTACTGCTCCACCATTTAGTGTGAACAGTCAGCTAGATTGAGAATGAAAGTTGTCTCTATCTATCTGAAAGATGGTAGCACTATACCCTGTCACTCTCAATGTATCACTGCCACCAAGAACAAGAACCATGTGCTTTGTCCTTCAAAAATACTTGAGAAAGTTCTTAACTGATGCCCAATGAGCTCTGCCAGGATTTCCCTGATAGCGACTAACCATGCTTAAAGCCAAGGACACATTAGGGCGAGTACATGTCATAGCGTACATGATCGATCCTATAGTCAAAGCATAAGTTACTCGAATCATATCAGCTATCTCTTCATCCTTACATGGGCTTGAGTCTTACTTAACTTGGCATTTCTTTGAATAAGTACCTCTCCTTTCTTTGAGTTATCCATACTAAACCGTTTTAGTACTTTGTCCAAGTACATACTTTGACTAAGTCCAATTAGTCTGTTCTTTCTATCTCTTAAAATTCTTATCCTGAGAATATAGGTTGTCTATACTAGATCTTTCATAATGAAACACTTTCCAAGCCAAGATTTCACTTTTTTCAAGGTTTGAATGTCATTTCCCGTGAGTAGTATGTCATCAACATACAATACTAGAAAATTTATTATACTCCCACGAGCTTCGACATACACACCGGATTCATCCTTACTTCTAGAAAAACCAAGCTCTTCGACTTTTTCATGGAAGCAAAGATTCCATCTATGAGATGCTTGTTTCATTCCATAAATGGATTTCTCAAGCTTGCACACTCTATTAGGAAACTTTGCATCAACAAAACACTATGGCTGACTCATGTAAACATCTTCAGCCAACTTCCCATTAAGGAAAGCAGTTTTGACATTCATCTGTCAAATTTCATAATCATGAAAGGTAACTATAGCGAGCATTATCCTAATAGATTTTATCTTAGCCACTACTGAGAAGGTCTCATCATAATCGATCCATAAGGTTTGAGTAAAGCCGTTCACAACTAGTCATGCCTTGAAAGTTTGCACATTTCCATCCATGTTAGTCTTCTTCTTAAAGATCCATTTTTAACCAGCTGTCTTTCAACTAGGTTCTTGATCAACCAAATTCCAAACTTGCTTATTATACAAGGACTTGATCTCGCTGTCCATTGATTATTTCCACTTGGAAGCGTCAAGGCCTACCATCGCTTCCTTGTAGTTAGCTGGCTCATCGAAATTTACCAGTGTTTGATCGCTGCTAAATGTATCACCATCTGACGTTATATGGAAGCCATAGAAAGATGGTGGCATTCTAACTCTACTAGAACATCTAAGAGGTAACGAAATGTTAATGGGTTTAATAGGAGTCTCATCCTTTGGTTAACCGCTAGTATCATCTAAGGTTCATCCGTTGGTTGACTCTCGAACTTCCTCAAGGTCAATCATATTCCTACTATCCTCTTTGCATATGAGATCTCTCTAGAGAAAGACTCTTATTCATGCTACAAAGACCACATTCTCATTAGGTTTACAGAATAAATATCCAAAAGACTTTTTTGTGGGTAGCCAATGAAAATACACCTCTCACTTTTAGCTTCCAGCTAGCCGTGAGTTTCTCTTTTAACGAAATCTTCACAACCCAGACTTTGATATGTGCTAACAAGGGAACTTTCCCTATCCACATCTCGTGAGGTGTTTTGGTAACCTTCTTAGTAGGCACAAGATTGAGGATATGGACGATTGTCTCTAAGGCATACCCCCAAAAGGAGATGGGAAAAGTGAATCGACTCATCATGGAACGAAACATGTCCAAAAAGGTCCAATTACACCACGCATCCACACCATTAAGATATGGTGTCCAAGTAGGAGTCAATTGTGAAACTATTTCACATTCCTTAAGGTAGTCGTGGAACTCGATACAAAGATACTCTTATCTTCTATCTGATCGGAGCATCTTTATCTTACTACCTAGTCGATTCTCGACTTCATGTTTAAACTCTTTGAACTTTTCAAAGGTTTTTTATTTATGTTTGATTCAGTAAATATAACCATACCTTCTATAATCATCTTTAAACGTTACATAAAATTGATTGGCATCTCTTGTGGTGGATCTAAAGGGTCCACACACATTTGTATGTATGATGTCCAACAAACCTTCACTTCTTTCAATGTGTGAATGAAAGATGATTTCATCATTTGGCCCAAAAGACAAGATTAGCATTCATCATTTGGCCTTAGGTCAAATGATTCCAAGACTAATCCTTTTGGATTTGGGCGATGCGTTTCTTGTTAATGTGCCCAAAACGACAATGCTATAAGCATGCCTTGTCTAAACCATTAGACGAATCAATGTGAAATACAAAATTGTGTAATCTATCAACATAAGTCATAGTTTCATATGCACCATTACAAGTTAAAGCTTCAAATATAAAACACCATTTAATAAACTAAAATTGAACCAGTCAAATCATTAAATGAGTATCAAAAACCTTGGCTGAACAATGCATGAAATCAAATCATGTTTTGCGTTATTTCTGAGGAATAGCAACAATATATCAAATCTAAAATAACATCACTACTAAGCATAATATGATAAGTCCCAATTTTCGTAACAGGAGAAGATCACCTATTTGACATGATCAGATTCATCCTCCCATGCTCCGACTCTTCACTTTCTTTTATCCCCGGCAAATTAGAACAAATGTGAAAAACACATCCTATATCAAGGACCCAAGGACGAGTAGATTGTGAGTTATTAGTTTGAATAATGTAATATACCTATTGACGATGACTTCATCTTGCCATCTTTGATGTCTTGCAAGTACTTGGGGCAGCTCCTCTTCCAATGGCCCTTGTCATTACAATAGGAACAAGTGGCCTCTTTAGGGTCACTAACAGCAAGAATGCCTGAGTTGGGCCTCACCTTTGGGCCATTTCTAGATGACCCAGCATGTGCCTTGTTCTTCCAATTAGCTTTAGGAGCAGCCTTCCACTTCTTCCCTTTGCCTTGCCCAACGGCGAGAACGGGAGCATTAGCGGAAGGGGCTGGATTCTTACCATTCAATCCCAACCCAGTAGTCTATAGCAAGTTATGGAGTTGGGCTAATGTGGTTTATGTATGGTTCAAATGATAAGCCAATACGAACTGATCATAACAACCTGGAAAGGAGTTCAAGACCATGTCAATGGCCAACGCCTCATTGAAATGCATATTGATCCTAAGAAGGCGTTCCACATATCTTTGCATTCTCAGCATGTGGTTGCACACAGACTCTCCCTCTTCCATCTTGCAATCCATGGGGGACTTGACCACTTCATATTTCTCTTAATGAATTCTCTTGTGGTACTTTTCTACAAGGTAATTGTTCATCTCATATGGCCAATAGTCCTCATAGAACCTCTACAATTCGGGAGCCATTGTAGCGACCATGATGTAAGCAACTTTTGTTGCATCATCGTAGTGTTTCTTGTAGGAAGCTAGTTGTTCCGGAGTAGCAGTGACTTTATTGATCTCAACAGGTTCCTTTTCAAGGATATACTCCTTTCCCTTGAATCGTAAATCCATCTTAATGTTACGCATCCAATCGTTGTAGTTAGTGCCATCAAAAGTTACCTTGGACACAATAGAAATAGTGAGAAACTCGAGTTGTGGGTAGACAATAAAGGAGCAGAAGCATCACTTGGAGTAGACATCTATAGATAAAAAGAATAGTTTTATTTAGATAACAGTAACCCTTAATATTTTAATCCATAATAAATAATTAAGAATAGGATCCAAAATAACAATTCACAACTAAGAAGAGGGATGTCGTAATCTTATTGCGAATTTATGAAGGTAGGTAAAAACAATTTACCAATTTCAAACTATGAAACTCCTAGACCTTTTGAGATTCATTGAACCTGTCAATGACATGTTTAATCTCAAATTATGATCTTCTATTTGTGACTGGAATACCGAGGATCACAAACAAGATGTGAATAACCATTCAAATATGTTTGGCACTCTCGATGTCATTTATCATCTCATATTAATGTGTTAGTTAACCACACGCGCTCCATTAATCAATGATAATTTTCGAGATGCCCATTATTATTCTTTATAGTCACTATTAGTGTGCTACTTAACCACACTTTGTCCACTAACTACTATAAAGTATAATGTGCTATTTAATGGATTAACATGTTTTTCGTATTTTTCCTAAAGTAACTAGGAGTGGGATTTGTATGAAAATAGTTTAGTTACTTTATGTCATTATACTTATTAATGAGATTATGTCTTATCAAACTCGTTCGGCTAACGACCCTCCACTATACAAGAGTGCAATGTGTAAGAATGGATACCTAATGACGGTCATATTATAGGCCGCTTCCTTAAACTCCCTTTATAGTATGGCTTCGTCATTGAGGCCTACTATTGATTCGAATGACTTTGTCGTATACATATAGTATATATTAAAGTTTTAATTATATATATAGTAGAAGGTATATTTCAAAAAATTTCTAAAATACTAGGTTTAATTTAAATTTAAAATAAACCAATTATGTTTTTAATCTTTATCTTTTAATTAATCAAATAATTAAATGTAATTAATACATAAGGACAATTCATAAATTCAAGATAAGGATATCTGATTACAAAGCTAATTATTCAGTTTTACACAATTAAAAAACATTATCTAAAGTAAGTATCCTAATCAAATTATGAATTAAGCAAACACAATTTTCGCTGATCAGAAGGCTTACCATGTCGTGGCAGACAATTTCAACGTCATGGCAGAACGAAGAAAAACACGGATCTGAAGATCACCACTTGTGGCGGAAGAACAGCATGACGTGGTGCCGCAAGAGAATGATGAATTTTTCTTTCCTCCAATTTGGGTTTTTTTCAATTTTATGCAATGTACATTCAATTTTAGACAACCATACACTTCGCTACCATTGATGGGTTTTACATGCAATAACGCGGATAAATCCTTATACACTTAAGGGTACATACAACCTATTAGATCTAGTCATAACTCCATTGGAGTAACATTATATTGAACAACAAGAACCCTATAACCCTATGTAATTTCTAAATTCATAGAAGAAAACATACCTATTGATTGTTGTAGTAAAGAATCAAACAAAATCCTTCTTGTAGTCGGAAGCTAGCAACAGAAATCTCGTGCCTATGATGGTTCACACCCAACCCTAGAAACAAGAAGGCTTAAGAGATTGGAGAGGGTATGGAGAAATTTTGGCTATGCCTAGGAAAGGAGGAGTGGCCAAAATTTAAAACCCCATGGAGGGTTTATATAGGTGATCAAAGGAGCTATGAATAAGGAAGTATCCTAAGAAAAGCCATAATCCCTTAACTTCCTCCCTAAGGCATCCAAGACACCCTTAATGCCCAAGGAAGCCCTAGAACCATTCTAGAATTTGTCCACCCTCCTAGGGAGGTTCTAGAATTGTTCAGTGTTCAACATTTGAACACTGTCATGTTTAGTCCTTCCACTTTTAACTATTCCAAGTAATCCCATAACTAATTCTAATTAATTTCTGATTAATTTTTAATTAAATATTCCTATTTATAATTAATATATTGTTTTCATAACATATTAATAAATTCATTTATTTCTATTTATTAATTATATAATAAATCAATAAACAATGTTTTAAAAACCGGTTTTTTAGTTGAACCGGTCGGGTGACCGGTTTCCGGTTCAACCGGTTTTCTTATTTTTTTTATGTTTCATATTTTTTTCCCTGCATATATATTATCATATAAAACCTAGAATTTAACATCCACACGTTAAAACAATAAGAATGCATATGAAAATTATTGTAGATCAATCCAAACACATTAAATAACACATTGTCATAGGTTTTACATCAATCCAAATACACCCAGAAAAACATAAAACGTACTACCTAAACAAAAAATATAGTTTTAGCTTAAAAGTAATGCATCAAGATCAAATCAAATTATGGATCTTTAGACATTGGAGTGTTATACGCATCAATCTCACGATCGCTTAATAAATGAAATTCACTGTCAACTTCATCATTATTAAAAACAAGGCCGGTTGCTTTTTCTACAATATAAAAAAACAAGGTTAATGTCACGGAATAGCTTAATAATAAACTAAAATTATAACACTACATTAATATTTATGCCAAAAAAATGTCACCTTGTGTTTGAGCAGTTGGTTCATGCTCTTCTTCGTCAAACATATTTTCTAAATCGGTGTAATCAAGTTGTCCTTCCGGCTCTTTTTCAACCACCGAAAATATGTCTTGTCAATACATTCATAGTCAATAGGATCGTAAGACCTTTTATCAACCCTGAGTCTACAAAATCATTCACAGAAAAAGTTGTAAAAATAAAATGACATTGATATTAATTAAATATTTTATGATAATAAAACGTACCTATTTTATAAACGCAAGTTGTAGTGCACAAATACAAGATTGTTTAGTCTTTGATGTTCCAGCCTATTCCTCTTTTTTGTATGAATCCTTTCAAAGACACTCCAATTACGTTCACATCTGGAAGAATATGCGGTTTGGCTTAGTATTCTAATAGCAAACTTTTGTAATATTGGAGTATCTCCGCCAAATAACTTCCACCACTCATCTACAAATAAAATGGTAAGAAAAAAATATATTTCACAATAATATAGTTAATAGTATTATACAAAAGTTAAATGTTACCTGGACGAGTACTAGTATGAGAAGCAATTGCACTATTGATGGGTTTTGAGCATTCTAACACTCCTAAGGTGTACATGCAACCCTAAATACCTTGGATCTATATTTTCTCTATTATACATGCAAACTTTCATTTTCCAAGGTATTACCCTAACTAGCATACAAAACTTTAATACTTGGGTAATAAAACAAGTTAGATAACATACATTTTGTTGTAGCCTGTTGCTTGGAGCTTTAAGACCCTAGCACCAATAATGTGAATGCCTCAAGTGGAATCACAAATAACCACTAACACTTGGAAACTTGGAAGAGGACTCTCTAGCTCACAAAAATCGGCCACACTCCTGCAAACACTCTAGGTGCCAATTTCTTGAACCAAAGGCTTCTTATATAGTGTAGTTACATTAGGGTTACACCATGTAAACCCTAATGTGCATGACTTTCCACATTCCTCATGATCCATGGGTTTTAACCTCCATGGAGTATCCATGGGTCACCACATGGGTTAAGCCCAACACAAGGAATCATGGATCATTAGCCCACATTATAAGAATGAATGATTTACACAATCAATCCCTATATATTTAATTAGTCTCTTTTGACCACAAAATTAATTCCAAATTAATTCTTCATCAATACTAATTAAATAATATGATTTCATATTAATATATTATAACTTTTAATATATTAATAAATCATAATTATCCTCTTCTCAAAAGTCCAAATTGTTCCGATGAAGTGCAACCCAAATGGACCATGTAAAACCGGGTCAAGTACATACCAAATATAGTTATGGACTTAGACACCTTATCCAACAGTCTCCCACTTGGTTAAGTCTAATAACTATAGTTGCAAGTACGACTTCAGGAACCGACCAGCAATCGTAGCTCATAAAACTTGATGAACTAAGACGCGCCATTTTAGACAAGTGATCATATAATCCTCTGTTCTCAAGGTATCAGACGCACAAATACATGGAACAACGTCATACTTATTGTCCAACAGTTTGTTTCCTGATTTCCGATTTGTTTGACATACAACTTAATCGAACACATCAATTGAGTTCTGACCGTACCCGACACATAGGTCAAAAAAATCATCGAGGGGCCCAAGATATCGCTTTTAATCCTCCGAGAACTAAAAGGAACAGATAAACTTTGACTCATATCCTTGTACTAACTATTCGCCAAATCATACACAACAGTATGTTTTATAACATCAAGTTACTGATGCGTTTTCGTACTATCAATGCACAACCAACTCATAGTCAACAACTCATATCTCTTGGTTTGAAGATTTACATGATATTATCATCTCACAATCACTGGAGATGAATTCCATGAAGTGATACGAGTGAGTGTGTGTTTAATCCAATACTCATAACTTATGAGCACTCGTGAATGTCATAGAAATGTCTAACCATTTCAGACAATCTACAAGCCAAATTAATGACAGTCTTAATTCAATACCTACTTCCAAAGTATGATCGACTGTGGACAGTTCGAATAATCTTATTATTATGGAAGTCAAAACATGCAAAATTGAAACTATAGTAAATAATTGACACAAGATAGTAACTTTACTCATAAATGAACAAAACCTTTTATTTAATCATCAAATGTCAATTACATTTTATCTATTTCAAGTTTCATAAATAACTATTTAATCATTAAAACTAATATCGTCTTTCAGCCTAATGCACCTAGCATTCTGCAAATGCTTAACCCTTTCCAGTCCCTTTGTGAGGGGATCTGTTGGGTTCTCTTCTGACGATACCCTCTTTGCTACGAGGAGTCCTTCTTCTATCTTGTGTCTTATGAAGTGATATTTTCTATCAATGTGCTTGGATCTGCCATGATCCCTAGTTTCCTTGGCTAAGGCAACTGCACTGACACTGTCATAGAAAATCTCCATAGGCTCCTTTATAGCTGGTACAACTCCAAGGTCTCCAATGAAGTTCTTCAACCATATTGCATCCTTCGCCGCTTCACTTGCTACTATGTACTCTGATTCGCACGTTGAATCAGCTACAGTCTCCTGTTCGGAACTTTTCCAAGTAACTGCCCCTCCATTCAGGGTAAATACCCAGCCCGACTGAGAGCGGAAATTATCTCTGTCGGTTTGAAAGTTGGTGTCACTATACCCTGTCAGTCTCAAATCATCGCTCCCACCGAGGATAAGAACCCAGTCCTTAGTCCTTCGCAGGTACTAGAGAATATTCTTTACCGCAGTCCAATGAGCCTTACCAGGGTTCCCCTGATATCTACTAACCATGCTCAAAGCAAAGGCAACATCAGGGCGAGTACAAGTCATTGCACACATGATCGAGCCAATTGCGGAAGCATATGGTAATCGAATCATCTCAGCTCTCTCAGCCTCTGTACTCGGACTTTGAGTTTTACTCAGTTGGGCATTGCTCTGGATCAGTAAATCACCTTTCTTGGAATTCTGCATGTTGAACCTCTTCAACACCTTGTCCAAGTAAGTACTTTGACTAATTCCAATTAGTCTCTTACTCCTTTCTCTCAATATCGTTATCCCTAGTATATAGGCAGCTTCTCCAAGGTCCTTCATAGCGAAACACTTCCCAAGCCGGGATTTCACCTCCTGCAAGGTTGGGATGTCATTTCCTATGAGTAGTATGTCATCCACATATAGTACCAAAAAGCTAACTATACTCCCACTAGCTGTGACATATACACAAGACTCATCCTCGCTTCTCGAAAAGCCAAACTCTTTGACTTTCTCATCGAAACAAAGATTTCATCTACGAGATGCTTGTATCAATCCATAAATGGATTTCTCAAGCTTACACGCTCTATTAGGGTACTCTTCATTGACAAAACCCTCTGGATGACTCATGTAAACATCCTCAGCTAACTTTCCATTAAGGAAAGCGGTTTTGACATCTATTTGCCATATTTCATAATTATGAAATGCAGTTATGGCTAGCCGCGCCTTATAAGTGTGTACTTTCCTGTCCATGCTGGTCTTCTTTTTGAAGATCCATTTGCACCCGACTGTCTTACGACCCGGTACATTATCAACCAAGTTCCAAACTTGATTTTCATACATGGACTGAATCTCGTTGTCTATAGCCTCTTTCCACTATACAGACTCGGGGCCTGCCATGGCATCCTTATAGCTATTAGGTTCATCCAAATTTACCAGTATGCTATCACTGATTAATGTATCACCTTCTGTAGTAATATGGAAACCATAAAACTCAGGTGTATTCCTAACTCTTGTGGAACGCCTCAGAGGTACAGATTCGTCAATCGGCTCAATAGGAGTTTCCTCCTCAAGTTGATCGCTAGTGTTTAAGGTTCCTTCATCGCTTGAATCTTGAAGCTCTTCAAGGTCAATTTTCCTCCCACTGTTTCCTTGGCTTATGAATTCTCTCTCATGAAAAACTCATCTCCTCGCAATGAAGACAACATTGTCACTCGGTCTGTAGAAGAGATAACCAAAGGATTTTTGTGGGTAGCTGATGAAAATACACCTCTAACTTCGAGGTTCGAGCTTGTCGTGAGTCTCGCGTCTCACGTAAGCCTTACAACCCCAAACCTTGATGTGTGCCAACGAGGCAACCTTCCCTGTCCACATCTTGTGAGGTGCTTTGGCAACCTTCTTAGTAGGGACTAGAGTAAGGATATGGGTGGTAGTCTCTAAAGCATAGCCTCAAAATGAGATAGGTAACGAAGCTCGACTCATCATGGAAGGAACCATGTCGAACAAGGTTCGGTTGCGCCTCTCAACCACACCATTAAGCTGTGGTGTCCTAGGAGGTGTCAATTGTGAAACAATTCCACATTCCTTAAGATAGTCTAGGAACTCGATACTAAGATACTCTCCACCTTGATCGGATCGGAGCATCTTTATCTTCCTGCCCAGCTGATTCTCCACTTCTTTCTTAAACTCTTTGAATCTTTCAAAGGTTTCTGACTTATGCCTTATTAAGTAGACATAGCCATATCTACTATAATCATCAGTAAAAGTCACATAAAAGCAATTAGCATCCCTTGTGGCGGTTCTGAAGGGTCCACGCACATCTATGTGTATGTTGTCCATCAAACCTTCACCCCTCACACAAGAACCAGTGAAGGGTGACATAGTCATTTTTCCAAGCAAAAAGGATTTGCAACTATCAACTGACTTTAAGTAAAATAATTCCAAGAGTTCAACCTTTTGGAGTTGGCCTATGCGCTTCTTGCTGACATGTCCAAGACGACAATGCCACAAGGATGTTTTATCCAAACTAGTGGAAGAATCAATATGCAATACATTATTTCCTAAGTTTTCTACAAACATCGCCGTTTCATATACACAATTACAAGGTAATGCTCTAAAATAAAAATAAAAAACACCATTATGATAAGAATTTATTGCACCAATTTCATTATCAAACGAAAAGTGAAACCTTGTTTGTACAAACCATGAAAAGAAATAATATTTCTCTCCATTTCAGACGAGTAACATCAATTATTCAAATCTAATTTTAACCCACTACAAAGCAATAAAGAATAAGCTCCAATCTTGGTGAGAAGTGAAGCTTTCCTATTCCCCATGATTAAGTTTATCTTCCCGTGCTCCACATCCTCACTTCTTTTTAGTCCCTGCAAATCAGAACAAATGTGAATACCACAACCTGAATAAATGACCCAAGAATTAGTATGCAATGAGTTATTAGACAATATAGTGTAAATACGTGCATGGGTGGGTTTTACTTTCCCATCCTTAATATCCTGTAAGTACTTTGGGCAGTTTCGCTTCCAGTGCCCCTTATCATGACAATAAAAGCACTCAGCTTCTTTTGGGTTGGAGGAGGGAGTAGCAGGACCGCCTTTAGTCTAGCTAGAAGAGGAACCATCAAGAGACTTTCCCTTGTGACGCTTGAAAGGGTTCTTCCTCTTCTTTCCCTTGCCTTGCCTGTTTTCCATGACTGGGGCAGTAGCAGTAGGAATGGTTACAGCAGATTTACCTTTGAGACCACTTTCGGCAGTCCTCAAAAGGACCTGAAGCTTGCTCAAAGTGACTTCCTCATTGTTCATATGATAAGTCATGCGGAACTGATCACAACGTGGAGGTAAGGAGTGTAGAATATTATATATATAGCCAGCTCCTCATCAAAGTTCAAATTCAATTTGAGCAAACTGTCCATAAACCTTTGCATTTTCTGCAAGTGGCCCGTGATGGATTCACCATCCTTCATCTTTGTTGTAATCATGGAGCAGATGATTTCATACCCCTCTTGACGAGCACTCTGATGTTATCTTTCCATCAGGTCCTGGTGCATCTCAAAAGGGTAGAAGTCCTCATAGGACTTTTAGAGTTCAGGAGACATGGTGGAAAGCATGATACAAGCTACCTTGGTGGCATCTTTCCCATGTGCTCTGAAATCAGCAATCTCCTGAGGAGTGGCAGCAGACTTATCGATTTCCTTCAGCTCCTTGTCAAGGACATATTCCTTGTCCTCATAAAAACCGGCCATCCTTATGTTCCTAATCCAATCATTGAAATTAGTTCCATCAAAGATGACTCTCCCATACAGGTTAATGAGAGAGAAGGAGCCGGTAGAGTTTGATCCAGAAGCAGCATTGTTGGAAGACATCTGAAAAAGAAGAAAGACAAAGTTTAGATTAGATATAGATTCCTTAATATAACACCCAAAATGAAATATTAAGGCTAGGACCCAACACAATATTTTACAATATGGAAGAGGGATGCCGTAATCCAAGTTGCAAAATATTTGAAGGTAGGTAAATGACGATTTACCAATTTCCACCATGAAAAACGAAATTGATTATTAGGTTTTAGATGAATTGAAATTCTTAGATTCTTTTAAGATTCATTAAAATTTTCAATGGCATGTTTAAATCTCGATTATGCCCTTCAAGTTTGTAACTGGAATACCGAGGATCACAAACAAGGTGTGAATAACAATGCAAATATGTTTGGTACTCTTAATGTCATTTATCACCTAATCGATGTGTCGGTTAACCACACACGTTCCATCGATCTATAACAAAAACATTAAGTTGCTCTTTACCACCCTTACTAGTGCATGTTAGTGTGCCGGTTAACCACACACGCTCCACTAACAACTTAGTAAGGTGCAAAGTGTAATTTCATAGGTTGGCATCAATTTCACATTTTGCTAAAGTAACTAAGATTGGGAATTTATAAAACATTTAGTTACTTTATATCTATCATTATACTTTTAATGAGAATTATAGTCTTTGTCCTACCCATTCGGCTAACGACCCTCCACCAGTCAAGGAAGCGGTAGGTGAGAGTGGACACCCATTAAACCACCATTTTATAGGCAGTAACCTTATACCCCCCTCATTGACCGGCTTCATGAATGAGGCCTACTAACGCTAAGACTAACTTGTTCTTATATATATATATATATATATATATATATACACGCACACTAGCCGTTTACCCGCGCCAAGCGCTAGGTGCGAATATTTTATTGAGAAATTAGTTTGTAGAGACAATTAGTTTTTTTAGATAAATAGCTTACTACTTATAAATAGTTATCAATAAGAATCGTGGTAGCAGAAGCCAAATCAATAAGAATTAAAAATGAAAATTTGGGATTCTTTAAAAATGCACATGGACACATGATTGATTGTGCATTATTAATCGTACAACACTTCTCTGTACATCACATTTGATGTATAGACTTCACTGACTTTGAATTGTTCGTTAGACTTCACTAATACTTTTGTATTGGTACGTGATATCTCTATAGATAATGACACATAAAGTTGGTCATTCGTAAAAACCGATTCCGAAAGATAAATATGTATAATTGGAATTGTTTGTCCATGAGCTTTATGGAATGTCATTCCGAAACATAATTGAATTGGAAATTATTTCTTTTCAGCTTAAATAAGAATAGTCATCCAGGCGGACATAGATGAATCATTCCAAAAAAAAGAAATACCCTTTTCCATATTCTAGCTTTTCAAAATATCCCAAATCGAATAACCGATAAATCGTGACGATTTTGATGTTATCTAATTGGTAGTTTGGATTTTTGTTAGATGTGCTATGCCAAGGGTGAAGTCTATTGCATTATGTTGGGTTCCTATTCACATTTATGCAACGGCTAACCAAAAAATTTAATAAGTTTAATATATTAAGTTTTATGTTTAATTTGATTTTTATAAATTATGTTTTGTGAGTATCGTGACTTAGTAAAAAAGGATTACAATTTTTATCTCCAATTATTCATACTCAAAAACAAAATTAATTTATACAAAATCATGTCATCTCATTCTTATTCTTTTTTAAGAAAAAATTGTTTCCATTTCTTACTTAAAAATATGATTAAAAATCATATTTTAAATATTCACGATATTTATATAAATATTATAGAAGCTCGCCTTGTCTTTTATACATAGCCCAATTTTAAAATTTTAAAATCAATATTAAATATAATAATTAACTAATAAATACAAACTACAAACAAATAATTTAAACACGTAATAGATTTTTACAAATCTTTTTTGAAGAAAAAAATTAATAACACTGTTATTTATCCATTTAATAGCTTAGTTTAATTTTTTGCTCTTACCTAATATAAATATGATATTTCAAACTTTTAAATACTTTATATCTAAAAATCATAGACCTATAAATGTACAATAATCATTTCCAAATAATATAAACATAAAATTTAATGATATTAATTTTATTTAAGTAAAGCGAGTTTAATTCACAATTTTTTGGTGTATATATTGTGGTACATGTCAAGGTACAAGGTTATACCATTTTTCCCTATTCAAAAATCTTTTTGCCTCTTATGGAAGTCTTCATGTGATTTCAAAACGTTTAAAAGAATCATTATATGTAGTATGTATTTTTTAACATTTTCTTTGACTTTTCAATTCACCAAATATCACACAAATGACCATCATACCCTTGGCAGCATTGCAACATCAAAACGTTTTGAAGTTAAAAATAATATACCATATGGTTGTTTTTTATTCCATTATTCAACCTTTAGGCAGACAAAAATAACAATGTAGTTTCATTTAATTATTTATTATAACGGCCTACTTTCATTTTATCATGTTACAACATTGTTCCTTGTAAAGCTAAAAAAACTCAAACAATAAGTAAGCAACCTACTTTTCCTTGTATTAACTACATCATTCCACATCATATACAAAACCAAGAAACCAACATTATAAAAAGAAAAAAAGAAATACGAAAAATCAGTTTAAGCACCATCATCAACTACTTGTATACTGAACCTCAAACCCCAACCCAAGACAAAATGAAAGACCAACATCAGTGAAAATTGAAAACAAAAAACAGTAATATTTTTTTTGCACTGCAGGATACACACACTTAGATGCACAGACACACCTAAATACATATATTGCTTATTATTGTAACTTTAATCCAAAAATAAGCACATGACTTTTTTTACTGTAAACCTAATTAAATGTGTTTCAATAAAAAAAAAAAAAAAAAAAAAAAAAAAAAAAAAAAAACATACACAAAGAACCATAATAAAAAGATCCTTGTACAATTGATAAGTTATTTATGTTTATTTCACCAATAAAGGGGCTTGTTAAAAAAAATCAATATACCTACAAAGCTAATCTTTTCTACCGGGTGAAATTGGATTTACCTAGATAGAGAAATATAAAAAGAGTTAGATAACAATGATACTGATGGGGACAAATATTGAAGCAACATACCATAATTTTAAAAGGAACAAAACGTAATTTATACATCAAATCGAAGCAACCTAATAACACAAAAGAAAGAAATATTCAAAATTAAGTTACCTAAACACTCAAACGAAATAGCGCAAAAATTTTAGTGCATACACCGATTGTAAATAGCGCAAAAATTTTGTACGACTTAAAATTCAACATTTGACCAAAAATACTTTATAAGGTAATATATATATATATATATATATATATATATATATATATATATATATATATATATATATATATATATATATATATATATATATATATATATATATATTATTAAACTTATAATATTATAATAGTATAAGGGTTGATTTTTAAACTTTTAAAATTCTAGGGTTTGGAATAAAGTTTTAATGTGTGACTTTACAAATTCCAAAAATTTAGGGCAAATTGTGAAACTCTTCAAAACTTTTCAACTTAATAACATATGAGTTTAACGGTCTTTTAAAATGAGACTCTTCATTTTTCTATAACATATGACTTTTAATGATTCATTTAAATGATAAACTTTTGGAATTCCATAACTTGAGGATAAGTTATAGAGTCTATTAAAATCATCAAGATCATCAATTAAACTAACAAGCATGTTCAAGTTCTTGATTAAACTCATATGAACAAGACAATTCAAATCAAACAAATTTATGTAATTAAACTAATCATATAAACTAATACAAAACATGAAATTTTTAGAATTATCTTTTGAATTCGATAAGCGTGATCATTACCACATCAAAAACAGGTTTATAAGTTCAAAAACAGTTTAGGGTAATGATCCTAATCCAATTACAGCCTTAAAACTCAAAAATCTGCACTTAGGGGCTCCAACTCATCGAGTATATGAACCAACTTGGCGAGTTGGTCGGGATTGTGAAGGGACTCGATGAGTCCACTGTCCAGACAGCAGATTTTTGATTTTTAAAGCACTTCTAAGAATGTAGCATCAAGTATAATTGAAAACAAGCCTATGCTCTGATACCATTGATGGGTTTTGAGCATTCTAACACTCCTAAGGGTACATGCAACCCTAAATACCTTGGATCTATGTTTTCTCTATTATAAATGCAAACTTTCATTTTACAAGCTATTACCCTGACAAGCATACAAAACTTTGATACTTGGGTAATAAAACAAGTTAGATAACATACCTTTTGTTGTAGCTTGTTGCTTGGAGCTTTAAGAGCCTAGCACCAATAATGTGAATGCCTCAAGTGGAATCACAAATCACCACTAACACTTGGAAACTTGAAAGAGGACTTTCTAGCTCACAAAAATCGGCCACACTCTTGCAAAGACTATAGGTGCCAATTTCTTGAACCAAAGGGCTTCTTATATAGTGTGGTTACATTAGGGTTACACCATGTAAACCCTAATGTGCATGACTTTCCACATTACTCATGAGACATGGTTTTTAACCTCCATGGAGTATCCATGGGTCACCACATGGGTTAAGCCCAACATAAGGAATCATGGATCATTAGCCCACATTATAAGAATGAATGATTTGCACAATCAATCCCTATATATTTAATTAGTCTCTTTTGACCACAAAATTAATTCCAAATTAATTCTTGATCAATACTAATTAAATAATATGATTTCATATTAATATATTATAACTTATAATATATTATTAAATCATAATTATCCTCTTCTTAAAAGTCCAAATTGTTCCGGTGAAGTGCAACCAAAATGGACCATGCTAAACCGGGTCAAGTACATACCAAATATAGTTATGGACTTAGACACCTTATCCAACAACTATATTTATCAAAAGTACCTTCACTGTCACGAAACTTGCTTAGAGATAGTGTGAGATCTAAAATGCTTGTACCGGAAAAATTATTCTCAACCATATCGAGAACACCTTGAAACAACTCTCTCTTAGAACAAACATTCTCATGATTATATTGAAAAATTGGATTTAACCAATACGCTGCACAATGAATACTTTTTCTTAGAATTCTATCCTAACGACGATCAGTTATGTCAGTATAAGGCTTGTATAATTCGTTCTTCTTCTTAAATAATTCCTTTACCCTTCTTCTTGCCCGATACATTACCTCATAAACATAACCCAATGCAGGTTTTTCATCTGAATCACATAACCGCAAAAGTCTTAACAAAGGAGTCATCACTTTTACTGTAATCAAACAATTTTTCCAAAAATTATCATTCAAGACAATATCTTTACATTCAACCGCATTTTTCACTTTCAACATCTTCTTAAAGTCGTTAGATATGACCATTGCTTGCAAATCGGCTTTATGGTCATACAAACTTTTCAATTCAATAAACGCAATACCAAAACGGGTAGCACCTGGACGGATGATTTTTGTCCAACCATCTCTTTTTCTTAACCAATTCAAGGGCCACTTATGATTGTAAATAAAAATAGTAACTCTGGATGCAAGAGTGACTAAACTTTTTACATTATCCAATTCCGAAACATCCTTTAATATAAGATTAAGACAATGTGGTGCACATGGAGACCAAGTAATAGAAGGATATCTTTCACATAGGTTATTACCAGCAAGTTTGTAATTGGCAGCATTATCAGTAACAATTTGAACCACATTTTTGTGTCCTACCATTTCAACAATCTCAGCAAACAAATTACACAAATTTGAAGCATTACTCTCTATATCAGATGCATCAACAGATTTAAGAAATGACATTCCTTTCGGACAATAAACCCAAAAATTAATTAAATAGCGTTGCCTAGGATCCCTCCACCCATCACTCATAATTGTGCAACCACATTTAATCCATTGACTTCTATATGAATCAATTAACAATAAAACAGATTTCTTTGCATCTGACAATAAATTGACCCTCAAAGCATGATAATTAGGTGTTTTATACCCATGACCAATACCCGCTATTTTATCTATCATGTGTTGAAAATAAGGAGATTGCTAAATCGAAAACCACATCGCAATTGAAAATAAGGAGATTGCTATTTTATACACATGCATCATAAAACCACATCGCAATTGCTAAATCGACATCATGTATTTTTTGCTTAGTTGCATGGCAGATTTAATAGTGGGTTGAGAATGATCATTTATACTTTTTGTGAAGAAATGATGAAAATTTTATGTACCTTCTCGTTTTTATTCTTTATTAGGTCGTGCTTTGACATTTCGATTTTGTGTTTCTTCCGTTTCTTCATCGTTATCCGAGATAGTAACACTGTTTATGCCATCACCACTACCTTTGCATTTTTCCCTTTGTGTCGTTTCTTTCAAAAGACATTGCATTAAGAAACGGACTTCTGGAGATACTTTAGTACAAGCTGATATGTCACCAATAACACCGGCAAGATGTTTCTTAGCTCTGCTTATTCCACCACCAAGCCAAATTTTTTGACAAAAATTAAATATGTAACTCTTGTTTCCTTTTTCATCCTTAACTACAGTTATATGTTTTCATGCTTTATCCGTCTTCATTCTTACATTTGATTGAACGAAAGGTTGTGATTGAGATTGTGTTTTCATTGGTTGTTTGTCTCGAGAATCCATGTTGAACCATGGGCGAGTCTAAGTATAACAAAGGTAGGTCACTTGACCTACCTTTTTTTTGTAAGAGATTATATATGGTTATAAATTGGGACCTACCTTAAAAACTTTGAGTGAACTACCTTAATCTTTTTGGCAACAAAAATAAATATGCATCAAGATTTAAAAAGCTCGCATTTTATATTTTAATAGGCACCCAATTTATTTAAGGTATAACCGAATAAAAAATAGCCCAATACAAGTAAAATATAATTAAATAAATACAAGAAAAAAGAAAAAAAAAACAATAAAAAAAATCGTTCTCAACACGATGTTCTTCTCCCGCTTCATACCGTCAATTGCACAACGTCATACGTCGGGCACCAAACCTCCGCCACCATTGATGTCAAGATATAAAACCTCATCAGGTACAATTGTAATACATTAAATTTTTTTGCTAGTACAACACGTCCCAAAACCGCAAATCGTATTTTTTTTTTTTCTTTACATTTCACTTAGATAGTGAACCACATGGTTTTATGTTCTAGACTCGCCACTGTGTTGAACTGTATTATAAAACCATAGAACAAATTCAAAATCAGAATAACAAACATAAATAAACTAAAACTAATAAAATTTGACAAATACAAATTGACTAACCATTAACCAAATAGTTTTTGAAGTTCCATATATATATATATATATATAATAAACTTAAACAGTGGGTAAGGTTTCGTTCATAACCAACATTAATTAAAATAATATATAGTAAAAGGAAACAAGATAGGACTTACCGACTTATGTATTGATTTTTTCAGTTGACTTAATTAAAGTCATATATGGACGATGGATTGTAGATTTGTAGGTTTTCATCAATTAAAATTGAACTAAAAAACACATGTGCAGATGTGCTCAATTCCTACCTTAGTCGGTTGTGGCTTTTGAAGATGAAGGTTGTATTAAAAAAGAGCAACGTGATATGGAATATTATGTATTGATCACGTCGACCATGGAGATAACGAGAGATAAGAACTTGACTTACTGTGCGTAACATTCAATTATATTTGCTGAAACTTGTGAAGCCTGCACTCCATATTTTAGCCCAAAAATTTTTAGTCATCGGCTTAAACGATATTTAATTGGTTCATTACAACCGGTTCACTTGAAAATAACAATAACCGGCCGGTTCACATCGGTATAAAATCTAGCAAAAAACCGGTCCTAATTAAACCGGACACTACACCAGTTCTCAGTTCGACCGGTCGGACTGGCCGGTTCGAACCGGTTTTTAAAACATTGTCAATAAATGAGTCTCTCTCTCTCTCTCTCTCTAAAAGTCATCATATTCAATTACTAGGTTAAAATGCAACCCAAAAGCACTTAGCTAATAATTCAAGATTATACTAATTTAGTAATTGGATTAGACACCTAATCCAACAGTCTCCCACTTGGATAAGTCTAAAACTAAATTACTCGCACAACTTCTAAATTAAATAGAAAAGAGTGCTTCCATAGGAACGGTAGAACTCTGAACTAACTAGATATTGGTCCTAAGATAAGTGGTCCAATATTCCTCCGTTCTACTAGATATAATACATATATGATATATGGATTGGAATCAATCTCATTGTCCAGGTTTCGTTTCCTGATTTCTGATTTGTGATGACAACATAAGACTTCAAATTAAACATATTAATTAAGTCCTGGTTGGGCCCAGCACTATAAGTCAACACCAAATCACCGATGGGCTGAAAGATATCGCTTTTCCTGTTAGGGCAAAAGGAACGAATAAACTTTGACTTATATGCTTGTATCCTTTACTCATCAAATTATACATGATACTGCGTTGTATAACATCATGTTACTGATGCGTTTTCGCAACAACAATGCACAATCGACTTGTAAATTACAAGTCATATATCTCTGTTTCAAGAATATAAGATATCATCATCTCAGAATTACTAGTGATATAATCCATGAAGTAATTTTCTGAGTGTAGGTTTATCCAATACTTAAATCTTCATTTCTATGTACTCATGAATGTTGTAGCAATACAATTTCTATGTCTAGCTCCCTTAGACAATCTACAATACAATTCATGACATTCTTAATTCACTACTTACTTCCCAAAGTATGAACGATTATGGAATTTGAATAATTAAATTATTCGAGAAGTAAAACATGCAAAACAAAACACAATAATAAATAATTAACAAAGGGAGTAAACAAACTCATAAATAATCTCTATTTGTTAATCACCAAAAATCAATTACATTTATTTTGTTACAAGTTTCAAACTAGTCAGAGCGTTTGTGAGAGGATCTGTAGGATTATCTTCTGACGAAACTCTCTTTACTATGAGATGACCATCTTCAACTCTATGTCTGATATAATGATACTTTCTGTCGATATGTCTTGATTTACCATGATCTCTTGGTTCTTTAGTCAAAGCAATCGCACCTTCATTATCGCAGAAAACTTCCATTGGCTCCTGAATGGTTGGAACTACTCCAAGATCTCCGATGAAGTCCCTTAACCAAGCTTCTTCCATTGATGGTTCACTAGAGGCTATGTACTCTGATTCGCATGTAGAATCAACAACCATGTCTTGCTTGGAACTTTTTCAAGTTACTGCTCCACCATTTAGTGTGAACATTCAGCTAGATTGAGAATGAAAGTTGTCTCTATCTCTCTGAAAGATGGCAACACTATACCCTGTCACTCTTAACGTATCATTGCCACCAAGAACTAGAACCATGTCCTTTGTCCTTCGCAAATACTTAAGAATGTTCTTAACTGCTATCTAATGAACTCTTCAAGGATTTCCCTGATAGCGGTTGACCATGCTTAAAGCAAAGGAAACATATGGGCGAGTACATGTCATAGCGTACATGATCGATCCTACAGTCGAAGCATAAAGGACTCGACTCATATCAGCTATCTCTTCATCCATACATGGGCTTGACTCTTACTCAACTTGGCATTGCTTTGAATAAGTAGCTCTCCTTTCTTTGAGTTTTCCATACTAAACCGTTTTAGTACTTTGTCCAAGTATATACGTTGACTAAGTCAAATTAGTCTGTTCTTTCTATCTCTCAAAATTCTTTTCCCGAGAATATAGACTACCTCTCCTAGATCTTTCATAATGAAACACTTTCCAAGCCAAGATTTCACTTCTTGAAAGGTTGGAATGTCGTTTCCCATGAGTAGTATGTCGTTAACATACAATACCAGAAAAGTTACTATACTCCCACTAGCTTTGACATAAACACAGGAGCAATCCACCTTTATGTTACAGGCTCGGGAGCAGTCCAGGTTTATGATGTAGGTTCAGGGGCGGTCCATTCTTGTGATGTAGGCATGGTGTGCATGCATTGTATATGTACTGTCGTGTGGGGTATTTTGGGGGACTCACTAAGCTTTGGCTTACAGTTGTTGATTTCAATGTTTTCACGTACATCAAATGACCGGGGAAAGGCAAAGGCGTGATCGTACACATCCTCCTGCTGATTTATATTTTTAGAGACTATTGTTACTCTGATTCTATGGATTTGACTTGAATACATGACCATCTTATGGTTTTTGTGAAAATGCTTTATAAAAATGAAAAATGTTATCATGGTTTTTGGGATGTTACAACTTTACTTTACTCCTAGTTGATGGCCCACCACATTCACCCGATTCGTCATATTGAACTGCAACATTTTCACATTTCACCCTCATCCTGATTTTGTCATTTTTTTACAATGTAAACGGCCTTCCTAGTTTGTACAACATGTAATCTCATGATGTTTTTAATATCAAGCTTCGTCTTGAATGTCTAACCCACCCTAAAAAAAATTGTGAACCTTCCCATGTGAGCATGTAGTTGACCTACTCAACTCTTTAAGAATTATCTTACCCTTCATCTTCATGAAACCAACAAACTGATAATCATCAATATTAATAACTTCTAACTCTTCATCAACATTGTCATCCCCTGCATCTTTGGTATAATTTTTCAAAATTCCATGTTCATCTACATCCACAAAACTATGAAACTCACTCATATCCACATCCATATCATATAATATACTGACTCCTCTACATTGTAGTCACTATCATTAGAACCATCTACAATGTCATTATTATAACCATTCTACTATCATCATCAACTAGTCCCTCAACATTATCCACTCCTACTTGAGCTTCAAATACATCTTCAACATTGAATTCAGCATCAAAGTCACATGTTATTGAATAGTCTTCAAAACATGGTTAAAATTCATCAAATATCCCACTATGGACTCCACCATCAAGTTGGTGACTTGGTTCTTCTACATTTTAGAAGTTAAAATCAACATGGTAACTTTCCAATGGTTATTGAGATTCAACTTCATGATTGTTTAAATTAACCTTCTGTGACAACCCAAAATATTTGGATCAAACAAGGTCTAAATTGTAACCCCACTACAATGAAACCCTAGAAGACAAAAAGGGCATATGTGCTTGTACATGGAAGTATACACTTTGGAAGTCACATACAAGGTAAGCTCTTGAAAGTAAACAAGTTTATCAAGGCAAAACTAGACAAATGGATTTGACTAAGGATCACATGGTATAGACACAAGAACTTGTATTTGTGTCACAATCTTGAACACTTGAACTATAAGGCCAACATATTTGAGTCTGCTATTAACTAATACCATAAACACCTTCCTAGGACCCATCCAAGACTGTGAACACCTTTAAAGAAGTACCCTTGGCCGTAAATACCCTTACTGGGCCATCCTTTGGCCGTAAACTACCCTAAGAAACCTTAACTTGACCGTGAACACCCCAAAGAGGCCTTAGCTTGGCCGTGAACACCATAAGGGACCCATACTTAAGTGTAAACTCCTTAAGGAGGCAAGCTTTGGACGTAAACTCCATGGTGGACCACACCTTGGGCGAAAACTCCATCCTAAGAAGCACTATGGTCGTAAACTAAAAAGGGAAGGCACAATTGGGGCGTAAAACACCTTAAACTTGGACGTAAACACCTTCCTAGGGAGCATCTTGGGCGTAAACACTTAGATATTTTAAAGGGTTTACGGATTTATGAGTTGTATTTTGCCATTTTCCCAGGCAATCACAGATCCTTATGAATTATCCAATAGTTCTCCAAGTAAACTTCAAATCAGCTTCACTTCCCTTATTTAAACGAGAACCCCTTTTGTTAATCCTCACCATTACCTCATTTCATTCTCTGGATACTTCATACTTCCTCTAAAAATTCCTCCCTCACTCCATTCAGGAAATAAATTAAACTCCTCTCAAGAACAAGTGGGTATTTCCAAAAATCATTATCATCAAGGTGGTTCTTGGAATTTTGGTGAGCCATTTCGAAATCTCCTAGTATTCTTACATATTATTTGGTTAAATTCATCTTATTTACACACAAAGTTGTGTGTTAAACTTATTAGGATAATTTAGGCTTCAAGGAGTTCATCAAGGGCATTTTAGTGCTAAGGCTCAAGATCTCTTCTGTACACTTCAAAAACCTCCACAAAATCAACTCAGGTGAGCTTCATACCCCCATATTTTAGGGGGGGGGGGGGGAATACAAGTCAAACTTTGTTTATTCCACAAATAACTACAAGTTTATCATCTTTCTGTTAAGGATAAATTATTGTTTTGTATAGGTTAATGTATACTCTAGTTTGGTATAAATATTGTGATATGAATATATTTATATTAGCAAAAACTAACATGATCAAAGTTATAAAAACATAATAAAAGTTAAGATCCATAAACTATATGGTTTTTGGGAACTTTTATTAAAGGATGGTTTTATTTGCAAAAATAGTACATTATAGTCAATCACAAAATCTAGGGAGTTTTAACATCAACATACTATGCTTCGATTTCATATTTTTCATGCTGGAACACACCTTTATATTTATATAAAAGAATATATAAATTATTTCAAACAAACAAGATAAACTATAATCGGTATAGTTTGGAAGTCACAAACCACGTTTTTTTTCAAAGACACGTTTAATCATTGAAAGGTATAACTATCGTGTTTTTACAAGAATATGAGTCATAGTTCACGTAAATTTGTTAAGGCTTTTGTGAGACGCCTTTTTTGTCATACCTAACTAGCGTATGTGGTAAGTCCTGTTAGTTATAATTAGAGTCTCCTGGAGAGAGAGCGGGAGTTTGTGTATAGATCTATAAGGGGCTGACACCCCACACCTTAGTTGTTCGCTACAGCTAGACTAGGCCAGTCTAGGGTGACAAATATCTTTTGACGGAAACTGACGCCTGTAAAACGGCAAGCTAGGCATATCAGTCATATTAGTATGGTTAGAACGACTCACATAGGGAATAACAAAAAGATTTTTGATTTACGAGAAGCTTATACTTCATTAGTTTTATTAAAAGAAATGAAACTAAAAACTACTTTCTGTATGATATTCACCCCCATCTTGGTCTTGGGATTTTAAGACCTGGTTTACGAAACTTATACCTCATTATCTTTATTAAAAGAAATGAGGTTATAAACTATTTTCCGTATTATACTTTCTTCCATATCGGTCTTGGGGTTTAAGACCACAATTCACCTTTAAGAAAATACTAGATTTTTCTGAAACTATATATTTGTACTTTACAAGTGAAGGATATACACCCCATTAGTTTTATAAAATACAAAACTATGTTTCGTATGTTATGTAAACTAAATTTTCACAACTTCGGTCTTAGGATTTTAAGACCACAACCTTTCACATAACAGAAAATATAGGGTTTTCTGGGAACACATTCTTACTAACACACACCAAGGAAAACGAACAACATGCATGCAACTATACACTGTTTTTGAAACGGGACTCACAAACTACTTTTATAAGAAAATATTGGATTTTCTGGAGTTTTACGAGTTATGAACAAAGATATTACAATGTTTTACCTACAAAAATGCTTATGAACTCACCAACTTTTTAGTTGACGCTTTTCAAAACGACTTGTATTCTCATGGATCTAGTAGACAGGTATTCACCACGTTCGAGGCCCGGCGTCGCTGCATTTTGTTTTTCTACTTTTGATATTCGTGTTTAGCTTTTGAACAGAACAGGTATTGTAAACAATGTAAATTTAATATTAATGTATGAATGTTTGTGTTGCTATGTTTCATTACTATTCAATTATTATTATTCAATTGTTATGATACTTTGCATGATGTTATCCGCCCCCGAATGTTTCCGCCGTTCTGGTTTAGGGGTGTGACACCTTGCACACTTATTTTTCAGTTTCAATTTCATCTTCATCAACTGATCCCTTATTATTGTGTATTTTACCATTGGTCAATCCTTCTTGAGAATCATCTTCCTAACTTTGTTGGCTAACCTATGAGATTATATATGGTACAATAGTCTTGGAATAATCATGAACTTCATCCATATTTATTATTTATGACCGCTCAACTACATATTTGACAGGTTCATTTAAATCAAGCTTTCTACTACATGATCCTACTTCTCTTTTACTAGGTTTCCTTCTCTTTTACCAGGTTTCCGTCTATTTAGTTCTGGTAACACAATGTTAGGTTCCAACTCCTCAATAACAACTTTGAACGGTGACTCAAAATAAGTATGTACCCTAGTTTGTCCATTTTCAATGTACATTCTTATAAATCTATGTTTATGGACATATAAAACCATTTTAAGTACATCTTGGTAATTCCCTAAAGGCAAGAAGCCATAGCCTAAGGAATAATCATGGATGTACAAATGGTAGTACAAGGTCTACTCATTTGGGTACACTAATTCTCGAACCGTGTCATCAAGTTCCTATACTCAAAATAGAGTAGTGTCAACATCGTCTATGTATGATACAGTGACATCAATGTATTTTTCTTCCAGGTGGCCTGGTGAAGACACCATTATAGTGTATGTCAACATCGTCTATGTATGATACAGTGACATCAATGTATTTTTCTTCCAGGTGGTTTGGTGAAGACACCATTATAGTGTATCTTCAACGTGAATTAGCATTGATATCCTTCTTCAAACACAAAAATTGATAGGGTAAACAAAATGATATTCTTCGATGGATACCTACTAAGAAAAAAAGCTCAGTTTTTTGAAGAACCATACCATATCTAGCTTATAAGTCCTTCAAGTTGGAATATTTATCATGAAAAGTCCATACTGTGAGGACCATTTTCGACTCCTTATCAATAAATCTTAAACCCCAAATTTGCTTCCCGTAATTGAAAGGTTGGATGAAGAAGAAGGCTTGTGTTTTCTTGGGAGAGGGATGGGTTTTGAGAGTTAACGTGAAGGTGATCGAATACGTTGGGCATAATCACTTCCCTCAATTAATTACAGGTCACATGTAAAATGATGTATATGGCCTCCTCTTATTTTAATCAAATGGAAGTTAGCGGCCCAAAATTAACGGTGGAAGCAAAAAGGACTATATGTCAAAAGTTTTGAAACCGCATAGACTTTTTATAAGGTTTTTTTTAAGTTAGGAATTATATCCTAGATTTTGAAAAAACAAATAGACCATTTATGAAGTTTTGTTATTAAATAATAATACTAAATAAATATAAATTTTAAAAATTTTAACAAGTGATGAGTTGTAGACAGAATGGAAGTTTCAACCTTGACTCAACTAATTTAATTACGTGTGGACCCGTTTAGTTAAAGGTTGAAAATATCAACTCAACCTACTAATTACTCGGTTGAGTTGCGTTTGGATTGAGATTATTACCACTAGGTCCTAATAGTGATGTCAATCTAGTGTATGCCACGACAAAAATACATAATAAGAAATTGAAAATTCGAATTTGTGTCTACCGTTTAAAAAAAACAATGGTGTTTCATGTATTGTTTAAAGTTAGACATGAAATTAACACGACATTACAAGTGTTTTTTTATGATTAAGCATATAAACTAAGTAACCTAATGGTAACTTTATGTTATATTTGTTTGTGTTTTCCATGTTTTAACTAGATTGTTTTCGTATTAGTAAAAAAACATATCCGGTCGTGTTATATTCATGTCATATCATATCAGTCAAGTAAATTCATTATTACCCAATTTAACACCACTAGATCTTAGTTGTAGATAGTTCACTCATAATAGAGTTTTTGGTATACAAGTTACCGAATTTCGCAATAAACATAACAAGGATACTTATCGTAATACAAGTCCACACCATGTGTGTATTTTTCCCTCTAAACGTGTCCATATAAAATAATAGTTTAAGAATATCAACGTCATTCTTCCTACATTAAATCAAACCGAAACAATAATAACAATAATATCACTCAAACCACACGTGTAATCAAGTCATGTGTAAAATGTACTATAAGATCTACACATTTACACTTACTACACACTACACCTCTTTAAAAGTAATGAGTAATGACAATTATGTATTTCTTATCTTTTCACAACTATTACTCAAAAAAAACAAGTCCCAAGGTGTGACCCAACCAACATTAGTTTCCCAACGTCTATTTGTTATATATTTGTACTGTGTTTGACATGCATCAGACTGATTTCGTAGGATGGAAAAATGTTTTTTTTTTTTCGTTCCTCAACCTCACTCTGGATGTCTCGTGTGTACAAAAGACGTAAATACCCTGATGATTTAGCATAGTGCTAGATGTTGAACATAGTTGTTGCACCAAAAATATCGGCTATTTGTGAAATGGTTTCAATAGATAGAGGCGTTGTAGGTAAGAAAGCATTTGGAAGGGGAGGTGAGCATTCCGGAACATATTCTTTTTTACCCGAAATAGGAGCATATAGTGATAAAATCGCCCGACAAAATATAAACCTGGAAGAATTTTTAAAGATTTAATTCACGTTTAAATTTTGGATCCAAAAAGATTTATATAAAGAATAAGAACCGAAAGTATTGCATTTAATGATGTAAGCCATTATGCTTTTGTTGACCATTTAAAATAATAATAATAATAATAAATAAATAAATAAAAACATTTTTCTTTCTTATTATTGTTATTTTTTCAAATTAATATTTTATATGTAAATTTTATAAATTCATTGCCAAAACTCTATTATTTAACTTATTAACTAGTAAAGAAATAATTGCATTTGTATTGTTTACTTAAACTAGTAACAAATCACAAATTTATAAAACTTGTTACCAAATTAATTTTAGTTTAGTTTTTTTTTAAATTTTTTTTTAACTCCAGTTCATGGAGTTGTTCTTTCAATTTGGTTTGAATTTACTAATTTTAACTTGTAAACTTGTGACATATTATAGCAGGTTTCACAGGTTAACCCTAACCCTATTTAGCCAACTTTCTTTTTAATAAATTTGCCCAAAGTTTTTATTTCTTTTACGAACTTTGTCCCAACTTTTTTTTAAAAAACTCGCCCAAACTTTTTAACAAAATTTGTTTTTTTTTTAATATTTATTTTGTTACAACTTTGTCTTGGCTTTCAGAATAAAATTTTGTTTTTTGTTTTGCTTTAATATTTTTACAACTTCGTAAAAAAGTAGGGGCAAATTTGTTTAAAAAAATTGTAAAAGGATGCGGCAAAACTTTTAAAACACACAAAAAAAATTATTCAGAAAATTAAACCAAATTTGTAATAAAAAATAAACATTAAAAGAAACAAATTTTACAAAGTTGGGTAACTTCGTAAAAGAAGTGCGGATCAAATTCGTAATAAAAAACTAAAACTTGGGGCAAATTTGTTAAAAAAAAGTTGGCTAAAATGGGTGTAAAATGTAACTATAGAAATTTATAAGTTAAACGAACTCCGGCGTCTAAAATTTTTTAAAAAAAAATGTTAGGGACTAAACACGTAAATAGTGAATAGTTGAAGGGTAAATTTCAACCTTAACCCCCAAACTATTTCATAATTTATCAATAAAAAAATTTTAAAAAAATGATTTTGAATTTTACCTTAAAAGGAGTCTCCTAATGAACGGATCTTCCAAAACTTGAGCCCAAACGGGATGAATTGTGTCTAAAGATGCCAACATTTCTCCCCACTTATCCAAACACGAAGAAAGAATATTCTGTGCCTTGTTAAGATTCTCCTTTAAAAAAAAATTAAAAATGATTTCGATTTTATTCAACTAACAAGGGCAAAATAGTAATTTCACATAAAATACCATTTGGATTTGGATGTCGGAGCTGGAAAAGCCAAGTAGGATGATAAGAGATTGCAAAGGGGATGTGAGAAAACTTGTGAATTGGCTTCCATTGGGTATGCGAGGGTCTATGGTATTATTGTGTGGTGTCGGGTATGAAGAGGTTGGAGATAGGAGAATTGCAATTGGTTCTCCTTTTTCTCCCTTGTTTATTCCCTAAAAAATAAAAATAATAAATTTGTATTTATTATTTTCCTTTTGAATTTTATATGTCAAATCTTTTATGTGAAAAGAACTAAAGTTTTTTAATAAAAACTTGCCTGAAAAGCTTTACTGTTGTCACTATCAATAATAAGGAAAAGTGGTTTTCTTGTAAATGGTAGCAAGTCGCAAGGATAAATCAGATTAAACACTGAAATTAAAAAAATAAAAAGTAAATTATTAGACACGAATCTTTTATTGTAAAAATAAATAAATAAATAAAATCGTATTATTCTATCAACAACTAACAATTACTATCAAGTGAAAAAATCTTACACATTATACTATCTACTCTAATAAATATAGTTTTTTTTGCCACATATCACATTGTTATTTAATTTGTCAAATGTTATTTTTTAGTTATTTTGAAATAATTTTTTCCATATGTCATTTTATGGGTCTTTTTTATTTTATTAAATTTCATATAATATTTTAATATAATAATTACAATAAATATAGTAATAAATAAATATCAATTTCATTAATGGACTTACCTTCTAATTTCAAAATCCTCAAATTCAAGCTTATTAATTTCTTTTGTTTATTTATTTAAATTATTTGTTTAAATTATATATATATATATATATATATATATATATATATATATATAAAGTTTCAATTTTAATAATTCATTAATTTTCTTATTTTCTTATAAATTTAAAGTTTTTAAATATTTAGACTTTTATATCTATTTTTTTTTTAAATTAACCCATGTAATCTCCCAACTAGTTTAACATTAACCAAATGTTTTTTCATTGTTTATAAGATCACATACGTGTTACAGTGTTGTTTTAGTGAATTGCACTTTTGGTCCCTGTAGTTTTCAGATACATAAAATTACAGAAGTGATCCCTTAGTGAGAAAAAGTTTACCAAAATGGTCCCTACGTTACAAAATTACAAAAACAATCCCCCTTTATGAAAAAATTTACAGAAATGTTCTTTGTGTAAAAGAAGGTTACAGAAATGGTCCCTATGTATGAAAAAATTACAGAAATGGTCCCTCCCACTGCAACATGTGCGCTTAAAACCCTTGTAATTGTACGTTATATAAAAGATTAATAATATTTTGTTTAAGAGTTTTTTGAAAGCTTACTTTTATACTATTTACAAAATGATTAAATACAAGAAGGTTACAGAAATGGTCCCTGTGTAAGAAAAAATTACAGAAATGGTCCCTCTCACTGCACCATGTGCGCTTAAAACCCTTGTAATTGTACGTTATATAAAACATTAATAATATTTTGTTTAAAAGTTTTTTGAAAGCTTGCTTTTATACTATTTACAAAATGATTAAATAAAAGAAGGTTACAGAAATGGTCCCTGTGTAAGAAAAAATTACAGATATGGTCCCTCTAGCCGCAAGATGCGCGCTTAAAACCCTTGTAGATGTATATTATATAAAACGTTAATAATATTTTGTTAAGAGTTTTTTTGAAAATTATTTGTATACTATTTACAAAATGATCAAATAAAAGAATTACCTCCATTTCCATGAGAGCCAATATTTAAGCCTCCAAGACTATTATCACACACAGCATCTGATTGAGTCATATTAGTCTGAATGTTATCAGCACCATAATTTGATGCACCTAAAACAAATTCAATGTTGCACAAATGAATAAATGAACAATTTTAAATTTAAATAATAAAATGAAAATTTAAAGAAAAATGGAACCTGAAGCAGATAAATATATCAACAGAACACCATCAGCAGGGAGCTCCTCACACATAGTAGCAAGAACCTGTAATTTTTTAATGATAATAAATAATAATATCGGGTTATAAATAATATATGCAAGATATAGCAACGTACTTTCATTTATTTATTTTTTATAGTTATAGTATATCCTACTTTCATCTCTTTATATAATAAAATTCTACTTTCGAATTTTTTTTCTTTTTGTATTTTGAGAAATCTACCTAATTATAGCAGTGTAATTTCAAAAAAAATATATAAAATCTTATTTTGAGAAATCTATAAATTTATAACAGTGAAATCTGTGTTGCATTTGGATGACATAATTAGGGTAGATTTTTAAAGTACAATGTTCTAATGGAAAGAAATCAAAGTATGCGGGAAATCTACAGAAAAGTCCCAAACTTTTGGGAAAAGTTTCAATAAAGTCCTAAAAGTTTTTTTTTTGAACAGAAAAGTCCCAATTATTTAACATTTTGTCCAAATTAATGAAAAAGTCCTTTTTTTATATTTGAACAGCAAATGACAGATTATATGATTTTCTCAAAATAATGGGACTTTTCTGTTAAAAAAAAAAAACTTTTAGGACTTTATTGAAACTTTTCCCAAAAGTTTGGGAATTTTCTGTAGATTTCCCAAAGTATGATGCTATAATAGGATGGGTTAATTTCATAAAAGACCTTAAATTTTATATTTTTTCCGATTTAAACTTTATTTTTATTTTTGTCCTGAAAAAACCTTGTATTTTTTCGTTCTTTCCAAAAAAAACCCTCAACTGTATTCTTTTCCAAAAAAAAAAGAGGGTTTAGGTCATTTTTTGTTACTTAACTTTTGGTTTTGTGCTCATTTGGTCACTTAACTTTTTTTAAGTTTTAAAAGGTTATCAAACTTTTGGCTTTGTGCTCATTTAGTCACTTAACTTTTGGTTTGGTCACATTTAGTCACCTAACTTTTAAAATTGTGCTCATTTAGTCACTAAACTTTTAAATTTTTTTAAAAGTTTAGTGACTAAATGAGCATAATTTTAAAAGTTAGGTGACTAAATGAACACAAATCTAAAAGTTAAGTGACTAAATGTGACCAAACCAAAAGTTAAGTGACTAAATGAGCAAAAAGTCAAAAGTATGATGACCTTTTAATACTTAAAAATAGTTAAGTGACCAAATGAGCACAAAACCAAAAGTTAAGTGACCAAAAATGACCTAAACCCAAAAAAAAAAGTCAACCTTCTACTATTTCCGAAAAAACCCTCACATTATACAATTTTTTTGGGTTAATCTCATAAAAGTCCTTATATTTTGTGTTTTTTTTTTTTCAAATTAAACCTCAAATTTATTTTTTACCTGAAAAACACATTGTATTTTTTCATTTTTCCCAATTTGGCCCTTTTAGTCATTTTGTAAAATGTGAGGGGTTTTTTCACGAAAAACTAAAAAAGTTGAGGGTTTATTTGTAAGCATTTAGAAGCTTGAGGGTTTTTTCAGAAAAAAAAAATACAAAGTTGAGAGCTTTTCCGAAAAAAAAATACAAGATCTTTTTCAGACAGAAAATAAACTCGAGGTTTAATCCGTAAAAAACACAAACTATAAGGTCTTTTTAGTACATTGCTATTTCTTGTATTAAGCTATTTGTAGATTTAGACACTCACAGCAATGAAGTGAGTGGTTGATGGAGAATACAAGACTGCTTTACGTGGATTTGGAGGCAAAGTAGGATCAGAAATCTCTTGAGAATAATAATTCACACGAATGGATCCTTGGTGGGGCCCACTTTGACCAATGTTTGACCAAGGGGTTGAGATTCCATTTCCATTTGATTGGTAAAAAGAGCCACTTGGTTCCCACTCCAAACATTGAAGCATTCTGAAATTGTCAATAGTCAGCTCTGAGAACTTAACCTGAATAACAAATGAAAAAAACAACACAAGATATATAAATAAACCTCAGAAGTTAGTTTAGTTAAAACTAAAATTACAATACTACCCCTATGTAGATTTTTCATGGAACAATGGAACTATTAGAATATTGTGAAAGTATTGCGTTTTTAATAGGAAGGAGAAAGAAAATGGTTGCAGGATTCCATAATAAACAAATGAGTAAATTACAGTTTTGGTCCCTATGGTTTGGTCAGATGCGCACTTTTAGTCCAATTTTTGAAAAATGGGTATGCTTTTATAGTTACTTAAGTATGAAAAAGAAGAGTAAAAGGAAGAAAAAAGACATTAGAAAGGGTAAAGTTGTCTTTTAATATCGTTGAGGGACCAATGGTCTAATTTCTTTAAACCACATGGATATAACCTATCATTTTTTTTAACTTAGGGACCAAACCTGCGACTCTAATCAAACCACAAGGACCAAAACTGTAATTTACTCTAAACAAATATATGGAAGTACATTCTTATTTCTTGCATTTAGCCATATAACTACTAGCGTTAACTGCAAAAATAGCAATGTAGTCTTTTTTTAATTATTAGTTTATTAGAGCATCCTACTTTCATTTATTCTTATTGTAGCATAAAATTTTGGGAAATATCTACTATAATAAATCAAGATCAATTTTGCCACATGTCAATCTTTCATGAGTTTTGACACTAGTCATTTCATGGTATTTTTGAAATAAATAATATCCACATGTCAATTTCTGGTTTTTTTATTCAATTTTCAAAATTAAAAACCCATATAATAGTTATACTTATATATATGTAAACTATTAAATAAATGAAAGTAGGTTGCTATTTCTTGAATTTAGGGGTAACCTCATTTGGATGATAGCTGCAAAGTATGGCATCTCTCAATCTTAGCTTTCTTTTGATGAAGGAAACAAGTGGTAAATTATCTGGATCATGATCCAACACAATACTGTATCTCAAAGGCCTCATGTTCATGAAAGCTGTGTCCACTTTAAGAAATTTGGTTATGTCCCGAATTACCCTTTTCCATTCCTTGAAGTCAGTGTCCTGAAATTAATTAAACGTGTTATATTGTTGAGAAATTGGTGTTTTGGTTGGATGGAATGGAATGAGTTATTACATTCCAAGATCATATTTGGTTAGATTGTAGGAATGGAATGAAGTTTTGTGTTTTGTATGATTTTCTTTTTTTTTGTATTATATATAAATACAATGAGCATTTACAGGGGTTTTATGCAGAAAAGTCTCATTTACCCAAAAAAGCTTATTGTTTCAGCACTGTTTTATATATGTTTAAATTATAATTGTAGAACTAATTATTTACAAAAATAAAAAATTAAACATAATAAAAAAAATTTAAAAAGGCTCATTCAGTTTCAAGTAGTATTATAAGGGTTTTATGCAGAAAAGTCTCGTTATTTTGGGAAAATCACATAATCTGTAATTTCCTGTTAAAAAAAAGGGAAATTGTCAGAAAAGTCCCAATATTTTTAGAAAAGTTTCACTTTAGTGCCAAATATCTTTTTTTTTTAAATAGAAAAGTCCTGATTATTTAATTTTTTACACGATAATATGTCATTTTCTGTTAAAAGAAAAAAAGGGACTTTTTTATTAATTTGAGCCAAAATGAAATAATCAGGACTTTTATGCTCAAAATTTTTCTTTTGGGACTAAAGTGAAACTTTTCCGAAAACATTGGGACTTTTCTGACAATTTCCCCCCCAAAATAAAAGTTTTTCGTTAATTTGGGCGAAATGTTAAATAATTGGGACTTTTCTGTTAAAAAAAAAGATTTAGGACTTTATCAAAAAAATTTAAAGAAATAATGGGACTTTTCTGCATAAAACCCTTATAATAAAAATATAAATTTTCTAGTTACTTTTAGAAAATAAAATTATAATTTAATTAAAATAATGACTTTTTTTTAAAATGCGTCATTAAAAGTTTTATGTAGTATTTAGGAATGAACTTTCATATGATTTTTTACATTACATTAAAATACATGATATAGTTTTTAACTTTTAACTTTTAACACTATTCTAAATAGTATTTAGTTATGATTTTAAAAATTATTATCTAAAAGACTCAAAAATTAAACAGGATCAAAGGTCATTAAAACAGAAATAATGTTATAGCATAAAAAAACTTTTCTAGTTACTTTTAGAAAACAAATTTACAACTTAACTTTAGAAAAGGTTTGTCTTTAAAGAATTTACAAATAAACTACATGTTATATAAAAACTTTTATACCCCTTGTAACAAATAACAAAAAGATAAAATACCTGAAACGCCCTTTTGATCTCAGAAACCAACATTTTGAGCTGATTTACCAACTGATACACCATTTCTCTTCGATTCAACACAAGACAAACTGTCAAAAATCTAGCAAGAAATCTCAGTTGTTTATTTGCAAGATTAAGATCTTGGAATAATCCATCTTTAAAATACTCCCTTGTTAAAACTGCTTCATAAAAAATATAAGCCTCTGATAAATAACTGGCTTGACTTGTTCTCATATATTGCCCAAAATAAAGTTGACCAATTCTTGATGCAATATCACCAATTTCCCATCTTTTAAGACCAGATTCCACCAGCTTTTGTCGATTTTCTTGTTGGAATTTCCATAGTTTTGTATAAACTTTGAATACTTTATGGAAGTGTGTATCATACCTGATCCAACAACACTTTGTTCATGGATTTCAGACTCTAATTTTTTGTTTATTGTAGCATCTTACTTTCATTTCTTCATATTACAACATTGTAGTTTGAGAAATCTACCTAATTATAGAAATTTTATTCAGATAGAAAGCTATAATGAGTAGATTTTTCAAAGTGCAATGTCTTCATAATAGAAACAGAAGTACAATGTTGTAATGTAAGAGAAATAAATGAAAGTGAGATGCTAAAATACACATAAATGAAGGTATGTTGTTGTTTCATTGAATTGAGCCCTAAGAAACTTAGGCAAAGACCTAGCAGTTGGAAGCATCATAAAGCTTTAATCACTTCTGTAATTATGTTGAGTTTGAAATATTTCCTGCAATTAACTTTCTCTAAAACTTAATTCAGTTTCTTTCAGGTGTGATAGTGTTGAATGGATTTCGATTTTGGTTAGTTAATCAATGCATACAATGATCATATTAAATTTGTGTGATACTAAAAGTGGAATAGATTCATATTTGATCTTTCAAATTCAAACTTGAAACTAATCATACAAACTGTGTCGATATTTGAAACCCTAAAACTAAAAAACGATGGATCTCAAATAAAGAACATCGCAATTCAGGAAGCTACCATGGCCAATATCTACTATTCTAAAGCATAGGTGATAGCATATCGCCAATTTCTACAGGAGCATATAAACATTCAACACAAACTCAAATGAATTCGTATCAGAAAAACTGAAAATTAGGATTTCACAAAATAATAAGTCAAAAAAGCCAGGCTCTTGATCGTTTGCTAGCTCAAACACAAACTCAAGTACAGTAAACATAAAAAAAAAAAAAAAAAAAAAAAAAAAAAAAAAAAAGCCGACCTGTGATGCTCGTAATAGGGCAAGTCTCTAATTTTGGAGAACTTCTTATCAGCTTTAGCAACGAGAGACCAATACACTTCACTCAGTTGAAGATTCGCAGTAGCAGCAGCATCTTGTGACATTTCTTTCTTCAAATTACTCCTACTCACTCGCCACAACTTTGCATCACATGTGTATTGATCCTGTATTCCTGTTTTACATAAATAGGACGCCGATTCTTTTATGAGAAGTGGATTTGTGTTTATGATCGCATCAGTTTATAGATTCGGACAACGGAACAAGCGCAAATTGATGTTGCTTTGTCCTAAGATATCTGAATCGAGATTTGGTAATTGGGGGTTTTAGGGGTGTTCGGCCGTGCTGGATTGCTATTTTAACTAAGAGAAATTAAATATCAAATGTTTACAATTTGATATCAAATGTTTTAGGGGGTGTTCGGCCGTTTGGATTGCTATTTTAAGTACCTCGTACAACCTCTCTCTCTCTCTCTCTCTCTCTCTCTCTCTCTCTCTCTCTCTCTCTCTCTCTCTCTCTCTCTCTCTCTCTCTCTCTCTCTCTCTCTCTCTCTCTCTCTCTCTCTCTCTCTCTCTATATATATATATATATATATATATATATATATATATATATATATATATATATATTACCATATCAAATGTTTACAAGTAGATTAAATGATTATTAATTTTATTAAATGTCTAATTAAATATGACACGTATCAATATTTGATATGATAGGAGGATAAATAGCAACAAAATATAAGAGGATATTTATTTTCTCTTTAACTAATAAACATTTTAATAAAAATCTTTTATTAGGTTGTTATATAAATCTTTTACTAGATTATAATCCGCGTTAAACGCGAGGGAACGCATAAAAAATATACAAGTGTCTACAAATATTATATAATAATTATTAAAAAAAATTATTGTTATTGGTATTATTGAAATTTGTAGAAGATACATTGAAATCGATAAATATTTATAATCGTTAAAAGACCTTTTTGTAGACACCATTTTTGTTTTATTAGTTGAATGACATTCATCGTCACATATGAAATCCTTCAAAATCATAGATAATTACATTGGTGTAATTTGACGAAAGATTGATGGATAAAACATTAGGGACAAGACTTTTAGTTTTCTTTTAAGAAGATAAATTGTCACTTGAATCTATCACTTTGTTTTAGTGTTAATATTGCTTATAAAAGTTACACACACACATATATATATATATATATATATATATATATATATATATATAGGCATATTGGTAAGTTTTATTATTTTATATGAGAAAAATAATAATTATAATGTGGAAACATTATCTAAAAAATAATGCTTGAAATCTTTTTATAGGGAAAAAATCAGGATCATTAAAAAAATTTACATAAGGAAAATACAAATTTAGATTGGGTGAAATTATGGATGAAATTACTGACGAATATTATTTTGGAGGGAATTATATTTTGTAAGGTATAGTACTATGACAAAATTCGGAATATTTATATTTGTTGTATAAATTTATAAATTTTATTGTTACTATATAAAGATAAAACAAAGTAATTATACAAACAAAATCACTTTGTTATAATGGGGCAACATTATCTAAAAATAAATACTTTAAATATTTTTGGAGGGAAAAAATCGGGAACATTAAAAAATTTATATATCAAAAATACAAATTTAAATTAAGTGAAATTATGGATGAAATTAATGACGGTTAAATTGGTAGGTTATAATTGAATCCGATTTTGAAAAGTTTAAATTTAATAAATGAAACACATAAGTTATCAAATAAAATCTTTTATGGATATAAGGAAAATACAAATCTAAATTTGATAAAGGAACGCATAAAAAATAAATACTTTATATATTTTTGGAGGAAAAAAATCAGGATCGTTAAAATATTTTATATAAAAAAAAATACAAATTTAAATCGGGTGAAATTATAGATGAAATTAATGACGATTAAATTGGTAGGTTACGATCGGAATCCGATTTTGGAACGTTTGAATTTGATAAAGAAAATGCATAAGTCGTCAAAATATAAAAATTTTAACGCAAGGAAACATATAAAAAGAATACATATAAAGTTATAAAAAGCCGACACAATAAAAAAAATAAGATAAAGCAACATAAAAAATATATATCCTAATAAATAAGAATCATTTTGCCATATGCCATTTTCTTATTCATTTTGTCACATGACAATTTTTGGTATTTTTGAATTAACTATTTTCCACTTGTCCTTATTCTATGTTTTTCAATTATTTAAAATTTTTACTTAATTCTATTTTTGTATAAGCATAAACATTCTAATTTGACGTTCCTTCCATAATAAGGTTACTTAATTTAAATTTATATTGACAACTAATATTCTATTTTTTTATTGCATTAAATATTGACAATATTTCATTTATTCAAATAAAGTCATAGAATATAATTTATGGAAAGTTAAATGTTATATGGATTTAATTTTAATATATCATCAATATAAATTCTTTTCAAAATCATTATTGGTTTATTTTAAATTGATTATGAATATAAGTGCTAGCTTTTATGTTTGTTCTTATTTATTTGGGATTGACAAGAACTTTAAAATAAATTTGATGCAACTTTGAATAATTTTGGTATATCATCAATGTAATTTGATATATATCTTTCAATTATATGAAATATCAAATAATGTCATTTCATTACTATATGTGATAATTTAGTTTATATATTGTATTTTTACTAATGTTAACGGTCTTATTTTTTTCTAATAACCATAACGCTTTTACTAATTGTACTTTTTACAAATCTCCTCATGTCTTATAATTTTTTTTATCTTACTTTATAATTTTTCATAACTATGCTATTTTTAAGATTGAGTGTCTTAAATATGAAACTTGGTTCACTGATTTCGACCAAAAAGGGTTTCCCATGACTGAGATATGTCATTTCAAAGATAGAGACAGATTAGGAAAAAATGTTGAAATAAGAGCTTTGACTTTTTAAATAAAAAAAACACATATGCACATTGATATTAACTAAATATGTTAAAAACGAAATAGAAATTACAGTGCACTTTGTATCCACTGAACATAGTTATAACAACTCATAAGAAATTTAGAAATTGCAATTCAAAACATTATAGATTAAAGTCAAAGTACATTGCTATTAACTAAATCTGTTAAAAACCAAGAATTATGGACAAATATGTCAAAGTAATAACAATATAATATTGATAATTAAAAACATTGAAGGGTAAATTGTAGTTTTCAGTCATCAACTACCGTGCAATCCAAACAATCTCAAAAAAAATTAATTACGTAAGACATACATACATACATATAGTTATCATAAGTCATTTTGTTTTTCTCATGAACATTTTATCAAACATGTATAGTGCAACATCAAATTGAGTTTAAAAAGACAAAAGTAAAAGATTGAAAACTAATACTAACATTTATAATCAAGATTATTCATGGATTCAAAGATCACAGTCAAATACAACACTAATGAGAATCAAAAAATTGAATAAAATTAATAAAAATTAAGAACATCATATTAAAAAATAAACCTAGATGACGAACGTGATGCTGCAAAGGGTGATGATGTTCAAACGTGATGCTACAAAGGGTCTAAAGAAAACATAATGTACGGACATCAACACATGATTTATACATAACTTTTAACAATGATTATGGAAAGGATATTAAATTTCGAATTCTTTGATTCTTTGAAATTAAGCGACGATATCCGGTAAGCTTATTGATATGTTTCATATAAATAGATGTGAATTGAAAAAAAAAATACAAAAAGTGCCAGCTAATAACGTGATTTTAATTATGAATGAACGAAATTTACTTTAAAAAATTATGATGAGGTTTAAATTAGTTGAATACATTCCTTTTATAAATGACGTTAACATTAAATCAATTAGTCAATCTTTCAAATTTAGTCAATATTAATTTTATTTTATTTTATTTTAGGATGACATCATCAAAATGATCAAAGGGCTGAAATTAATCAATGAAACATAATAAATAGTCTTGATTGTTGAAGATGATGTCATCAGGTTTCTCTTTTAATATATATATATATATATATATATATATATATAGATTAGGTTGTGATATAGTTTTTCGTAAAAGCGTTTACTACCCAAAAAAATCTTTCTAACTAAATGGATAGAAAAGATTTTTCTGGCTGAATGAACAGAAAAGACCTTTGATTTGCACAAAAAAACTTCATCTTTCTAGATAAAATTGGTCTTTCTCACCAAACCACAAAACAAGTCTCGATGAAAAAAAAAAAGACGTGTTGGACTAACCAAAGAAAAAAAAAATGCACGCTGAAAGAAAACGCCTCCATCTTCGATCAACCATCATCGACCCTCTCCATCTTCGATCTTCTTGTTGACGCCAGCAGCCTCCTCCCACCGATCTGCCTAACACGCCCCACAACTCTGCCCCACACGTTTCTTCTTCTTCTTCTGTCCGATCCATCGCAACCTTTTCATCTTTTTTTCTTTTATTAAGCAGCATGCTTTTTTTGATCCATGATCAACTATGTGTTTCATCTTTCTTTTTTCCTGATTTCTTAATTGATCCGTCATTTTTTTTTAATTTGTGAACTTGTTTTTGTGGTTAAAATCAATATCATAACTTGTTTTGTGGTTATTTAAGCATAAATACATGTTGTGGGTTGTTAAAAATGTTGATTTTTGTTCAAATATGTTGATTTTTGTATATACATGCTGAAATTATGAACATATATTTTGTTTTTTGAAAACACATGTTGAATTTATGAACATATATGTTGTTTTTTAGTATATACATGAAAATTTTCGGTTATATATGCTATTTTTTGTATATAAATGCAGAATTTTGATTATATATGTTGTTTACTGTATACATATATTGAATTTTGGTTATATATGTTGTTTTTTTACTATACATGCTGAATTTTGGTTATATATGTTGTTTTTTGTATATACATGCCTAGGGATGAGCATTAGAATTGGGTATCCACTTTCGGAACCGGAACCGCCTTAAGTGGTTCCAGTTCCGGTTTTAATTTTTACGGAACCGCTACCTGTTGGGTACCCGCCGAAACCGATATATATATATATATATATATATATATATATATATATATATAGTTTTTTATTATAGACATGTCACAAAGAAAATCTAGAACATTTGGGACCAAAGTTTAAACAAAATTTTTCTTGATGCATGTATCCATGAAGTAACTACTAATGGTCGTGAGGGTAGTGCCTTCAAACCAAACTCATTTAAGGTTGTAGGCGAAAAATTGGTAAAGGAACAAGGTTTAATCGTTGACCAAAAAATATATAAGAAACCACTATGACTACTACAAAGGAATGTATCAAGGTTGGGTGAAACTTAAAAGCAAAACCGAAAATATATATGATCTTGTAACAAATAAATTTAATTTGACTGACGAACAATGAGAGACGGAGACGAAGGTAATATATACTCATATAATTTTAAAACAAATAGTAGAAATATGATTATTTTGTTTTAATGGTTTGATAATTTCAAATTTTTAAATAGTTGAACAAGATTGTAGGAGCTTTGAAAAATGTGTCCCTCACTAAGAGAAGGAAGACAGGGCAAATAGGGAACAACAAAATAACTTGCATAACGATTAAAAGGACAACAAACTTAATTAACACATTTATAAGCACCAAAACTACCTCTAAAATTGGTCCAATTAAACATCATAGTGATGATGCAATCCGTCGTTTTAGTTGGAGATGAGTAAATTTTGTTGAAAACTTTGTTGTTTCTTGTCTTCCACACGCACCATAAGGCACTATATATAATAGAAATACAAAATTTTCTCTTCTTTGGGCATCTTCCCCAATTAGTTGCAAAATCAATGATGGATTTAACCGAGATGAAACTGTGGCACGTTGAGAGCGCCATATCACAACATTTGAAGATCCAGGTTATAACCTCGCAAATGTAAGGACAATCCACAAGTAGGTGGTCGGTGGAGTTGATACTAATGGGACAAAAATGGCATGCAGTAAAAAGGATATTAACTCATTGACACATGAGGGCCAAAGCGGAGGTGATACAATCCATACAATCAAAAATTAGTTATGGATTTTTGTATGTATGTTCCGGAGTAGAATTAGGGGTTTTGATTGTATTTCAGAATTAGGGTTTTTTATTTTATTCCAAAATTAGGATTTTGTATGTATGTTCCGAAATCCAAAAATCAGGTACGGTATTTCGGACCATAACTTCTGGAACTAAATTATGGACCCAGTTCATTGTATTTTGGGCAATATTTTCATATAATCCGAACTTGATTTTCGGATTCCGGACTAGTAAAAAATAAGGTTTTTGATTACGATGTACCATATAGTATAGATGTATAAGTCTATGTAATCCTATAATTTCGCTAACAAGATTAAAGTTCATAGATAACCTTATTATTGTGTAAACTAAACATTTTATTAACGTATAATAAAAAATAAATGCATCTAATTAGAAACAAATTTGAAACTTACAAATAAAAAATGCATTTCTTCACTGCTATCGGAAGATATTTTCAATTGTAGAGGTGTCTTGAATGGGATATCGAAGTTTAGTCAAAAACATGGGATGCCAAAGTGTAGTCTGAAACGGGTTAAATGATATTTATAGGAGAGCCAGATTATCGGGTTGGAATTACTATCCGTTTAACCGAATTTGAAATCAGGTCTGGAACAACCCATATCAGACTAAGTGGTTATTTTTGCCAAAAAAAATGTTATTTTTTTAAAACAACCAAAAAAATGGTTATATTGCTCAATTTCCCTAAAAAGAAACTAGAAACTGACTAGGTTTTCTTGATAAGAATTATCAAACGTGCATAATTACTAGTATGGTTTACATTGATGTGTACAAATGAACGAGGCACAAACGTGAAAACACAAGCCAATAGGGGCAAAACAATTCAAGTTTGGTGATATCACAAAACTTGACTTCCTTCTCTAGATGGCAAACATACTAATAGTTGCCACCAAAAGAAGCACTTACCCCTTATAACCCCTGCCATGTATTTCTATATAAAAAAGAGTGGGTAAACTTTGAACGTGTTGTTCAACTATCTGCCAATGATCGTATCAATAACAAGCAACTCAATTCCCATCATCTCGGAATCGATTCGACTACGATTCACTCAGTTCACATTCTTCTCCATCTTTATAAACATGGTCATACCTTTCTACTGTTATTGATATTATTTTAACATGCCTAAACTAGTTAATACTAATTAGTTATTTAGCTGAGTTATAATCTAAGACGTAGGTTGGTCAACATAGGGTAGTATAGACAAGTGTTTAAATTTCACATAAATAGAAAACTCAAGGAGGAAATTTCTCAACATTGAAATTATTGTAATATACTTACACAAATGCTTTCCTATGATCAAGCACTAAGAACTTCTAATTGCTTCAGCGTAAAAGTAACATATCATATATCACGTAACGAAGATGTCTCTAGGGAATCCCTTATATCACATAACGACTATCTCCTATAGGGAATCCCTTATCTTTCATAATGAAGATCTCCTCTACAGAATCCCTTGTCCTTCATAATGACGATCTCCTATGTGAATTCCTTATCTTGCATAATGGTGATCTCCCCTACGTGATCCTTTATCTTGCTTAGCCGGTGTGACATCCCCGTTTTTACGGCCAGAAAAGACCGGTTTTGTTTATGTTTTATAAAAATCAGAGTACCTCTTTTAATAAAAATGTTGCGGAATTTGTTCCCAATAAAATATGATAAATACGTTATCAAGACATTTCCGAAGAAAAGTTTTTTTATTCATTTTAAAACATTTGGTATGTCACCGTCAATACAGTAACATAATCATAAACAAAACTTACATTCATTATCACTAGTGATTTATATCTCCTTAATCTCTTAGTGTAATGTGACTTCATATCAACACTTGTGATATAAATAAACTGAGTGGGTCAGGTTGGAAAACCTGGTGAGTACATATGGTTTTCAACCCATAATAATATAATTATTATGTTTAATTATCAAACAGTTATCCCAAAAACCCATCCCCATTATCTTCTTTACCCTTAAGGATCTACCCTAAGAACCAGCTATTTCTCGTTCATTCATTCCTAAGGATTGTCCTAAGGAATAGGTACGAAGTCCATCGTTGTCAGTGACACAGCTGCTAATATTATCACTTAGGTGCAGCTGCCAGAATTGTAACATTCTCTATGAGGCGCTTCTTCCGGTAATTTCCTTTAAACGCTACTGTCATGGTTATAATGTTCTCTAATAGGCACAACTGACGATACTATCCTTAGAGCACAACTGCTAGGATGTTTATCGTAGATCTAAAACATCTACAGATTTTGGCGCATCTGCCAGTGCTCATCTATAGGGTACTAGGTCCATTGCTGCCAATGTTCACCTATAGGGCACTAGGTCCATACTACTAATGTTCCTTTATTTCAGCCTTCATCCCTCATCATTCATCTACCCATGTTTTACCCAATATATTTTGTAGATATAAAATACATATACAGTTTTATATCATTTAAAACATGTATAAAATCGTTCATCCAACATAGACAGCAAGTATTCAGACAATACGCACACATAACACATAATTTTCATAAAAATACTTCATATCTATGTGTAAGATGAAAGTAACTATGCACTCACTTGATAAGGTGATGACTCGGCACTCGGACAACATTTCGTTATTGTTTAAAACAATTTCCCTCAGATAAAACCTAGTATCAATACCACTAGGGTTTAGTCTAACGTTAACCACGACTAATTAATAGTCTAGCTATTATTACTATTATATAAGCATTAAAAAATACTTATATAACCCATAACAATAGCCCAAGTACTTATTATAAGTTCCTAATAACATTACTATATTGAAACATAAGCTATACAAAAGATAGGGTAGGCATAGCTCACTTACAACGGGTTTTCTCGAAAATCGGGCTCTGCCGGAGCAGAGTTTCTGAGCCAAAGGCTCTTTTCTCGGGACTCTGGGAGCCTCGGGGCTTCCTTCGGGTGCTAGGGGGTTTACCTAGACTTTAGGGAGCTTAAGGGAGGCTAGAGAGAGAAAGTTGAAGAGGAGAGGTGTGAGAAATGAGAGAACTTGACACCTCTATTTATAGGGCCAAATCCTTATGGACTCGCCGAGTCGATGCTACGTGTCATCACCTGATGGCTTTTCTTGGGGAGAAAGCATTGGCCCATATTCAGCCATGTCACCCCTTTTGCAGCAGCACCCTGTCGACTTCTAAACCCTGTAACTTTCGCATATGGGCTCCGTTTTCGACGTTATTTATATCCACGCGTAGGTAAAAACAAGATCTACAACTTTTATTTAGACTCCGTTGGCTAATTATCGAGCGATCTTAAATTTAACAGTAGGAGGAGATTAGACTGTTAAATGACCGCAAAGAATTCGTAACTCCTTCATACAGACTCCCTTTTAGTCTGTATTTTTACCGTTGAGTTCCTATTAATGAGATCTTCAACTCTCATTTAGGTCGCATAAGTCAAAAACCGCTCGAACTAAAATTCGGGTCGTGCACTGCTAAGCCGAATCTTAGAAAAATCATAACTTCCTCATACGAAGTTAGATTTGGGCATTCTTTTTATGGATGTTCTCGGTTTTACATATTCTACAACTTTGGTTGATATTACTAAGTCCAAAAAGTCTTCTATCATAAATTCACTTTTTACGCTTCCCGGTGTCGCGCCGGTTCCGTCGTGAAACTTCGACGGGTCATAACTTCTTCGTTATAACTTGGATTTCGGCGTTCTTTGTATGTACAGAAACCTTGAGACATATTCTAGAACTTGGTTAAGATTATTTATTCTAAATAATCTTTTGCCAAAAAGTCATTTTCGACACTTATTGCCTCTAAATTGACTAGTCGGGATCTATGGGCGTTACAATCGGCAATCTCCCCTACAAAATCCTTATCTTGTATAGTGATGAACCCTTAATGGAATCCCTTATATTGCATAGCAGCAACTTCATTGATATCATTTTTTACGTATAATTCGTAGATCTTGAACATAGAAATTATGGACAAAGTATTTTTTTCGTTAAAGCCAGAATGTGAAAGATAAACCACTACATATTATCCAGAAAAACAGTCTTACTACATATTATTTGGACACTAATCTTGCTGAACCATTGTCATAAAATCCTTACTGCACAAAACATGCCAACAACTATGTTGCCCTACAACACACGAAGGAATTATCAATCCAACCCCAACCTACATAAACCTAAGTCTACCATGACATTTGTTATATAATACTATGACTTATGTATGCAAGGTTTGAATCACTTCACTTTAGACTTTGATACACGTATGTTATATCTAGTCAGATGCAATTGGAAGAAAACCAATCACATCATACTGGAGGGACTTGATAATGCACGATTTATATGACTGTATCCAATCCAAAATAATTTGTAGCAAACTAATAACATTGGACTGAGGACTTGATGATGTTAGGCCAATTGGCATGACCTACATATGATGACAGCTTGTTGGTTGGTAGCATTACATGACAACACTAACTCGTAACACTACTAGGAAACATATAATGACCATATGAATAGATTCATGATCCAAAACTCGATAGTTTGATACGATGTCACATAAATTACAAAAATATGCCTTATACAAGAGGTCCATATATAAATAGTGTAGATAAGTAATAAACGCGTCACATCGTGCAGACCATCCCACTAATTTGGATTAAGAATACGACTTAGCACCCACGTCTAGATTGGTAATTGTTATTTTTATCTCCATACTTGACACTCCATTTCTAACTTTCTAGAACATTGCACCAACAATTTAGGAAATAGTTTTACACCTATTATATAAATATACTAGATTGTTACCCGCGTTAAACGCGGGAAACATAAATTAAATACATATAATATAAATAGGTGGTGGTTTTGTCTTAAGTGGAATTTTAATAAAAAAAATGTTAGTTAGATTCATTTTTTGAGTTTTTGAACAAAACTTATTAAATAAAAATATTTAATATTTATATCAGAGCAATTTGGTTTTTTAATACAGTAATTTTTGACAAAAATGATGTATGTGGTCTTTGTTTTATCACAACATAATGCGACTTCTTGTTTAAAATATGTTGTGTAGTAGCTTTATGAATTGATTTGTTTGGTGTACCAACTCCCATGGAGGCTCATATGACTCTTTTCATATTGGCCCTGTAAAACCAAAAGCAAAAATAAGTTGTTATATGTACCAATAACGTTAAATTATGCAAAAAGAAATTCGATAAACATTACAAATAAAGTGAATTGCCATAACCATAAACATCAAATTCAAACATTGTAATTTAGTCAATTTCTAAAGTATTTTTTTCCTTATAAGAATTAAAATATGATTTTTCAGGCTACACCCAATCACTTATACATATCTTCTGATCAAAGAAATTATTACAAAAAAAACATGGTATGAACAAAAATATAATATTAGTTTCATAACTTTCCAAAGCTTAACACTAATAAATAATAATGAATTTTCACAAATCTTGCATTTTGATTACTACATCCAGCTAACAAATGAAATCTAGTTTAGAGGATTGATTCAAGAAGTGCATCCGTGACTTCTTAAACCTGAATTTAAGGAAATACTAAGACTTACTGAGATATGAAAGAATGGTCTATGAGGCTACGATTGGTTTCTAAAGGGAAACACAAATTCAAAACCATTAGCACATATCTTTCCTACCTGCTTCAATTATCAAATTTAGATCAAACATGTCAAAACCAAATTGCAACATATATATATATATATATATATATATATATATATATATATATATATATATATATAACCTAACAATCAAACAACATATTTTTCATAGAAATAAACATCACAAATATACAATTTACACTTTATATAGTATTATTAAATTATATATTAGTTTTTCATCTTTAATGGTCAATAACACCTCTTTTTGCCTTATTGTTGTTACACACATCTATATCGAAAATAAGAGAAAGAACTATAGGGAACGAATGTTAACGAAGTGATCCTTCATTGAAAACACAACAAAATTCTTCATAAAGTTGCTAAGATTCTTCTATTGACCGCTACAAGTTCTCTATAGTGACAACTGGTGTGACATCCATGAGAATGCACCACTTAAAGTAACAGTTTTGATTAATGTAAGTGCAAAATTATTTAGAATGCTTACCAGTTGTGATTGTTTCCACTTGGATGTGAACATTAACATTCTTGTATAGAAATGGAACTTCAAATGAACCCTACATAGCCAAATCAACAAACATGACAACACAAAAAGAAACTTAACTTGACATATAACCAAATTTCCAACAAATTTCAAAAATTTATGGTTTCGTGAACAATTTCTTCAATTTATTTTATTAAAACCCTATATGAGTAATCAAAAATCTAAATCAAGTGGAAGAAGTAATAGTTCATTTAAAGCCAGTAAAAAAATTACAATATTGTGAAATTGCTTATAGTTTACATCTTTGCTTATTGTCCTGGAGGAACCCGACCACTTGGACATGTACCATTATTTGATTTATTGGTGCATAATTTATATTATAGAATATGAAATTTTACAATTGTTCAAATTCATTTACATTTGATTTAACAATAGAAAATGGACAATTTTATAATCATAAAAAGATGTTTAATTCAACAAATTTGTTATCAAAATTAATGGAAAGCTGAGTTTCTTGAAGAAACAAGTCAAATACAGAACATCCTAAATATAGAAAATAAATTCGAAGCGAGTGTGACGTTAGCACCAGTAAACGAAACAACATCCTAAATATATAAAATAAATCCATGTGTCAATCTAAAAGTTAATAATATTTTAGAATATTTAAAATATTAGATTTAGTTATATTATATTTAAAACCTTTAAATTTAATGTGTCTTGAGATCTGAATTCTGTCGATAAAACGTTAAATGAATCGGATTCTGGCGCCTATATTTGTAGTAAATAGAAATATATTGTTGATCAACTAAAATATAAAAAGCAAAATTTAATAAGTGTAGTGTTTGTAGTATGTTTTGTAAAAGAATGTTACCTGTTCGATGTTATTTTTTTCCAATTCAATAATGATTGTATTATCAACATTGCATTTTGAGATTGTATAACCATCAACTTTGTTCTTCAAATTATAATGTGAAATTTGAATTTTGAACACCAACTTTTTATCCAAAAGTAAATTCAAAGTAAATCTTCATATTACCCTCCTAAAAATTCAAAAAAAAATTGAACGATTATATAAATAGATAGACAAAAAGTAAAAATTAGTTTTTTGTAAATGAAGTTAATATCAATAACCTTATTAAGCTTTTGAAGCAACTTTTGTGCGGTTTTTTCCAGAAGTTTATTTATTTCACAATCAAATAACATAAATGACACAACATTGATAAAGTCTAGTACTCTAATGGTGATTTTGAAACTAAAACCACTGATATAAACAAATTCAATAATATAAAATTAGAAATTTTAACCGAAGATTATAATAATATGTCTAAAAGAGTTATTGAAAACCTTGGATCAAAAGATATGTCTTTGTTCATGCAAATTGAAGTGTAATAATAAAAAACTTCTTTATCTTGCTTTTGGTCCGTTCCACGAAATTCGTCATCATGCATTAAAACGACTTTTATGGCTTTCTCTAGACAAACATAGATCAACACGTTAAAAAATCGATATAAATGATATAATTTAGTTTCTGTAACTAAATGAATTAAACTAATATGCTTAAAGTAGATTGATTAACTTTTTCATGACCTCTCAAAAAGAACACAATAATAACATGTAACAAGAACATAGTAAATGCAAGAAATTGGAGAAGAATAAGGAGAACAAGGTAAAGAAAGAACTGGAAAAAAGAATTGGAGAAGAAGGTCGTTGAAGAAGAACAATGTAAATGTAGGACTTAATCCAAAATCGTAAGAATAACAACTTCAATGTAATCATGTATATAAAGTGTTTTTGAATAAGGAAATCATTATCTTCTAAAAAAACTGGGATTCTAAGATGTCATGTTGGAGATTTTCGCCTATACATCTGGAAAAAAAGAAAGATATCAGTTATATTAGTTCAAAACTTCAAATTGACTTATTTATTTAATGAGTTTTAAAATTCAAACCATTATCTCAAATATTCATTTTATGTGGGATATACTGGGAGATAATTTATTAATTATTGACTTTTAAATATTTTGCTGATTTAATGGGATTAGATTAGATTTTATAGGTTAACAAAAGAATTATTGATATGCTTATTTAATAAGTTTTTTCAAAAAAAAAAAAAAAAAAAAAAAAAAACAGTTTTGAATTTTGAAACCAAAAGCTATAAATAAGAGAGTTAAATTAGGAACAATATTAATTAGGGAAATTGATATCATTTATATAAATAGAATGATATGCTTCAATTGATAAAATAATTGTTGAATTTAAAGATTCTAGAATTAATAAAAATTCTATAATTAAATGTAATTTTATTTGGGAAAGATGATGTCAGCAACTTAATCTAAGGGTGGAAAACTTAGGATTGAAACACAATGAATGACTATGATTACTTCGATGGTGAATTAAGGGTTCTGTTTTAATAATATTTAGAGATTACTAGATGTGCGAGTTTTTTTTTGGAAAGGGAACTTCCTTAACGAGGGTTTCCGGGCCAACTTTTGCGCACCGACTAATCCCCCGCTGCAAACATGAGGCGTTGCCTCATGCCCTAGAGTCACTGCAGGTGAACCTCCATGGCCACAAGGGCTGAGTAGTGCTAGGATTTGAACATTACTAGATGTGCGAGTTATGAATAGTAACAATTGTTTTTAGGTGGTTTACGGGTTTACATTGATTGACTAGGTTGGAGCCGATCTCGACTGCTTTTGCCATATGTTTCACTCTTCTTCGTCCACCTGTGCTTCCCACCATATTTCTCTTATCTCTATTTCTTCTAAATTGGATTCTTGACAAAAACGGTGACACCACAAAATCCAATAGATACGGGAGGTGGTGAGGCCGGAGGCAAAGGTTGTTTAACTGGTCGGAACATGTCGCCACCTCCATCACAGGAAGCACTTCGATTAGCGTTTAATTCCTCTAATTTCACCTCGCTTTATCTGCATTTTCTCATCGCTTCATTTTGGTTACTTTTTCCGATTTTAGAAAAGTCAACCTATGATACTTTGAAATATTGGGTAGACGCTTCCGTTAAATCATTTGCCGTTTCCAAAAAAATGATGGGCTTTATGCAAAATTAAGAAGATTTGAGGGGCCATAGACGATTGACGCTTCAATAGGTCTCGATTCCAACCCCCATTTTCAATACTCTTTGATTTTAGAATAATTTTGATAGATTTTGTTTGATTTATGTACCCCATTTACATTTCGAATAATTTATGAGATTACTTGTATGATTTAGCAACCACATTTACAATTCATATGCATCTACTTAATTTACAGTCAATATTGTTGATGGTGTTAATGTGTCTTCTCAGCTCTGCATTTGTCACACCCCAAAACCGGAACGACGGAAACATTCGCAGGTGGAGGACGTCATGTTTAGTATCACAAGACATGCATCATAGTAATCAAAGTAATAAACAACCATTTCATTAGAAAGAAAGTGTTTACAAAGTATGTGTTCACAAAACATAGAATACATAAGCAAATAACAAAACAAGACTTGAAGCTATACTGCTCCATCTTCTGAATTCCCAGTGCGAGTACCTGTCTACTAGCTTTCTGAGAATACAAGTTATTTTGAAAGAGTTGATCAGCAATTAAGCTGGTGAGTTCATAAGATTTTAGTGATGTAAGTAAGTTGTAGAAATCTTAGTAAGTTGTAAGTTTTGCTTAGAAAAGTTAGCATGTTCCTCCAGAAAATCCTATATTTCCTGCTTTAATGAAAGATAAGTAAAAATGACTCTACAATCCTTTCTATGAGTACTAAATGGATACAAGTTATATAAAACTCAGAGTAAACAAACAATCAATTGTGTGTATCTGGCCTAAGCCCACAACCAAACAAGGAACAGGAAATGAGGCGGATGTCACACATCCTATTAGTTGTTAGATCCTTGTTGTATATAACCCTGGTGTACTCCCTTGGTACTCACAGAGTTAACTGTAATAGTTCCTTTATATTTGATAAAAAAATTCTTTAAGAAAACCCTTATTTCTTATAATAGAATAGTAAACACGGTGGTTCCTTCTATAATCACTTAGGTTATACTAGATATATATAATCTAATATCGAATAGATAGTTAATTGTGTGAATCGGCCCTAAGCCAACAACCAAACAAGGAACATGGAATGAGGCGGAAGGCACACATCCTACTACCTATCGAGTATTAATTATATATAACCCTGATGTATAAACTAAGGTATTATAGAGTTAACCACCTAAGGTCCTTTAAGCTTATACTTCGTTTAATAAAATGGATTAAACCCTTTACTGGTAAGTTTCTAGTTTTGTACACCAAATGCTCTATTTGAAAAGTATGTTTTGTACTAGAAAACTGTGCATTGAATTAGTGTCCTATGACCTGACCCGTACCTGTTACCCCTTATGACGACTTAATGTATACGAAACATATATTTAACTAAGATCGAATGGATAACAGGCTGGGTGAATCCGCTCTAAGCCCACAGCCAAACAAGGAACAGGAAATAAAGCAGAAAGCACACATCCTATTACCTGTCGGATCCTATTAGTATATATCCCTTGATGTATACATTAAGGAATCATAAGTTTAGCATTATGGTCCCTTTCTACTGAATGTAATTGACTCGACTGTTCTGATTTTCGTTTGTAAAATGTAAGTTTTCCCTAGTTTATAACTATCTTGACTCGAAAATAGTTTGCATTAACTTTCAAGTGGAACTATCACTTTATGAAAGTAACAGGAAAATGAAAGTACTCAGTTGTCTTTTAAATTGACACCCTGGCATACTGATTTCCTTAAAACACGTTTGTGTTATTAAGGTCATAATGTGAAGGCTAGTACCCATACTATACGCTCTCCCTGTCAAGAGATTCTGGGAACCAAACGCGACTTCCGCAAACCAGTTGATAGGCTGTGTAATCCACATTAAAGTTATATGATCATGTATACCCAATTTAACTATCACCTTTTGTTTAGAACAATGAGTTACTGATTCATTTGTATAATTAAATCCTGTAATTGTTCCATGCTGTAGCATCTTAGTATGTTCGTTCTGTTATAGTATCTTAGTATGTTCTCGTTATAGAATGAACCGAACCCCTAAACTATACTCCTTATAGTTTACTCATATTCTACTTGAACTGTTATTGAAAAGACTCATTTTAATACTAAGTTATGTTGGTACTTTAAAAAGGGAGTTTTGTTAAACTATAAAGTAACATAACTTTAAAAGAGTTTTTGAAATGTTTTGATCAATTATAAAAGACATAAGCAATCTTTTGAAAGATGTTTATACAAACATTTACACAATTATCATTGTTTTCAACTTGTATCCCCCGCTTAAAGCATTTAAAACAGTTAAAAGATTCATTACGGGGTATGAACTCACCTGATGTGAGTGATTCAAACGAATGTGTGTGTAAGGATGAGAAGTTCCACGAATGAAGTCCCGAGACTTAACAAGTCCTAAATGACATATAATGACATATATTGGCATAAATATAGTGTTTAGAAGCAACCAAATGCAAGGAAACACCTCACGGGACTAGGAAACACTTTGACCAAGTGTTGGAATCACATGTGATTGATCAAGGGAGAGTTCGCGGCCACCCATGGAGCTTACGGCCATGAGTTTACGGCTAAGGGAGTTTACGGCCGTAAACTCATGGTCAAATTTGCCAAAGTGTGTGGTTTAAGGTCCTACAACATCCATTAAGGTTTCAAGGTCAAAGGCTTGGACTTTAGAAGGGTTTGTGGCCAAAATGGCACACTTATAGGGGTTTACGGCCAAGGGAGATTGCTTGGCCGTAAACTCCTTTTGTTCTTTCATTCTTGATGTTTTCAAGGTTCTAGTCAGGTGTTTCAACTAGATAACAAGCTAAGGAGAGAGTAGTTACGATATAGACGCTTGAAATGGTGATTAAGGTCCAAGAACACTAGTGTGTGTTCTTGGTATTCATGGTGAAAGTTGAAGATTTGAAGATCTAGTCAATAAGATGATTTGCATGGATGAAATCATGAGATGATACTAGATCAAGAAGGATTAACAACAAACCAAAGGAAGAACACTTACTTTTATGAAGATCTAAGTGAGATAGCTTGATGATACTTGAGAGAAAACTTGAGTTATTGGGGTTGGAATGTAAGAAATGGATAGAAATGATCAAGATCCATATATATGGACTTGAGTTTACGGCCACATGAGTTTACGGCCGTAAACTCATTGACATTGTGGTCGTGAACTCTTTAGGATGAGGTTAAGGCTTGATTTGTTTTATAGTGGCTTTAGCAGGTACTTCCTAACACTTATTCATTAAGTGTACTAGGCTAAAAATCCATAGAATGACCTTTTAACAAGGCTAGAACTCATTAGAAACGAGTCTAAAACTCAGTTGATTTGACTGACTGAGCTTTTAAAACAAATTTTTTTTGGGTTGTCACATCATCCCCCCGTTAGATGGAATTTCGTCCCGAAATTAGCTTTCTTAGTTGTACTACTGGGGTTGCGCTCCTCTGATTTGCAGAATACCCACTTGTAGACCTGGCAACCTTGCCCTAGTGTTCATGATAGGACTCATACTCGGTCCATCTATCATTTCCTCATGTATACGAGTCGCATATAATTAGGATTAGTAAGACGGTCGGATGTGCCACTCTGCCCCAGGTCCACAACCAAACAAGGAACAGGAGATAGGGCGGAAGCACACATACTAAATCTGCATCATCATAATCATATACCACCCTTGCATATACACTGAATAGTGATAGGTAGGCTGTATTCGTCCTTAGCCTCTGTGCTCGAACTTGGTCTGCTGGACGAGTGGTATTTCGTGACGGTCTGTGGAACATACGGTGGTAAGGCTTCAGGGGACAAAGTATTCTTTGCATGAGCACTTTAGGGTTTAGAATGCGAAAGACAAAACTGAGGTTTAGGCCGGACTGTCAATACGAATGACGAAGGTTCTGTGAACTTGATGGTTGAGGCGATAGAAACATATAAACTTAGTATGGTGAGGAACACGCTAATTTATGACAAACGATAGTAACAGACTCTTTATTGAACAAAGTTTTGGCCGATTTGAAAGAAACGTCTGTGTATGATGATGTACCGCTAGTGTGTTCGACAATGTACTCCTAGTGTTCGACAATGTACTCTTTGTAAATATTGTAGTGTTTTCTGTTTTCCCTTTGATGTTAACACTTCTACGTATCGTATCGCGATGAGAGTGAGTACATACAATGACAGTGCTTTGATAACTAGTGTCGATACTTTATACTACGATCCTTCTTAGTAGCACTATGATCGCCTGTCATATACAAGTTATAAATAATTAAGATGAATAAGACAGTCGACTGAATAATTCTGCCTCAAATCCACAACCAAATAAGGAACAGGAATTAAGGCAGAATCACTCACTCTAAGTCTGCAACATCCTAGCTATGCACAACCCTGATTTATATGCTAAGCCATCATAGCTTCTCTGAACGGATCTTTTAGTTCTCTTGAATACTGTGACTTGTTTAAATAAGTGAGTTATTATAATTACTTTTAAGTGTTTTCCCCATGTTTTAATCTTATATATAAATATAAATTAATTTTTAAAAATAATTACTATTTCGAATATGTACCGCTGCTCGAAGGCGACACCGGGGTTGATTCTCCTGCGGTGATCATCAGAATGCATCCATCTGCGCCTGAGTTCTTTGTTATCGGGTAGTCCCTCTAGTCGTGTCCAGCTTCGCCACTGCCATAACAGTCTTGGTTTTCTTCAACTCCGGGGACTTGAGAGATCGGTTGAGCCGGTGCCCTGTAGAAACAAACTGTGTGTCCCTTCATGTGGCAGTTCAGACACTGCATTTCCCGACATACTTCGGTGTGGTAGTAGTTGCACTTTCCATACTTCGGAAGGGTTCCATCATATCGACTGGAAAGTGCTGGAGTAGTAGGTGTTGTGGTGGCATACATGGTACTCGTTTGTTGCTCTTGCAGGGTTTCCTATGTTGTCTGCTTCTTCTTCCTCTTGTTCCCCGACTTTTGTTTATAGTCCTCTCCCTTTGATGGCTCGAGAACTGGGACTTCTACACCATGGCAGACTCCATGGTCAATGAGTCGCTAAGCCAGGCATTTGGCACTATCGAATGTGGTTGGGTTAGAAGACAACACATCTCCTTGGATCGGGGTAGTTAGACCCCATATGTATCTTTCTATCTTCTTGCTTCCCGGGGTAACCATCCCGGGGCATAGTGCTGCCAGGTCGCTAAACCTGTTAGTGTAGGCCACTATGTCTGAGCCGACCATCGTGAGCTCCCATAGTTCTTGTTCCAACTTTTGAACTTCTCCCCGCGGGCATTATTCTTCCAGCATCATCTCTTTTAGGTTTTCCCAACCCATTGAGTTAGCCACTGATAAGGTCAGTGACTTAACATGGCTATTCCACCATGTTAGGGCTATGTCGGAGAAGGTGTAGGCAGCAAACTTCACTTTGCTCCCTTCTGGGCATGAACAGATTGCGAAGACCGAATCTGTTTTCTCGAACCATCGCATTAGAGCGATGACTCCACCATTCCCATTAGAGGAAATGGGTTTGCAGTTGATGAAGTCCTTATATGAACACTCCCTTGGGTGTTCATGAGTAGCTCCGGAGTTGGTTAAGTGGGTACCGCTACCAGATCCGAAGGTACCACTTTCGCCGAAGTGAGCTAGAGCAGTTGCCACTGCGGAGGATATCGCTGCTTGGAGAGTAGCAATATCGAATTGTGGTGAAGGTAGTGGTGTTTGAGTTGGAGTTATTGGAGTAGTGCCTCTGTTTGATCTGCGAGGAGGTATCTTTGCTAAAAGAATAAAAAGATGGGATGGGATAAGTCTATAGTAGTGGAGATAAGCCGAAAGCTGAAAGACAAGGTTATCCTAGTTCTGAGTATATCTGGTCCTGACTTCCACAGGGTTCTGGAAACAATTCATAAAAGAGTCTATACCTAATAAACTTTATGAATTTGAAATGGCTATCCTCGAATGAATATCTGTGACCTGAATAACTGTTACCAATTGCATGTAAAGAAAATAATCCTAACACATAGGGTGAGTAGTGTTTCCACTAATTCATTAAGTTAACCAAGATTATTATTTATTAGTGTGACGCATATGACGTTTTGGTTACTTCGGTTGATCCTTCTTCAAAAACATCTCATGAACTTGCTCTTGTTCCTCCTTGACTCTCCTGTTGACTGCTATGAGGAAGTGGTTACATCTATTTGATGGGTTTTTATACAAACAATCCTATGTGTGCATGCAACCCTAATTTGGATCTATGTTTTCACTATTAGATACACAACATTATGAACACATGGATAAAACCCTAATGTAGCATGCTATTTTTGTAAATCACATAGAAGGCTAGATCACATACATCTTGTTGTTATATTGCAATAACAACTTAAATCTTCAAACCCTTAGTCTTGAAAGCAAGCACCACAAGTGTAGTGCCTCTAATGGCTCACAAACACCACAAGCAAATGGAGAGGCTATAGAGAGAGAAGGGAGGAGGTAGAAATCATCCTTGGGAGCTCTTAGAAGCCAGTGGACGAATTCTTAAGGGCTACGGGTATTTATATAGGGTTGGGATTAGGGTTTCAGTCCTTATCCTTATCCAGTTACTTGCCCACCAAGCAACCACAAGATAAGCCTTGAAAAACCCTTATCTCTTGGAACTTGGACGATTTCAAGGATATCCTTATCCTTGAATTCGTCCATCCTTTAACAAGGATAACCATTGCCCTATTTTGCAACTATCACATAATTACAATTCAACCCCTCTAGTTTAATTAATTACACTTGATCACAAAATTAATTCCTAATTAATTATTGACCAATATTAATTAAACAAATATGATTTCTCCTTTAATATATTATTCTTATAACATATTAATAAATCATAATAACCTCTCTCTCTATTTATTTCTCCAGTCAAGTTGCTTTGGTGAAGGCAACCTAAAAGGACCATGCATAACCGTGTCAGGTATTTACCAAATATGGTTACGAGCTTAGACACTAATCCAACAGTCTCCCACTTGAATAAGTCTAGTAACCACAAATGTAACGTACAACTCGATTACCAATCGTAGCTCTCAAAGATGCTGTTGAACTCTGATCTCATCAGTAACCTGTCGTTTAGATAAGGGATCGTACAGTCCTCTGTTTAGATATTGTGCGGACAATTTCATGGAACTAATTGTCCAACAGTTGGTTTCTCGATTTCAGATTCATTTGACATAGAACTTAATTGAACACATCAATTCAGTCCTGACCGGGCCTGACACATAAGTCAAATCAAATCATCCAGCGGCCGTGATATCGCTTTTACCCTCTTAGGATAGAAGTAACAAATAAACTTCAAATTATATGCATTTACTTATCCACTAATCAACTATACACAACAATGCATTTTATAACATCTATTTACTGATGCGGTTTCGCATTATCAATGCATAACGAATTAGTAAATAATAAACCATATATCTTGGTTTTAAGACCATATGATATTATCGTCTTGCGATCACCTTTTGTCACACTCCATAAAGTGATTCCAGCAAGCGCGGGTTTATTCCAATGCTTAAAACTTGTTCATAAGCACTCATGAACGTTGCAGCAAACCTTTGCTATGTCTAATACCTTTTAGACACTCTACATATCAATTCATGACAATCTTCATTCATACCTACTTCCAACATATGAACGATTGTGGACCATTCGAATAATTCGATTATTCTTAATAACTCAATTATTCAGGAAGTCAAAACATGCAAAGTGAAACAATAGTTAAACAATTAACATAAGATAGTAACTTTACTCATAAATAATACTCCTTTATTTAATCATCAAACGTCAATTACATTTATCTATTACATGTTTCTAAAACTATCTAATCTAAACTAACATCATCCTTCAGCCCAATGCTCCTAGCGTGCTGCAAGTGCTTAACCCTACCCAGTCCCTTCGTAAGCGGATCTACTGGGTTATCTTCTGATGATATCCTCTTAACCACGAGGTGTCCTTCTTCTACTCAATGTCTAATAAAGTGATACTTTATGTCGATATGTGGAGATCTACCATGATCCCTCGGTTCCTTGGTCAAGGCAACCGCTCCTTCATTATCACAGAAAATTTCCATAGACTCCTGTATGGCAGGCACAACTCCAAGTTCACCAATGAAGTTCTTCAACCATATCGCCTCCTTTGACGCTTCGCTCGCTGCAATGTACTCTGATTCGCACGTTGAATCAGCTACAGTTTCCTGCTTGGAACTTTTCCAAGTCACTGCTCCTCCATTTAGAGTAAAGACCCAGCCCGAATCCGAACGGTAGTTGTCCCTGTCGGTCTGGAAGCTGGCGTCACTATACCCTCACACCTTCAAGTCATCACTCCCTCCGAGGACTAAGAACCATTCCTTGGTCCTCCGAAGGTACTTAAGTATATTCTTGACCGCAATCCAATGAGCTTTGCCCGGGTTCCCTTCAAGGCAAAGGCCACATCAGGGCGAGTACAATTCATAGCATACATGATCGAGCCAACTGCGGAAGTGTAAGGTACTCGGCTCATCTTTGCTATCTCGGCTTCGGTACTCGGACTTTGAGTCTTACTCAACTTGGCATTACTCTGTATCGGTAGTTATCCCTTCTTCGAGTTTTCCGTACTAAAACATTTTAGTACTTTATCTAAGTAAGTATTCTAACTAAGTCCTATTAGTCTCTTACTTCGTTCTCTCACTATCCTTATTCCCAAAATATAGGAAGCCTCTCCGAGGTCCTTCATAGCGAAGCACTTCCCGAGCCAGGACTTAACCTCCTGCAGAGTCGGGATGTCGTTTCCTATGAGCAGTATGTCATCGACATACAAAATGAGGAAGCTAACTATACTCCTACTGGCCTTGACATATACACATGATTCATCTTCGCTTCGTACAAATCCAAACACTTTGACTTTCTCATCAAAGCAAAGATTCCATCTGCGAGATGCTTGCTTAAGTCCATAAATGAACTTCTCAAGCTTGCACACTCTATTGGGATGCTTCGTATCGACAAAACCCTCTGGCTGAGCCATGTAAACATCCTCAACCAACTTCCCATTAAGGAAAACGGTCTTGACATCCATCTTCCATATCTCATAATCATGAAATGCAACAATGGCTAGCATCACCCTAATAGATTTTATCTTAGCAACTGGTGAGAAGGTCTCATCATAGTCAACTCCGGGAGTTTGAGTAAAGCCCTTCGCCACCAGTCGTGCTTTATACGTGTGCACATTCCCATCCACGTCGGTCTTCTTTTTGAAGATCCATTTGCACCCAATCGTCTTATGTCCGGGCACATTGTCAACCAAATTCCAAACTTGATTGTCATACATGGACTGAATCTCGCTGTCCATCGCCTCCTTCCATTTTACATACTCTGGGCCTGCCATGGCTTCCTTATAGCTGTTAGGTTCATTTAGATTTACTAGTGTACTATCACTAATATACGTGTCCCCTTCGGTGGTAATATGAAAACCATACAACTGGGGTTGAACTCTAACTCTTTCGGAACGTCTAAGAGGTAGGGACTGATCAATTGGTTCAACCGGAGTTTCCTCCTCGAGTTGAGCGCCAGTGGTAGAGGTTCCTTCATCGCTCGATTCTTGAATCTCTTCAACATCGATTTGCCTCCCACTGTCTCTTTGGCTTATGAGTTCTCGCTCTCGGAAAACCCCTCTCCTCGCAACGAATACAACATTGTCACTTGGTCTATAGAAGAGATATCCAAAGGATCTCTGCGGGTAGCCGATGAAAATACATCGCTCACTACGAGGTTCGAGCTTGTCGTGAGTCTCTCGTCTTACGAAAACCTCATAGTCCCAAACCTTGATATGTGCCAACGAGGGAGCTTTCCATGTCCACATCTCTTGAGGTGTTTTGGCAACCTTCTTTGTAGGGACTCAGTTAAGGATATGGGCGGCAGTCTCTAAGGCATACCCCCAAAATGAGATAGGTAGTGAAGCACGACTCATCATAGAACGGACCATGTCTAACAAGGTTCGATTACGCCTTTCTGCCACACCATTCAACTGCGGTGTCCTAGGTGGCGTCAATTGCGAAACTATTCCGCATTCCTTGAGATAGTCGTGGAATTCAAGACTTAGGTACTCTCCTCCTCGATCGGATCAAAGCATCTTGATTTTCCTACCTAATTGATTCTCCACTTCATGCTTGAACTCTTTGAACTTTTCAAACGTTTCTGACTTGTGCTTGATTAAGTAAATATACCCATATCTACTATAATCATCGGTGAAAGTCACGAAGAAGCGGTTCCCATCCTTTGTGGTGGATCTAAAGGGGCCATATACATTGGTATGTATGAGATCCAATAAACCCTTACCCCTCTCACATGTGCCAGTGAAGGGTGACTTGGTCATCTTTCCAAGTAAAGAAGATTCGCATGTGTCATCTTCCCTAAGTTCGAATGACTCCAACACTCCATCCTTTTGGAGTTTGGTTATGCGCTTCTTGTTGACATGTCCAAGACGAAAATGCCACAAAGATGCTTTATCCATACTATTGGAAGAATCCATACACAACACATCATTTCCTAAGTTATCTACAACCATAACAGTTTCGTAAATTCCATTACAAGGTATTGCTTCAAAGTACAAAACACCATTTAGATAAGCATAATTTGAACCATTCTCATTATTAAATGAATATCTAAATCCTTGTCTAAAAAAACCATGAAAATAAATGATGTTTCTTGCCATATCTGGAGAGTAGCAACAATTATTAAAATCTAAATTCAATCCATTACTATGCACTAAAGAATATACTCCAATCTTGGTAACAACCGACGTTCTTCTGTTCCCCATGATTAGATTTATTCTTCCAGGCTCCACATCCCTATTTCTTCATAGTCCCTGCATATCAGAACAAATGTGGTAACCACATCCTGTATCAAGAACCCAAGAAATAGCATGAGATGAATCATTAGATTTAATTGTGTATATACCTGCATAAGATGGCTTGATCTTTCCATCCTTGATGGCTTCGAGATATTCCGGGTAGCTTTTCTTCCAATTCCCTATTTTGTGGCAATGATGGCATTCTGCCTCCTTTGGGTTAGGGTTGGGCTTAGCAGGATCAACCTTGGTCCCACTAGAAAAGGAACCATCTTGGGACTTTCCCTTGTGGTGGCTCTTTGACAGAGCCTTCCTCTTCTTGCCCCTTCCCTGCCCTATAGCCAAAATAGGAGCAATGGATGGATTAGGAGTTGGTGCAACAGACTTGTCCTTAAGGTTGCTCTCAACAGTCCTTAGGAGCCCTTGGAGTTTGCTTAGGGTGACCTCTTCCTTGTTCATGTGGTAGGTCATCCTAATTGGTTGTAACATGAGGGCAAGGAGTGAAGAACAATGTCGATAGCCAAATCTTCCCCAAAGTTGACATTCAACTTGCGAAGACGATCAACATACCTTTGCATATTTTGCAAGTGCACGGTTAGAGACTCTCCACTTCCCATTTTAGCAGTGATCATATTCGTAATGATCTCATAGCGCTCTTGCCTCGCGCTTTGGTGATATATCTCCATCAAGTCTTTATGCATCTCATAGGGATACATGTCCTCATAGGACTTTTGGAATTTGGAGTTCATTGTGGCTATCATGATGCAATGAACTTTCGTTGCATCACGCTCATGGGTCTCAAAGACAGCCATTTCTTTGAGAGTAGCAGTTTCCGGATTGATCTTCTCGAGCTTCTCATCGAGAACATACTCTTTGTCCTCATAACGCGCGATAGTGCGAATGTCTCTTATCCATTCGCTAAAGTTCGATCCATCAAAAGTCACTTTTTGACAAAGGCTCATTAGCGTGAATGAGCTAGCAGCAGCGTTGTTTGCGTTAGACATCTACAAATAGAAAGGACAAAGTGTGATTAGAATTGAATCCCTAATTAAACATCCAAAATGAAAAATTAGGGCTAGGACCCAACAACATTATTTACATATTAGAAAAGGGATGCCGTAATCCAACATGCAAATAATTTGGAGGTAAGTGAATGACGATTCACTAATTCTTCACCATGAAAAACATAAGCTTAAGTTTTAAATGTATTGAGAATTCCTAGATTTTCTTGGAGATACATTGAACTTTTTAATGGCATGTTCAAATCTCGATATGCCCCTCTCGTTTGTGACTGGGATGCCGAGGATCACAAAGTGGGTGTTAATAACCATGCAAATCTACATGGTGCCTTCATTGTTACAATCACCTATTCGATGTACCGGTAAACCACACATGCTCCACTAACTTCTTAGCAAGGGTGCAAAGTGTAATTTCATGGAATTGCATCAATTTCACTTTTGCCTAAAGTAACTAGGATTGGGAATTTGAAAAAAAAAATGTTTAGTTACTTTATATAGATTCATTATACTTATTAATGAGGAGAGGATTGACCTATCCTACCCGTTCGGTTAACGACCCTCCACCAGTCAAGCAAGCGGTGGGTGTGAGTGTACACCCATTAAGCGCCATTTTATAGGCAGCAACCTTATACCCACCTTATAGACCGGCTTCGTGAATAAGGCCTACTAATGGTAAGACTAGCATTTTAATTATATATATATATATATATATATATATATATATATATATATTAAGCTTGTAATAATATAATAGTATAGGGTGTATTTTAAACATTTCAAAATACTTGGGTTTTAATCTTCAATTTAAAATTTTCGAAATTTAATACCATTTAAATTAAAATTTTAAATATTAAAACCATTGATTTAATAATTATCTTAAATTAAACCATTAATTTGAATTATCAAATCATAAGGGATTATCTAAATCATGAGGATAATTACCATTTAAACAATTAACTTATCCTAATCCCTTTTATCCCTCTAAATTTCGAAAATATTGGGAGGGGATAATTCAAAATCTTTAATTACCATATTTAACTATTAAAAGATAATTACAAGATATGGGATTATCCAAATCCCTAAAATTTAGGATCTTATCTTGGGGAAGGAGGCTAATCTCGAAATCTTAGGGTTTTCAAGCCCTAGATTTCGAAATCTTGGATTAAAAGGAAAGGATTCAAAAAACCCTTTCAAGATTTTCGCAAATTAGGGTTAGGAAACCCTAATCTCGAAATCTATGGCCTCCTAGGGTTTATTGGCTATAAACCCTAATATGTCAAGTTCATACAATTGAATAATACTAATTGAAAACATGTTAACCAAAGGCTCTAATACCACTGATGGGTTTTTATACAAACAATCCTATGTGTGCATGCAACCCTAATTTGGATCTATGTTTTCACTATTAGATACACAACATTATGAACACATGGATAAAACCCTAATTTAGCATGCTATTTTCGAAAATCACATAGAAGGCTAGATCACATACCTCTTGTTCTTATATTGCAATAACAACTTAAATCTTCAAAACCTTAGTCTTGAAAGCAAGCACCACAAGTGTAGTGCCTCTAATGGCTCACAAACACCACAAGCAAATGGAGAGGCTATAGAGAGAGAAGGGAGGAGGTAGAAGTCATCCTTGGGAACTCTTAGGAGCCAGTGGACGAATTCTTAAGGCCTAGGGGTCTTTATATAGGGTCGGGATTAGGGTTTCAATCCTTATCCTTATCCAGTTACTTGCCCACCAAGCAACCACAAGATAAGCCTTGAAAAACCCTTATCTCTTGGAACTTGGACGATTTCAAGGATATCCTTATCCTTGAATTCGTCCATCCTTTAACAAGGATAACCATTGCCCTATTTTGCAACTATCACATAATTACAATTCAGCCCCTCTAGTTTAATTAATTACACTTGATCACAAAATTAATTCCTAATTAATTATTGACCAATATTAATTAAACAAATATGATTTCTCCTTTAATATATTATTATTATAACATATTAATAAATCATAATAACCTCTCTCTCTATTTATTTCTCCAGTCAAGTTGCTTTGGTGAAGGCAACCCAAAAGGACCATGCATAACTGGGTCAAGTATTTACCAAATATGGTTACGAGCTTAGACACTAATCCAACACTATTTGGGTTTGTCGTGCGAGAATGGAAATGTCTAAAGAATCTATGAGATTAAGGGTAACTTTATGGGGGTGATCCTGATGGGTTTTGGTCCTAAGAACATCCTATGTGCTCACACAAACCCTAATGCTTGGATCTAGGTTTCTCTATTGTACATGCAAGTTATCCAAGACTATAAACCCTAATTCTAACATACAAGTAATCATATTAACATGAGAATAGGTTTATAATATTACCTTGGTTCTTATGTAGCAATAACAATCCCAAATCTCCTTGTATTGACTTTGGAAGGCTTAGCGTCACAAGTGTCACTCCTCTAATGGTTCACAAACACCATAAGCAAGAGGATGAAGAGGAGAGAGGATGGAGGCTGCCCAAAAACATCTACAAACCCTAGAGAAGTCTTATTCACGTTTTTGGTCATAAGGGATCTCTTTATATAGGAGGCAATTAGGGTTATCTAACAAGGAAACCCTAATTTGGATGCTTAAGCCCTAAGCAACCCATGGAGCCCTTTCCTTATGGCCTTGGGCGATTTCATATGGGCTTCCCCCATAAAATTCGTCCACCTTATAATAAAAGGCAATCCATGGCCCAAATTGCAATTATCTTATAATTACAATTCCAGTCCCTTAAGTTTAATTAATCTCTTTTAGCCACAAAACTAATTACTAATTAATTATTGACTAATATTAATTAAACAATATGATTTCTCCTTTAATATATTATTCCCATAATATATTAATAAATCATATTTAATCCTTTCTCTCCATAATTCATCCTATCAAGTTGCTTTGGTGAAGGCAACCCAAAAGGACCATGTACCATCGGGTCAAGTACATACCAAAATAGTTATGGACTTAGACACTAATCCAACAGTCTCCCACTTGGATAAGTCTAATAACTATTATGCGTGTGACTTCAGATCCTGATCTGCAATCGTAGCTTTCCAAAGCCGCTGTCAACTCTGATCCTATCAGATACGCGTGTCCTTAGATAAGGGATCATATATTCCTCCATTCTAGATATCGTATTAGACATGATTTCAAATCATTCTCTTTGTACTATATCTCGATTCCCGATTTATGACGACTGACTAATTGAACAAATCAAAATAGCCCTAGCCCGGCCGAGCATTTACGTTTGTCATCACTAAATCATCAAGGGGCCCAAAGATATCACTTTTATCCTACCTTGGATAAAAGGAACGGATAAAATTTGATACAATGCTTGCTTGCACTCACTCACCGAATCACACACAACAATATGTTTTATAACACCAAGTTACTAGTGCGTTTACATATTATCAATGTGCAACCAATTTGCAAGATAAAATTCACACATCTCGGTTTCAAGAATATAAGATGTTATCGTCTCACAAATCACTCATGATACAATTCATGGAGTGATCCAAGTGAGCGTGGGTTTAATCCAATGCTCAAATCATATTCATAAGCACTCATGAACGTTGTAGCAAACATTTGATTATGTCTAATACTCTTTTAGACAATCCACACACCAATTCACGACAGTCTTCATTCATATCTACTTCCAACATATGAACGACCGTGGCCCGTTGTCACACCCCAAAACCAATAACGGCGGAATACGTTTCGGGGTGGATGACGTAGTGAACAGTATCATCACAATTGCATAATAGTAAAAACAAGAAACATACAACCATTGCATTTACATAGTGAATTTAATTACAAGTGTGTTTTGTAATGTTTAACAATCACCCAAAAGTAAATCAAAAATAAGAGATGGGTCTTGTGTGCTCCACCTTCTCCAAAAATGTTGCGTCTGTACCTGTCTATCTTTGACCTGAAGATACAAGTTATTTTGAAAACGATTATCAGCATAAGGCTGGTGAGTTCATAAGAATTTAGTGTGAGGTTTGTATACAAAGCATTAGTATGAAAAATGCGTCATTTAAATTCTTAAGCAGTAGAAACTTAGAAAAATCCCATGTTTTCCAGAAAATACTTTGTGAGTGACAATTTGTAAGAAATATGCATTCTTCATGTCTTTGAAATAGTTTATTGTAAACGTATATTGAGAAATCTCCAAATAATAATTGCGATAGATTAGGTTAAGCCTGTAATCAGTGATAGAGGTACAAGCTTCTTTTAGTGATGGTTACTTACTTACTTCGGGATGTGGTTTAGCATTTATGTAACAGCCCGGAATTTCAGGTATTGTTATAATTATGTTTTGGGGTGTTTTAGAGGGGACTCGGCGAGTTAGAGCCTAGACTCGCCGAGTAGGATCGCGGACCTGGTCGCGGGTTCGCGACTGGACTCGACGAGTCCGGATATGGACTCGGCGAGTCTGCGCTGTTTAGCGAAAACCCTAACCGTTCAGGTTTGGGATGTATATAAGGGACTTATTGGCCGTCATTGTTCACCTTAGCCTTCTGAGAGAAACCCTAATTCGATTGTGTGCATCTGGAGCAAGGTTGAAGACCATTGTTGATTTTGGAAGAGTTGTTGTGCAAGGAAGAGAAGGCTTGGTGAAGGGAACAACAAGAGAAGTCACGTCTGAGGATTGGGGACACAGAGAGCACATTATTCAGGTAATAATTCGAATTACATTCTTCTATGTTGATGTGTATATGGATTTAGGGTTTATGGAACCCTTTTGTGGCTAGATTGAATGTTACCTTAGTCCCCAAACGATTGGAACCCTGTATTGGGACCTTTAGAGGTCCAGAATGTCCCATGCCTGAGCATTTCGGGAATCAATGGAGGTTTTGGATTGGAATCCTTATGCCTTAGGTCAAAATGTAAATTATGAGTCATGGGGTGTATTATGAGCACCGAAATGGGGACATTACGTGATGAATCAGTCTAGGAAGGCCAGACATATGAATGGTCGGAGCAGTTCTGACCTTAGAAAGCAGTTTGAGCGGTTGCATGGCATGGACTCGCCGAGTCCGTTGAGCAGACTCGGCGAGTAGCTTGAAGATTAACTGGAACTCGTCGAGTTGTTCTTCAGACTCGGCGAGTTGAGTCGGGGTGGCCCCGCGATTCTTCCAGGAGAAACTCGTCGAGTCAAGGAGGACACTCGACGAGTAGAAAGGGGATCTTAGAGAATTGGTGAGGACGTCTAGACTCGCCGAGTCGCCCTAGCACTCGCCGAGTAAGGTCAAGCTGACCATTGACCGTTGACCAGAGTTGACCTATGTTTGACCTCTTAGGGATAATCAAGCTTAGAAGATAAAAGTGTTAATAAGAGATGTATGATGTTATAGGGAGATTGTAGCTCGGCGGATCGAGTACGAGTGACTTCGGGATTTGTTAGCTTTCGGCATTCACGAGGTGAGTCTTCTCACTATACTGTACCCGGAAGGGTTTGACTGTGTGACCGGAAGGTCGGATATGATATGTGATATACGTGCTATATGTGGTAAGTTAATTGTTATGCGTGCTATGTATGTTTATGTGGGCCGGAAGGCAATATGTTATGGGCCGGAAGGCGATTATGTTATGGGCCGGAAGGCGTTGTGTTATGGACCGGAAGGTCGGCGTGGGTAGGACCGGAAGGTTTACCCAGCAGGGACGGAAGTCCCCTGAGACACATGGACCGGAAGGTCAGGGCCTGGAAAGGCGTATGGGCGTAAGTTGTATATTGGGGAACTCACTAAGCATTCATGCTTACAGTTGTTATGTATGTGTTTCAGGTACTAGAGAGGACCGTGGGAAGGCGCCGACGTGATGTGTACACACTGATTGATGTTTTGAGATCTTGGGAATTCTATGAATTGTATTTTGACATAACACTTGGAATAATTAAGCTTTGTTTGAATGGAAATACTTTATTTTTGAAATGAAAAATTTGTTTGAAAATTTGCGTTGTTACAATTGGTATCAGAGCCTTGGTTTGAGGGATTCGGTTGCACCTTCGGGCGTAACTGAACTCAAACTGAGGATTTGTGGAAAATTTCTAAAAATAAGGGCATAAACTTTTATAAATGATGTTGTGGTAAACAAGAATGAAGCAGTGTGTACGATGAGTCAGCGCCCGAACGGTAAAGATCCCCAAAATACCTTACAATGTTATGTTATGAGATGAGTTATGGTACGAATTGTTATGCATGCTAGAAGACTAGGTATTCATGATAGGACTAGAGTGGCCTGATTTGTGATGCCTTAGTCTAGGGAGTTTGCCGATATGAGATGCTTGATAGCGTGCAGGTAGATAGTGCATATCAAAAGTAGAGTACTCACTATCCGGGGTTTGGGGAGGAAGATTTGGGACGAATGCTGATACGGTGTGGTCGGTAGTATTGGGCCCGTACTACCGAAGACACCGGGTCAGTGGGAGACCCAAGTAAGAATCCCTGGATATCGGAGACTGAGTAGGGTTGCGTTATCGAGTGCGGTTATACTCGATGGAGTCTCTGATAGTTTTATGTTGTATTTCAGAGACATCATGGTTAGACCACGCCATGGAGCAAGTTCGAGCGGTGTGAGTGACGAGGAGATTCGTCAGATGATTCATGAGGAGGTGGCTGCAGCGATCCGGGCTGAGATTCCGGAGATGTTTGGGTCTATTAAGACCACCTTGATGGAGACTTTTGAGGAGCGGTACGCCGCACTGACTGAAGCTGCAGCCGCTGCAGCTACCGCAGCTGTGGCCGCTGCCAGGCCACAAGGGGGTGACTCGTTGCTGTTCCGGGAGTTCAGCAACACGAAGCCACCTGAGTTCGATGGGGCGCAGGATCCGATTGCTGCGATGAGGTGCATCGCTGATATTGAGGGGTGCTTCTACACTTGTTCATGTCCGGAGCACCTGAGGGTATGGTTTGCTTTGAACCAGCTCCGTCTGGGAGCGAAGGATTGGTGGAAGTTCGTGACGGCGAACTTCACTTTGGCAGAGATTTCAGCAGTGACATGGGAGGGGTTTACTGCTATGTTCAGAGACGAGTACGTTCCCCCGGTGGAGAGGGAACGATTGGTGCAGGAGTTCTTGACCCTCAAGAAGGGTACTGATTCGGTTGCGGTGATCACGCGGAAGTTTCATGAGAGGGCGATGTTCTGCCCCGAGCTGGTGTCCACAGAGCAGGCTCGGATGAGCCGGTACTTGGGTGTTTTGAGGAGGGATATCCGAGAGTTTGTGTCAAACTCCACCTATCATACCTTTGCTGAGCTTCAGGCGAATGCCAGGAAGCGCGAGATCGAGTTGGAGACCCAGGCCAGGGAGGAGGCCGAGTCTCAGCGGGTGGACCGGCGGCCGGCTCAGTCTCAGCCGGCAGCCAAGCGGACCAAGTCCGCCGATTCGAGGACGGGAGGTCCGAAGGGACGCACTTGCGGGAAGTGCGGCAAGGGTCATGATGGGGCGTGTCGATCTGGTGCTTGCTACAAGTGTGGCAAGGAGGGGTACATTGCTAGGGAGTGCCCTAAGGGGTTTACGGTTTGCTTTCATTGCAACCAGACAAGCCATCGGTAGGCCGAGTGCCCTCAGCTTCTTCAGGGATCTGCACCTACTGCCAGATCCACTGCGACTCAACCGGTGAAGGCCGAGGCCCCGAGGGCTCGTGGGAAAGCTTTTCAGCTGACTGCGGAGGAGGTCCGCGCTGCGCCCGATGTTGTGGCAGGTATGCTGTATTTTATGTATTTATTTTGATGTCGCGATGTTATGCTTATGTTATGATATGCGTAGGTACCTTCCTTGTGAACTCTGTGCCTGCTTTAGTATTATTTGACTCGGGTGCGAGTAGGTCCTTTGTATCCTTAGCTTTTAGTCAGCATATCAGCGTTAGTCGTGAGTCGTTGAGCCGGCCTCTGAGAGTTTCTATAGCTGACGAGAGAGTGATTTGTGCCACGGAGGTTCTCCGGGGATGTGTGTTAGAGATTTTCGGGGTTGAGTTTCCGATTGACCTGATTCCTATTGCGATGGGTGATGTCTGTGTCATTGTGGGCATGGACTGGTTGAGCCGATTCGGCGCCGTCATCGACTGTGAACGTCAGCTGGTGACTATACGAGACCCTAGTGGGGGAGTCCTTTCGGTGTACGGCGAGGGTACCCGTTCGGGACCAGCTTTTTGTTCGGCCGCTAGGGCGAGGCAGTGTCTACAGCAGGGCTGTAAGGGTTTTGTGGTGTATGTGATGGATACGCGGGAGGTTTCCGAGAGACCGAGATCAGTTGAGGAGGTCCCAGTGGTGCGTGAGTTTCCAGATGTTTTCCCCGAGGAGCTGCCGGGAGTACCTCTTGTGAGGCAAGTAGAGTTTGGTATCGATCTGGTTCCGGGGGCCGCGCCTATTGCTAAGGTGCCTTATCGTCTTGCACCTCCAGAGATGCAAGAGTTGTCCTCGCAGCTTCAGGAGTTGCTGGGGAAGGGATTCATTCGGCCGAGCAGCTCGCCGTGGGGAGCGCCTATTCTGTTCGTCAAGAAGAAGGATGGTTCACACCGGATGTGCATTGATTACCGGGAGTTGAACAAGTTGACGGTCAAGAACCGTTACCCGTTACCGAGGATCGATGATTTATTCGATCAGTTGCAGGGAGCATCTTGGTTTTCCAAGATCGATCTGAGGTCAGGGTACCATCAGGTGAGAGTACGGGATGAGGACGTCCAGAAGACAGCGTTTAGGACACGATATGGGCATTATGAGTTTGTGGTGATGCCTTTCGGGCTCACCAATGCCCCGGCTGTGTTCATGGATCTCATGAACAGGGTATGCAGGCCGATGTTGGATCGGTCAGTGATTGTATTTATCGACGATATTCTAGTGTATTCGAGATCTAGAGAGCAGCATGAAGAACATTTGAGGGAGGTCCTTGGGGTTTTGAGATCGAAGAAGCTGTATGCAAAGTTCTCCAAGTGTGACTTCTGGTTGTGGGAGGTCCAATTCCTAGGACATGTTGTTAATCAGGAAGGGATATTGGTCGATCCGGCCAAGGTTGAGGTGGTGATGAGTTGGGAGATGCCGAAGTCACCTTCTGAGATCAGGAGTTTCCTTGGATTGGAAGGGTATTATCGGAGATTTATTAAGGATTTCTCCAAGATCGCAGTGCCGCTCACCAGATTGACCCGGAAGGGTGTTGCATTCTCATGGGGACCCGAGCAGCAGACCTCCTTTGAGACACTTCGCCAAAGGTTGTGCGAAGCCTCGGTATTAGCTTTCCCGGAAGGGATGGAAGATTTTGTAGTATATTGCGATGCATCGATCTCGGGGCTGGGTGCAGTGTTGATGCAGAGGGGTCATGTGATAGCTTATGCGTCGAGGCAACTGAAGCCTCATGAGGCGAGATATCCCACGCATGATTTAGAGTTGGGGGCAGTAGTGTTCGCTCTCAAGATTTGGCGTCACTACTTGTATGGGGTTCGATGTACGATATACACGGACCATAAGAGCTTGAAGTATCTGATGGATCAGCCCAACCTAAATATGCGTCAGAGGAGGTGGTTGGATGTGGTCAAGGATTATGATTGTGAGATCCTGTACCACCCAGGCAAGGCTAATGTGGTAGCCGATGCATTGAGCCGCAGGGCGGAGAGCACTCCACTGCGAGATGTATGTTTGAGATTGACTGTGATAGCTCCAATATTGGATGCTATTCGTGAGGCACAGGCTGAGGCTGTGCAACCAGAGATGCAGAAGAGAGAGCGGGTCGTTGGTTTGGTTTCAGAGTTCGTTACGGATGGACGAGGGCTTATGACGTTTCAGGGTCGGATTTGGGTACCGTTCGCGGGTGGTACGCGTATTACTTTGATGGAAGAGGCTCATCGATCGAAATTCTCGATCCATCCCGGGGCTACGAAGATGTATTTGGATTTGAGGAAAGAGTATTGGTGGCCCTGTATGAAGAGGGACGTCGCATGGTTCGTTGAGAGGTGTTTGACCTGCCGTAGGGTTAAGGCCGAGCACCAGAGACCGCATGGCAAGTTGCAGCCATTGGAGGTTCCCGAGTGGAAGTGGGAACAGATCACTATGGATTTCATTACCAAATTGCCGAGGACGGCCAGAGGAGTCGATGCCATTTGGGTGATTGTGGATAGGTTGACAAAGAGTGCACAGTTCCTTGCCATCAGTGAGAGTTCTTCAGCGGAGAAGTTGGCGGAGATATATGTGAGAGAAGTGGTATCTCGGCATGGGGTGCTGATCTCGATTGTTTCAGACCGTGATGTGCGCTTCACTTCCAGATTCTAGAAGAAATTCCATGAGGAGCTGGGTACTAGATTGCATTTTAGTACCGCATACCATCCCCAGACAGACGGCCAGAGTGAGCGAACGATTCAGACGCTGGAGGACATGCTTCGAGCGTGTGTATTAGATTTCGGGGGTAGCTGGGATGCGTATTTACCCTTGGCAGAGTTTTCCTACAACAACAGCCATCATTCGAGCATTGGTATGCCACCCTTTGAGCTGTTGTATGGCAGGAGATGTCGAACCCCCATTTGCTGGGGAGAGGTGGGGCAGAGAGTGATGGGCAGTACAAAGATCGTGCTTCAGACGACAGAGCAGATTCAGCAGGTTAGGCAGAGGTTATTCACCGCCCAGAGCCGACAGAAGAGTTATGCGGACAGACGCCGATCCGAACTTGAATTTCAAGTCGGCGACTTCGTTCTCCTGAAGGTCTCTCCTTGGAAAGGAGTGATTCGATTCAGGAAGAGGGGCAAGTTGGGACCCCGGTATATTGGGCCATTTCGTGTGATTGCAAGGATAGGCCGGGTAGCCTATCGTTTGGAGTTGCCAGCAGAGTTGGGGCAGATCCACAACACTTTTCATGTGTCGCAATTGAGGAAGTGCATAGCCGATGAGTCGGCAGTGGTTCCATTAGAGGATATTCAGGTGGATGCAAGCCTGAATTACGCCGAGAGACCAGTGGCCATCAGGGATCGGAAGATCAAGGTTCTGAGGAACAAGGAGGTACCTCTGGTGTTGGTTCAGTGGCAACACCGGAAGGGATCGGAAATGACTTGGGAGCCGGAGCGTGAGATGCGGGAGCAGCATCCGGAGCTATTTTCAGAGTGAGACTTCGAGGGCGAAGTCTAGTCCTAGTGGGGGAGAGTTGTAACAGCCCGGAATTTCAGGTATTGTTATAAATATGTTTTGGGGTGTTTTAGAGGGGACTCGGCGAGTTAGAGCCTAGACTCGCCGAGTAGGATCGTGGACCTGGTCGCGGGTTCGCGACTGGACTCGACGAGTCTGGATATGGACTCGGCGAGTCTGCGCTGTTTAGCGAAAACCCTAACCGTTCAGGTTTGGGACGTATATAAGGGACTTATTGGCCGTCATTGTTCACCTTAGCCTTCTGAGAGAAACCCTAATTCGATTGTGTGCATCTGGAGCAAGGTTGAAGACCATTGTTGATTTTGGAAGAGTTGTTGTGCAAGGAAGAGAAGGCTTGGTGAAGGGAACAACAAGAGAAGTCACGTCTGAGGATTGGGGACACAGAGAGCACATTATTCAGGTAATAATTCGAATTACATTCTTCTATGTTGATGTGTATATGGATTTAGGGTCTATGGAACCCTTTTGTGGCTAGATTGAATGTTACCTTAGTCCCCAAACGATTGGAACCCTGTATTGGGACCTTTAGAGGTCCAGAATGTCCCATGCCTGAGCATTTCGGGAATCAATGGAGGTTTTGGATTGGAATCCTTATGCCTTAGGTCAAAATGTAAATTATGAGTCATGGGGTGTATTATGAGCACCGAAATGGGGACATTACGTGATGAATCAGTCTTGGAAGGCCAGACCTATGAATGGTCGGAGCAGTTCTGACCTTAGAAAGCAGTTTGAGCGGTTGCATGGCATGGACTCGCCGAGTCCGATGAGCAGACTCGGCGAGTAGCTTGAAGATTAACTGGAACTCGTCGAGTTGTTCTTCAGACTCGGCGAGTTGAGTCGGGGTGGCCCCGCGATTCTTCCAGGAGAAACTCGTCGAGTCAAGGAGGACACTCGACAAGTAGAAAGGGGATCTTAGAGAATTGGTGAGGACGTCTAGACTCGCCGAGTCGCCCTAGCACTCGCCGAGTCAGGTCAAGCTGACCGTTGACCGTTGACCAGAGTTGACCTATGTTTGACCTCTTAGGGATAATCAAGCTTAGAAGATAAAAGTGTTAATAAGAGATGTATGATGTTATAGGGAGATTGTAGCTCGGCGGATCGAGTACGAGTGACTTCGGGATTTGTTAGCTTTCGGCATTCACGAGGTGAGTCTTCTCACTATACTGTACCCGTAAGGGTTTGACTGTGTGTCCGGAAGGTCGGATATGATATGTGATATACGTGCTATATGTGGTAAGTTAATTGTTATGTGTGCTATGTATGTTTATGTGGGCCGGAAGGCAATATGTTATGGGCCGGAAGGCGATTATGTTATGGGCCGGAAGGCGTTGTGTTATGGACTGGAAGGTCGGCGTGGGTAGGACCGGAAGGTTTACCCAGCAGGGACGGAAGTCCCCTGAGACACATGGACCGGAAGGTCAGGGCCTGGAAAGGCGTATGGGCGTAAGTTGTATATTGGGGAACTCACTAACCATTCGTGCTTACAGTTGTTATGTATGTGTTTCAGGTACTAGCGAGGACCGTGGGAAGGCGCCGACGTGATGTGTACACACTGATTGATGTTTTGAGATCTTGGGAATTCTATGAATTGTATTTTGACATAACACTTGGAATAATTATGCTTTGTTTGAATGGAAATAATTTATTTTTGAAATGAAAAATTTGTTTGAAAATTTGCGTTGTTACAATTTAGTGTAGTATTTTAGAGTAGTTGTAGAGTATTCCTTGTATATTACTAATAGTGAGGGTAATAGAGGATCCCATGACCTTCCCAGTCATGCACAGTATAGTGAAGTAGTGGCATCCCTGGGCCTGCACAGCGCGGACTGAGATTAACAGTCGGGATGTAATAGCGTCTGCCCCGTATAGATCTATACATGTAGAGTTGTCTCCCTGCTGGAAAACTCCGGGCGTAGTGGATAGCGAATAGAGTATCTCGTAGCGGGTTAGTGTATTATTGTTTGTTTAGTGTTTTCTCTATTGTTATAGAGTAGTAATCTTTTAGTATTGATCATAGTGTATTCTCTTACTAGTGTATCGTCTAGTAATAGTGAGTATTATAGTGTAGATAGTAATGACTTTAGCGAGTAGTAGCTGTAGCAACCGTAACTATACCTATTATAGTTATCTTAGTGGGGATGGTTCTTGGCATGTTAGTGACTTTAGCATTATGTGAAAGCAGTAACATTCGTATCCCATACTGATATACAGATTATATAACTAACAAATCAACGACATTCAGACAGATAACCACTACCCTAAGCCCACAATCAAACAAGAATAGGAAATAAGGCGAGATATCGGTCCTAAGTCCTCCAAGCCTTACTTATATAAATATATCAGAGTGGTTACATTTTATAAGTAAATTGATTTAATAAAAATATTTTTCCAAAAGAACATTTAAATCCTGGTTCACTGTTTAAAAATAGTTTGAAAAGGGTGAAACCCGTTTATAAGGCATAGGGACAAATCACATGTGATTTGAACTAAGGGTAGTGAATCACATGTGATTAATCCTCGTAATGCGGAATTTGTTCTGTCAAACTTTACATAAACATTTGTAAGCAACTTGTATCTCCCCCCTAAAACATTTAAAATATTTGAAAGGTTCATTAAGGGGTATGAACTCACCTGAAATCGCGGAAATCGGGTGAATCGGGTAAATCGGGTAAAAGTGTCGATTGAGCGTTTGGTACCAAATAACCACTTGAGCACCTCTTAGGACCCTAATGTCATATGAAATGTGTATTTTACAAGAAGTTAATCATCTTATGCTTTTCATTATAGTATTTGGACATTCTAGCATCGTTTTCGGGGTTTTAAGGCCTAGAAAGGGTTCCCGGGAGTGGTACAAGGCCATGAATGATTTACGGGAGGGTCCATGAGCTCACTCTCTTAGAGTTTATGGCCTAAAAGGCCTTCCTTTGGGAGTTTACGGCTGTAAGCCCCCTAGGCTTGGCCGTAAACTCTTGTGACACTCCAAAATGTATGATTAGGGCCTTATTTCACTTCCTTAATTTAATGGTATGTGTTTTGGACTAAGAGGGAGGGATTAAACCCTTAATTTGTGACATTTTTGGGGAGTTTACGGCCAAGACTTGTTCTTGGGCCGTAAACTCCAATAAATCCTTCAATATGTATGTTTTAATGGTACAACATGGTCTCATACACCTTAGATAAATCCTAGAAGGCCCTATAGTGAGTTTTGGGACAATTTGGCATCAACTTTTGGGGATTTTACGGCCCAAGAACATCCTTGGCCGTAAACTCTTCATTTTGTGTCCAAATGTGAAGTTTAATGGTACAACACCTCTTCAATGGCCTTAGATAAATTCCTTACATGCACTTAAGTAGTTTAGGGACTTGTTTGACACAAAAACATGGGTGTTTACGGCCCAAGCTTAGCCTTGGCCGTAAACTCCTCTTTTTGTGTTCAAATGAAGTTGTTTGTTGCATTTAAGCCTTCCTTGGTGTCAAGTCCAATTTACCAAACATCCTAGAAGAGTTTTTGGTGCTTTAAACATAGATTTATGGGGGTGTTTGAGGTGTTTACGGCCTAAGCACAAGCTTGGGCCGTAAACTCCTTTTTACATATCAAATCCTTGTGTTTTAGTGTCTAAACTCTTCTAGATATATGCCTTAATTAGTATACTAGCTTAAAGGGAGGAAAAACTTGATCTTTGGCATGATTTTGGGGGTTTCGGCCTAAGGAGCTTCTTAGGCCGTAAACTCCTTTATGGTCCTTAATTTCTATGATTTTGGCCCCTAAATTCAATGAAGCATGACTAGATTAAGATAGAGGATGAGTACTTACGTTTGGAAGTCGGATATTAGCGGAATCGGGGCCGATTTCGAGTCTAGAGAGAGAAAGTAGAGAGAGAAAGTGGGTGTGTGGTAAAAAGAGTATTCAAATGTTGTGCGCACTCATCTCATATGTCTCGGGTATCGCAGCCGATACACGGCTACCCGATGTTTAAAGTTAACTGGGTTAAAACTTTTTACCCGGGTGAAGTGGTTGAAAAAGTAATACAACTCTATTAGGTTAAACGGGGTTAACATGTACGAGTTATATTTCTTATGATGATATTAAGACATGCATATAATTAGATATTCGGATATTGACGATTCCAAATATTACATAAAATAATGCATGTTGAAGCATTCCGTTAGTGAAAATGGGGTTTGTAACGGGAATAGATTTGGGGTTGTCACACCCGTTTGAATAATTCGATTATTCTTAATAAATTCAATTATTCTAGAAGTCAAAACATGCAAATGTGAAAAACAAGAATAATACTAATCCCATATGGCCTCAAACCTTTGAGTATAAATAAAACTCCTTTTATTTATCACCATATCGATTACTCATTATTTGTCGTTTCATGTAATCAACTTCTTACTTGAATTATTACACTTGTCTCATGCTCTTAGCATGCACACAATGTTTACCTATGGTTCTTACTTTGTGAAATAGACCAAATTGAGCACATTCCCAATCATTCTCATTTCACAACTCCAAATCCTTTTTCCATAAGTGAAAAATATCAAATTCTTGCTACTTATAGATTATGCTAGATTCTAGCATAAATGCTAGATTCTAACATTTTATGCAATGATCCTTTCGTGATATCACTGCACCAAAGTTACAAAGACTATTGCCAATGATATTACAAAGTCCTCTATCGGAGATTGTTACAAGACAATTCCTTAGATATGATGTCTCTCACTCAAAGTACATTCCTTTGAACATCCTTTTGCATAAAAGTTTCTAATCTAGTCATAGATTTTCAATATTCAATTCCCAATACAGACACGTTTCCATATTTTCCATACGACAACTCATTCTTAATAGAATCTTGTCCATTCATAATAATGTCGATATGGTCCATCCAATATGGAATCATTTCCATAATTTCCATATGACAACTCATTCTTAATAGAAGCTTTTATATTCATAATAATGTCGATATGGTCCATCCAATACCATGCTTCCAACTACTCACAAGCAACTAATCCTCGTCGAACTTTGGATTGTCCTTTGATAGTTGTTTAATTATTTTAGTCAAAACCGATTCTTGTCCTTTTTCCCTCTAAATGCGCTAGACATTTGGAAAATTTTAGAATGGTCAAATATTAAAGCATTTGCAATCGATCCTATACCCGAAGCATATGGGACACGATGCATAATGTTTTATTTGCTATGTTCTCAAAATTCGAATTGTGAAGAGGAATGCCATAATCATAATCGAAATTTTAAGAACACACTATGTATCCTTGACTAAATTTATTAACATTTCTCAACCTAATCCTTTAGATTTGAAATGAAGCATAATATTCTCTCCCTTAATTATAGCAAAACAACTTTACAACCCTTACGACTTTGCAAGGTATAACTCTTGTTTTCTATAATTAATATTGCCAACTTGCAATACGTGCCTTAATAATCATACAATCATAACTTTTATGTTCCCACTATCATGATGATTATTATAAACATAACACTTATGCTCCCACTAGCTTCGACATGTATTCAGAAACAACTTAACTTTCAGAAAAACAATGCTTATTGAATTTCTTAAGTTCATGTTTCTAATACTTAGTGCTTTGATAATCTTTTATCAAGGCTTCTTGAACTTATACACCTTTGCCTTAGATAGTTCATATGTGTGTGTAAACAATTGCCAAACCTCACAATTCAAATTATGGAAAGGGATACCGTAACCATAATCGAATTCGAGAATGCAATTTTACAATCACTATCTTCTTAAAATCTTTCTTAGTGAAAGCATTTCCTCACAATCATTTTCATGAAGGAGGAAATCTTATGACACTTAGATTTAAACGGTGTATGTGTTCCTATCCATGTGAATTTGTCAAAACCAAAGTTCACGATAAATCCAACCTCATATGGATCGAACTTTCTTAATCTCGATTTCTTGCCTTATGGTAGCACAGCTGCCCACCACGTCTTCCAAGTAGTTAAGCAGCTCACCTTTTCCTATCAATGTACCTTTCATTGATTAAGGTGCCTTGCCTTTTATGCGTTCAAAATGAGAATTCATAGAACTCACATGCATAATTAACTCAATTGGAACAGCACAGAAAACAAATAATGTCAACACGATAGGTTGTAAACCTCAACTCGTGTGCTAGTGATGATTGCTAAGGTTTATTTGATTTGTTCTTGAAACCTTTCGAGACCATTAAGACTCCAACTGACTCCTTGACATATAAGTTTCTCTTGTCAATAAACATTTCTTGACAAACAAATATTCAAGAGTTAGTGTAGCTTATATCAAAACATTTCATAAATTGGTCTTAGTTGGTCTTTGTCTTATCCAAGACATCACAACCTTCCACATTTGATGAATGTTATAAACCTTCTTAATACCTATCACTCAATTTCACAATCTTAACTCTAAGACTTGTTTTTGGAACGAAGTATGATTGACTTCTTGATTTAACCATTTCTTCAATTCTTGATTCCTCTTCTTAGACATACAATTGTACTAAGACTCATTTAGAGGATCAATTGAGATATGGTTCTTAATCGTTAAGACCTATCATAAAGCATAAAAGCTACTCTCCCTTCTTCTTAGAATGGAGAAACTTTTATCTTTTTGCCTACATGATTCTTCTTATTCGTTTTGCTATTGATTTAAACTTTTTCAATTAATTCATAATTACACTTAATCTTGTAAGTATAATGATATTTACTAAACCTTTAGTAAATCATGACGAATATCATTGTTACTCTTATGGTGGATTTGATTAACACGCAACTTTGTGTGCTCAATGTCCTAGTCCTTCACTTGACACTTTGTCAATGAATTAGTCTAATTTCCAAATATGAAATTTCTCATTCATCGTGCAACCAAGTTGCATGATTCCAAGTTTCTGTCCAATTGAAACTTGGGCGATGAGAAACTCTCCCTATTTGGTAAACTCTCGACTTTCCATAAATAGCATAATAAGAACCAAATCCATTATTGCTAATAATAGAAACATTCAAACATCAATTTTTCATATACGCCATTGCAAGGATAAATAAATAATATAAAATCAAAATTTATTTTATTGCGGAAAAATTTTGTCCTTACAATGCAATTCATTGAAAAACTATGCTAATACATCTTTCTTAGCTATCTAATTCCAACTCTAAGTAGTAGCTCAAGAATCTAATCTTCGAGAAATGCGATCAAAATCCATTCCTTCACGGTTATATTTTTCTCACTTCTTCCCTTAAGCTTCCTTTCTTTTCTTCAATCCTACAAAACATCAATTGTAATCTTATCACATTATGTATTAAGAATCTAGAATAGAAGCTTAAGAGAGTTAGTTAATGGATTTTACCTATATTAGAGCCATACGTTTCGACTCTCCCATCTCTTAGATCTCTTAGGTAAATGGGGCAGCTTCGTCTCCAATGCCCTTTCTTTTGGCAATAAAGCAAATTGATTCTCTTGGAACACGACATGTAACTACTTCAGACATTGCTTTTCTCTTATGATCAAACTTTTTGATCATAGCAAGTCTTTCGTTGCTATTGTCTATATCCATAGAGGTCTTAAAGGCAGATTCACCAATCAACTTTGCTTTTCCATTGTGCCAAACCATTGCTGATTCAACAGCAATAAGCATATAGGTGAGATCTATAAGGGTCACGTCGCGGTTCATCATATAGTACTCTCTTACGAACTCACTATATGAGTTAGGAAGTGATTGAAGAACCCAATCAACAACCATTTCCTCAAAGACGACGGACCCCAACATTCTTAACCTATCAATGTATGACTTCATCCCTAGGATGTGTGCACACACCGGCTTTCCTTCTTTATGTTTACTTGCCAAAAGGGCTTGAGTGATCTTGAACTTTTCAAGCCTTCAAACTTGTGGGTTAGGGAGAATAATTGGAGGAGGTGGAGGAAATGAAGCATGATTTCTTGTTCCTCGATCGAATCGTGGAATATCATCTTCATGTGGAATGCTTGTTCCACGGGATTTGAGAAGACCATAGTTGTCGTACTTTGACATCTACAAAACGGGAGAAAACCAATTCAAGTTAGTTGATTGATTGAGTCCTTAGTAAATCACCCAAATGAGATACTAAGGCTAGGACCCAACACAATATTCTACAACTCGGGAGAGGGATGCCGTAACCCAAATTGCAGAACATTTGAAGGTAAGTGAATGACGATTCACTAATTTCCACCATGAAAAACAAAAAAGAAATTTAAGTTTTAAATCTATGAAAACTCCTAGATCCTATGAGATTCATTGAACATTTCAATGGCACGTTTAAATCTCGATATGCCCCTCTTGTTTGTGACTGGGATGCCGAGGATCACAAAGCGGGTGTAAATAACCATGCAAACTACATGGTGCCCCCACATGTTACAGTCACCTATTCGATGTGCCGGTAAACCACACACGCTCCATCGAGCTATGACAAACATTGAGTCACCCTTTGCTACCTTTGCTTAGAACCATTTAGTGTGCCGGTAAACCACACACGCTCCACTAACGTCTTCGCAAGGGCACAAAGTGTAATTTCATGGAGTTGCATCAATTCACTTTTGCCTAAGTAACTAAGATTGGGAATTTTATGAAAACACTTAGTTACTTTTATACTTTATTATACTTATAATGGAAGGTTTCGTCCTATCCTACCCGTTCGACTAACAACCCTCCACTAGTCAAGAGTGCGGTGGGTAAGAGTGGATACCCATTCAATCACTATTTTATAGGCAATTTCCTTAAACACCCCTTATAGACCAGCTTCGTGAATGAGGCCTACGAACAGTAAGACTGACTTTTACTTATACATATATATAATGTTAGACTTTTAATGTTATATATATATAGTATAGGGTGTATTTTACACTTTTAAAATACAAGGTGGTTTAATTTAACAATTATACTTTTAATTCAATTAAATTGTTAACCTAAACTTTTATGGATTTATTAAACCTCTTTTAATTATACACCTTAATTAATTAATAAAACCATAAGGGTGTGATTTGAACTTTTTCAAAACAATACTAGTGTTTTAGAATTTAACATTCCTAATTAAACTTTTAATCAACTTTTAAATTCCAAAACTTGAGGGCAAGTTTTGAAACATTTCAAAAAATTAGGGTTTAGAATTTAAATATACATCAAAATTAAACAATTAATCAAAATTTAAATTCCAAAACTTGAGGGCAAGTTTTGAAACCTTTTTCAAAACATTAGGGTTTTAACTATTTAAATTTCAAAACAACAAAACTTTTGGGTTCAAATTTAAACTATAAAACCTAAAGGGGAAAATATGAAACTTTTCAGAGCACAAGGATCAAATAACAAATAATCTAAATTAACAATTAATCACATAATTATCCATATGTGATTTATTTAATGGTTTCTTGCAAAACAATTTACCAATTTAATCAAAATAATCAATCAATTATCACATAAGGAAACAAATATTTTATTAATTGATAAATATCTTCAATTAGATCAAGAATATAGTCAAATATATCATAAAATCGGATTTATATTGATCTAGTATGATAAGGCAACTATCCCAAAGCAAAAACAGCAAGAAATTCCGAGATATACTCCATCTGATGAGTTGACTCGTCGAGTCTGCATGGACTCAGCGAGTTCAGCTATGGACTCGGCGAGTCCAGCCTCCAGAAACCAAAAAATCATATTTTTTAAACATATCAAGCATCAATACAATAGAAACCAGTCTAGTCTCTGATACCACTGATGGGTTTTGGTCCTAAGAACATCCTATGTGCTCATACAAACCCTAATGCTTGGATCTAGGTTTCTCTATTGTACATGCAAGTTATCCAAGACTATAAACCCTAATTCTAACATACAAGTAATCATATTAACATGAGAATAGGTTTATAATATTACCTTGATTCTTATGTAGCAATAACAATCCCAAATCTCCTTGTATTGACTTTGGAAGGCTTAGAGTCACAAGTGTCACTCCTCTAATGGTTCACAAACACCATAAGCAAGAGGATGAAGAGGAGAGAGGATGGAGGCTGCCCAAAAACGTCTACAAACCCTAGAGAAGTCTTATTCACGTTTTTGGTCATAAGGGATCTCTTTATATAGGAGGCAATTAGGGTTATCTAACAACGAAACCCTAATTTGGATGCTTAAGCCCTAAGCAACCCATGGAGCCCTTTCCTTAAGGCCTTGGGCGATTTCATATGGGCTTCCCCCATAAAATTCGTCCACCTTATAATAAAAGGCAATCCATGGCCCAAACTGCAATTATCTTATAATTACAATTCCAGTCCCTTAAGTTTAATTAATCTCTTTTAGTCACAAAACTAATTACTAATTAATTATTGACTAATATTAATTAAACAATATGATTTCTCCTTTAATATATTATTCCCATAATATATTAATAAATCATATTTAATCCTTTCTCTCCATAATTCATCCTATCAAGTTGCTTTGGTGAAGGCAACCCAAAAGGACCATGCACCATCGGGTCAAGTACATACCAAAATAGTTATGGACTTAGACACTAATCCAACAGATCCTTACAGAGTTCTTCTATAATTGTACAATGTACACAAGTTGTATATAATTCAAGATTAAATAGACCTTCGAATAAGTGATCCTACTCCAAAACCACAACCAAACAAGGAACAGATAGTGGAGCGTAGATCACAAATTCTAAGTCTATAAAACCTCAATTATACAAAACCTTGGGAGTATACATTGCAGATTATAGACCTATCCATAAGGGTCTTTTAAGTTGTCACATAAGTTATTTATATAGTGCCTAAAATACTCCTATAGTATTTTAATGTAATGTACTTAGTATGTTCCAAACTTGTTATTGTTTTATAGTGTCATAGAATACTCCTATAGTATTCTAACTTTCATGTTCTGATTTAGAGATCCTTTGTATGGAGTTAGGTAAGTTTTAACACCGTTGCAACACCACATCACTCCCAAGCACATGTCGGTCGCATCTCAAATGAATATAGTTGATCAGGCTATATTGATCCCAGATACAATTACATAACTGCCTAGGTTTGACCACAGTATTCAACCTTTAAATACTTATGTTCTGTTCTTCTTGTGATACTTGTTATAGTAATTATATATGTATAAGCAAGTAGGTATATTTTTATAACTTATTGTTATATTCTTAAAATATATTATTATCTAGAGAACTTAATCCCCATTGTATTTATAGTTGAAAATCTTTTATCGGTTGATATACTTAGTTCACTATAAACAATGCTCTGATACCAATCTGTCACACCCCAAAACTGGAACGACATAAACGTTTGGGGGTGGAGGACATCATGTTTAGTATCACAAGACATGCATCATTGTAATCAAAGTAATAAACAACCATTTCATTAGAAAGAAAGTGTTTACAAAGTATGTGTTCACAAAACATAGAATACATAAGCAAATAACAAAACAAGACTTGAAGCTATACTGCTCCATCTTCTGAATTCCCAATGCGAGTACCTGTCTACTAGCTTCCTGAGAATACAAGTTATTTTGAAAGAGTTGACCAGCAATTAAGATGGTGAGTTCATAAGATTTTAGTGATGTAAGTAAGTTGTAGAAATCTTAGTAAGTTGTAAGTTTTGCTTAGAAAAGTTAGCCTGTTCCTCCAGAAAATCCTATATTTCCTGCTTTGATGAAAGATAAGTAAAAATGACTCTACAATCCTTTCTATGAGTACTAAATGGATACAAGTTATATAAAACTCAGAGTAAACAAACAATCGATTGTGTGTATCTGCCCTAAGCCCATAACCAAACAAGGAACATGAAATGAGGCGGATGTCACACATCCCATTAGTTGTTAGATCCTTGTTGTATATAACCCTGGTGTACTCCCTTGGTACTCACAGAGTTAACTGTAATAGTTCCTTTATATTTGATAAAAAAATTATTTAAGAAAACCCTTATTTCTTATAATAGAATAGTAACCACGGTGGTTCCTTCTATAATCACTTAGGTTATACTAGATATATATAATCTAATATCGAATAGATAGTTAATTGTGTGAATCGGCCCTAAGCCAACAACCAAACAAGGAACATGGAATCAGGTGGAAGGCACACATCCGACTACCTATCGAGTATTAATTATATATAACCCTGATGTATAAAATAAGGTATTATAGAGTTAACCACGTAAGGTCCTTTAAGTTTATACTTGGTTTAATAAAATGGATTAAACCCTTTACTGGTAAGTTTCTAGTTTTGTACACCAAATGCTCTATTTGAAAAGTATGTTTTGTACTTGAAAACTGTGCATTGAATTAGTGTCCTATGACCTGACCCGTACTTGGTACCCCTTATGATGACTTAATGTAAACGAAACATATATTTAACTAAGATCGAATGGATAACAGGCTGGGTGAATCCGCTCTAAGCCCACAACCAAACAAGGAACAGGAAATGAAGCGAAAACACACATCCTATTACCCGTTGGATCCTATTAGTATATATACCTTGATGTATACATTAAGGAATCATAAGTTTAGCATTATGGTCTCTTTCTACTGAATGTACTAGACTCGACTATTCTGATTGTCGTTTGTAAAATGTAAGTTTTCCCTAGTTTATAACTATCTTGACTCGAAAATAGTTTGCATTAACTTTCAAGTGGAACTATCACTTTATGAAAGTAATGGGAAAATGAAAGTACTAAGTTGTCTTTTAAATTGACACCCTGGCGTACTGATTTCCTTAAAACATGTTTGTGTTATTAAGGTCATAATGTGAAGGCTAGTACCCATACTATACACTCTCCCTATCAAGAGATTCTGGGAACCAAACGCGACTTCCACAAACCAGTTGCTAGGCCGTGTAATCCACATTAAAGTTATATGATCATGTATACCCAATTTAACTATCACCTTTTGTTTAAAACAATGAGTTAGTGATTCATTGGTATAATTAGATCCTGTAATTGTTCCATGCTATAGACTCTTAGTATGTTCGTTTTGTTATAGTATCTTAGTATGTTCTCGTTATATAATGAACCAAACCCCTAAACTATACTCCTTATAGTTTACTAGTATTCTACTTGAACTGTTTTTGAAAAGACTCATTTTAATACTAAGTTATGCTGGTACTTTAAAAAGGGAGTTTTGTTAAACTATAAAGTAACATAACTTTAAAAGCGTTTTTGAAATGTTTTGATCAATTATAAAACACATAAGCAATCTTTTGAAAGATGTTTATACAACCATTTACACAATTATCATTGTTTTCAACTTGAATCCCCCCTTAAAGCATTTAAAATAGTTAAAAGATTCATTACGGGGTATGAACTCACCTGATGTGGGTGATTCAAACGAATGTGTGTGTAAGGATGAGAAGTTCCACGAATGAAGTCCCGAGACTTAACAAGTCCTAAATGACATATAATGACATATATTGGCATGAATATAGTGTTTAGAAGCAACCAAATGCAAGGAAACACCTCACGGGACTAGGAAACACTTTGACCAAGTGTTGGAATCACATGTGATTGATCAAGGGAGAGTTCACGGCCACCCATGGAGCTTACGGCCATGAGTTTACGACTAAGGGAGTTTACGGCCATAAACTCATGGTCAAATTTGCCAAAGTGTGTGGTTTAAGGTCCTACAACATCCATTAAGGTTTCAAGGTCAAAGGCTTGGACTTTAGAAGGGTTTGTGGCCAAAATGGCACACTTATAGGGGTTTACGGCCAAGGGAGATTCCTTGGCCGTAAACTCCTTTTGTTCTTGCATTCTTGATGTTTTCAAGGTTCTAGTCAGGTGTTTCAACTAGATAACAAGCTAAGGAGAGAGTACTTATGATATAGAGGCTTGAAATGGTGATTAAGGTCCAAGAACACTAGTGTGTGTTCTTGGTATTCATGGTGAAAGTTGATGATTTGAAGATCTAGTCAATAAGATGATATGCATGGATGAAATCATGAGATGATACTAGATCAAGAAGGATTAACAACAAACCAAAGGAAGAACACTTACTTTTATGAAGATCTAAGTGAGATAGCTTGATGATTCTTGAGAGAAAACTTGAGTTCTTTGGGTTGTCACATCATCCCCCCGTTAGATGGAATTTCGTCCCGAAATTAGCTTTCTTAGTTGTACTACTGGGGTTGCGCTCCTCTGATTTGCAGAATACCCACTCGTAGACCTGACAACCTTGCCCTAGTGTTCATGATAGGACTCATACTCGGTCCATCTATCATTTCCTCATGTATACGAGTCGCATATAATTAGGATTAGTAAGACGGTCGGATGTGCGACTCTGCCCCAGGTCCACAACCAAACAAGGAATAGGAGATAGGGCGGAAGCACACATACTAAATCTGCATCATCATAATCATATACCACCCTCGAGTATACACTGAATAGTGATAGGTAGGCTGTATTCGTCCTTAGCCTCTGTGCTCGAACTTGGTCTGCTGGACGAGTGGTATTTCATGACGGTCTGTGGAACATACGGTGGTAAGGCTTTTGGGGACAAAGTATTCTTCGCATGAGCACTTCAGGGTTTAGAATGCGAAAGACAAAACTGAGGTTTAGGCCGGACTGTCAATACGAATGACAAAGGTTCCGTGAACTTGATGGTTGAGGCGATAGAAACATATAAACTTAGTATGGTGAGGACCACGCCAATTTATGAAAAACGATAGTAATAGACTCTTTATTGAACAAAGTTTTGGCCGATTTGAAAGAAACGTCTGTGTATGATGATGTACCGCTAGTGTGTTCGACAATGTACCCCTAGTGTTCGACAATGTACCCCTAGTGTTCGACAATGTACTCTTTGTAAATATTGTAGTGTTTTCTGTTTTCCCTTTGATGTTAACACTTCTACGTATCGTACCGCGATGAGAGTGAGTACATACAATGACAGTGCTTTGATAACTAGTGTCGATACTTTATACTACGATCCTTCTTGGTAGCACTATGATCGCCTATCATATACAAGTCATAAATAATTAAGATGAATAAGACAGTCGACTGAGTAATTCTTCCTCAAATCCACAACCAAACAAGGAATGCGAAAGACAAACGGTGGTAAGGCTTCAGGGGACAAAGTATTCTTCGCATGAGCACTTCAGGGTTTAGAATGCGAAAGTCAAAACTGAGGTTTAGGCCGGACTGTCGATATTTCAACTCTATGTAATAACCTAAAAAGTCAAGTATTGTAACCACTTTTGATATAATGAAATTAACTTCGAAAATAAAATGTCCAAAAGTCTCTAATTAATTGCCTACTATGTTAGATGTCATTAAACCGTAATCTTACGTAAAAAGAACGCGCAAATTTGACTTCGTATAAGGAAGTTATGATTTTTGCAAGTTCGGCTTAGCGACAGACAGCTAATAACTCGAAACGGAGATCGAGCGACTTTTGGCCGGAATGACCTAAATGAGAATGGAAGGTCTCGACAATGGTTTTTCAACGGTAAAAAGTCTGGCAAAAACAAACGTCAGATAATGAAGTTATGAATTTCTAACGAAATTTTCTTACCGCGACCTTTTAAAAATAAATAATAAAAATAATTTCAAAATTTGCCGATGGAGTCTAAATGAAAGTGGTAGAGCGTAGTCTCACCTACGCGTGGATATAAAGAACGTCGAAAACGGAGTTCGTATGAAGAAGATATGAATTTTTGAAGTTTCTTAAATAATAAAAATATAAATTATAAATCAAAATTTGGTATTATCCGAAGGAGGAGTCGCCAGGCCGATCCGAGTTACGCCCAGTGTACACTCGTATGCCCAGCGTACTCGACGTCTAGGCCTCGGATCGTCCACGTCGCCCCTATGCGAGGCTATGCCCCGTCCCATCCGAAGTTCCAAAGCAGTTGAGGATGCGGTCACGCATGACGCACGCGTACGCTCAGCGTAACTGCGTACGCCCAGTGTACCGTGGCGGTTCCCGGCCCCTATAAAAGGGATGCGAGGGTTCCGAAGAAAAGGGCCAATTGCTCTCATCTTTCTTGCGTTTTTGCCTCGTTTTCCGTGCACGTAATATCCCAAAGCCCCGATTTCCTTGCTCAAGTCCCGAAGGTCGTTTGTGCTCCCGAGATTCCCGAGAATCCATAGAAAATCCGCTTTTTCGAGTCGAAGTTCTGCTCAGTTTTCATCTCTCCTTCTTCGATCTTTCAAGTGAGTTCATACCCCTATAATCCACACTTTTAAATGTTTTTATAAGTGCTTTTATATGCTTTTAAGGGGGGGGGGGATACAAGTAAAACACACGATTATTATCGGGTGTTATATAAAGTTTCATTATACACTTTTTATCAATGGAATTATAGGTGATTTATAACTACTATAAGGAAAACTTTCGTATGCAATATATATATATATATATATATATATATATATATATATATATATATATATATATATATATATAATCAAATGCTCTGCTTATACTGTATGTATATGTGTCCATCTTTGGCACTACAAAAATTATACTTTTTATAATAAGTGAGCATTTCACTAGGGTTTACTATACAAACGAGATACATTTTTAGAAAACTATAATAGGTATAGTTTTACGAGAACATCACAAACTTTTACATACTAGAAACACTATTTCAAGAAGTTACTTTCATATACAAGAACAAACGAACATTTTCACATATAAATATGTTTTATAGTAAGTTTTGTGAGACATTAAACTTCACGTACGTTCGAGTACACATTTCAAGTCCTGTATTATATACCAAAATCCCTTGGAGGGGGAGCATGGTGTTTGTGTATAGATCTATACGGGATTGACAACCCCGCGCCCTGACTGTTAGCTACAGTACACCATTTGGGGTGACAAACGTCAGAACATTCCAACGCCTGAAGAACGTTGTGTATAGGCAATTCCAGTCAATAGCATGGTTATAAAACTCACATGGAGTATTAAAAACACATTGATTTACGGGGTTTTTCAGACGTCTTGGCGACTTTACACGTACATAAATTAACTACTTTAGGCATGAAAAACATTATTGTGTTACAGTTTTGGAACGTCTAAACTGCCACCCACATACGGAAAAACATATATTTTCTAGAAACAAACATTGGTCTTGATAGAAGGCTACATTTATACTAGTAGAAAATGTGGGATTTTCTAAGAAGAAACAAACAAAAGCAAAACATTTCATTTTAGTTCATATAAACATCGTCATTCAATACTTATGAAACTCACCAGCTTAAATGCTGATCTACTCTTTCAAAACTACTTGTATGTCCCAGGGATTCAGTAAATACAGGTAACAAACAGCTTTTGAAGAAGGGACGCTGTAGCGCTAGTTTAAATTCATATTTTGACATCATATTGTAATTGGTTTTTAATATGTACCTTTTAACAATGTAAACTTTCAATTATATATATGATGGTTATATTGATTTCTTGACTATGTATTCAATTGTTACGGTACTACATGAAGTCATCCGCCCCCGAACGTTTCCGCCATTCCGGTTTGGGGGTGTGACAGATTGGTATCAGAGCATTGTTTATAGTGAACTAAGTATATCGAACCACATAAGATATACAAACTATAAATGCTTAAGGGACTAATACCCTCTGACAAAACATTTTTTGTTTTACGCCTAAGCCGCGTTTCGTTTAACTTAAATTGTTAGGTCATTTAAGTACAAATACATGCATACAAGTTATTTTCATGATTATAACTATACAAGAAGTATTTAGACAAGTTGGACACTAGGATTAAGACTCGATATATGTAATCAAATTTGGGCCAAATATAGCATGATCAACTATATTTGTCTGAGATCGTACCAATGTATATCGAGGAATGCTCGTAGTGAGCAACAAGTCAAAACTTACCAAAACATCACAAGAATCAAACACATGAATTTAAAACCTATAGGAGTATTTGCTACATAAAATAGCTTAACTTACATGTTTAGTCTTACATGTTCCAAATTTTATTCAATTCTTATAACCCTATTCTCGTACAGTCAAATGACTGGATTTCATCACCCTGGCGACCCCTACTATCCCAACCAAGGCAATGGGGGATGGATCGAAGTGGATCCCGAGGAGGACGAAGAACCCATAGAATTGGATGAAGAGGAGGACTCCGGTACCGACTCAGAGCCGGAAGTAATCAAACCACCACCCGCACAACCCCCTGTCTTCGTGAGAAACTTTCAAGGACCGACTCCCGTTTGGGGAAGTCACCTCCACCATTGGAGCCAACAACAAAGTCTACACCCTCCCTACGGCATGTATCGAGACTTCTACGATGTCTGCGGCGGAGGTTCAGCCGATCGAGCACTCCCAGTCATGGTGGGCAAGCTAGCCAACCAGTCCTACCAATCCGGAGTTCAAGCTAGCCAGATTTAGGAAGTCAACGTGGAAGTACAGGTTCACACTTTCGACATCCGTAGGCTGGACAGAGCTCAGGACAATGCCCAACTCCAAACCGAAGCATTCCAGGCGCAAATGATTGCAACCCTCTTCGAATTGAGGGAACAACAAGCCGCCTTCGATAGGCGTCTTATGGAATCAAAGCAATCGGATGCGGAGTCAAGCTCCAAGCGCAACCTACGTCGCAATTAATGCTTTCCAAAATCCCAAATTTTGTTATAAGTTAGGACCTCGGCTAAAAGTTTTATTTTTCTTAAACTTTGTAACCGAAGACCCTTATAGGGGTCAAATTTTCATGATCGTTGTATCAACTATTATATTAATATTAGTGGCACGCTATTATTGCTACGTTGAGTATTTTGTTAAATCCTTAAAATATTATGGAGAAACCATATGCTTGTTTCATATATTCGGTTTTACGAATAGCTTTCATTCTTCTATCTTTTAGACTCATACTATCATCTGTTGTTGAACTATAGCGATTTAGTTCATCAGACACATTAAATTTCTATGTTATGGAATTCTTATCTTTATCTTCTCAACCTATAGTTGAAGGATGCCTCCGCGTAGAAACCCGAGACGAAACAACGGTGGGGAAGCACCTATACCACCACCGCCTCCACCTCCTCAATTTGATGCTGCCATGTTCCAAGAAGCAGTCATAGCAGCTGTGGTGGCTGCCATGTCACAAATCAATACCCCTGTTACTACTGGTTCGGGAATTGGCACACTTCCTTCCAACCATGGCGAGAGTCATGGGCAACCCCGAGAGTGCACCTATAAAGACTTTACGAATGCCAAACCCCGGATGTTTAATGGAACTGGTGGTGTGATGATTTTGAAGTAGTGGATCGAAAGGACAGAAGCAGTCTTTGAAATCTGCTCCTGTCCCGAGCACAGCAAAGTTAAGTTTGCCACTTTCACGCTTACTGATAGAGCTTTAACTTGGTGGAATGGCCACGTTAAGGCACTTACTCTGATAGTGGCGAATGCAATAATCTGGGAGAGCTTAAAAATCATGCTGATGAGGGAATACTGTCCACGATGAGAGATTCAAAAACTCGAGCACGAACTCTGGACTCTTGGAATGATTGGTACCGGTATAGCAACTTATACCAACAGATTCTGTGATCTGGAAATCCTTTGTCCAGATATGATTGCTCCTGAGAGCAAGAAAATAAAGAGATACATTTGGGGACTGTCGCCCCAAATTCAGTCAAGTGTGTTAGCTTCAAAACCTGACACTTTTGAAAGTGCCAAGGAGCTGACACAATCTCTTATTGATCACGGAAGTCATCAGAACCCAACGATTTCTACACCAGAACCACAAAAGGGAAACAACAACAACAATAACAGGAAGAGAGGATGGAATATAGGGAAGGTAGGTCTTTCCAAGAATCCTCGAAGAAACAACAACTAGTTACAGTGAATGCTGCTACTGTACCTACTACCGTTCCTACAAATCCCTACCCAACAAAGCCTTATGTGGGTAACTTTCCAAAGTGCACCAAATGCACTTTCCACCACAATGGACCTTGTCGGGAAATGCAGTGCTCCAACTGCAACAGAAAGGGACACACTATCCGTTTCTGCAGAGCCCCCGTAAAGCCGATCACTCAAGTTCCTAATGCTTATGTAGGCCAAGCTTGCTATGGTTGTGGCGAGGTGGGCCACTACAAAAGAAACTGCCCGAAGGCAGCGAATACCGGCGGAGTGGGACGAGTTTTGGCTATAGGCCATGAAGAAGCCGTAGCTGATCCTACAGTAGTTGCTGGTACGTTTCTTCTCGATAATTCATATGGATGCATACTATTCGATAGTGGAGCAGAGAGAAGCTTCGTGAGCCAAAACTTTATTCACTTACTTAAACATAAACCTAGCATGTTAGAAAAATCATTCACTATAGAAATGGCAAACGGAAAAACGGAAAACACTAACTGCATATACATGAGTTGTACATTAACTTTAGACGATCATTCTTTCCCAATCAACCTCATGCCGGTCCAAATTAAGAGTTTCGACGTCATAGTCGGCATGGATTGGTTAAGTTTTCTTCGCGCCGACATCATGTTCTTTGAAAAAGCAATTCGTCTTAATCTCCCTAACGATGAAACATTAGTGATTTACGGTGACAAATCTAGTACAAACCTTCGCATCATTTCATGCATCCAAGCTCGAAAGTGTTTGCGGAAGGATTATCATGCATTTCTTGCACACATCGTCGATACGAGTCAGGAAGTAAAGGACATTAAGAGCATTCCAGAAGTACACGACTTTCCCGATATCTTTCCAGAAGAACTACCGGGATTACCACCGCAACGTCAAGTCGAGTTTAGAATCGACTTAGTTCCAGGGGCTACCCCAGTAGCAAAATCGCCTTATCGTCTAGCACCAGCAGAGATGCAAGAACTTTCTAGTCAGCTTAACGAACTCCATCAAAAAGGATTCAGTAGACCAAGCTTCTCACCTTGCGGAGCATCGGTCTTGTTTGTAAAGAAGAAAGACAGATCGTTCCGTATGTGCATTGACTACAGAGAACTGAATAAGCTTACCATCAAAAATCGTTACCCTCTGCCCCGCATTGACGACTTATTTGATCAGCTTCAAGGAGCAAACTACTTCTCGAAGATAGATCTACGATCCGGATATCACAAATTACGAGTACTAGAGGAGGATATTCCCAAGACAGCCTTCCGAACTCGTTATGGACACTACGAATTTGTAGTGATGCCGTTCGGGTTAACCAATGCACCAGCGGTATTCATGGATCTAATAAATAGGGTGTGCCGTCCTTACTTGGATCAGTTCGTCATCGTCTTCATCGATGATATACTTATCTACTCCCGAAGTAAGGAAGAGCATAGTCAGTACCTATGAAAAGTCTTAGAAACATTACGATCGGAGAAGCTCTATGCGAAGTTCTCTAAATGCAAATTTTGGATTCGAAGAGTCGAATTTTGGGGCCACGTTGTGAGCGAAAAGGGGATACACATGGACCTCTCCAAAATTAAGGCCATTGAGAACTGGTCGGCACCAAAGACGCCTACATAAATTCGTCAATTTCTAGGTCTCGCTGGCTACTATCGCAGATTCATAAAGAACTTCTCTAGCATTGCGAAACCTCTTACTACATTGACCCAGAAAGGCGTGGCCTTTGACTGGGAAGCAAAACAAGAAAAGGCGTTCCAAACACTGAAACAGGTCTTGTGCACCGCACCGATACTATCCCTCCCCGAAGGGATAGAAGATTTCGTAGTGTATTGCGATGCATCAAATCAAAGACTTGGTTGTGTTCTTATGCAAAGAGGGAAGGTTATTGCCTATGCCTCCCGTCAGCTTAAGATACACGAAGTAAACTATACAACACACGATCTTGAGTTAGGAGCAGTGGTATTTGCTCTGAAGATCTGGAGACACTACCTGTAAAGAACAAAGAGTACTATCTTCACCGACCACAAGAGCCTTCAACACATTTTCGAGCAGAAAGAGCTCAACATGCGGCAACGACGATGGGTCGAGCTACTCAATGACTACGAATGTGAAATTCGTTATCATCCTAGCAAGACCAATGTAGTAGCTGACGCCCTCAGTCGAAAAGAATACACTAGTCGGAGAGTCAAATCTCTGACTATGACTATCCATTCCCACTTATCCACACAAATTAAGGAGGCTCAACTGGAAGCTTTGCAACCTGAAAATATGACGGGTGAATCCCTGAGAGGAATGGAAAAGAATCTAGAAATCAAAGGTGGCAGAGCATATTATCTCGTGGACCGTATCTGGACACCGAAATATGGTGGCTTCAGAGACGTGGTCATAACCGAAGCACACAACACAAGATATTCCGTTCACCCAGGTTAAGATAAAATGTATCTGGATCTTAAAAAACTGTACTGGTGGCCTAACATGAAAGCAGAAATTGCTACCTTCGTAAGTAAATGCCTTACTTGCGCTAAGGTTAAGGTCGAGTATCAGAAACCTTCAGGATTACTACAACAACCGGAGATACCGGAATGGAAATGGGAACGGATTACTATGGACTTCATAACCAAGTTGCCCAGGACAACGGGTGGACTCGATACCATATGGGTCATTGTCGACAGATTGACCAAATCTGCGCATTTCCTACCAATCAAGGAGACTGACAAGATGGACAGGCTTACAAGAACTTATATAAGGGAAATAGTGCGACTGCATGGTGTTCCGATATCCATTATCTCCGATAGAGATAGTAGACTCACTTCAAGGTTCCGGCAGTCACTACAAAGTTCCCTGGGGACTAGGCTAGACATGAGTACAGCCTACCATCCATAAACAGACGGGAAAAGTGAGAGAACGATACAAACTTTGGAAGATATGCTGAGAGCCTGTGTGATCGACTTTAGAAAGGCATGGGATATCCATTTACCCCTTGTCGAATTTTCATACAACAATAGTTATCATACGAGCATAAAGGCTGCTCCATTTGAAGCTATCTATGGTCGTAAGTGCAGGTCCCCTCTGTGTTGGGCTGAAGTTGGAGACACACAGTTAGCTAAAGGACGAGTTCCTGAAAGCACTCTCATCGGTCCAGAAATCATATGGGAAACGACAGAGAAGATCGTTCAGATTCGTGAACGATTGAAAGCCTCTAGAGACCGCCAGAAAAGCTACGCTGACCAAAGTAGGAAACCTTTGGAATTCCAGGTAGAAGACCGCGTTCTATTGAAGGGCTCACCGTGGAAGGGCTTAATACGCTTTGGAAAGCGTGGAAAGCTAAATCCAAGATACGTAGGGCCTTTCGAGATTCTTACCAGAATCAGCGCTGTAGCTTACAAACTCAATCTACCACGTGAACTTAGTAACATACATCCAACCTTCCACGTCTCGAACTTGAAAAAGTGTCTGTCCGATGAGACTCTTGTTATTCCACTCGACGGGATCGAGATCAACGAGAGCCTAACCTTTGTGGAAGAACCGGTAGAAATCATGGACCGAGAGGTCAAACAAACGAAACAAAGTCGCATATCCATCGTGAAGGTTCGCTAGAACGCCAAGCGAGGACCTGAATTCACATGGGAATGCGAAGATCAGATAAAACAAAAGTACCCTCATCTTTTTCTCTGATTTCCAAGTATCTTTCTTACTTTAAATTTCGGGACGAAATTCCCTCTAACGGGGGGATAATGTGATAACCCGATATTTCAACTCTATGTAATGACCTAAAAAGTCAAGTATTGTAACCACTTTTGATATAATGAAATTAACTTCGAAAATAAAATGTCCAAAAGTCTCTAATTAATTACCTACTATGTTTGATGTCATTAAACCGTAATCGTACGTAAAAAGAACGCCCAAATCTGACTTCGTATAAGGAAGTTATGATTTTTCCAAGTTCGGCTTAGCGACAGACAGCTAAAAACTCGAAACGGAGATCGAGCGACTTTTGGCCAGAATGACCTAAATGAGAATCGAAGGTCTCGACAATGGTTTTTCAATGGTAAAAAGTCTGGCAAAAACAGACGTCGGATAATGAAGTTATGAATTTCTAACAAAAATTTCTTACCGCGACCTTTTAAAAATAAATAATAAAAATAATTTCAAAATTTGCTGACAGAGTCTAAACGAAAGTTGTAGAGCGTAGTCTCACCTACGCGTGGATATAAAGAACGTCGAAAACGGAGTTCGTATGAAGAAGATATGAATTTTTGAAGTTTCTTAAATAATAAAAATATAAATTTTAAATCAAAATTTGGTATTATCCGAAGGAGGAGTCACCAGGCCGATCCGAGTTACGCCCAGCGTACTCGAGGTCTAGGCATCAGATCATCCACGTCGCCCCTATGCGAGGCTATGCCCCGTCCCATCCGAAGTTCCGAAGCAGTCGAGGATGCGGTCACGCATGACGCACGCGTACACCCAGTGTAACCGCGTACGCCCAGCGTACCGAGGCGGTTCCCAGCCCTTATAAAAGGGATGCGAGGGTTCCGAAGAAAAGGGCCAATTCCTCTCATCTTTCTTGCGTTTTTGCCTCTTTTAAGAAAATATCGGATTTTCTGGGTTTTACAAACTACACCAAATCATTTTACTACAACATTACTTATGAACTCACCAACATTTCATATGTTGACATTTTTCAAAATAACTTGTATTCTCAGGTAACATGTAAGCCGAAGAATAAGTACCAAGTTATGTCATGGTGTTTTGCTTAGATTATCTATCGAACAGTTTATGTTATGAAATTGTAATGTCTAAAACAATGCACTGGATGTAAACAATATCAGTTGTAATATTTCAATGCATGGTGATGAATTATGTTACAATTCATGTATATTCATTGTGATGGTATTCAATTTAAGTCACAAGAGCCCTCGGACGTTTCCGCCGTCTGGTTCGGGGGTGTGACAAAAATTATACTATTAATGTAATGGATGATGTTGTTGCTTGTTTACTACTTTGCATTGTTGTGATACTGTACATGAAGTCATCCGCCCCAGAACGTTTCCGCCGTTCCGGTTTGGGGGTGTGACAGATTGGTATCAGAGCATTGTTTATAGTGAATTGAGTATATCAACCCATAAAAGATATACAGACTATAAATACAATAGGGATTAAAATACTCTGATAGAGAGTATATACTTTTAAATAATAAAGATATTTAATTAAGTATACATACCTGCATTCATACTAAAATCAGTGTCACTAGGACAGAACAAAAGTATTACGATTGTTAGGCAGCACAAGTAGACTTGGAGACATATAGTCAAAACTGGGAAGATATAGCCTGATCAACTATATTATCCGAGGGTTGAATAGCATGTGCCTAAGTGTGGTTGTGAGGTTGAAACAAGCCTAAAAACTTACCCACAATACCACAATGAGAACAATAGAACATAAACCTAAAATACTATAGGAGTATTTTGTGTGTTACTATAAACTACTTATGTGTTAGATTCTTATACCCCAATTATCGCTTAGATAACATGGCTGAACCCCATCCCCACGGCGACTCGTACTTCCCAAATGAAGGAAATGTTGCATGGTTTGGAGAAGAGCTAGAAAATGATCATCCAATCCCTTTGGACAATCACCATACTGAAGGCTTTTCGGACGGTGCTAATTCCGAACCCGAGGTTGAGAACTTACCCCCAGTGGCTCCCAATCCAAATCCTAAACCTCGTCCAGCTTTCCAAGGCCCGACACCTCCTTGGGTTGAGTGTTTAGAGACGTGGAGAGTAGAGCAAGACCAACATATGTCATTAAATGGAGGCAGAAGTTTCTATAACCTGAGTGAGGAAAGCTCAGCAGACAGGGTTCTGCCAATCCTGGTCCACAGAGTTGCCCGAAACGACATTCAGAGCAGGACAACACCAAACCACGGAAGTTATCACCAATGCGAGAATGCATACCCTCCGTACCATTCGTCTTGAAGATGCTCGCGAGAGATCTAGGGGAGACCATGAGGCCCTACTGCAAACACTAGCTGAAACTTGAGCCGAAGTCATAAAGCTCCGAGTACGCCAGAGGGTGTGCGAAAGACACCTTCTAGATATGGAACGTCAACTGGCTGAACTAAGGGTTCACCCAAGGGATGACCGTCACTAGTAAAAGATGCTTTATCTTTCCTTCCTTGTTATAAGGAATCATTTTTCCTGTCTATGCCCTATGTATCACTTTTCTGTGTGACTACCATAGTACCATGAATACTTTAAGTTAGGCCATTATGCTATCAAAACTTCCCTTCTTCAGATATAAGACCTACTACAAGGTCAACTTTCCCCAAACTTATTGCATCATAAATACCAACGATATGAATAGTCAACTAATTTCTGTGTCATCCTTTGTTCAAAAACTTTCATCCTACTATCGTTAGAACTCTATCTGAAACGCACTCTAGTTGGGTTATTGAGCTATGGTAATTTAGCTCAGGGATCATTCCCAATTCTCTTTCAAAGGTTGGATCATGTTATCCACCAACCAATGGTACCCCGGTTTGGACGACAAACCTCTTGTAACCATTCTATGAACTTACCTCTATTCTTTACTAGGACTGCATCATAGGGATGTAGGTCAAACCCTCGAGAACACATTTTTACTCATTACATGAATGTTCGGAATACATCTAGGTTCAACCATAATCGCTCACGGGCTCATTTTCTTTTGTATAACATAATCATGTCGTCACCCAGGAATAACCAGCCAAACAACAAGACCCCTGTCGTTCATATCGACGGCGCTAAATTCCAAGCCGCGGTAACAGCTACGGTGGTAGCTGTCCTTGCAAACCTCAACTCTGGCAACGCAAACACGACTGGCAAAGGAGTCGACAATTTCGATTGTTGTATTGATCCGAAGAAGCCAAAAAATGACAACAGTCACGAACTTTCAAAATCGTAAAACCGAGAAGAAGAAACAAAAGTGCCAAGCCCAAAAGGAGCGTAAGCAATCCCAAAGACTTCCCATGCAACAGAAACAAGTGGCAACCCCTGCCATTCCAGCACCGATCAGACCATACACAGGAAAACTCTCGAAGTGTGACAAGTGTAACTTTCACCATAATGGGGCTTGCCATGAAATGCAATGCTGCAATTGCCACAAAATAGGGCACCATGCTCGTAGCTATGGAGCACCGGCACGACCCATCACTCAAGCTCTTGACATCAGAGTGAACCGGGCTTACTATAGTGGTAGTGAAACCGGACACTATAACAGGAAATGTTCAAAGTGGATGAACAAAGAACACACCCGTGTCCACATAGCTCTGACTCGAAACATCACTTCCACCAACGATGCTAGTACTAGCCAGATATGTCATCAATGCGGTGAGAGAGGGTACCTCAAGAAGGATTGTCCAATAACAAAGAACTCTGGCGCAGACGGGAAGATACTAAGGATCACCACCGCAGGAAAGGCTACTCTGGACCCACGTTAAAGTTGTTAAGGCGTTTCGTTGTAACAGACTCCTAAACTTTTTAAAACTAGTGCAACTCGAGTTTTATCTTTTGTGAGATCCCGTCAGTAAAGAGATCCTCGTGCTGTGTATCCTTGCCTTTTGTAGTATACCTTGTTCGCAACAGTAGTCTTGTAGTTAACCTACAGTACTGAAACTCTGTTAAAGATAGCACTTTTGGGCTTTGTCTGTAAGACCATTATGATCTAACCTCATGCCTTTACTTATTTCGAGTAGTCTGACATTATCGTTCAACTTTATTCAATTCAAATCCTCATAATATCAGTTCGTGCGTACATCTTTTTCTCAGTAACCGTCTTTCTAGTGAATCCGTCATTTCAGAACTCCGAAGTACTCATGCGTAGAGTACCTCATGTTTCTTACCCTTTCCAAAGAAACCTCAGCAAACCTCCCTGGCGTACCACTTGTATAGTACGCCAAGTTCAATCCAAAGACCCGTACGGTTGATCTATCGTTGAAGAGTGTATACACGAGGGTGGTGTATAATAGAGGTTCTACAGGTTTAGAATTGATGATTCTGCTTTAACTTCTTTTCTTTGTTTGGATGTGAACTTAGAGAAGAATCATTTATTCGACTACCTTTTCAATCTTAATTATATACGACTGATATACCCGTGACTATGATTGATGAACCAGGTATGAGTTCTATTATGAACTTCAGGATGGAGACTCCCCAAGACTACAAGTGATCATGTTTCCTTGAGAATAAACTTAGAAGTACCTATCTTTTCTTCCTTAATTCATGAGTAATCATACTTTCTTTTAGATCTCCACAACATCTAACCCACCCTAAGGATTTTGACGTCATAAACAGTATGAGTTGGTTAAGTCTACGTTGAACCGAAATCATGTGCTTTGATAGAGCAGCTCGTCCTAACCTCCCTAAACAATGAAACTCTAGTTATTTGCAGCAATGAATCAAGTACGAACCTTCTCATCATTTCGTGTATGCAAGCTCAGAAGTGCTTGCGAAAGGAATGGCATACATTCCTTCCACACATCGTCGATATGAGCCAAGAAGTGAAAAACATTCAGAACACTCCAGAAGTACGCAAATTTTCCACCACAGCGCCAAGTCGAGTTTCAGAATCGACTTAGTTCCAAGGACTACCCCGGTAGCCAAGTCACCTTATCGTCTAGCTCCAACTGAGATGCATAGCCTTTCCAGTTAGGTTAACGAACTTTTCAAGAAGGGATTCATTAGGCCAAGCTTCTCACCATGGGAAGCATCAATCTAGTTCGTGAAGAGGAAAGATGGATTGTTTCATCAATGACATCCTCATCTACTCCCAAAGTAAGGAAGAGCAGAGTCAACACCTCCAAGGTGTACTATATTCACAGACATGAGAACATGCAACACACATCTGACCAAGAAGAGTTATCACCCCAATGAAGGCAAACAAAAGAAACAAAGTCGTTCCCCGATAGGGAAAGGTTCGCTGGAAGGCCATGCAAGGACCTGAATTCACTTGGGAACGCAAGGATCAAATGAAACTTCTATCTGTAGCGTAGTATCAATTCTGTTTAAAAATTTAATTTCGGGACGAAATTCCCTCTAATAGGGGGATGATGTGACAACCCGACACTTCGAGACAATATAATGTAACACCAGTCAAATTTAGGTCAAAATTTAATTTTCCTAAAATCTTATTTGGGTTAAATAAAGTGGTAGGAATCGTATCAAGGTTTTCGTACATATAAAGAACGCTAAAATCCGAGTTATAACGAAGAAGTTATGACCAATCTAAGATTCGCGGCAAAAACCGACAACGCTGATAGACGTAAAACGCGAAGTTTCAATACAATAATTATTAGCCTTAGGTGTCTAAACGAAAGTCATAGATTACGTTAAACTGTGAGCATGCATAAAAAGAACGCCCAAATCTGACTTCGTATGAGGAAGTTATGATTTTTCTAAGTTCCGAAGTGACAGTAGACAGCTAAAAACTCGAATCAGTGATCAAGTGATTTGTGGCCGACACAACCTAAACGAGAATTGAAGATCTCGTCAATTGTAGCACAACGGTAAAAAGTCTGACAGAAACATATATCGGATGAAGAAGTTATGGATTTTAAACGGAATTATCGTGTCCCGGCCTATTAAATAAAATATAATTAAAAATAAAGTCAAAATTAGCCGACGAAGCCTAAATGAAAGTTGTAGAGTATTTTCTCACCTTCGCATGGATATAAAGAACGTAAAAATCGGAGCTCGTATGCGAAAGTTACGGATTTTACAAGTTTGAGGCACACAAACCAAGAGGATTTACGCCCAGCGTACTTGGATACTAGGCTCCGGATTGTCCACATCGCCCTAATACTTCGTCTGAGGATGCGGTAAGCAGGGATGCATGTGAACGCCCACCGTAACTTCGGATTACACCCAGCGTACTTCGGTGTACGCCCAGCATACGAGGGCAGACTCCAACTCCAATAAATAAAATGCGAGGATTGCGGGAAAAGTTACTCATTTTCCCTCATTCTCTCACTTTTTTACCTTGTTTTGCATGCCAACAATATCCTGAAGTCCCGGTTTCATATCTAAGCCCCGACGAAGGTCCGAAGCCCCGATTTTCCCGAGATTCCTGAGAAATCCCGAGAAAATCAACATTTTCCAGTCGAAGTTCTGCTCGGTTTTTCATTTCACCTTCTTCAATCTATCAAGTGAGTTCATACCCCTATAAATTATGTTTTCAAATACTTTGTAAATGCTTTTATACACTTTTAAGGGGGGGGGGGGATACAAGTAAACACACGATTATCCTCGTGTGAAAAACATCAATCTTTTGCTATACTTGTTGTTATTTAATCAATCATATGGGATTTATAACTAGTATACAAATGGATTTACTACACGTTTAGTTGTTTCACCAAACATATTACTTCAAAGGACTTTCTCAAACGTTTTTACATGTTAAAACTGTTTATCAAACCATCTTACATACTTTATGTTTCCTTTCAAACGCTGTTAGAATCGTGTTTCAAACAAAGGTTTTCTTATACTTAAAACTGTTCTTATCAAACAAACCGCTTTCAAATCATTTTACAAACTGACATCAAGTCATCATTTCTTGGTTATTAATTTTTTCAAGGGTTTTACAAAACTTCGTTTATACTTTTATATTGTCAAATGCATGCCCATATATGTATAATTATATAAGTAATGTTTGAAGGACTTAGGACGGCTAGCTCGCTTTATTTCCTTTTCCTTGTTGGATGTGGCCTTAGGCCATCGGTTATTCGTCCGAACGTTGACTAAATATTAGTTATATATCATGTATACATATATAGACATAAAAGTTCCATCAGTTTGGTTCAGTACCTTTGGGTAGCAAAGGCATACTTCAACTATAAACGTACAATACTAGTAACTATAATAGGTATAGTTAGGAGATACTACTTACTATTCCAAGTACAAGGAATCACACAAGAGTCAGTTCATTCATGAGTCTATACTAATACATTACATACTATTTGAAATACGAATACATTACATACTATATGAAGATATACGATTATATACAATTTCAGGACATACAATTTCAAGACATACAATTACAAGAGATACCATTACATAGATAGTTTACTAGATATTCATGAAATTTTACATACTACAAGTACTTTTTCAAGGAAATACTTTCATATACAAAAAAAAACTGGACTTTCATATGTAAATCTATTTAATACTAAGATTTGTGAGACACTCAATATCAACGTACTTCCAAGTACGCATTTCAAGTCCTGTATTATAAACCATAATCTCTTGGAGGGAGAGCGTGACACTTGTGTATAGATCTATACGGGATTGACAGTCCCACACCTAAACTGTTAGCTACAGTTAGACCGACGGATCTGGGGTGACAAACGTCATAACATTCCAACGCCTGAAGAACGTTGTTACAGGAAGTCTGGGTCATTAGCATGGTTATAAAACTCACATGGAGTATTAAAAACACGTTGATTTACGGGGTTATCAAACACCTTAGCGATTTTATACGCACACAAATCTATTATTTTAGGCATGAAAAACACTATTGCATTTTAGTTTTGGGACTTTTAAACTACCACCCATGTATGGGCAAATATTGGATTTCTAAAAGCAAACATCCAAAATAGTCGGGTCTTGGTAGAAGGCTACTTTTTATACTAGTAGAAAATATGGGATTTTCTAGGGTTTTCAAATGTTTACAAATTTCTTACAAACATGTTCATTGGTACAAACTTTCCTTCAAACATTTACAGGTCTTTCCTTACAGTTTTACAAATCAAAGTCACATAAATACTTATGAATTCACCAGCATTATTGTTGATACTCGCTTTCAAAATAACTTGTATTCTCAGGTCACAAATAGATAGGTACGACTACCAGGTTTTGTGAAGACGGAGCGGTCAAGACTCGTCTTTTATTTTGAATACTCATCTTGTAGATTTATACTATGAAAGAACTCACATGTAATCAAAATTATACTATTAATGCAATGGATGATGTTGTTACTTGTTTACTACTTTGCATTGTTGTGATACTGTACATGAGGTCATCCGCTCCCGAACTATCCGTCGTTCCGGTTTGGGGGTGTGACATTAAGTCTCTTTGATTGTATATCTTTGAATCAAGTCATTAATTGTTTTGGAAAGATTGTCACATGATTTCACATATTCCTTTGTTGTTCCTCTTTTCTTCTGCCATATTGATGTATATATATGGCATAACGTTATATTATATCTATTATTGAACTCACTAAGCGTCACCATTTACCCTCTCAATATTCTCATAAATTGCAGGCAATAAGCTGATGGGTTTTGAGCATTCTAACACTTCCTAACTGTACATGCAACCCTAATAGCCTTGGATCTATGTTTGTCTTGTCGTTCATTTTGATCCTTGAAACCTTGTGAGCATAGCACCCCAAGTGTGATGCCTCAAATGCTTCACACAACACCAAATGCTGTGGAGTCAACTTGGAGAGAAAGTATAACACTCTAAAAATCGGCTCTAGCCCTCAAGCATGCATGTGTAGCTGATTTTGGGAGATACATGAGCTTTATATAGTGTTGACACATTTAGGGTTACACCATGTAAACCCTAATGTGTCATGACTCTTCATTTCCTTGACCCATGGGTTTGTAACTCCCATGGAGCATCCAATGGGTTTAACCCAACTTGATTATCCATGGAGCCTCTAAGCCTACTATATAAGTTATGGATGATTTACATAATCAACTCATATATTTAATTAGTTACAATTTGATCACTTAATTAATTCTAGATTAATTCTTGATCAACGAATTAAATAATATTATTAATATATTAAAACTTATAATATATTAATAAACCATAAGTGTTATTTCTCTCATTTAGTCTATCCAATTGCATGGTGCCATGCAACCCAAATGGACGATGCCGGTCGGGTCAAGTACATACCAGAAATAGTTATGGACTTAGACACCTTATCCAACAGTCTCCCACTTGGATAAGTCTAATAACTATAACTGCAAGTATGACTTCAGGAACCGATCGGCAATCGTAGCTCTTTTCAAGGTTTCTCGGAACTAAGAAGATGATGGTATGCCATTTCAGATAAGGGATCATATAATCCTTTGTTCTTAGATATCAGCCGGACAAACACATGGAACATGGTCTTGCTTATTGTCCAACAATTTTTTTCCCGATTTCCGATTTGTTTGACATAGAACTTAATTGAACACATCAACTTAGTTCTGACCGGGCCCAGTACATGGGTCAAAACAAAATCATCGAGGGGCCCAGATATGAGCTTCTAATCCAAGAAGGAACAGATAAACTTCGACTCATATGCTCGTTCTACTACTTGTTAAATTACACACAAACGCACGTTTTATAACATCGAGTTACCAATGCGTTTTCGCACGATCAATGCATAACTAACTCATAGTTAACAAGTCATATCTCTAGGTTTGAAGACTTATATGATATTACCGTCTCGCAATCACTCGAGATAAATTCCATGAAGTGATACCAGCGAGCATGGGTTGAATCCAATACTCAGAACTTATGAGCACTCATGAGTGTTGAGGCCATGTCCAACACCTTAGACCTCTACAACCAACTCATGACAGTCTTAATCCATATCTACTCCCGACATATGACCGACTGTGGATAATTTGAATAATATGTAAAAACACAACATAAATATTTGGGAAGTCAAAACATGCAAAAGAAATAATAGTAAACGATTGACAAAAGATAGCAACACTTTACTCATGAATAAACACCAATTTTATTCATCATCAAATGTCAAATACATTTTACATATTTCAGAATTATCTAACTACTAAAACTTATATCATCCTTCAGCCCTATGCTCCTAGCATGCTGGAGATGCTTAACCCAACCCAATCCCTTCGTGAGGGGATCTGCCGGGTTCTCATCTGATGATAACCTCTTTGCCACGAGGAGTCCTTCTTCTATACGATGTCTGATGAAACGATATTTTCTATCAATGTGTATGGATCTCCCATGATCCCTTGGTTCCTTTGCTAAGACAACTGCACTTTCACTATCACAGAAAATCTATATGGGCTCCGATATAGCTGGTACAACTCCAAGGTCTCCAATGAAGTTCTTTAGCCATATAGCCTCTTTTGCCGCCTCACTTGCCGCTATATACTCTGATTCGCAAGTTGAATCAACCACTGTGTCCTGCTTGGAACTTTTCCAAGAGATTGCTTCTCCATTTAAGGTAAAGACCCAGCCCGACTAAGAGCGGAAATTATCCCTATCAGTCTGGAAGCTAGCATCACTATACCCTACAACTCTCAAGTCATCACTCCCACCAAGGGTAAGGACCCAGTCCTTAGTCCTCCGCAGGTACTTGAGAATATTCTTTACCGCTGTCCAGTGAGCCTTACCAGGGTTCCCCTGATACTTGCTAACCATGCTTAAAGCAAAGGCTACATCAGGACGAGTACAGGTCATAGCATACATGATCGAGCCTACCACCGAAGCATAAGGTACACGACTCATTTCAGCTATCTCTACCTCAGTACTCGGGCTCTGAGTCTTACTCAGTCTAGTGTTACGCTGGATGGGTAACTCTCCTTTCTTGGAATCTTGCATGCTAAATCTCTTCAACACCTTATCCAAGTATGTACTCTGACTAAGTCCAATTAGTCTTTTACTCCGGTCTCTCAAGATCCTTATCCCTAGAATATAGGCAGCTTCTCCTAGGTCCTTCATAGCAAAACACTTCCCAAGCCAGGACTTAACTTCTTGCAGAGTTGGGATGTCATTTCCTATGAGTAGTATGTTATCCACATACAGTACCAAAAAGCTAACTATACTCCCACTAGCCTTGACATATACGCAAGATTCATCTTCACTTCTCGAAAATCCAAACTCTTTGACTTTCTCATCAAAGCAAAGATTCCATCTGCGAGGTGCTTGCTTTAATCCATAAATGGATTTCTCAAGCTTACACACTCTATTAGGGTACTCTGTGCTGACAAAACCCTCTGGCTGATTCATGTAAACATCCTCAGCTAACTTTCCATTAAGGAAAGCGGTTTTGACATTCATTTGCCATATTTCATAGTCATGAAATGTAGCTATGGCTAACAATACCCTAATAGACTTAATCTTGGCTACTGGTGAAAAGGTCTCATCATAATCAACTCCTGCAGTTTGAGAAAAGCCCTTTGCAACCAGTAGTGCCTTATAGGTGTGTACATTACCATCCATGTCAGTCTTCTTCTTGAAGATCCATTTGCACCCAACTGTCTTACGACCTGGTACATTGTCAACCAAGTCCCAGACCTGATTGTCATACATGGACTGTATCTCACTATCCATTGCCTCTTTCCATTTAGCAGACTCTGGGCCTGCCATGGATTCCGCATAGCTGTTAGGTTCATCCAGACCTATCAGTGTCTCATCACTGATAAGTGTATCACCTTCCGCAGTAATATGGAATCCATAGTAATGCTCAGGTACATTCCTAACCCTTGTGGAACGCCTCGGAGGTACAATTGGAGGTACAACAGGAGTTTCCTCCTCAAGTTGGCTGCTAGGGTTTGAGGTTCCTTCACCACTTGACTCTTGAAGTTCTTCAAGGTCAATTAGCCTCCCACTGCTTCCTTGGCTTATGAACTCTCTCTCTCTCTCTCTCTCTCTCAAGGCAGCCTTCCTTGCTACAAAGGCCACATTCTCAATAGGTCTGTAGAAGAGGTAACCAAAGGATTTTTGTGGGTAGCCGATGAAAATACACCTTTCACTTCGAGGTTCGAGCTTGTCATGAGTCTCGCGTCTAACGAAAGCCTCGCAACGCCAAACCTTGATGTGGGCTAGGCTAGGAACTTTTCTATTCCACATCTCATGAGGTGTTTTGGCAACCTTCTTTGTAGGGACCAGATTAAGGATATGGGTGGCAGTCTCTAAGGCATACCCCCAAAATGAGATTGGTAGCGAAGCTCGACTCATCATGGAACGAACCATATCCAGCAAGGTTCGATTACGCCTCTCAACCACACCATTCAACTGTCGTGTCCTGCGATGTGCAATTGTGAGACAATCCCACATTCCCTAAGATAGTCGAGGAACTCGGTACTAAGATACTCACCACCATGATCAGATCGAAGCATCTTAATGTTCCTGTCCAATTGATTCTCGACTTCCTGTTTAAACTCTTTAAACCTTTCAAAAGTCTCTAACTTATGCTTGATTAAGTAGACATATCCATATCTACTGTAATCATCAGTAAAAGTCACATAATAACGATTAGCATCTCTTGTGGCATGTTTGAAGGGTCCACACAAATCCATGTGTACAAGATCCAACAAACCTTCTCCCCTAGCACAAGAACCTGTGAAGGGTGACTTTGTTATTTTTCCAAGTAAGCATGTTTCACAACTATCATCTGACTTTAGGTCAAATGATTCCAAGACTCCATCCTTTTGGAGTTGGCCTATGCGTTTCTTGCTTATATGTCCAAGACGACAATGCCATAATGATGCTTTATCCAAGTTATTATCATTAGTAGAATCAATACACAATACATTATTTCCGAGATTATCTACAACAGACACAGCTTCATACACACCATCACAAGGTAATGCTTTAAAATAAAACACATTATTAAAGAAAGCATTTATTCCACCAATTTCATTATCAAAGGAAAAGGTAAAACCTTGTTTATACAAAGCATGAAAGGAAATAACATTTCTTTCCATTTCTGGAGAATAACAACATTTATTCAAATCTAAAGTAAATCCACTACTAAGCAACAAAGTATAAACTCCAATCTTGGTGACAGGTGAGACTTTCCTATTCCCCATGATCAAGTTTATCTTTCCATGCTCCACATTTTCACTTCTTCTTAGTCCCTGTAATTTAGAACAAATATGAATACCGCAACCGATATCAAGGACCCAAAAGTTAGAATAGAGTGAATTATTAGATGATATAGTGTAAATACCTGCATGGTTGGGTTTCACTTTCCCATCCTTCAAATATTGCTGGTACTTTGGGCAGTTTCGCTTCCAATGCGACTTTTCATGGCAATAGAAGCATTCAACCTCTTTGGGATCAGAAGAAGGTGTAACGAAACCTTTCTTGGTTCCGCTAGAAGAGGAGCCATCAAGGGTCTTCCCCTTGGTACCCTTCGATGGGTTCTTCCTCTTCTTCCCTTTCCCTTTCCCGATTGCCAGGACAGTTGAGGAGTTTGGAGTAGGAGTAGGAGTGGTCACAACCAACTTACCTTTAAGACCTGATTCTGCGGTCTTTAGGAGTCCCTGAAGTTTGCTAAGTGTAACTTCCTCCTTATTCATGTGGTATGTCATGCGGAATTGATCATAACATGAAGGTAAGGAGTGCAAAATAATATCTATTGCCAACTCCTTAGGGAAGTTCACATTCAACTTCATCAATCGATCCACATACCTTTGCATTTTCTTCATGTGGCTTATGATGGGTTCACCATCTTTCATTCGGGTTGTGATCATAGAGGAGATGATTTCATATCGCTCTTGACGAGCACTCTGATGGTAGCAGTCCATCAAATCTTGGTGCATCTCAAAACGATAGTAGTCCTCATAGGACTTTTGGAGCTCGGCTGACATGGTGGCCATCATGATGCAAGCCACTTTTGTAGCATCTCTTTCATGAACCTCATATTCAGCAAGCTCCTTAGGAGTAGCAGTTGGCTCAGGCACCTTAAGCTCCTTGTCAAGAACATATTCCTTGTTCTCGTAACGAGTGACCATCCTGATGTTTCTGATCCAGTCAGTAAAGTTGGTTCCATCAAAGATGACTCTCCCACAAAGGTTCATGAGAGAGAAGGAGCCAGTAGGGTTTGAGCCAGGAGTAGCATTGTTGGAAGACATATGAAAAGAAGAAAATAATTTTAGTTTAGATATAGGGATAGTCCTTAATAAAACACCCAAATGTAATATTAAGGCTAGGATCCAATCACAATATATTATAACCTAGAAGAGGGATGCCGTAATCCAAGTTATAACATATTTGAAAGGTAGGTGAATGACGATTCACCAATTTCCACCATGAAAACGAAATATAAATTATTTGGTTTTATTTGGTTTTTTGAAATTCCTAGATTCTTTGAGATTCATTGAACTTTTCAATGGCATGTTTCAATCTCGAGTGTGCCCTTCATGTTTTGTGACTAGGATACCGAGGATCACAAAACAAGGTGTGAAGTAACCATGCAAATTACTTGGTACCCTTAATGTTTTTCACTTAATCGTTGTGCCGGTAAACCACACACGCTCCTCCCGACCTCATGACAAACCTTAAGTCACCCTTTGCCTCCCTTGTTAAGTCCAAGTTAGTGTGCCGGTAAACCACACACGCTCCACCAATGACTTAAACAAGGTGCAAAGTGTAATTTCATGGATTAGCACCTTGTTCATATTTTTCCTAAAGTAACTAAGATTGGGAATTTATAAAACATTTAGTTACTTTATAATAATCATTATACTTTTAATGAGAATTTTTAAGTCATTGTCCTACCCATTCGGCTAACAACCCTCCACCAGTCAAGCAAGCGGTGGGTGAGAGTGGACACCCATTAAGTTGTCATTTTATAGGCAACAACCTTATACCCACCTTATAGACTGGCTTCGTGAATGAGGCATACTAGTGGTAAGACGACTTTGATCTTATACATATATGTTATTATTAACTTATAATATTATAAGTATAAGGGTTGAATTTTAACTTTTCAAATTCTAAGGGTTGGAACTAAAGTTTTAATATTACTTTACTTGTTCCAAAACATGAGGGCAAGTTTTGTAAACTTTCAAAACTTTTCATTTCTCATAACTTATGAATTTAATTGAGTATTAAAATTGAAGACACTTCATTTTTATAACTCTTGTGTTTTTTAATGGTTTTAATTCAAATGTGACTCTTGGTTTTCCATAACTTGAGGACAAGTTATGGACTCCATTAAAACACATTATGACCAAGAATTAAACTACCAAGTAGGTTATAAGTAATTCCTATGATCATCTAAATTCTTAAGATCAAGAACATGAATATCCATATCAAAGTTTCAAGACCATATGAACACATATAATCATGAAAAATTGATATTAGCCATTGTAAATGGATTAGAACAAACTTAAAGAAAGAATATGCTGAATTTGATCGCATAGATGAATTTCTATCGCGCAGTTTGAAGATCGGATTCTTGAGCTACTTCTTAAGAGTTATGAGATATTGCTTAGGAATAGATAACAACAAGTTTTCATATGGATTGTAAGGATAAGTTTTCCGCAAAGTTTTTTAAAATAAAAGGAAAATTTTAATTTTATTTATTTTAAAATATCCTTACAATGGCATCTGTGGAAATTTTTGTTGCTTATAAGATTCCATTAATAGCAAGAGTGGAAGTATGAAATTGATTCTTTCATTTGTGGTAATGTCGAAATTTACCAAATAAGGAAAGATTCTCATCACCCAAGTTTCAATTGGACCGGAACTTGGGATCATGCAAGTTGTATAGCATGATGAATGACAACTTTCAAGTATTGGAAAATTAAGACTAACCACTTGTTCACATGGATGTGTGAGTCAAGTAACGGACTAAGGGATCAAGTACACATTCTTGTGCACTGATTAAGTCCACCACAAAAGATCGATAAGATTATTCGTCATAATTTACTAAAGCTTAGTAAATATGGTTATACTTACAGACTAAAGTATAATTCTGAGACATTGGAAAAGTTTCAATGTAAGGTAGAGCGAATAAGAAGAATCAACTTAGGCAGAAGGATAAAAGTTTCTCAAATATGAAAAGATGGGAGAGTACTTTAGTATCAGTTTTTGTGATCATGTTAATGATTAAGAAACCATATCAAAGTTAGTTCTCTAATGAAATCTTAGTGTATTCTTATGACTAAGAAGAGGAACTTGAACTGTTGAAATGGTTAAATCAAGAAGATGAGTCATACTTCGTTCCAATACAAGTCTTAGAGTCATACTCCAAGATTGTAACTTGAGTGACATGTCTTAAAGAAGGTTTAAAACACTTGTCAAATGTAAGAGTAAAAGTTTTCTACTCTTGTACATTTGAAATTGGTAAGTTGTGATGTTTTGGATAAAATAAAGACCAACTTAGGCCAATTTTGTGAAGTGTTTGTCTTGATAAGAATCCACACTATCTCTTGAATAACTGACAAGAAATTCTTATATGTCAAGAGGACAGTGGGAGTCTTAAAGGTCTTGAAAGTCTCAAGAACTAATCAAGAATAAAACCTGAAGTTCTTCACTAGCACACGACTTGAGGTTTATAACCTATCGTGTTGACATATTCTGTGCCCATTCTAGTTAAAGTTGGCTTTGCATATGAGTTCTTAGAGTTCTCAATTAGTTGCACAACAACTTGGAAGCAATGGCAGGCCCTTGAGCTGCCAGGTGGCAAGAAATTAAGATTGATTTCAATCCATATGAGTGTGGATTTGTCATTTTCCTTGTCTTGTGTCTATGGTTTTGACAATTCACATGGATAAGAGCACATACACCATTGAATCTAAGTGTCATAAGTTTTCTCTCCGATTCATGAAAATGATGGTGAGGAAAAACTTTCACTAAGTAGATTTGAGCTAGATAGCAATTGTGATATTTGCATTCTCAAAGTCGTTAGTGGAGCGTGTGTGGTTTACCGGCACACTAACCTGGACTTGTGAGAAGTGGCAAAAGGTCTAACCATTATGATTACGACATCCCTCTTCATAATTGTTTAGACACACAAGTGTGCTGTCTAAGGGAAGGTGTATGATTTTGATAAAGTTTTATCAAAACAATCTAGTATCAGAAATCTGAACTTTGGTAAGAAAGTCAGCTGATTTCTGAGTACATGTCAAAGCTATTGGGAGCATAAGTGTTATGCTAATAATCATCATGTTAGTGGGAGCATGATAATTATGATAAGTATTGCAAGTTAGCAATGTTAATTATAGAAAACAAAAGGTTTCAATTGGGAAAAGTTGTTTTGCTATAATTAAGGGAGAGGAAATTATACTTCATCTCAAATCTATAAGCTTAGATCATGAGGGTTTAATCATTTAGTCAAGGATATATATGAATTTCATGTTGGAATGGCTCAACATAAGGAAATTTTGTATATGAGTCCATTATTTGCGTTCTAAAATTCGATTATGATTACGACATCCCTTGTCATAATTTGAATTATGAGAACTTGGCAAATTGAAATGTTAATAGTATAGCAAAAGACTGGTTTAGTCTTTATGTGAGACATCATGAATCGTGTCCCATATGCTTTGGATATAGGATCGATTACATGTGCTATATTCATCCTTTCTAAAATTTTCCAAATGCCTGGGGCATTAAGAAGGGAAAAGGTTTAGAACTGGATATGACTAAAAGGATTAAACAATTGTCAAGGACAATCTAAGGTTTACCAAAGATTGGTTGCTCAAGGACAGTTGGAAGTATAGTGATAATTCTGGAAGGACCATATTGACATAATCTGTAAGGAGGCAACTCTTGTTCAGAAGTGATAGTCAAAAATGGAATCTGGAAATGTTTCAAAGTTAGATTTTTTAATCTGTTTAAGATTAGGAAACTTAATGCAAGAAGGATGTTTCCAAGGAGCTGATCTCCTTTGGAATACTCTGTAATGATTGTTGTCAAGTCTTTCTGACTTTGTGCATAATCATTACAAGAGGATCTATGCATATAAGTTTAGAATCTAACAGATTTCAGTAAATGGCATGAATTTGGAATTCTTGCATTTGCAGTAAGGATTTGGGAGTGTGAAAAGAGAATCATTGGAGTTATGTTCAATTGATTTATTTCACAAAGTAAAGATCATAGACAAACATAGTATGCATACTTGGTGTGTGGCATGACTAGTGTTTAAAAACATAGTGTACATGCTTGGAGCATGGGACTACTATTGTTTTAAATTCAAGAATAAAGTTGATAGCTGAAACAGTATACAATGAATAATTTGCAATCATATGGTGATAAATAAAAGGTGTTTTATTTATGTTCATAGGTTTTGATACCATATTGGATTCAATTATTATTGTGTTTCATTTTGGATGTTTTGACTTCCAGAATAAACTAGGTTATTCTTCCGGAATTACTAAGTTATTCAAACCATCCACAGTCGGTCATATGTTGGAAGTAGATATGAATTAAGACTGTCATGGGTTGGCTTGTAGAGGTCTAAGGTGTTGGACAAAGGGCTACAACACTCATGAGTGCTCATAAGTTCTGAGTATTGGATTCAACCCGCGCTCATTGGTATCACTTCATGGATTTTATCACGAGTGATCATGAGACGATAACGTCTTATATTCTTCAAACCTAGAGATATGAGTTGTTACTATGAGTTGGTTGTACATTGATTGCACGAAAACGCATTTGGTAACTTGGTGCTATAAAATGTGTCTTTGTGTATGATTCAACAAGTAGTAGAACAAGCCATATGAGTCAAAGTTTATCCATTCCATTTACCTTCAGGATAAAAGCGATATCTGTGGGCCCCTCGATGATTTGATGATGACAAATGGAAGTGCTCGGCCGGGCCAGGACTGATTTGATTTGTTCAATTAATCAGTCGTCATAAATCGGAAATCGGGAAACAACAAATGGACAGCGAGAATGATTATAATCCATGTCTCAGTTCATATGATATCTAGAATGGAGGAATATATGATCCCTTATCTAATAGACAAGTCATTGACAAAGGTCAGAGTTCATCGACAATGTCAAAGTTCGACAGAAGCTTTTGAGAGCTACGATTGCCAGTTGGTTCCTGAAGTCATACGCAATAATAGTTTTAGACTTATCCAAGTGGGAGACTGTTGGATTAATGTCTAAGTCCATAACTATAATTGGTAAGACTTGACTCGACCCGACATGGTCCATTTGGGTTGCATGGCATCATGCACTTGGATAGACTATAATGAGAGAAATAAGACACTTATGGTTATTAATATATTATAATTTCTAATATATTAATAATAAGAATAATAAGATTATTTAATTAGTATTGATCAAGAATTAATCTAGGATTAATTAAGTGATCAAAAGAAGACTAATTAAATATATGGGTTGATTGTGTAAATCATCCATACTTGTATAGTGGGCTAATGCTCCATGGATAATCAAGTTGGGCTAAAACCCATAGGATGGTCCATGGATGCTCCATGGTGTATTTGAACCCATGGATCCAAGGAAATGGAAAGTCATGACAATTAGGGTTTACCCTAATTGTAACACTATATAAAGATCTTATTCTTGACAAAATCGGTGACTAGGATCATTCTAGAGAGGGCTAGCCGATTTCATGAAGTGTAGAATTCTCTCAAGTTATTCCAAGTGTATTTGGTGTTGTGTGAACCATTTGAGGTGTCACACTTGGGGCACTTGGCACTCAAGCTTCATGAAGACTTTCTACATGAAAGAGGTATGTATTCTATCTTGTTATATTCATTATTTTATATGCTAGATTAGGATAATACCTTGGAAGTTCTTATTTGCATGTATAATAGAGAAAACATAAGTCCAAGGTATTTAGGGTTGCATGTACACTTAGGAGCGTTAGAATGCTCAAAACCCAACAATATTTGCCTTAATAAATTTATGGGTTGTTTGGTTGGACTTTGAGTTTAGGCCCTTAAGAGTGGGTTGAGGAACCTCGTACACGGGGCGTATGTAGTGACAAAGAACATGGTTTGACATGCGGAATTAATGTTTGCACAATTGAACATGGTGATTTGGGTGTTCAAAAGATGTATTGATTGTATATGGTGTTTCAAAAAGGATCTAGATCTAGACTACATAAATAATACACACTTACACACTCAACTTTTACATCCCTCAAGCACACCTCTACAAGTGGACAAACCCACCTTATATAGAGGTGATTACATGTCTCTCTCTCTCACTCTCACTAACACACGAGTCAAAAGGCTAAAGCACCACATGCAAGTGGGTTTTACAAAAGTCAAACAATTACAAAGTCAATCATGAATAACTTTGCACCCCAACATTCTCCCCCTCAAAGTTAGGAATTAACGACCCACTTCAATTCTTCCAAAGTCGAGCAACTACGCGGTTCGAGCCTCAAAGGTGACACATGTTGAAACGAACTTCAATCTTCAATTCTTCCATGATTCTTCAATTTGGGCTCTAGGATGTGAGACCATACAATCCGAGCAGAAACAAATGATTAACTCCAAATAATCATCCAAAAGTTGCGCATAAAAGCACACCCCAAAAATATTCACTAAAACCAAACCCATTTCGAATACATCACTTCCGAACTTCCAATTGCATCATCTAGTAAGCTTCAAAATTTCAAGATCACTTCGGTCTTCAAAATCCGCGTAATATGAAAAATTCAAGTTCAAATTTCCATATCTACTTTTCCCCCTTTTTATAATCGAAATTTGATTATAAAACCTCCAAGGAAAAAAGAACGTGCTCTATTCGGAATTTTTCGTGTCAAAACTCCACCTTAACATATGGCATAAACTTTATACTTCAATCCGGAAAACCCAAAAAATATTCAATTTTTAGCTTCATTCGCGGATCGCCTTTGACAAAATTTCTCAAAAATGGTTAGAAATTGTCAATTTCAAAATTCTGCAATGACCCGGTGTGCCCAAAACAACAAAATATGAAAAACTCTCCCCCTTTTCCAAAGCTGGGTAGAAAGCATCAATTTGCACAAACTGAAGGGGCCTAAAATGCACTTTCTTCAATTTTCAGCAAAATAGTCTTTTTTCGAATTTGGGTACGAACTTCCAAATATTCGAAACCTCAGGGACTATTTTCGAAAATTCTTCCCTTTGTGCTTAAATCATACGAAGAATCACCCCAAACATACGAAGCTTCAAAATTTTTCGAATTTGGGTGAAAATTGTCAAACATACGAAACTTGGGTTAATTTTTGAAGTGTCGAAAATTCGAAGGTTCAGGGGTCGAATCCAAAACTTTGCCATTTGTCTTCACTTCATACGAAGCTTTTTTACAAATTATACGAAGGGTTTGAAAAAATGTCAAATTATCGAAAGCTTAAAGACTATTTTCGAAACATTTTATATTCTTCGTATAAATTTGCCCAATATTAGGGATGTCAACGGGGGCAAACGGGACGGGGACTGCATCCCCCACCCCTGCCCCCGAAATTTTCCCGTTCCCCCGCCCCCGCCCCCGCCCCCAAAATATCTAGCTTTCTCATCCCCGTCCCCGCCCCCGAATTCCTAGATTACCCCCCGCCCCCGAAATATCTAGCTTTCACAAATTTTAGGTAAAAAAATGCTAGTGGTAGGATACTTTGTTCTCGAAAACAATTCTGTGACACTATAAAAGATCTCTAGTTTATCACAAAGTTCACTAGCCAATTCCCAATCACTTTCATTAGGTAAACTCTTATATTGGGGCTCACGGTTTTTTAACCTGAAGAAGACTTTTTTGTATTTCACGGCAGTAGCAAGCATCAAGTATGTAGAATTCCAACGAGTTTTGCAGTCAAGGGCTATTTTTTTCACAAATAACACCATAATGTTTTGCATTCTGTTCAAATGTCTCCATTCTTTTTGGTGTTGCTATCCAATAAGAAACACTCTCACGGACTTTCTCAATCCCCTTAAAGGAATCCAACCCACTTCTCACAATTAAGTTCAAAATGTGCGCTGCACATCGCATATGAAATAGCTCTCGACCTAAAATCAACCCATCAGAAGGCATTTTTCTGTTATCAGTTCAATCATGCAATCTTTTGTTGAACAATTATCAACGGTTAAAGTTGATAATTTTCTATCTAAGTTCCACTCCATCAAACAATCTAACAACACATATGTTAGTTTCGTTGCAGTATGAGGACAAGGCACATATATATATATATATATATATATATATATCTACCAATCAAAAATTTAAATTGAATTTAATATAATGAAAACATAGTATTATATTAATCATATATCTATAAATTAGTAAATACCTCAAAAGTCGGCTTTGCAATTTCCATGAATCATCAATGAAATGAGATGTCATAGTCATGTATCCTTTTCTTTGGTTGTTGCAAGTCCACATATCGGTAGTTATTGCAATACGACCTTGAATACTCCCTAAGAATTGCATTAGCTTTTCCTTTTCCTCATCATACAATTTCAAGACGTCACTCCTAGCCGTGTTTCTAGTAATAGACTTAAATAATGGTTGAAGCCCTTGACAAAAAACTCTAAAGCCTTCATATTCAACAATACGAAGTGGGTAGTCATGCTGCGCTATCATCCTAGCAAGATCCATTCGTGAATGCTCATAATTAAAAGAATGGGTTGCTAAAACTGATCCCCCACTTTCGTCCGTCTTAGACTTTTTTCCAACTAAATGACTTTGAAAATCATCAATTTTTTTTTTTTGAGATTTCCCTGCTGTACATGAGTTTTGGTGACCCAACAAACCTTTTGTTCCAGTGTTGCTATTGTAAGTTAATGCCTTATTGCAATAAATGCAAACCGCCTTTTGAGTTCCTTTATTGTTTTTCAATTCGTAATGAGCCCATACCGGAGATCTTAGTTTTCTTTGTTTATCATTCTCCACAGCCTGATCAGTAGCATTGGCAGTATCATGAACCGTATTTGATTCACGTGGCTGAGTTTGATCAGCAGAAGTCATGCTATTTGAAGCCTGGAATTGATTTCACAACATCACAAAACATTAACAATTGTTACAATTCAAATCAAATTGCAATTTTTGTGTTAGTGATATCAATTCTTTGCTATATATCCTAAGTTTGTATGGAATGCAAATCAATTTTTGGAAATTAACCAAATAAAATGTTACAGTTTTCAACTTTTCAAGGGACAAATGAAGATTTCAAGCTAACACCAAGGGTTTATGCAAGTAAAAGCTCAATAAGAGGTTAAGGAAATAAAAAAACTGTGAACCTAATGGAGCTGCAGCCTGCAGATAAACAAACTTCTCAAAAAATTGTGAACCTAATGACTCGTCGGCTTCAGCCTTCAGTTTCTCTTGCTTCTAGAAGTTCCACTCTACATGCATGCACTCTCTTTACCTTAGTTCATTATGATTAATAATTTAATTTAATATAAATCATGATTATAACACACTAATATATCAATTAGTGAACATATGTTTATGATCAATATACAAACAACTTATTAAATAAAGATAAGAAGATATTATACTAATCAGTTCTAGTATCAAGATCATCAGAAGATGTTATAGACAACTAAGCGAAGTACCTGACCGTGTGTTGCTGACGAACGGATGAAGGGGGATGAAGAAGACGACAGTCAGACGGTGTACTCTGTAGTGTCGACGACGTGAAGAAATTGAAGTTTGGTCCGTCCGGAGAGAAGCGACGTTAGCAGCGGGAAGCGACGTTAGCAGCAGGAAGTCGAGAACTAGGAAGGAATTGAATCGTCATTACTCCTTATTACTCCTTACCACCTTATGTCAAAACTGATTACTGAAAAGATGCAGTCGTATATTAACCCTACACGGCTAGGGTACACGGATACAAATACAACCACTAACATTTCACAGAATTGTGATTTCTGTTGGTAACTGCCACCACCGACGACATATGAGGCTAGATATAAGACTCTGATGAGCGGTGATGTTAGATTCATGAGCACTGGCGAGAGGAGTGTCCAGATCTATCATCTCCAGTGAGTGGAAATTCCCAATTTACAAGCTCTGACGGCTATGATCTACCGTAATCGCCTCTTTATAGATTTGCTTCATCTCCGACCACCACTGCAACGCTACTCTTCCACCAGTGTTGTGTTGAATAAAATCGAAATCAGAGGTGGATTAACGTCAGTTATGTTGAATACAATCATTAACCATAACTACAAAAATCCAAAACCGACCTTAGACCTGTCATCGCCCCTCGCCTTTACTAGTCGCCAGAGAAGAAGCAGATTCAAAGCTTTTATGCTGGATGAGAGAGAGGCAATTCATGTTGGCTTATCAATGGTTTTATTTTTGAAGAAAGCAAATGATCAACAACTTGCATTAGAGAGACATAAGAGGTAATATTCTTTATTTTTTATTTAAGTACTGTCACTATTCCTAGCTCCTAGCTATTACTTAGCTCCATAAGTTCATACGTACCTTAATATATTGTCACTATTCCCTAGCTTCTAGCTCCTAGCTATTACTTAGCTATTAGTTACCTATCCTTTGTTAATAGAATATCACATGCCATTGATTCTATATTTACTTTTGCCTCTTATTTTTATAGCTTTATTTTTGTTTTATGATTTGTCTAATCATTAAGAATTTAGCTATTTCATAATTATAAAATTTTGAACAATTAATTATACATATTTTGAGTTTGATTTTTTAAGAATATATCATTATATTATAATATAAGCCTTTTTATTTTAAAAGTCTCACTTTGTGTTTGACAAAAAAAAAATTAGTTTTGTTATGATTGGTTTTCCTTTTGTTAATGTGTGAATTAATTTAATGTTTTAATATCTTATTTATTGTTTGTTTTTGTTAATTTTAGTTTTTACTGCTATTTAGTTGTGAATCCAAGTTTTTTTTATTTGTTATAATATTTGCACAAAAATGATATTCAAAGTTTATGTTTTTGGTTGTTATATTGTGAATTAAATTTAGAATATGTGTTATCATATTAGGTTTTTCTCAAATAATTTGATTTGTTTTTAAGTTGTGAATGGTGATGTTTTAATTTTCCAATTATTGTTTAGTTCTGTTAATATTAGTTTTAACTGTGAATGAGTGAATTAATATGTTTTTAAGTTGTGAATACTAAAGATGAGAGTAGTAGACTGTTTTAATAAATTGTGAATGCGAATCCTAAAAGACTCTGTTAAACTGTGAATTTGTGTGGTTCATACAAGGTATTTGATGAAACGTTTAAACAAAATCAATATGTTTTTAAGTGGTAAATACTGTGAATTAGAGTCTAAAACTCCTTTATTAAACTGTGAATTAAAGTCTTGAAATATTTGTTTTAAATTGAGAATATGGTCGTGAATGTATAATTTTTATGTATTAGATTTTGAAGTTATTATATTAAGCTGCAAATTTTGTGTATTAAACTGTGAATTGATTGTATTAAAATGTGAATTAACTATATTAAACTGTAAATTAATTGTATTAAGTTGTGAATTGATTATATTAAGTTGTGATTTTTTTATTAATTATTTGTTTGCTTTTGAAATATGAGATGAATGAAACATTATATAAAAATATTATTTTATCTCATTTTGAATAAATTATGTAAAATTTAAATTGTGAATATTTGTGTAAATAAAATTTGAAAGAAGCAATAGTCTACAGATCTGAATATATAAATGTGAGTTTTAATTTGAGCATATATTATTTTTTATAAGTTTAAAGTTATTTTTAAATTGATCATCTGAATATCTTTTTATAGAGCATACAAGGTGTTTGATTAAATTGTGAATAAGAGTCCTGAAATGCTTTATTAAACTGTGAATTCTATTTTTTTTTTATCAAGATTTGAATTTTATAACTATAAAATAGTTGTGAACATAGTGTAATAAACTGTGAATATGTGTTTTTATGCATTAAATTGTGAATATGCAAGTTAAGTTATGAATGTGTTTTTTTATGCACTAACTTGTGAATTAGTGTGTAAAATATTGAATTAAGTTTTCAATTAGTGTCTGAAATATTAAATTAAGTTATGAATTAGTGTCTGAAATAATGAATTAAACTGTGAATTTTGATTTTTAATCCTTTTCTGATTTTTTAGGGAATGATGTTGTTGGTGTTGACATTGATGCTTTGTGGTGATGATGGTTGATGGCAACGTATGGTAGACTGGTACTTGGCAGTTTTAATGGTGGCGATAGTGGAAGAGCAATGATATTTTCTATTTCTCACTCATCATCTTCATTGATTTTAGATAAGTTATCATTTTTTATGATTCACGTATCTATTTTTCTTTTGATGTTTGCTTATGAAGTATGAGATAACTTATGTATGTATTAAAATATAAATGAGTTTTTCATACACTGAAATATGATATTATACTTGTAAATAAGCTGTGAATATTTTGTATTAAACTGTGAATTTGCTGTGTTAAGCTGTAAATTTGTTCACAGCTTAGTATAATAAATTCACAATTTAATAGGTAAAAATGCCTCTAGATATGAACATATAATTGTTAGTATTAAGTTAAAAAAATATAGTCGTACATATATATTTTTTGTGTATTAAACTATGAATTACTGTATTAAGCTGTGAATTTTATGTATTAAACTTTGAAATGATTATATTAAGCTGTGAATTGACTGTATTAAGATTTGAAATTTTTATGAATTTTGTATTTGCTTCTGAAATATGAGAAGAAAGAATCATTATACATATATATGATTTTCTCTAATTTTAACAAAATTATATAAAATTTAAATTGTGAATATTATGTACATTAAATTTTAAAAAACACAAACCGTTAGATCTAAATGTATAAATGTATGTTTTAAGTTAAGAATATGATATTTTTATGTATTAAAGTTTTATTTTTTTATATTAAGATTTAAATTATATATATTAAACGATAATTGAGTATATTAAATGATGAATTGATTACATGTTGCTGTGATTTTTTTTTAAATAATTTTTGTAATAAAATATGAAGGTTTTATGTAAAAAAGTTTGTATTAATTTCTTGTAAATATATTTATTTTTAATGTTATATAAGTATGTAAGAATGCCTTAGTTTTTATAATTATTTTGCATTAAATTCAAAATGGATGAATAAACCAGTTTATTAAACTATGAATATAGTATTTAACATGTCATTGTCTGACTTTATATGCAAATCTCATTTGGAAGAAAGAGTTGTTGAAATGTTGGCACCGGTGGTTGGTGGCGACATTTGGTGGTGGTAAAGTTTGGGTTTGATTTCTATGAATTTGAGAATTAGTGTAAAATAAGTTCTATGAAGTTGTGAATTTTATGCATTAAACTGTAAATGGACTGTATAAAGTTGTATTTTATAAAAGTTTTGTGTTAAAATATAAATAAATGCATGCACGGAAGTATTAGACTAAAAAATACGATTTTACCATTCACTTACCAAAAAGCCCAAAATCAGGATTTTAACAAACTTAATATATATTTAATTATTAAATGAGGTTCTTAACCTTTTGTGGTTTTCATTTCAACCACTATATATATATATATATATATATATATATATATATATATATATATATATATATATATATATAACATGTTAATGGGTCCCGTGGAGGTTTCGGGACGAGACCGGGACCCCACGGGACTGCGGTCCCACTTTTTGACATCCCTACCCAATATACCCTTCGTATGAAACCAAAACACTCCCTTTGTATATCATCATCAGTTAACCATTCGAAACCAAAATCAATGCTTCGATTATTCATTTACAACCCAGTCGATCATTTGATCACAATTAAAATTTCGTTTGTCCCCAAACCAAACCCATAAATAAACGAACATTGACCCTTTGTATTATTCGTTCAAGAACCCATCAATCAATCGAACAAATACCAAAGCTCAAACAACCTTCGTTTTTCAAAACAAACCCAGTTCCAAAACATTCGAATGTTGACTATTGAATCCCAATGTAAACAACATTGAAATCAAATTAACCGAAATCGATCGTCAATACAGTTGAACTTTGACTCCAAAGTCGACATCAAGCAATTAGCCTTGTCGATTTATCCCCAAAATTATCCCTTTGAAATCAAAATTCTAACTCCAAAATCATCAATCGCAACTGTAACTGAATCACCAAGCAATTGACTTACCCCAAAATCAAAACACTTTTGAAATCAGTAAGCCAATTTCAAAATCATAGACTTCGTTTTACAAATCTTTCCTTTCCAAATTGATACTAACATTTTTTGAGATCGTCACTCAAATAGCGAACAGTCTTCAAGTTTTGATTGAAAAGCATATACTCAATCAAATTGATGTAAGAAAAAGAATCGCTTGAAAAATCAAAATGTCGATTTGATTTTAATCGATTATAAGAACACATAAGAAAACGACTCGATTCAAGAAATCATCAATCGACCTTGATAGATAATCGACATCAAGTACTAGTGTTCGACGAGTTAAAATCAAATTCATTGCCAATTAATCACAAGTGTTCAGTTGAAATCAAACTCAGAATTAATAATCATCTTCGGATTTGAGTTCCATTTCATCTTTGGATTCAGATGACGGCAAGAGGATAATAAATGAATTTGTGAAGTATATTTGGAACTCAAATTGGACTCAAAATTTGGATGATATACATAACACTAAGTATTTGGATTTGGGCTTTCAATCAAGGATCAGATAAACAACGAATGAAAATGATTTTGGGCTTCAAATCAGATTAATGAACAGTAAATAGATCACGATATAAAAAAAATAAAAAATTGAGAGTTTGATTTTTGTTTGATCTAAAAAAATTTATTGAATCACAAATGGGGTTGAAATATATTAGATCCAACGAAACAAATCGATCAAAAATTCAAGAGCGTAACGCACCATTCAATACGATTAAGAGAGATCATAGAGAGAGACTCACCAAAAGTTACTTCAATTGTGACAAAAGTTGTCAAACCGAGAATCGTTCTTCAAAAGTCACCTTGATCTTGAAGACCCACTCTGGTACCAATTGTAGTGACAAAGAACATGGTTTGGTTTGCGGAATTAATGTTTGCATAATTGAACATGGTGATTTGGGTGTTCAAGAGATGTATTGATTGTATATGGTGTTACAAAAAGGATCTAGATCTAGATTACATAAATAACATACACTTACACACTCAACTTTTACATCCCTCAAGCACACCTCTACAAGTGGACAAACCCACCTTATATAGAGGTGTTTACATGTCTCTCTCTCACTCTCACTAATACATGGGTCAAAAGGCTAAAGCACCACATGCAAGTGGGTTTTACAAATGTCAAACAATTACAAAGTCAATCATGAATAAATTTGAACCCCAACAGTGTACATTGCTATGTACGCTCAACGTACTCAAGAAAAGGAAACACGTAAGCCATGCACGTACGCACAGCGTACCAGGAGTATGCCCAGCGTACGTGTGCAGATCCATAAACCCTAAAATAGAGTTTGATCCCTATATAAAGAACATAACCCCTGTTGGTTTAGCCTCCCTTCACTCTGACCTAGCCACCACAAAAACCCTAGCTCCCTTTGTATGCCTTTGTGTTCTAGAAGCCATTTGAGAGTGTTTGTGTGTTGTTTTAGTAAGAAAAGAAGAAAGGAGCTTGAAGAAGAAGCAAGGATCCACCAAGAGCTTGTAGATCCAGAGGATTAACACTATTTCTGACTCTTTTGAGGTATCAAGCTCCATACTTGACCATTGTATGCTTAGATTTGTTTATTAAGGGGTTTCTATGTCCTTTTTGACCTCATTGTTGGGAGTGTTTGAGTATTGTTGGTTCCAGAGCTTAAGAGGTGTCCTTTTGGACTCTTAGAAGCAGTTAGGGTCCTAAAAATCAGATCTTAGTGGTTAAGCCAAAACCATGCAAGGCTTAGATGATCTTAAAGTTGGTATTATGGACCAAAATCATGTTTTGACCCCAACCATCCATGCAAGCACCTAAAGTTTGTAACTTTATGGCTTGGGAAGCCTTAAAGGACCTGGATCTACATTTTGGACGTAAAGACTTAATGGATCAAGTCATAAGTGAAGTCCCAAGGAAACTGGGTAGTACCTTAGGCGTAAACCCTGGTACGATGTGCGTACTGGGGTGGTTCACAGTCCATTATCGTTCACGGTCAGTTACCGTTTACGGTCAACCTCCATTTACGGCCAAAAGTACGTTGGGGTCACTTGTCAGGTACGTCGCACGTACGTGTGTACAATGGAACCATGAGCTTTTGGGCCTTAAGGATTTGGGCCTGGGCTTGGGCCCTTGTGGCCTACTGAGGAGTACCAGTTTGGACTTAGAAATCTAGAACTAGAGCAGTGGGCCTATTGGGCCAAGATTGGAACCTTGGAGTTGTCACCTTTGGATTTGGAGCTTTTGGGCCCAATTAGGGGGATAGGGCCCAATTCAGAAATTGGGAAATTAGTGGGCCTTAAGGAGTTTTTAATAGGCTAATGGAGGGATGGGCTTAATAGATTAGACTTGGGACTCCTGAATATCACAATTGGACCAAGGGATAAAATGGTCATTTCGCCCTCAGTTGTGTTACAGACTGTGATCGGGTGTTAATGTGTTTATGTTAGCTGGGAGTCATCAGAGCAGCTGGTAGAGACTACTTTCTGTGAGATTCAACATGCAGTTCTCGAGGTGAGTTACCTTCCAGTAGAGGTGGGTCTACAGCCACAATGCCGGCCCACCAGTAAGGATTGTCGTTAGATGATTGTCTGTGTGATAATTATCTAGGTTGTTATTATTAGATGTGCTTTATGTGCCAGTATGATATGTTGTATGTGATAGCAGTAGTAGGAGGGACTAGTCCCCCGCCTCGGTCGTTAGGACCGAAGGGTAGGTCAGTACCCTAGGAATGCTTGATAGTATGATTATGACAACATGATTATGATAGTACGATTATGAGTTGCTAGTAGTAGGGGGTGAAATAGTCCCCGTTGCCGGTTGAGATAGACCGGAGGGTAGGTCAGCACCCCAAAACTGCTTGACATGGGTAGGTCAGCACCCAGAATTGCTTGACATGGGTAGGTCAGCACCCCAGAACTGCTTGACATGAGTGGGTCGGGCTCCCCAGAATTGTCCGACAGTATGTATGTTGTTCGGTATGTGGTATGATGGGGGAACTCACTAAGCTTCATGCATAGGGATGGCAAAAAAGCCTGAACCCGATGGGGAATCCCGAAACCCGATCATTTCGGGTCGGGTAACGGGTCGTTATCGGGTTTTTTATTGGGTTCGGGGCAGGGAGTGGGTTATCCTCGCCCCGACCCTCCCCGCCCCGATTATATATATATATATATATATATATATATATATATATATATATATATATATATAAATAATGTTCAAAAATTTTCGCTGTTAATTATACGCGTTTAAATATAAAATACTTATTGTGGACAATTTTTTTAGTTATTAACAATCTGGTGTTAATGATCATTTTTATGTGTTTTGACGTATTAAACAAAACTTAAATCAAATAATTTTTAAAATAACGTCCAGTTTATTTTATTAAAGTGATGCATCATGTTTTTAATTTAAAAGAGTTGCTAGAACATGTATATTTTATAAGACATTGGGGTACCCTAAAAGAGAATAAAGATTTCGTTATCAATTGTTGTAAACCCGATAAGATACCCGAAACCCGACGGGGAAACCCGAAACCCAATGGGGCGCCCCGATAAGATACCCGAAAGTTATCGGGCCGGGTTTGGGAATCCATGCCCCGCCTCGAACCCGCCCCATTGCCATTCCTATTCGTGCATACAGTTTTCAGTTTTGGTTTCAGGTACCTCTTCGTCTAAGGGGAAGGAGCCGGCAGGGTAGTAGAGCATCGCACACACATGATTCCGCATTTTAGAATTCTGAGATTTGTACTCTGACATTATTGCTATCTGACACTATAGGTTTTAAGACATGTCACTATGGTTTACAAGCTAATGTGATATCAACAATGTTTTCCTCAACCAAATTTATAAGCAATATAACTAAAACGATAATTTTTGGTCTCAAATTTTGGGATGTTACAGTAAGGCGTACTCAATTGTACGTTAAGCGTACATGCTGCATGGCCTGTACGCTATGTATATAAGATTGTACGCCCAACGTACTTACTCATTAAGCCATATTCCTATAAAGCACTTAAATCCCTAAGACCTAGGGTTCCAATCACAGATCTGAGTCATATGAAGTGTCTTAAACCATATAGTCGACAACTTGGTGGCTTGCATGCCCCCAAATGAACCCAAACTGAAAATATGACAATCAACTTCCATAAAAAATAACCAATTCTCATGCATGGATGGTCTAAAGCCTAAAAGATGGCAACTTTATGACTCTAGGACCCAAATAACACGAAGAGTGGCAACTTTAAGCTTTAGAAATGGTATGGGCTTATAAGATCTCACTAATGGGACCAAAAGGTTCCAAAACTCAACCAAAGAGATCTAGGCTATGAAGCATCAAATTTAAGACTTTATACCTTGCACAAGCTTGAAATGAAGCAAACAACTCGGATCTATAAGCTTCTCCTGGAACCACCAGCTTGCTCCAACCTTCTCTTCCTTGGAAATGGAACAAAAACACCAAAAATGCACTCAAGGGACCTTCCAAGGTCAAGAACACACAACCATGGGATTAGGGTTTCATGGAGGTTGATAAGGGACAAGAGGGAGGCTGATAAAAGAGGTTCTCAAGGCATAATGTTCTTTAAATAGTGCTCAACCCCAAAATGTAAGGTTTTGGGTCTAGACACGTATGATGCGCATACTCCTTTGTACGTTGCACGTATGTGTATGGCACCCGCGTCCAACCTCCATTAGTACACCCAGCATACGTAGGGTGGTACGCCCGACATACGACACCGCCTAAGCCCAAAATGAAATATAAAGCTCAAAGACTTCAAATCCCAAACAAAATATTTAAGCAACCAATAATTTGAAATAGATACCTTGGGAATCGAGGGTTACATTGAGATTTCACGATTGGAGTTTAATTAATATTGTAATTGTGGTTCCCACGAGGTATAAACTAGTTTAAGTAATATAATACTATCCTACCTATATTGGAGAAAAAGATTTTACGAATCAAATTATCAACCTTTTATGTTAATTGTATGGTTTTAAGTTTCCTGCCAATTTTGAAAGAAGTGTATTATGGTCAATTTAGACTTTCTTCTATTACAATGATTTCAAATTCAAAAAAACTGATAATAAAATATTTTAAAATGTTAAAAAAAACTTCATGGAATGAAATGACTCAATGAGAAATTACTATTTAACCCAATTTTATATATGTAATATTTAAGGGTTCAAATCGTTTCCAAATATTTTATGACTTTAATTTATTAGTCGTCTAAAGTTAACTCAACCTGTTGTTATGCCGACAAAATTCTTCAACTTTTCAGAGTAGTTTCATGATTTTAACATTTCTTTAGGTTGGTTTGAATCAATATCAGTTAAATGATGCACTATTTTATTCCCATTTTCTTATTTATCATGTTGCTTAATGTATTACAGAATTTGCAATCACAGATGGCAGCTTTTCAATCAGAGAAAAACCCTTGATTGAAAGACAAAATAATGTTAATAAGGTGAGACAAGTTTCCAGGATGGTTCAAATCCTTTGATTTCTTCTCTCTCAGTCCAATTGGTAAAAAAATGTATTTGTCACTTATTGATTCGTTACAATTTTTTTATAAAATCTTGAATCTTGATACAAGTATATGTGGCGATGCAAGATTTGAATGGAATTAAGGTATTCCTAGGGTCAAGAGGGGTAAACTGAATGATAAGTAAAGCCTAAGACTCAACCAAGCCATCAAGTTACAAGTAGTGAAATCGATGTTTCAACAATCATTATAGACATATTATTGTATACTCCTATACTCCTTTTTTTGCTCAAATTTTTGGCGTTTTGGCTAATTAAGTTTTTAAAGTTTCAACCATCATGTTTTTTTACATCATTCAATACACAACAAGATAGCTAGTGTACATGAATACAAATTGTCAAATGTAAGCAAAAAAATAGACATTACGTGATAGCTTTTGTCGAATTCTATACAAATCTTTTTCATATTTGCCCAAAAATTATGATTTTTTTTTTTGGAATTAATATCAAAACACAATGGTTTTGAAGATATTAATCATTGTAGACTTTTGTTCATAGGTGACAATATGAAAATGAAATGAAAATGCATACATTCCTTTGAATCTTTCTTAAGCCCACTGCCTTGGTTTTTTGATTTCATATAAGCTTTTCTCGGTTTTCATTTCATCTCCCTTTAATGTCAACTAACACAGACTCATTTTTATTCATTTCTGATGAGTTTTTACCTAAGTTTCATGTTTTCGTCTTTAACTTGTGAGTAATTTTGCATTAATAGCTTATTTACGTTACGCCCTTATGTTAATTCTTTTATAACTAAAGATATTAGAATCTGATGAGTTGTTAATTTTTCACTGCAGATTGAAAATTGACCTTCAAGTTAAAGACAACATATAACATCCAATGACAATGTCAAATTCAAGATCAAATGCCTTCGGTATCTTCAAACTACAAACTGATAGCGAAGGCTATGTAGGGCTTTGGGACAGAACATCTTATCACAATTCAAGTAACCTATAATTTAGTTTATTGTTAATGTTGGATGATTATGATCAAATGTTTTATTTACTTATTCTTTTTCAATATTTATTGTATAATGATAGGATAGATAAATATCTATAATGAACTAAAAGTTGTGAAGGGAATAAAGCTGGACAGGGGATACATATCTCTAAATTTCATCACACATACAAAGCATCATAAATGTGTAAGCCCTTATGATATTTATTCTAGTTCAAGAAAAAATGAACATTTTTGAAAGAAAAGTCAGAAAGTTGTTATTAAATTAGATTGAAACTTGGTAGATTGAAGATAATGAAAAGGAATTAGAGGACCCCATTACAAAGTACATTACATGATTTGTTACAGTTAGCCGACCTACCACGATAATAAGAAGATAAATATAGGCATGTACACATCAAATCACAATTTGGAGCATTTACATGGAGTATTTTATTTCAATGGAGCATTGGAACCCAATTGAGCACTTGGGGTTCATTGAGCATGTGAGAAAGGAACGGATCACCCGAGAAGGGAATGGAGAATGAATCAAGTGACAAACTAACGAATCTTATAAAAGGGGGTATGGGGTACGTGGGAAAGGAATGGAGCACCTTAGTGCATAGATTCATCATCCATGACCAAGATGCCCCCTTCATAGACATTAATATGTCATCTAGGTTGAAGGTGTGCCATCTAGTATCTAGATGTGCCACATGTGAAGTAAGTGTACTACTCACAAAGCATGATGTGCCGCTATGATGAGAATGTACCACTTTGGTGTCTAGATGCACCAAATGCACATCCGAATATACTTGAATTATTTGCCTTTATTTTGATGATATGTTGATCATATGTACTCACCTAGAAGGTATTATTGAGATGAAGAAATACTTATCCACAAACTTTAAGATGAAAGATCTTGGAGAAGTTGATACAATTCTTGGTATCAAGGTATAAAGGAGAGGTAGTCATATTTCATTGAGTCAATCTGATTATATAGAGAAAATTTTGACAAAGATTCAATATCTGAATATTAAGGAATTCAACACTCCTTTTGCTTCAAGATTGAATCAGAACGTGTACTCTATCCGAGCAGTAGTTTTTGAGGACCTGATCATCAAGGATTTTAGCGCAAAAGATTGTGTCGAGATTTCACGAATCCAAATTATATCCTTTTGATGTATAAATAGGCAGCTAATGTCTCAAAATCACACACAAAGACTCTTATTTACTTGTATTTTATAACGAAAAACATACTACTTGTACTCATTTGATTAGATCAATAAAATTATCTAGGCAACCCAGATATTTCTGAATCATAAGGTTTTGTGTTGGCGATCTCATTTGAGATCAAGGCTTTTCCATGTAAATCTTGTGTCTTGCACCTCAAAATCTTAAATAGAATTCCAAATACATTACAACAACTCTTACTAAATTGGTTGATTCTTACTTTGCGTATATTTGACCAAAATAACAAACATTTGCAAATACACCCCAATATATTTATGGTGCTATGAAACCATTTGAACTAACCTTTATATTTATAGGCAATAATACAAGCAAGAAGAGCTTGTAAAAAGGATGAGGTACTTGTTTTAAAGAAGTGCAAGTGCAAGTTCAACAACAAAATAAATTTGGGTGAAAGAAATTTAATAAAAAAGTGAATGGAGTTACTATATACCTAATTCTTTCAATAGACACTTCGTCACACTCTTGAACTCTTGACATGGATGCACCTAAAAAATCCTAAAATATACAAAATTAAGATTTTCAAGTTGAGATCCTAGTGTTGAATGTCTAACATAGGCAATACATATATATATATATATATATATATATGTATGTATGTATGTATATATGTATGTATGTATGTATGTATGTATGCATGTATGTATAAAGAGAGAGAGATATTAATAACGACAACGACCTACAAAAATTAAAAATTAAATGGAAACCATGAACTTAAAAGAAATGAGAATAAACAACTAGGTTTCTAAATCAAAGGTTTGTGCTTCACTTGAAATGTGAACTCACCACCTATAGTCTTTAGCAGGATCATATTATTGTTGGACTGCTACTGCAGGTTCACACCTAGGATGTTCCTTGAGGAATATGATGATGGTGCAAAAGTGAACGTTGTTGGAAGCAAATGGAGGTTATGGCAACAAATAGTGGATGAAACCAAATATTAACATTTAAAATTTTGAGAAGAGAAATTAGTGATGTATCAAAGCTTGAAGGGTTGTAGACAGTTAGACAGAGATAAAGTAGGAATATAGGTGGTATAAAAGGATAAAGGAGAAAAAGAAAAAGTGGTAAGAATATAGAAAGATAGGCATCGCAAGAATGAGGAATTGTTAAATGTTTTGAAAAGAGTTAGTTATAGTTAGTTAAAGTAGTTAGTTGTGAAAGGGTATTTTTATAATTTCCCTATTTATTCTGTTAGATTAGTTTTTCATCTATATACATTTAATGTTGACTCTATTTTAGTATTAATGAGAAATGAATCAACATTATGCTCTCAATCTCTCTTTCTCTCTCATCAGTTCTAACATGTTACCAGACTAAGTGATCTAATCTTCCATTATTTTTTTCTTGATGTTTTAATCAACTCTTCATCTTCTTTATTTATTTTGATAATCGATTCTTCATATCATGTCTACATCTGTTAATTCATCTACTCAATCTTCGATCATTGATATTTCAAATCCATTTAACCTTGGATCTTCGAATTCTTCCCCACGTTGCTCTTATCCACCATTATTACTGGAATCGGATTTTCTTCTTGGAAGCGATTGATTATCATTACACTTTCATCCAAGAATAAATCCATTTTGCTGATGGTATTATTACAAATTCTGCTAATGATTCGCCACTTTTTTCGAATTGGTCTCAAGTCAATTCAATGGTTATAAGCTGGTTACTCAATTAATTACATTGCAACATTGCTGATAGTCTCATTTTTCTTCCTACTGCTTATCGCTATTTGAAACCTGATGGTTCTCTCATATATTAGATCCATCAACATCTCTACTCATTATCTCAAGGATATGATGATATTTCAACATATTTTACAAAATTGAGCAAGATATGGGATGATGTTCGCATGTTCAAAATTTCCCCGATTGTAATTGTGCTGCTAGTGCAGGCATCTCCAAATTTCTTGATGATTAGAGACTAATTTAGTTACTCATCGGCTTGAATGATACTTACAAAACTCTACATGGAAAAATCCTCATGATGAAACCATTTCCTAGTATTTCCACAGTATACATTATGCTCATTCAAGAAGAACTTAAAAGATATATATATATATATATATATATATATATATATATATATATATATATATATTCACCCTCTATTAACTCTGAGACTATTGCAATGAATGCTTCTCGTGAATCTTCATCCAATTTACCTAAAAGCTCTTTGTTCTGCAGTCACTACATGTAACGCCCGCAGAATTGGGCTAGTCAATTAAAGGATAATGAGCGTCAAAGATGAATTTTTGATGAAAGATTGTTTAGAAGGAATGGTCTTAATCAAGTTGTAGTATATGTTACAAGGATTCCGGATATATAAAGAATGCCAAAATCTGAGTTATAACGAAGAAGTTATGACCTGTCGAAGTTTCGCGACAGAAAAGGCACGACACAGCGCGACGTAAATAGTGAATTTACGATAGAGCAAGATTTGGCTTTAGCGATCTAAACTAAAGTTGTAGAATATGGTAAACCGAGAGCCTGCATAAGAAGAACATCTAAATCTGACTTCGTATGAGGAAGTTATGATTTTTCTAAGTTTCAACTCAGCGGTATGGAACCCAAAGTTTGAATATGAGATCGAGTGATTTCTAACCGAAACAACCTAAACGAGAATCGAAGATCTCGTCGATAGGAGTGCAATGGAAGTAAGACAGACATTAACAGACGTCAGATGAAGAAGTTATGAATTTTTAACGGAGTTTTCCTGTCCCGGCCTATTAAAAATAATATAATAAAAATAAATTCAAAATTAGCTGACGTTAGACGTCGGCCATGAAATCCATCACTATACCGAGCAAATCATGGGCATTCACATCTCGGTCAACGGAGTCTAAACGAGAGTTTTAGATCATATTCTCACCTACGTGTGCATATAAAGAACGTCGAAAACGGAGCTCGTATGCGAAAGTTATGAATTTCTGAAGCTCGGAACACAAATATCGAGGATTGTCAGTATTCACGACGTGTACACAGTGTTCACGACGTGAAAAAGGATTTGACGTCTTCCAGAGCAATTGGACTGATGACAAATGCAATGACCTGTGCCTAACTGAACTCACGACGTGAATATTTGATATTCACGACGTGAATTCAGTATTTCAGCCCTATAAATAGAAATCAAAGCACATGCAATTTTGGTTGCTATTTTCTTACTCTCCCACTCCCTATACCCTCTCTGGTAATCTTGAAGTACCCCCGAAGCCCCGGCATCATCCCGACACCCGAAGCGAGTCTCGAAGCCCCAAAGATCTCGAGAAGAAAAGAGTTTCCGAGCTGAAGCTCTGCCCGCGAGAAGCTCGGTGTGTGAAGATATCCCGGTTTCATCAAAAAACTTCTACTTGAAGAGCCGTAGTTCTGTCCGACAATCGTCTTAACAAGTGAGTGTGTAGTTTGTTTCACCTTACACATAGATATGAAGTAATTGTTATAAAATACGTGCTATGTGTGTGTGTGTCTATATATATATATATATATATATATATATATATATATATATAGTTTGCTTACTTGAGATGGATGTTGAATAAATGTTTTATATAGGTTTTTAATGATTTAAACTATATATGTATTTTATATCTACAAATATGTTGGGTAGATGAAATAGTTGGTGTGTGATAAAAGATGAGATTGAGGATGAGACGAAAGATGATATAGATCATGAGATGAGGGTGACATGTGAAAAATGAGTGAAACCTTTACCCAAACAATGGCCCTGTTATTCAACAAAGTAGGGATGACAACCACAGACTATTCTAGACAGTCCAGTGGAACACTAGCAGACTCGCAACTTGTAGGTGTTATGGACTTGATGTTCATCGGTGTACTCTAAAAACCTATTGACCTGTATTACGAGAGGATTCTCGGAAATGATATTGTCAATAAACAAGATAAAACTTGGTAGCTATGGATTTAGTTTCTGTTGAGAAAACCTTGGCAACGATGGATTTCCTGTAGATTCCTTAGGATAATCCTTAGGAATAAATGAATGAGGAATAGCTAATTCTTAGGGTAAATCTTTAAGAAATAAAAGGAGATAATGGGGGTGGGTAATCGAGTTGATTGTTTGATGATTAAATATAATATAATATTTTATTGTGGGTTGAAAACCCTATATGTTCACCAGGCTCCCAAGTCTGACCCACTCAGTTTTATTTGTATTACAGGTAGTGGCGCGAGAGGATAAGTTGGATGACTTATCAAGACATTTTGATTATAGGCCAGTAGTTGTATATAACTGTTGTAAGGCTTATAATATGTCGTTTATGCTTTTGGTCTGTATCGGAACATGCGATCCCAAGATTTTGATATATAATGAAAAATACATTTCTTTAACAAATGTTTTGATAAACTTTTATCATATTTTGTTTTGGGGAATCAAAGGATTACTCTGATTTTATAAAATAAAGCATATACAAATCGGTCTTTTTTGGCCGTGAAATTGGGGATGTCATAGTTGGTATCATAGGTTTAATTTAAGCGAACTAGGAATTTGTAGGATTTCTAGACCTAATCTTAGAATGCTATGTAATGATCGTGAGGAGTGTGTCTAAAATATTTTAGGTAGTACACCTAAATTGACACATGCACTAGTTTATTTTAGGAAAGACTTCTAAAATGCTTTTATGTGCTAAATGCTATATGTTTGCTATATATGATCTTATTTGTTCGGATCCATGGTCTGTTGCCCACCAAATCTGGAAACCTTATGTGTTTAGGATTCTAAGCATACGACCACGATATTAGAACTAGCATGTAAACGTTTCAGGGTAATAAAGATGATTTGAACATCTATCATAATAGGGATCTAAATTCGCCTAATTTGGTATATAGATCGAAATGGAAAGCACACAAAGTGGATTGGGAAACGACAACCCGCAGTCTGGGCCACAAGTGATTGGGAGTGCACCAGAGCTAACAGTTGCACCTGATCCAATCACGATGGCGGGAGTATACGCAATGGTGTGAATGATGTTGCATCAATAGATGGAAGAAACAAGACGTTTACTTCAACAAAGTAAGGACAAAATTACTGTGCCAGTACGCCAGGCACCTACTCTTGAGATAACTATCGGGGTTGCTACGTCAGTTGAAGAAATGATCAATGATAGGACCACCAACAAGGTTGAAATTGGAAAAAAAGAGGAAATTTGAGGAGTCTTCAAGGTCCAACAAGAACAACATGTCCTCGAAGTCTAACAAAAGGGGAGGTAAAGAAAAATGGTGTGGGAAAGGCAAAAAGAAAAACTCTAGAAAATGTGGTGAGGAGTTGACATGTTTTAGATGTGGAAAGCATGGTCATTACGCCAATGAATGTACATTCAACGAAAGGGTATGTTACGAATGTAACGAGGAAGGGCACTTCAAGCAGGATTGCCCAAAGAGGGAAGAAGCTACAAAGCTAAATGTACCATTGAAGCATTATAAGAGATGCGACGAAGAGGTAACTTGTTACAAATGTGGAAGGATCGGCCACTATTCTAAGAATTGTACACATAATGATAAGGTATGCTACGGATGCAGAGGCAAGGGGAACATGTCTAGAGATTGGCCAAAGAAAAATGAAGAAGCAAGGTTGAAGGCACCACCAAAGGCAAAGACAAGAGCATTTTAAATGATCCTCGACAAAGCAGACAATAATGGGAGGAATCAAGGATGAGGATTTTATATCCAAAGATCAAGTTATGAAGTAGCAGTGTGAATAGTAACTTATGGTGTAGCCCATTAGAGGCATAGTATAGGGTGAACTTGAACTGTTGTGTAATAGTTTCAAGAAATAATATAAACCCTGGTTTTGTTATCTGATGTGTTGATTGAACATGTGATTTTTGTATGTTGACTTGGTTAAACTGCGAGACAATACTTGGGACGAGTATGAGTAGGTGTGAATGGTAGTAGAGGCCTATACTACCGATAGCACAGGACTCACACTTGGATCAGGGAAAGTCGCAAGGTTACCAAGGAGCTAGTAATTGATTCCATTTTATTCAAGTATGTCATTACCATTGTTTCGGTAATGACTAGTAAGATGGTTGTTATTCCGACCCTAGTGGTCATATCAAATTGAGTCAGACTACGTTGAGTTTGTTACAAGGTTCAGAGAACCAAGTTCGATGTAACATTTGACTTAAGTCAGAAGATTAAGATCAATGCGATTAATAGTATCACGCTCGTTGTCAAAGAGGTTATTAGTTAGAAATGCTACATGCTAAAATGTGATTATATCACATTAGAATATGAAGGAAGGTATACTCTATTCTGGAATTTGACCCTAAGAGACTTGAGTCTAAGCGTTGCATCATACAATGAAAGGTCATCAGAACATGACCCATCGATCTGTTACAATAGATAAAGGAAAGTACTTATCCTAAGAAGAATAAGGAGTCCTCAATAAGGATTTATTTTGTAACTCGAAGGTTACGAATGAAAGCCCAACATAGTACGAAGAACAGGTGCAAGATTGAGCATCAAGGTTATTACTTAGGATGGAATGATAACGTATGGAATCATTATACAAGCCCTATTTCGTTGATGATTTCGGGACGTAATCATCCTAAGGGGGAGGTAATTGTAACGCCCGCAGAATTGGGTTAGTTAATTAAAGGATAATCAACATCAAAGATGAATTTTGGTTGAAAGATTGTTTAGAAGGAATGGTCTTAATCAAGGTGTAGTATATGTTACAAGGATTCCAGATATATAAAGAATGCCAAAATCCGAGTTATAACGAAGAAGTTATGACCTTTCGAAGTTTCGCTACAGAACTGGCACGACACAACATGACGTAAATAGTGAATTTATGATAGAGCGATATTTGGCTTTAGCGATCTAAACGAAAGTCGTAGAATATGCTAAACCAAGAGCGTGCATAAGAAGAACGTCTAAATCTGACTTCGTATGAGGAAGTTATGATTTTTCTAAGTTTTGACTCAGCGGTATGCAACCCAAAGTTCGAATATGAGATCGAGTGATTTCTAACCGAAACAAACTAAACGAGAATTGAAGATCTCGTTGATGGTAGTGCAATGAAAGAAATATAGACGAAAAGGGACGTCAGATGAAGAAGTTATGAATTTCTAACGCAGTTTTTCCTGTCCCGGCCTACTAAAAATAATATAATAAAAATTAAGTAAAAATTAGCCGACGGAGTCTAAACGAGAGTTGTCGATCATAATCTCACCTACACGTGCATATAAAGAACGTCGAAAACGGAGCTCTTTTGCAAAAGTTATGAATTTCTAAAGTTCGGAATAAAAATATAGAGGACTGTCAGTATTCACAACGTGAACACAGTGTTCACGACGTGAACATGGATTTGACGTCTTCCAGAGCAAGCTGACTGATGACGAATGCAATGACCTGCGCCTGACTGAACTCACGACGTGAATATTTGAGATTCACAAAGAGAAATCAGTATTTCAGCCCTATAAATAGAAATCGAAGCACAAGCAATTTTGGTTGCTATTTTCTTACTCTCTCACTCCCTATACCCTCTCTGGTCATCTTGAAGTACCCCTGAAGCCCCGATATCATTCCGACACCCGAAGCGAGTCCCGAAGCCCCGAAGATCCCAAGAAGAAAAAAGTTTCTGAGCCGAAGCTCTACCCGCGAAAAACCCGGTGTGTGAAGATATCCCGGTTTCATCGAAGAACTTCTACTTGAAGAGCCGTAGTGCTGTCCGACAATCGTCTTAACAAGTGAGCGTGTAGTTACTTTCACCTTACACATAGATATGAAGTAATTGTTTTAAAATACGTGCTTGTGTATATATATTGTTTGTTTACTTGAGATGGATGTTCAATAAATGTTTTATATATGTTTTAAATGATTTAAACTATATATGTATTTTATATCTACAAATATGTTGGGTAGATGAAATAGTTGATGTGTCATAAAAGATGAGATTAAGGATGAGACGAAAGACGATATAGATCATGAGATGAGGGTGACATGGGAAAAATGAGTGAAACCTTTACCCAAACGATGGCCCCGTCATTCAACAGAGTAGGAATGACAACCACGGACTATTCTAGACTGTCCAGTGAAACACTTGCAGGCGCGCAACTTGTAGGTGTTGTGGACTTGATGTTCACGAGTGTACTGTAAAAAACCATTGACCTGTATTACGAGAGGTGTCTCGGAAATGATATTGTCAATAAATGAGATAAAACTTGGTAACTATGGATTTAGTGCCTGTTGAGAAAACCCTAGCAACGATGGATTTCCTGCCAATTCATTAGGATAATCCTTAGGAATAAATGAACAAGGAATAACTAATTCTTAGGGTAAATCTTTAAGAAATAAAAAGAGATAATGGAGGTGGGTAATTGAGTTGATTGTTTGATGATTAAATATAACTAGAAGGAATCCGGTTGCGCCGATCGCGCTGATTTGAATGATGTTTGAAAAAAAACAGCTGGAAATAACTTTTTGGAAATGCATTAAAAGTTATATATAAATAGAATTTGTTTACGTTGCAATTATTGATTACATTCCATGATAAAATGAAAAAGAAAAAGAAAAAAATTAATAAAATACGAAGATTGGAATGGCCCATTCCATTCCATCTGGCAACGGAATGAACAATGTCGTCCCTTCCTTCACTTCATCATACCAAAAAAGATGTACTTACTTATGCATGTATCATGGTCTCTTATATGCAACTCACCACTATACGTGGACTCATAGTTTCGCTGCAATGGGAAAAGCATAAAAATAGAGGTCAAGATCATTATTTCAGTTTAAAGTAGCATAAAGGGATGGCTTCCCCATGGGGTAATTTAAACATTTAACATAATTACCGATCCAATTCCTTTGACCATGAAAATCAAGACATATTTACCATAGATTCTGATATGTAACAACATTCGGTTCCTAAGCATTCTTCATCCACAAAAACTTCAATACAAGGCAGGACATGGGCAACAGTTCTAGCAACAGGTCTCTGTGGAATCTGAAATTTTAAGGAAATATAATTCACTGAATGATTATGAGATATAAATATAATCAAGAGTCATGAAAATTGAAATAAAGAGAATAATAGTAATTAATACCTTATGTGATGTCCACTTTGCAGGAATGACATTATTCTCTATATATCTCTCAGCTCTTCCTCCTAAACTATTCCAGTGTTTCAACTCCAGCTTTGATAATTCCGACTGCTGCTGCATTGAGCTCCCACCTGTAGTCTCTTTATAAACCTTGAATGCTGCAGACCAATCAAAATCATTATAAAAAAATTATCACAATGTATATTTCTAACTGGTTTGTAATAATCAAAACCTGTTATGTCATTTGCTCACCCTTCTTGTTTTTGTTTTTTTTAGCTATTTTAGAACATTCCATAGGGCGATTTCCTAGTAGTTTAAGAAAGTATATAAGTAAAAGAAAGATTTTTTTCGCATATTTTCATAATATTAAGAAATTCTCACCATTGTCTGCTCGGGCCAAGATAGTTCCAAAGCTTCGGGTAGGTTGATGAGTGTCCATTGATTCCTCCTAGTGATTTTGGAACTTTAACATCAATACAACCAGATCATAGACTCATATCACAGTTTACCAAACAGGAAAAAATAAAAAGGCGTTGAGGAGGAAACCCACTAACGATTAAAATAATGACAATCCCCAAAACGAAAATTGTAGAACAATTTTTAGCAGAACGGACTCTGTTCTTGTTCTTTTCATGAGCAAACAAAAAGGCCATCGACACCTTTTGTTTCTCCTTCTTCCTTCCCTTTTGAAAGCCAACAGAAAACCCACAAACACATGGCCATTGTGTGCCAGAGTCCTAAGGTAGAAAGCATATAGATAACATTAGATATAAACAACCACTAACACAAATGAAAATGAAATGAAATCTATATCCAAAGGTAATTTACATGGGTTAGGTCTGAGTTGATGAAATTATGGTACCTATCTGATTGGCTACACATCCGAATTTATGTAGTTTAAAACCCCCCAAAAGATACGAACATGACAAAATTAAATTTGATGAAACTTACAAATTAACGATAGTAATTAATATTGAAGTTTATTTACCTTCTTCAACTCAGTAGGTCTTAGTGTCCCTTCCTCAAAAACCTTAACTTTCTACCTTGTTCAAATTCATTCATCTCAGCAACGAATCAAAATCAACCGAAATGCAAAATTCAGGATAAAAATTGTTAACTATGAACCAATACTTCAGTGAGGGTTAGGGAGAGGCAGATAGAAATTAAAGACGCGTTGATGAGCTTCACTTCAAGTCAAGCGGGACACCAATGAGAGTTTTGACGTGATGGATCATGGATACAGTCCATATAGGTGAGTGCAACTCAAAAGAAAGACCATTATCCGAATTTTATGGAATCAAATAGGTGACTGTTCCAAAGAGTGATTGTTCACAAAGTCAAAATTAGCACTGACTGATATAGTTGTTGTAGTAAATCTTCAATTTTAGAATAAAAGATGAACATTAAGACATCTGATAGAAAGTGTGATGCAAATAAGAAAATTACACCAAAATTAATAGTGTGGAATCACAAGAAACGAACGTGTTGATTGTGTACCAGGTCCGAGAAATCGTGTTCATGTGTATGAAGGAGGGACGTCCACCAACAGGTCAACTGTGCATGACGAAGGTATTGGAAAAATGAAAGAAATAAGAAGAGATCCAAGTAATTTTTTTACCCGATTCCAGCTAGCTACCCGGAGTCCAATGATTTAACTACCATACACCGCCGTCAGTTCTTGTAGTGATAGAAAAGAGAAGGCAAGTCCTCCCTTCCATTATTGATATTGTTAAGAGATGATGAAATAGACGGTGGCGATGGTGGTGTGCGGTTGTTTTCCTCAGTTAAAACAAATGGGTCAGGATTCTGATATGATAAGCATAACCCCTACAACTGTTGCTGATTTAGAACCCTAGCCTTACCCTTAAACCCTTAATCTGAATTTCAGACTCGAAATTCTGCTCTGTCACTGGCGATGCCCGTCACCACCGCAGCCTCTTCATGCAGGTGTGTACTTCGATTTCATAAACCCTCTTCATGGAAACGACCACAAACCTGGCAGACCCACCTTCTTCATATGAACGGAGAGGCCAAGAGAGAACGAAATATTTTGTGCAGGTCAAGCAAGATAGTTATGGAAAGGTTCGGGAAGTGTTTAGGTCGGTGGCATAGAAGAAGTTGATTGGAGAACAATAGCGGTGGTGGCGTGGTGTAAAATAAGAAAAGAAAGGGAAGGGAGGTGAGTGTAAAATCCCAAAAAGGCGTGGCAATTGTGTTAAACTTACATAAAGTTGTGGCCAAATCGAGAGTCATAAAACATCCCTGTTCACCAACCTTTTAAGGATTAATAGTATATATAATATAATATTTTATTATGGGTTGAAAACCCTATATGCTCACCAGGCTCCCAAGCCTGACCCACTCAGTTTTATTTGTATTACCGGTAGTGGCGTGAGAGGATAAGTTGGATGAATTATCAAGACATTTTTATTATAGGCCGGTAGTTGTATATAATTGTTGTAAGGCTTATAGTATGTCGTTTATGCTTTTGGTCTGTATCGACACATGACATCCTGAGATTTTGATATATAATGAAAAATACATTTCTTTAAGAAATGTTTTGATAAACTTTTATCATATTTTGTTTTGGGGACAAATTCTGCAACTGTTTTAATCAAAGGATTAGTCTGATTTTATAAAACAAAGCATAAACAAACCGGTCTTTTCTGGTCGTGAAATTCGGGATGTCATACTACATGAAATAGGTCATTCACAGTTTCAATGCTACAGACTTAATGGATTCTCATCCAATTTTAAGTTCACCAACACAAAAAAAGAAGAACCAAAGTCTACTGTTCAAGTGGCTACCTCTAATTTTTCTGTTGTTACCACTCAAGGTGAATATTCTCAACCAATGCAACTTCTTTAACAACATCATCTGCCGTCTTCCAGTCAAGCTAATTCTTCAATTCTTGAAGAATCTATGCAGGTAGATAGTAATTCCTTCTTTTATTCTCATTTTTTTAGCAAATGTGTACACATCTTCTTCATTCCTCACTCCACATCTTTCCTTCATAATCGATATAGGTGCTACTGATCATATATTTTCTAATTATCAATTTTTCATTTTTTAACTCCATTCACATAACCACATTCGATTGGCTTCCTAATGTACATTCTTTTTCTATTACACATTATGGTGATATTCAGATTCATGACACTATCATTCTCAAAAATGTCTTGTATGTTCCATCTGTCAAGTACCATCTTGTCTCCATACCAAAGCTAACATCTCAATTAAAGACTTTTATCTTATTTACTGATGAGACATGTCTCATGCAAGACCCCTTGTTGAAGGTAGCTTATATCTTGGAGTTCTTGGAAAAAGAATAAACAATCTATATGTGTGTTTGAATATCATAGCCTCAAACATCATTTTTCTTATAGTTTTTCTATATTCAGTTTTGTATTCAATTTCCCTTTTTCATTTGTTTCATCTATAACTCAGTCGTATTCTGATTCAGGTATGTTGTTGTGGAATAATCGTTTGGGACATATTCCATTACACAAACTCAAGAAATTTTTGCATCTTCCTATGCATTATGGCAATGATAATGTCCCTGCATGTTTAATATGTGCACAAGCTAAACAAACCAAATTATCTTTCCCGCAAAGCACTTCTGTTTCTACAACTCCTTGTGACTTAATACTTGTTGATGTATGGGGACCTTATAAGAATGTTTCTCATGACGTTTATAAGTATTTCATTAGAATTCTTGACGATTTCACACGACACACTTGGATTCATCTTCTATCTCACAAAAGTTACGCTTTATTAACTATACGAGCTTTTGTAGCTCTTTTCAAAACCCAATTTTATAAAACCATCAAATGTATAAGGAATAATAATGCTAAAGAACTTGGTTCTAGTCATGTGGGCATAACTTAATTCAAAAGTCTACACCTCACACTCTTCAGTAGTAGAATCTAGAATTTACAAGAGCATTACATTTCTAGTTAGGAATTAGGGTTTCATATTGGGGTGATTGTGCTAAAACTGCAGTTCATTTGATTAATAGAACTCGATCTCATGTTCTTGATAGTAAAACTCCTTTTGAGCTTCTTAATGGTGTTTCACCTGATTTACAAAACATTAAAGCTTTTAGATGCTTATGTTTTATCTCTTCGTCATCCATTAACAAATATAAATTTATGGCTTACAAAGCTTTGAATATCATCACATATAAGATTCAAATTTTTAGAGATATTAAATTCTTGGATATCCTTTTGGTCAGAAGGCATACAAAGTTTTGAATCTACTCAAATATAAGATTCATATTTCTAGAGATATTAAATTCTTTGAACACATTTTTCCATTACATGCTCTACAAGACAATATCAAGCCTACACTTCATCTTACCTCTTCTTATATTCCAGTTGTTCAAAATGAAGATAGTGTTCCTCATGATGCTAATTCATATAAGCCTACACAATATTGTAATTCAAAAGATGCGCAAAACACCCCTGTCCCACAAATGCCATTAAGGAGATCTTCTAGAAATCGTAATCAACCCTGACATATACAATATTATGCATGTAATGCTACCCTCAATTATACCTCCTGTTGCCCTCATACTATTACATACTTTTGCATTGTTAGTTCACACAATTATACTTCTTGTAATATGGCTCACACTTGTGACAACCCGAAATTTCGAATCAATGTAATGACCTAAAAAGTCAAAAAAATTGTAATCTCTTTTGATATAATGAAATTAGCATCGAAAATAAAATGTTCAAAAGTCTCTATTGGGTTGCCTAAAATGATATTTATCATGTCAAGATTTTCAGAAATATAAAGAACACTAAAAACCGAGTCATAACGAAGAAGTTATGACCAACCAAAGATTCACAACAAAAACCGACAATACGGTTAAACGTAAAACGAGAAATTTCAATAAAATACTTATTAGGCTTATGTATCTAAATAAAAGTCGTAGTTATCATTAAACCATGAACATACATAAAAAGAACGCCCAAATCTGACCTCGTATGAGGAAGTTATAAATTTTCGAAGTTTCGATATAGCGGTAGACATCTAAAAACTCGAAACAGAGATCGAGCGACTTTTGGCCGGAACAACCTAAATGAGAATCGAAGGTCTCGACAATGGTATTTCAACGGTAAAAAGTCTGGCGAAAACAAACATCGGATGAAGAAGTTATGGATTTTTAACGGAGTTTTCCTGCCCCAGCCTTTTAAAACTAAATAATAAAAATAATTTCAAAATTTGATGATGGAGTCTAAATGAAAGTCGTAGAGCATAGTCTCACCTACGTGTGGATATAAAAAACGTCGAAAACGGAGTTCGTATGAGAAAGATATGAATTTTTGAAGTTTACTAAGTAATTAAAATATAAAATTTAATTTAAAACCCGGTATTATCCGAAGGAGGAGTCACCGAAATGATCCAAGGTACGCCCAGCGTACTCAGGTGCTAGGCCTCAGATCGTCCATGTCGCCCCTACGCCTCTATGCAGACCCATCCGAAGTTCGGCAAACGAGGATGCGGTAAGCCATGACGTACGAGTACGCCCCGCGTAACCTCGTACGCCCAGCGTACCGAGGATCTTCAACCCCCTATAAAAGGGATGCGAGGGTTCCGGGTAAAATGGCTCAATTCCTCTCTTTTTCTTGCGTTTTTACTCCGTTTTGCGTGCAAGAAATATCTTGAAGCCCCGGTTTTCATACCCAAGCCTCGAAGGAAGTTTACGCTCCCGAGATTCTCGAGAATCCCGATAAAATCCGCTTTCTCGAGTCAAAGTTCTGCTCGGTTTTCGTCTTACCTTCTTCAATTTATCAGGTGAGTTCATACCCCTATAACTACGGTTTCAACTACTTTATAAATGCTTTTATACGCTTTCAAAGGGGGGGGGGGAATACAAATAAAACACACGGTTACTCTCATGTGGAAAACAATAAACTTTTACTACACTTATATAACAAATCATATGTGATTCTTAACTATCATATGAAAACGTTCGCATGCAATACCTATTTAATAACATCTTGTCCTTTAAGAATATATACCTATTGTTATTCGAATGTCAAACACTTCATTTATATTTTGAGTATAAATGTTCAATAACGTTCTACTTTACATACTAAGTCGACACTACACTAGGGATTACCATACAAACAAAACACACTTTTGGAAAAACTATAATAGGTATAGTTTACAAGATACTCATGAGATTTTACGTACTATAGGTACTATATCAAAGAAATACCTTCATAAACAAGAACAAACGAGCTTTTCATACGTAAATCTATTTGATACTAAGTTTTATGAGACGTTCAGCTTCACGTACTCTCGAGTATGCGGTTAAAGTCCTGTATTATATACCATAATCTCTTGTAGGGAGAGTGTGATACTTGTGTATAGATCTATATGGGATTGAAAATCCCGCACCTAAACTGTTAGGTACAGTTAGACCGACAGGTCTGGGGTGACAAACGTCATAACACTCCAACGCCTGAAGAACGTTGTTACAGGCAGTCTGGTCAATAGCATGGTTGTAAAACCCACATGAAGTATTAAAAACACGTTGATTTACGGGGATATCAAATGTCTTAGCGATTTTATACACACATAAATCTACTATTCTAGGCATAAAAAACACTATTGCATTATAGTTTTGGAACTTTTAAACTGCCACCCACCTACGGAAAAACATCAGATTTCCAGAAGTAAACATTCAAAACGGTCGGGTCTTAGTAGAAGACTACATTTATACTAGTAGAAAATATGGGATTTTCTAGGATTTTTCAAACATCTATAAACAAATTTATTCAAATCCATACAAACATTGACATCAAATACTTATGAACTCACCAGCTTAAATGCTAAACTACTCTTTCAAATCTACTTGTATTTCTCAGGGATTCAGTAATACAGGTAAACCCCAGCTTTTGGAGAAGTGATGCCAAGGCGTCAGTTTTAAACTCATTTTGTCATCATATTGTAATTTGTTTTTGCAACAAGTATCTTATAAAAATTTAACCTTTAAATTATATATATGATGGTTATGTTTACTTTCTTTACTATGTATTCGATTGTTTCGATACTACATGAAGTCATCCGCCTCCGAACGATTCCGTCGTTCTGGTTTGGGGGTGTGACAACAATTCTTATGCTTTTTTCATTAGGAAATGTCTTACTGAACCAACTTTTTACCATCAAGATATGGGCATACATGAATGGGAACTAGCAGTATAAATTGCACTAGAAGCTTGATACGCCAATGAAACATGGGATACTGTCAAACTTCCTAAAGGAAAAGAGCTATTGCTTGTCATTGGGTGTACAAAATAAAATAAAGATTATATGGATCAATTGAATGCTATAAAGCTCGATTGGTAGGTGAGGACTTTACTCAGAAATATGGTGTTGATTTTCATGAAAATTTCTCTGCAGTTGTAAAGTTCACAACTATTCAAAATATTGTTGCTATTTCTGTTAAACGTAAGTGGGATATTCACCAATATGATGTAAATAACACGTTCTTACAGGGAGAATTACATGAAGAAGTGGAAATGCGCTTACCACCAAGTCATACTACTTCTTCGCCTTCACTTGTTTGTCGGGTTAATAAGTCTCTATATAGGCTCAGATAAGCTTCCACATAATGGTATGCAAAGCTTTCAACTGCTCTAAGATCTAGAGGGTATATTCATTCTCCAAATGATTATTCTCTTTTATTAAAGAAAACTCACATTTCCATTACCAATGTTGTTGTCTATATTGATGACATTCTTGTTACTGGTGATGACATTCATGAAATTCAAAGCTCGAAAGCTTATTTGCATGATCAATTCAAGATTAAAGACTTAGGTCTTTTACATTTTTTGGGAATTAAATTTGATAAAATGGATAATAGCATGGTGGTTCATCAAACTATGTTCATTAAAGAAATCATTCAAGATTATAATCTAAGTGGAAATTGTTTAGTATCTACTCCACTTCCTTCACAAGTTAACCTTCTTCCCAAAATGGATGATCCACATGCAAATGCAACAGTTTACCGGCAACTCATTGCCAAACTCAATTATTTGTTACACACTAGAACTGACTTAGCATTTTTGTACAATATTTAAGTCAGTTTAATCAACCACCATCACAAGCTCATTATTTTACTGCTTTGCATGTTGTTCGTTATATTTAAGGGACTATTTCACTAGCTTAATTCTTTATTGATCAAAGCGATCTCAAATTAGAAGCTTTATTGTGATTTAGATTAAGTAGCTTGCCCTTTGACTTGAAAACCTGTTAGTGGTTATGACATCATGTTTGGAAACTACCCAATTTCCTAGAAGTCCAAGTAGTAATCCACCATTTTATTATCATCAGCAGAGGCGTGGTATAGGTCCATACGAAGGGTAACAACAGATTATCATGGTTAAGTCGTATTTTCGATGAGCTTGGTGTCATAGAAATCACTACTATCCCTCTCAAGTTTGATAACATGGCAACAATCTATATTGCTTTGAAGCCAGTACTTCATGAAAGGACGAAACATATGGAAATCGACAAGCTTCCACACAATGGTATGTAAAGCTTTCAACTGCTCTAAGATCTAAAGGGTATATTCATTCTCCAAATGATTATACTCTTTTTTTTGAATAAAACTCACATTTCCATTTCCATTGTTGTTGTCTATGCTTGTTTGTCGGGTTAATAAGTCTCTATATAGACTCAGACAAGCTTCCATACAATGGAATGCAAAGCTTTCAACTGCTCTAAGATCTAGAGGGTATATTCATTCTCCAAATGATTATTCTATTTTATTGAAGAAAACTCACATTTACATTACCATTGTTGTTGTCTTTGTTGATGACATTCTTGTTATTGGTGATGACATTCATGAAATTCAAAGCTTGAAAGCTTATTTGCATGATCAATTCAAGATTAAAGACTTAGGTCTTTTGCATTTTTTGGGAATTAAATTTGATAAAATGGATAATAGCATGGTGTTCATCAAACTATGTTCATTAAAGAAATCATTCAAGATTATAATCTAAGTGGAAATTGTTCTGTATCTACTCCACTCCCTTCACAAGCTAACCTTCTTCCCAAAATGGATGATCCACTTGCAAATGCAACAGTTTACCGGCAACTCATTGGCAAACTCAATTATTTGTTACACACTAGAACTGACTTAGCATTTTTTGTACAATACTTAAGTCATTTTAATCAACCACCATTACAAGCTCATTATTTTGCTGCTTTGCATGTTGTTCATTATATATAAGGTACTATTTCACTAGCTTAATTCTTTAATGATCAAACCGATCTCAAATTAGAAACTTTTTTGCGATTCAGATTCAACAGCTTGCCCTTTGACTTGAATATCTATTAGTGGTTATGACATCATGTTTGGAAACTTCCCAATTTCCTGGAAGTCCAAGAAGTAATCCACCATTTTTTTTTATCATCAGTAGAGGCGAGGTATAGGTCCATGCGAAGGGTAACAACAAATTTTCATGGTTAAGTCGTATTTTCGAAGAGCTTGGTGTCATAGAAATCACTACTATCCCTCTTAAGTTTGATAACATGGCAACGATCTATATTGCTTTGAAGCCAATATTTCACGAAAGGACGAAACATATGGAAATTGACAAGCTTCCACACAATGGTATGCAAAGCTTTCAACTGCTCTAAGATCTAGAGGGTATATTCATTCTCCAAATGATTATTCTCTTTTATTGAAGAAAACTCACACTTCCATTACCATTGTTGATTCTCTTTTATTGAAGAAAACTCACATTTCCATTACCATTGTTGTTGTCTATGTTTGTTTGCCGGGTTAATAAGTCTCTATATAGACTCAGACAAGCTTCCACACAATGGTATGCAAGGCTTTCAACAACTCTAAGATCAAGAGGCTATATTCATTCTCCAAATGATTATTCTATTTTATTGAAGAAAACTCACATTTCCATTACCATTGTTATTGTCTATGTTGATGACATTCTTGTTATTGGTGATGACATTCATGAAATTCAAAGCTTGAAAGCTTATTTGCATGATCAATTCAAGATTAAAGACTTAGGTCTTTTACATTTTTGGGGAATTAAATTTGATAAAATGGATAATAGCATGGTGGTTCATCAAACTATGTTCATTAAAGAAATCATTCAATATTATAATCTAAGTGGAAATTGTTCTGTATCTACTCCACTTCCTTCACAAGTTAACCTTCTTCCCCACATGGATGATCCACTTGCAAGTGGAACAGTTTACCGGCAACTCATTGGCAAACTCAATTATTTGTTACACACTAGAACTGACTTAGCATTTTTTTTGTACAATACTTAAGTCAGTTTAATCAACCACCATTACAAGCTCATCATTTTGCTGCTTTGCATGTTGTTCATTATATTTAAGGTACTATTTCACTAGCTTAATTCTTTAATGATCAAACCGATCTCAAATTAGAAACTTTTTTGCGATTCAGATTCAGTAGCTTGCCCTTTGACTTGAATATCTATTAGTGGTTATGACATCATGTTTGGAAACTCCCCAATTTCCTAGATGTCCAAAAAGTAATCCACCATTTTATTATCATTAACATAGGCGAGGCATAGGTCCATGCGAAGGGTAACAACAAATTATCGTAGTTAAGTCGTATTTTCGATGAGCTTGGTGTCATAGAAATCACTACTATCCCCCTCAAGTTTGATAACATGCAACAATCTATATTTCTTTGAAGCCAGTATTTCATGAAAGGACAAAACATATGGAAATCGACAAGCTTCCATACAATGGTATGCAAAGCTTTCAACTGCTCTAAGATCTAGAGGGTATATTGATTCTCTAAATGATTATTCTCTTTTATTGAAGAAAACTCACATTTCCATTACCATTGTTGTTGTCTATGTTTGTTTGCCGGGTTAATAATTCTTTATATAGACTTAGACAAGCTTCCACACAATGGTATGCAACGCTTTCAACTGCTCTATGATCAAGAGGGTATATTCATTCTCCAAATGATTATTCTATTTTATTGAAGAAAACTCACATTTCCATTACCAATGTTGTTGTCTATGTTGATGACATTCTTGTTATTGGTGATGACATTCATGAAATTCAAAGCTTAAAAGCTTATTTGCATGATCAATTCAAGATTAAAGACTTAGGTCTTCTACATTTTTTGGGAATTAAATTTGATAAAATGGATAATAGCATGGTGGTTCATCAAACTATGTTCATTAAAGAAATCATTCAAGATTATAATCTAAGTGGAAATTGTTTTGTATCTACTCCACTTCCTTCACAAGTTAACCTTCTCCCCAAAATGGATGATGCACTTGCAAGTGCAACAGTTTACCGGCAACTCATTGGAAAACTCAATTATTTGTTACACACTAGAACTTACTTAGCATTTTTTGTACAATACTTAAGTCACTTTAATCAACCACCATTACAAGCTCATTATTTTGCTGCTTTGCATGTTGTTCATTATATTTAAGGTACTATTTCACTAGCTTAATTCTTTAATGATCAAACTGATCTCAAATTAGAAGCTTTTTTGCGATTCAGATTTAGTAGCTTGCCCTTTGCCTTGAAAACCTGTTAGTGGGTATGACATCATGTTTGGAAACTACCCAATTTCCTGGAAGTCCAAGAAGTAATCCACCATTTTATTATCATCACCAGAGGCGTGGTATAGGTCCATATGAATGGTAACAACAGATTATCGTGGTTAAGTCGTATTTTCGATGAGCTTGGTGTCATAGAAATCACTACTATCCCTCTCAAGTTTGATAACATGGCAACAATCTATATTGCTTTGAAGCCAGTATTTCATGATAGGACGAAACATATGGAAATCGACTGTCATTTTGTTTGTGGAAAACTTCAAGAAGGTCTAATTCAATTGTCTCATGTTGATACAAATTCCCAATTGGCTGACATTTTGACAAAAGAGTTAGTTACAGTTATTTAAATTAGTTAGTTGTGAAAGGTTATTTTATTAATTTCCATATATATATATATATATATATATATATATATATATATATATATATATATATATATATATATATATATATATATATGGAAAGTTAATATGCCAAGAGAAAGACCCTCACTTTTGTATTTATGAAAGACCCAAACTTTCATACTTGACAATATAGTTACTTCAAAACATGTTATTTTCATATTCATAAAAACAATATTTTACCTTGATAAAATGTTTACAAATGACTGGATACAAACCGACTATTACAAAGTGTTATATATTACACAACTACCCAGGATACTATACATTTATACATACATGATCCCTAAATACAAAAGTAATAGTAAAAGCTATTCTACATCTTCTGACAGTATATAATCAAATTGGTAACTTATCTCCTGCAAATTTGTTAGAGGGTAAGCGGTGATGCTTATTGAGTTCAATAATAGATACAATATAACGTTATGCCATATATATACTTCAATATGGCAGAAGCAACGAGGAACAAGGAACAGCAAGGGAATATGTGAATCATGTGACAAACTTTCCATATCAATCATTGATTTGATTCAAAGATATAGAATCAATGAGACATAACATTTGCCATACTTGATATACATCAATAAAGCTTTGGCCCAAATGGCACAAAATACATACACTTCAGATTAACTTTTTGGTAGATTTCAGGATTTCAGCCGTGTCTAACCTTCTGCCAATGCCATAGATTAGAAATCATTCTCTTACGGAGACATGTTCTACATGGCCAGAGGCTACATACCAATACCAACGTGAATCTAAGTCCTTTCACTGATCACATGGCCAAAGGTATTTCTTTGCTATTAGAAATAGCGAATAAAAAATCACAGGGGAAAAATAACCCGGAATAATAACATTGAAAAGCACATAGGACATATAACATATAACATACAATTGTTCCTATATATTTAACTCACTTTGAATAACCGGGGGTTAATATAGTAATTTGGGCAGCACTTCGTTACTATATATATAGCTTTCTTCTATAAAAAACGGGAGCTTTCTTGAAAACCGGGCTCTGCGAAGGTAGGGCTTCAAACCAAAAAGATAAATTTCTCGGGCTTCACGGGCACTTCGGGGCGTGTTTCGGGTGTTAGAAATGTTACCGAGGCTTCGGGGAAAGTGGAGATACTAAAAATATGGAAAAAGGGGGTCAAAAATGGCAAAAATCCCATTTTACCCTGGAGGGTTCACAGCCTCCCTTTTATAGGGTGCGAAGGTCGGTCGAAAAGGAGTGAGTCAGCAGTGAAGACACGAGGCAGCAGCAGGAGCGAAGCACGTGGCGCGACAGCTGGCTCGGATACGAGGAGGTGGCAGCCAAATGTGAGGCGTCTTAGGAGGCGTCTTAGATTTCGCCTAGGAAGCCGAAAGGCACTTAGGGCGCTTACCAGACCAAAGTTCGGTCCAATTGGAAGGTGACATGCGGCTACTGTTCATGCGAGGTGATGTGGCTGGTTCCGGATATGGCTTATCCATGCGAATTTCTCGGAAATTGAGCCCAAATCTTCTAAAATCCATAACTTTCGCATACGAGCTCCGTTTTTGACGTTCTTTATATGCATGGATAGCTAAAATTATGCTCTACAACTTTCATTTAGACTTCGCCGGTTAATTTTGATTTTAATTTTAATATTATTATTTTTAATAGACCGGGACAGGAAAATCCGTTAAAAATTCATAACTTCTTCATTCGACATCCGTTTTTGTTAGACTTTTTACCGTTGTACTACTAATAACGAGACCTCCAATTCTAGTTTAGGTTGTGTTAGCTAAAAATCACTCGATCTAAAATTCGAGTTTTTAGCTGTCTATTAATAAGCTGAAGCTTAGAAAAATCATAACATCATCATACGAAGTCAGATTTTGGTGTTCTTTTTATCGAACTTCTTCGTTTAACGAATACTACGACTTTCATTTAGATTAATAAGGCTAAAAAGTAGTTTATCAAAAACTCACTTTTTACGTCATTCGGCGCCGAGCCGCTTTCATCGCGGATCTTCGATTTGTCATAACTTCTTCGTTATAACTCGGATTTCGATGAGGTTTTCGCCTAAATGTTTCTAACGAGATTCTCTAGAAATTTAAATAATAAAATTTCACTTTTATCAAATTTTATATTTTCGCTAAATTTCACTATTTGGCTTTTAACTGGAATCTTATAAGACTCCCAATATTTTATGAGCGATTCTAAACATAGTTTTACTTTATTTCTAGTAAAAACTATCTATTAGAACTCAACACTCAATTTTATTCACATTTAATAACTACATAACATTATTTCAGAACGTGTATGTTACAAATACCTCCTCCTTTTGAGGATTTCGTCCCCGAAATTACAGCGATTATAACAAATGGGGATATTTCTCTCTTATATCATTCTTATTCTCCCAAGTATAATTTGGGTCTCGATGGTGTTTCCACTTGACAAGCACTAAGTCTACTTCTTTATTATGTAGATTATTCATTCTTTCATTGACGATCTCTTCTACTTAACTTATTATCTGGTTTCACCTTGGATAAATGGAACCGTCTCATCATAAATGTTCAAAAATTTATGAAAATAAATCACATGAAACACATCATGTATACCTGACAAATCTTCAGGCAATCCCAAGTGATATGCTTGTTTACCAATTCTTTGGATAATCTTGAAAAGTCCAAAAAATCTAGGACTTAATCTCATTTTCTTCCAAAATTTCATAATATCTTTCCACGGGGTTACCTTCAGTATCACCCTTTTGGAATTTTATGTATCGTCTCCTCCATTTCTGCACAAAACTTTTGTTGATCATGGGCTGCTTTCATTCTTCCTCTTACAATTTGAATCTTATCAGTGGTGTCTTGAATCATTTCAGGACCGGCAAGGATTTTCTGTCCTTCTTCACACCAACATAATGGAGTGCGGAATCTGCGCCCATATAATGCTTCGTATGGCGGCATTTTGATTATATTGTAGTAACTTGTTATTATACGAAAATTTGACAAGAGAAAATACTTGTCCCAGTTACCACCGAACTCCAAAACACATGCACAAAGCATATCTTCTATAGTTTAGATTGTTCTTTCCGTCTGACCATCTATCTGGGGTTGATAAGTTGTGTTGCGAACAACTCGAGATTCCTATTATTGTTGCATACTTGCCGAAAAGTGAAGCGAGTATCACGATCAGAGATAATATTTAGTGGCACACCATGTCTTTCCACAATTTCGTCCAAGTATACTTGTGCATATTTCTCCATTGGAGCTGCTTCAGGTATGGCGAGAAAATATGCATTCTTAATTATCTGGTCGATAATTATCCAAATGCTATAATTCACATTTTTCTTCTCCTATTTCAAGGTATTAACTATATAAGCCGGATAAGTAGAATATCCCTTTGATATAAATTTACGAGTTTTTAAGAAAGAAATTTATTATTTTTATCGGAGACATAAATAGAATCCACCCTTTTGGTAGAGATGCACACGATCTCTTCATAGCATAAGACTTCTGCATGGTTCTTTGACAACCAATCCATGCCGAGAATAATATCAAAGTTGGGCAAGAAGACAGGAATCTAGTTAGCAAGAAGATTATAACCTTCAATTTCTATGTCACTATCTCTATACACTTTGTCAGCAAATAATGATACCCTTCTTACGGTATCTACGTGAAATAATTGGACAAATGCGTAACAAGCAATTTGAAATGAATACGCAAATTCTCAAGGCACAAAAGAATTTGAGACAATAGAATCAAATCTGATGTGAGTAGGTTGAGGGTTGACGAGAATTGTATCAGTCATAACATTCAAGTACTAACGTGTTCCTTTGTGGTAATTTAAAATGTACTATTTTTAATCAAATTATTATTAAAATTTTCAAATTTCTTAATTAATTTCGATGATGCTCAAACCTGTACCCGCTCTTTATTCTCAATTGAACCTTCAATTCGAATCTTTGAGTTAAAACTCAATTCTTATTGCAGACTTCTGCTCCTTCTTGGTTTATATACTAAAACCAAGGTAAAATCTTTACTTTTATTATAACCACAATTCGAATGGTCATAGTCCAACGACTTTCAATTGCATAACGCAAGAAACATACAATGAACCAAACTCTCGTCTCTAATTGTATAATACTATTATGTAAATAACCTTCCTTCATGTTCTAATGTAATATAATCATATTCTAGTATGTAGCACTTCTTGCTACAAAATTCTTTACTATAACGGTGATTGTGATACTTCTATTGATCGCCTTGATTATCTAGCATTTCAATTTTCTGGATTAGGTCAGATGTTACATCGATCTTGGTTCTCTGAACCATGTGACATATTTGCCTATTTCGGACTTGGTTTGATATGACCACTAGGGTCAGAAAAACAATCATCCTCTGAGTCATTATCGAAATGATGGTAACGATATACATGAATAAAACAAAATCAATTACTAGCTTCTTGGTAACCTTGTGACTTTCCTTGATCCAAGTGTGAGTCCTGTGATTCCGGTAGTATAGGCCTCTACTACCATTCACACCTACTCATACTCGTCTCATGTATTGTCTCGTAGTTTTCCAAGTTACCATTCAAAATCACAAAACAATTTATCACACATGAGTGTGTTCAAACAAGTACATACAACAATTTCTTTTAGACTCAATTAAGGATTTCACGTTTCTATCAAACATATCTTGGATTTCCTGTATTCGCCTTCTAGGATTCTTCTCATTCATATGCTTAATCTAGCATATTCTAATACTTTTCCTAGATCAATATGGATTTTACTTCCAAATCTTCATATAATTTCTTTCTCGGTTAGTGTCTACTCTACTAGACATGCAATACCAAAATTTACTCTTGCAGTGTGAAGACAAACGGTTTCCAACTACATGCTTCATCTCCTAACTCATATAATTCACCATGCACATTTGTTCATTTCATTATTCTTCCTTGACATCGTCATTCCCGTATATGAGTAAGTCTTCTTCTCTTAGGTGTATTCCTTTAAGTCTACTTCATAGGAGTCTATCCTAAGAAGTCTGCATTATAGCTGCATCTCAGCAAGCTCTACTAGCTTCAACTTGGTTCTCTGTCATTTCTAATTACAACATCTCTTCTCATACAATACTATGAGTGTATTGCTTCTTCAACTAAGAATTCTACCTTACTTAAACAAGTAAGTTGCTTAACCTTTTACTACTAAATGACTCAATTCACCATCCTAATCTTGTATGTTAAAGTCGACTTAACAAACTATGGAACTTCCATAAGGATGTGATAGAAGTCAGTCATCCTTCAATATTAATAAATACTAAGTCTAAACATCTTTATATGATTACTACTTGAACTACATACTACATCACATAGTCTAGACAAAGTCTTGACCAATTGAGTCTAAAAACTTCATTAGCCTTTCCTTTGATCTTCATTTATTTCTTCTAAATCTTGCATAACATTAATTGTGATACTGCCGAAATATTGATCACCATCTTTGGTTCTTCCGACTCTATTAATCAATCACTGCTTCATTCTGGACAGCGGTGGAACAACTTCATGGATTGCATCAACACATTTATCTTGCCCAAATGTGTTTCAAACAAACATTATTCTTCCAAAGATGTTATTATATCATTAAACATACTTTGACGGTACAATACCACTTTATAGGTATTAATACACTATTTACGATAACACTTCAGAAATATGATTCTACGATACCTTTCGATCGTTTATCAACAAACTTATCGATGTCGACTATCATAAGTCTCTTTATCACTTCGAAAAGTTTCATGTAAATTCTATTACGAAAATTCTTAGAATTATAAGCACAAAATTTTCTCTTTTAAATCAAGGTCGGGAGCAGACCATAAACTTTCTTAAATAATAGCAAATAAGGCAAGCAACCTAAGGCATGCTATATTCATTTATCATTTAGCACATATTAGAATATAAGACATATCTCTTCTTAATATTCTAGTGCTTGTTTCCATTTAGGTATTCAACCTAAGTATACCAGATACACATCGTATCATCTTCACTTAACAATTTATATTTAAGTCTAGAATTTCTCAAAATTCCTAGTTCACTTAAACTAATTCTCTAAATTTTTTGAAGAAACTTAATATCTTAGAATACTAGGGTTTATCACTACTCAGTACCCCACTTAAGTATTTCCTATGATTTGTATCCATATAATTACTATGAATCCAGTTCATATATTGAACTTCCAACAGTTTAAGTCTAAATACCAATCCGTGGTATTTAGTTCACTTAAACCACTGCTCTAATACCATGATTGAAAGACCCTCACTTTCGTATTTATGAAAGACCCAAACTTTCATAATTGACAATATAGTTACTTCAAAACATGCTATTTGCATATTCATAAAAACAATATTTTACATTGATAAAATGTTTACAAATGACTGGATACAAACCGACTATTACAAAGTGTTATATATTACACAACTACCCAGGATACTATACATTTATACATACATGATCCCTAAATACAAAAGTAATAGTAAAAGCTATTCTACATCTTCTAACAGTATATAATCATACTGGTTACTTATCTCCTGCAAATTTGTTAAACATTGAGAGGATAAGAGGTGACGCTTAGTGAGTTCAATAATAGATACAATATAACGTTATGCCATATATATACTTAAATATGGCAGAAGCAAAGAGGAACAAGGAACATCAAGGGCATATGTGAATCATGTGACAAACTTTCCATATCAATCATTGATTTGATTCAAAGATATATAATCAATGAGACATAACAATTTCCATACTTGATATACATCAATAAAGCTTTGGTCCAAATGGCACAGAAGACATACACTTCGGATTAACTTTTTGGTAGATTTCAGGCTTTCAGCCGTGTCTAACCTTCTGCCAATGCCATAGAATAGAAATCATTCTCTTACGGAGACATGTTCTACATGGCCAGAGGCTACATATCAGTACCAACATGAATCTAAGTCCTTTCACTGATCACATGGTCAAAGGTATTTCTTTGCTATTAGAAATAGCGAATAAAAATAACACGGAAAAAATAACCTGGAATAATAACACTGAAAATCACATAGCACATATAACACATAACATACAATTGTTCCTATATATTAAACTCACATTGAAATAACCGGGGGTTAAAATAGTAATTTGGGCAGCACTTTGTTACTATATATAGTTTTCTTCTATAAAAACCGGGAGCTTTCTTGAAAACCGGGCTCTGCGAAGGTAGGGCTTTAAACCGAAAAGATAAATTTCTCAGGCTTCACGGGCACTTCGGGGCGTGTTTCGGGTGTTAGAAATGTTATCGGGGCTTCGGGGAAAGTGGAGATACTAAAAATATGGAAGAAAGGGGTCAAAAATGGCAAAAATCCCATTTTACCTGGGAGGGTTCGCAACCTCCCTTTTATATGGTGCGAAGGTCGGTCGAGAAGGAGGGAGTCAGCAGCGAAGACACGAGGCAGCAGCAGGAGCGAAGCATGCGGCACGACAGCTGGGTTGGATGCGAGGAGGTGGCAGCCAGATGCGAGGCGTCTTAGGAGGCGTCTTAGACGTCGCCTAGGATGCCGAAAGGCGCGTCGGAAGCTTACCACACCGAAATTCGGTCCAATCGAAAGGCGACACACGGCTACTGTTCATGCGAGGTGACGTGGCTGGTTCCGGATAAGGCTTATCCATGCGAATTTCTCGAAAATTGAGCCCAAATCTTCTAAAATCAATAACTTTTGCATACGAGCTCCGTTTTGACGTTCTTTATATGCATGCGTAGCTAAAATTATGATCTACAACTTTCTTTTGGACTTCGTCGGCTAATTTTGACTTTAATTTTAATATTATTATTTTTAACAGATCGGGACAGGAAAATCCGTTAAAAATTCATAACTTTTCAGTCGACATCCGTTTTCGTCAGACTTTTTAGCGTTCTACTACTAATGACGAGACATTCAATTCTCATTTAGGTTGTGTAGCTAAAAATCACTCGATCTAAAATTCGAGTTTTTAGCTGTCTACTGTTAAGCTGAAACTTAGAAAAATCATAACATCATCATACGGAGTCAGATTTTGGCGTTCTTTTTATCGAACTTCTTGGTTTAACGAATTCTACGACTTTCATTTAGATTACTAAGGCTAAAAAGTAGTTTATCAAAAACTCACTTTTTACGTTATTCAGCGTCGTGTCGGTTTTGTCGCGGATCTTCGATTTGTCATAACTTCTTCGTTATAACTCGGATTTCGATGAGGTTTTCGCCTAAATGTTTCTAACGAGATTCTATACAAATTTAAATAATAAAATTTCACTTATATCAAATTTTATATTTTCGCTAAATTTCACTATTTGACTTTTAACTAGAATCTCATAAGACTCCCAATATTTTATGAGTGATTCTAAACATAGTTTTACTTTATTTCTAGTAAAAACTATCTGTTAGAATTCAACACTCAATTTTATTCACTTTTAATAACTACATAACACGATTTCAGAACATGTATGTTACACCAAAGATAGAGTCAGACTGGCCAAGGAAGTTATTCATCCACTCTGTCCATTATATATGTGATAGAATCATAGATAACACCTTAGGGCCATTGGGGAGCAGTGTTATGTTTCTTTGACAATAGAGGGTCGAGTTCACCATCTATATATGTGTGATAGAGTCATATATAACATCTTAGGGCCATTAGGGAAGCAATGTTATGTTTCTTCTGACAATAAAGGGCCAAATTCACCATCTTTGTCACAACAACAACAATCAAACCCAAACATAAATATGTTAGTAAATTTGATTTACCATTTGGGTATTGCAAAAACCAAAATTCGTCAATGTTGATGGGTGAACTGAACTTTGGGGAAAAAACAAAGAGGATTAAAGGAAAAATGAATATAAATATGTGATTATGTGTCACAGAGAAGGGAAGAGGAGCTGAAGGGAGGGTGCTTAGGCGGTGGATGGGTGGATAAAGATGTGAAATAAACCTAAGGATAAAAAAATAATGGTTGCAAGGGGTTGAGCTCGAGTCCCCTACTAATATAAGTAGGAAAAACCCAATAGGCTAAATACAGTAACAATTGGTAAAAATAGGAACGATCGTACGGTGCTATGTTTTGTTTATTAAGAAATATGAATATTTTATCAAAATTGGTTGAAGGAATTTAACATGTTTTAATTTGACAAGTACTTGTGAAAAATAAAACAAGTGACTAATGATAAATTATGTTACGACGTATGACTATGAACCAACACCGATTTGTGAAAATTAGCATATAACATCATTTGAACGCAACAAACTTAATTTATGTATCAACATGTCTTTAGTTGATAAGTAAGTTATGTTTTATGTAAAGTGTGTATTTAATAGTTGTGAAGGATCTAAATTAGAAAAATATATGAACCAAAGTGATAAAATGTGTTTAACAATATGGTTAACCGGTTCAATGTCACGAAATTATACCTTGATCAAAAAAATTTATATTTAAATAAACAAAAATATAAAATGAATTATTATAAGTCATAATTACTTAATTAGAATGTATTTAAGTGTTTTTGAATAAAAAGAATAAAACATAAACATTTAAGTTCAAATACACTAAAACTTCGTTGTTATTTTATACTAAAAATGCATGTATGTATTTGTACATATGCATTATTATCTAGTGGATGACTAGTTATGGGTTAAGACCTAATAATGATTTTATGTAAGGAATATGTGTCTAAATCAATTAAGATAAGAGAAATGGTTGAGATAGGTGTCAAGTTAACTAATAAGTGCTTAATCACTTAAGACATTTTGCTAAGAATACTTCTTAATCCCTCTTCTAATTTTCGAGATTTCTAGCTTCCCTCTACATAACTAGAACATCTAACTAACTAACTAACTAATAGTTAGTTATTTAATTAAATAATTCTATCTTTAACCAACTAGGAGACCAAGTGGGCTAGGAGATCAAATCTCATCATTTATCCATCCCATCAATCTAGCTTAATTCATTCCATCTTATCCTCTTATCCTCTTTCCTCCTATTAATCTAGAAACCTACCTCTCTCCTTTCTTCTTTAATTCTCCAACAAATAATCCAGGGAAATTCTCTCAAAGTTCATCCCATTTCAGCCACACAAATCTCCTTCCTAATCCTTCAAAACCGTGAACCTCAAGGGGTTGCTGTCCGTTGATGTTGCAGCCACAATTTCACCCATCTACACCATCCTTTTGCTTGATATTTTCATCAACAAATACCCCTGGAAGTTAGTTGTTATTCTACTTTAAATTAAGGACTAAAAAAAGTGGCTAAACTATTCTTATCTTACCCTTTTGCTATGAAATTTTCGTGACAACAACATAGCAAAACAGTGGCTGTTTTCGAGCATCAAACCAACACCCAAAAATCTTGCATCTTTCTGGCCATTTTCGAGATTCAAAGTAGACCATATGTAGCTAATTTCAAACACTTAAAACCCCTGAGAAAGTTACCCTTTACCTCTCTAAAAGCTTGTGTTATTCCACCACCTTTTGGCAACATACTTTTGATCCAAGTTGAAGCTAGGTATATTCTTGATTTCTAATCTTTCTTTTTATCATCAAACCCACTGATTTTAAATGATTTATGACATGATAAAATTCTAACATACATGTAAATATATGTCTTTATGTGTTAAGACATCCAAACGAATACTCGAATCACAAACTTGTGTGGAACGGTAAACCACACAAACCATTCTCAACCCAAATAACTCTACGCGACAAAAGTGAGTTTCCTACAGCCCCTCTTTTATGTTTTACAAGTTTTTGGGGAGAATACACACTAAAAATATTATAGTTGAAAGATTTACAGGCTTTGCTAACAAAAAAATGCAAGTTATGTCACTAAACATAACTTAGCTTAAATTTCAGCTTTTCATAGAAAAGTAGTGGTCTGTTCACGGACTGTTTTGCCCTTCTTAAACTTAATGGATTTAAAAACCATACAATATGCAAATATTTCAGGTCTATAACTTTCCAGGGCTACTCGCACGCGTTCATACGATTTTTCTACAATTTATAATTTTTTACAAAACTGCCTATCATTTTAGAACATTTTCGGACCTGTCTGTAAAAATGAACATTTTCACTCAGGTTAGGAACCACTTAAGGTCATGGTAAAAACTATGGACGAAGTAGACTTATTTTCTAAGCTTTGAGAGTTTACGGATTGCATTTTCGAATTATTATGATTTTTCTATGATTTTCTAAAAGTCATGGACATAATTGCCCTTTTGATAAACCTTGCTGTTTGGTTTTTCAAATATAAATATAAAGTTTTGTGGTAAATGAGAAGTACACAAATTATGAAATTGTTTAATTCACACATACTTTAAGAGTTACAAAAGTGTAAATTATAACAAGTATTACTAATATAATCATATTGACTACCTTATAACATAAGATGATTTGAACTATGTCGATGTCACTCACAGCCGATGTGCTGTATAAACTTTGTTGGTCACTTACAGTCGGAGTACTGTCTAAACAATTGTTATGGCCACTTACAGTCGGAGTATTGTCTAAACATGTATATGGTCACTTACAGTCGACGTACTGTTTAAACTCGTATTGGGACACATACGACCGTTGTCCCGATCGTATAAGGGACACATATGACCATTGTCCCGATAAAACTTTGGTAGCTTTACATTATTAAGCATTACAACCAAAAGTCTTCAAACTCAAACAATTAGGAATTATAACAACATCATGGATACAAATATACTAATACAAACCATGATGAGTTTGAATGTAGTATAAATATTGTTTGTAGATTGCTAAACATATTGTTAGTGTCTATTTATACAAACACTAAATATTTTGCTTCAGAAAAATATGTTAATATTTACTTTTATCATAAGTATTTTAACATGGATACTCGTATTGGATTTCAAGTATCCGGTCTCAGTAACATTGTTGATCATTTTTTGTCCAACTTATTTTGTTAAACATTCCATGTTTTATAAAGAGAGTATGTAGTACAAATATTGTTTGTATATTTTTAAACATATTGTTAGTGTCTATTTATACAAACACTAAATATTTTGCTTCACAAAAATATGTTAATTTTTTACTTTTATCATAAGTATTTTAACATGAATAATCATATTGGATTTCAAGTATCCGGTTCGGTAATATTGTTGATCATGTTTTGCCCAACTTATTTTGTTAAACATTTCACGTTTTATAAAGAGAGTATGTGGTATACATATTGTTTGTAGATTATTAAACCGATTGGTAGTATTTGTTTATATAAATATTTAATATTTTGCTCCACAAAAATATGTTAATATTTACTTTTATCATAAGTATTTTTACATGGATACTCGTATCGGATTTCAAGTATCGGGACTCACACAAGCTTATCGGTAACATTGTTTACCATGTTTTGCACAACTTATTTTGTTAAACCTTCCACGTTTTATAAAGATTTCTTTTTATAAAGCTCACGAAGTCAAAACATGTGGAACTCACCAACAATTTTTGTTGACGTATTTTAAAAATGTGTATTCTCATGTAACTAAGAAGCCGGAGGTAGGACATCGGTTCTAAGGAAATTATAGTTCCTTTCTTTTGGGAATAGACTTAACTTGTTTACCGTTGTGTGTTTAATATGAAGATGTAATTTCAATTCTGAAACTTAAAGGTTTGTAAAATATTGATTCAAATATATTATGTATTCGATATATGTGGTTGACTGTGATCCAATTGTATAACGTCGCAACCCCGGCGATTTCCGCCGTCGGTCGGGGTGTGACAAATACTTACATCTGTTAGAAAGTGGCATATATCTACAATAAACCATTATCAAGGCGTTGCTTTTCACACTTGCTAGTTGTTATAGTTTATAATGACTTCATGATAATATAAATTTTCTTATACTTTAAATGTTAAACTAGATCCCTCAATTATGGATCTACACATCAGTGCACATTACAACTAAGGACACTACCAACGTAAAATCTTAACTGGGTTATATTTCTAATTTTAAGGTTTGTAATGAAAAGATAACATAATTTTACGACATACAATTGTATTTGTTGTAATATTTGTAAATCCTTCAGATCTCATACAAGATGACACTATTTTGTAATATATGTTTTTGTCTGTCATAAAACCAATGTGTGTCGTAATTCGTGTGTCATTATAAGCTACTTTTCTATAAGTGTGTTGACCGTCTTCATCACTCCTGTTCAATGTCTGTGGAAGTCCGGGCCATTATTCCTAATGTGGGATTGATAAACATTCTTTGAACTTGGTGAAAATATCTTTTAAAGTTTTAATCCTCCAAACAATCTTCTTGATGCTATTATCTTCTCGTCAATTGGGTTATTATGGAAAACAAGCAATGCAATTCATTCCAATCGATGGCCGTCTATCCCCTCGGTTGTTTCCAACGAAATTAAGGTGTTTATCTTCTTATTTGAGACTCCCCGTGTAACTGTCGTATCTAATATATAATATAGTTGCTTGAAAAAAAGATGTTGCATTATTTATGATAATAGAAAATCAAAAATAAGTTAGATTTCTCTTTTTCGTTTTTAGCTTAACAAGGAAACAAATATAAATGACATTGGCTTTTGTCTAATATAAAATGTAAGAAAATAGATCAATTAATCAATGACGTTGGCTATGTGTCTCAAAGATGGGTCACTTGACCCACCTATTTTTTATTATTATTATAAAAAGCTAAATAGAAATAAAATTTTGAACCATCTTAAATATTTTAAGTGAACCACTTAATATTTTTGACTAAAACAAATGTATAGCTAAAGACTTTCAAAGCCCATATTTTATATTTTAATAGCCAAAATAACTAATTCATTTAAGGTGTAATCCATAACCTTAAATTTAAATAAAAAAAATTGTTTGTCATTTAGAAGACGTCATTTTATTCTCCAAGACTTTGGTTCCTGCTTCACACCTTCTGATCATCGACATTTGTTGCCTTCGTTGATAGCCTCTCCATTGCCACAACCGACGGCGGCTCTAGTCTCCAACAATCTTCCTTTCTCAGTGCCAATTTTTTTTTCAACCTATAATAGAGATAAAAGGTTCATCGTGTCATTGTGTGTAAGGGGTTTTTATTATTGTTATTATTATTCTGTATGAGCGGTTCATACGTTAGTAACGTGTAATATTACCAACATGGTTTATTTATTGTGTTTTGTCATTAGCATATAAACAATAATTTTTTTGAAAATATATCAAGATATAAAACCTTGTCGGATACAATTCTAAGAACTATAAATCTTTTTTCTTATACGATGCAACCTGAATCTAGACCTGCAACTAATATTTTTTTTTTCGGTTTCACTTAAATAATGAACCATGTGGTTTTAAGTTCTTGACTCGCCACTAATCAACGACCATTTATTGAAGCAAAAATAAATATTTTTCCATGCCAACCTAAAAATGAACAAGATAAATTTATGCGTGGAAAACAACGGGTAATTTCTTAAAAAAAACGGATATTTATGCAATTCTGAAATTAATATAATAGAAAATTTAAGGGGTTTTCTGTATATAAACAAAATATAATGGTATTTCTAAATGTTTGTAGATAAATAGTTGTGTTCTTTTTTCTACATTTTGCCTTTAAAGCAATGGCAAAAAACCTGAAGTTAACGTTTTGTTTAAATTTGATGAAGTGTCAAAGTCTTTTAGTACTCTCGAATAATATACAATGACTTATGTAAGAAAAAAATATTAATATTCTTATACTTAAATGTTAAACTAGATCCCTCTTTTATGGATCTACACACGAGGCCGTGAAGGCACATTACAACCAAGGACACTAGTGACGTAAGTCGAAATTTTAAACTGGAGTTACATTTGCAATTTTAAGGTTTGTATTCTAGAGAACCAGTGTTCTAATAACGACTTTAAATCAACGTATTTTGAATGACTTTCCTCTTCCCGAAGTGTGTGGTATTGATTAATTTGGTCACCTTTTGATCTAGTTAATTCCAGATACATATTTTACATAAGTCGAATTTATTATAATTGGCGCTCATGATGCAACTTTCATCATATTTGCACAACGATTGATAATTATATATGACTTACCATGCCTAAATATCTCTTAGTCAAAAAAGAATATTGTTCACTATAAATCCGCAAATATTTAGCAATAATAAAACTGTTACTAAGTTGAGAAACTTTAATACACGAGCTGTTCGATAGCTAATCTGTGTGTCAAGCCATTTAGCGAGAGACAGAATTTTCTAACTCAGCGATCTTGGGACTTATAGTTATATGTCTCTAGTCTAAGACGGTAATTAAGTTTAGACAACCAAATAATGACAGATTTGTCATATATTGGTGATGAAATGTTAGCGACAGATTGGACGGAATCCGTCTGCGGCAGATACAAGACGGTCTTCATTTGCAATGGATTTGCAAAGGACCTTGTTAGCAATGGACAAATTTTTTGTGAAAAAACAAAACAAGATGAAATTTATAATTTCCGATAGAAAAATCTAATTAAAACAAATAAAATTAATCCAAATTTTAGGTATAAAACAAGAAACACAAAGCAAACCCAATTCAGTATCAACGACAACAATTAGCATACATATAGAAAAATCTAGCATATGTATCTAGGGTTGTAAATGAACTGAACGTTCAGTGAACTTTTCGTGAACCGTCCGGGGGAAGTTCGTTTTTGTTCATTTATTTAGTAAATGAACGAACATGAACAATTGTCTCGTTCATTCAATTATGTTCGTGAACGTTCATTTATGTTGTTTATTTATGTTTGTTCATATAAATTCATTTTATGTTGATATATACTTAATTATGTTTATATGTTCATTTATGTTCAATTATGTTTGTTTCCGGCTCCCATTCCGAACATATTTTCGGTGCAGGACGAGAAAAAAAAGACCATTACAATACATAAATTTCATCAACTATTTTATAATAACTCAATAATTGATAGAAAATTACTTATAGTAGTTTATAAATATAACATTTTCGATTATAAAAATCCATATATTAAAAGAAAAATACTTCTTCTAGCTTTTTGCAATGCATAATTATTAATGATATCTTCAAGATCAATCTTGTCTAACATATCTATAATGAAATCCATAAAAATTTTGGGACCCTTTAAAAGATAGGCCATAGACGGTCGCCCCTATCACCCGTCATCTGATATGAGCTTGTTTGTTTATCTTTATTTATTTAAGTTCATTCATTTATGATTGTTTACTATGTTCACGAACATAAACGAACGAATATGAACAAGAAAACTTGTTCGTTTATCCGTTCGTGTTTGTTCATTTATTTGGCTAATTTAAACGAATGAACATGAACAAGCCCTAATTCGTGTTTATTCAGTTCGTTTACATCCATTACATGTGTGTGTGTGTGTCTATATATATATATATATATATATATATATATATATATATATGAAGGCATAAAATTACTCCAACAGTCGTAGTAGTTTCATGGGTTGCTTCCTCTGTGGCTTCCCCCGCTGCCTTGCACGATTTTTGCCCAACGATATTGCATACTGCATACTTACGTCTCACCCGACGTTTCCTCTCCCCATGAAGCTAGGTATGCACATCCCATAGCCATGAAATATAACAAACAAAATTATTAAAATATACATAATTTTTAGTTGACTTTTGCTTCTTCTTATTTACGACCAAAATCGAACCCTAAATCTAGAAGGGAAGAAATTGAGAGCAAAAAGGAAAAGATAGGGAAGAGTGGCTGAAGCTTGTGATTGTTCGGCTAGGGTTTGTGGCTAGGATACCCTTAAAAAATACATACATAATCATGAACTGTTCTTCATTGACTCTTTGTTTAATTTTTGATCTCTCACTTCATGGTAAAACACATGTTAGCATGTGTCGCCTTTGATTTCTACTTTGTTTGGCATGTTTGTTTTGTTAGTAGTGCAACAAAAATAATTATCAAGCTTGTGTAAGACTACTTCCTTTTCACAATATTGGACGAGTCACGTACATACAATGTGTTTGTGTGTGTGATTATTCTCATTTTCTTCCTACCAAGTGATATTAGATCTATGTTTTGGAATATAAGTTGAGGAGGTGTTGTCGCACAAATTCAAACTAAAGAATTTCATTGGATCGAATGAATTTTGTTTGTGGAAAGTGAAGATTAGGGATCTTCTATTTTAATAGGGTTGTTTGATGACTTTGGAAGGAGAAACAAAATTTTCGAAAGAAATCGTTGATACACCGATGAAGGATATTATGGAAAATATGCATAATGTTATTCATCTAAGCTTGGATGATGAGGTGTTACGAAAGGTTTTCGATGAAATGGCTACTATTGGGCTTTAGGGTAAATTATATGATAAGTATCATAACATTTCTCTCATGAATCAGTTATATCAGATGGAACGCTTATATTCCATCCGGATGATAGAAAGTAGCTTGGTAATTGTTCAGATGGATATTTTTAATCATATTATACTTGATCTTCATGGTGTTGATGTTAAAATTTAAGGTGGGATAAAGCTCTTATTTTTTTTTTGTGCTCTCTACTAAATTATTATTAGAATTTTCTTGATACCATGTTATATAGTAGAACAATGATTATCGTGAATTACACAAAGGATTCTTATTGGCCAAGGAACTAAAGCATCTGGCTTCTGGAAATGAAGAAGGTTTCAATTCATGTATGTTTGTTGGCAAGGGTAGCCTACAAGAAAGAGATGGGGGAAACAAGGTTCAATTATGTGTTAATTCCAAAACTTCCTCTAATACAAAAATTTATAATTGTAAGGAAAAAGGCCACGACATAAGGTATTGCCTACAAGAACAAAAAGGATGTAACGTCCACAAATTCAAAGCAAAATTTTCATTTTTACTTATTAAAATATATTAGAGAGTGATTACATTTTGTAGAAACATGCAGTGAATGCACGTGTGTACAGTCGAACGTTGCCTTTCACACGAGTACTTGAAAAACATTTATAAACAACTGGCCAAGTGCTAGGCTTAGTGAGTTCCTCAAAATACCATATACCACAATACATACACATAGCTTTAGTGAGTTCCTCATCCCCTTACTAAATCTATGTGGGTCTGTAGGTTCCTGACCTCTTTAACCATTCCACTATCGTCCCCTACATAGGCCTAATATCATAACAATTACACATATAGAGACTGCACATTTGATTCTATTAAAACAATCACATTTATACTTTCTACTCTACTAGCTCTTTATCATAACATACATGGATATATATATATATATATATATATATATATATATACTATACAACATGTTATAGTGAGATAACTCACATGAACGGATTTTTAGAATACTAGTAGCTTGTAGGGCGACCCGATTGTTTGTCAACACGCCTAATGAATATTAACCTATAATACTTTAACCTATTAATTTATATGGTGATCTGGTAATGAAACTAGATCTTTCACTAATTCCAATGAATACCGAGAGTTCTATTAAATAATGATCAGTCATATCGGATAGTTGGGAGGCAAATCTATTTCGGCGTGTAGCGTTTCTGAAATCCAAAGACCAAGCCACGTGACCATTGTAGACATTTCTCCTGTAAGTAGATGAATTAGTATTATAACTGGAATTATTGATAAATCTTATTTATAGGTTCATAATAACGACTATGACTATAAATATAAGTTACACTAAAAAGCCTAGCAAGTATAGCTTAAATTACTGAGAGTTCTAGCAAAAACCGTAAAATTCGCGGATAGGACCTCAATACTTTTTTTTTCGGACTCGCAGATTTTCCAGAGCTCTGCTAAAATGTTCTAAAACTAAGGAATAGTTGCATCTCCAAGAACCAGAGAGATTGTAGAGAGAGATATAGGATTTTGGGGTGAGAATGAAGGATTTTCGGAGGGATATATATAGAGTGGAGGGAGGCACGCCACGCACTCGATCCTTGCTGGCTCCTCCTTTCTTTTGCCACGTGTTGCGATTCGATAAGCCCACATCGTCACAAATCTGTGGTGCCCCGTGTCTGAATATCGTGGTGCCACTTCACCTTCACTCTTGGAGGAGTGGGTTGATGGCCATGCCATCTAGCGCTACCTGGTAGTGCCACTTCATTAGCCTATGCGTTTTCTCATAGATATTCGTACGACTATAACCTTCGCATACGATCTCCGTTTTTTACATTCTTTATATCCCCATATTCATCTAGACGAGCTCTACATCTTTAATTAAGGTCTCAACATCAAATTCTTGCTCTAAGAAAAATTCATATTTAGACTTGTTTAGATTGTTAAAATTTGTGAAAAATTCATAACTTGTTCATACAAACTCCGTTCTCAACTGTCTTTATATCGATGGATTCATATTTGCAAGATCCTTAGTTATCGTCTAAATTGTTTTGGCTACCAATCAAATAATTTGAATTTTGATTTCTGGTCCCGCATTGCTGCGATGAAACTTTGAAAAATCATAATTTTCTCTCATAAAGTCAGATTTGGACATTCTTTATATGCACACTCTCAGTTTTACGACAAATACGACTTTTGTTTAGTTCACTTAGGCTTATAAGTAATCTATCAAAATTTCACTTTTTAAGATACGTTGAGTTACATCAATTTAATCGCAAAACTTCGAAGAAACATAACTTCTTCATACGAAGTCAGATTTACACGTTCTGTATATCCAAGGAAATCATATTGATGTTTACTACATGTTTATGATGATTACTAGGTCTAAAAAGTAATATATCTCTACTTCTAATTTATATACAATGGTTTATATTGAATCCTACGGAACAGTAAAAATGGGGTGTTGCAACTCTCCCCCACTTACAAAGATTTTGTCCCTGAAATCCTCCTCCTAATGCACCTTAGGATAATGCCTACACTCTAACTTACCGGAGGTTTCACGAGATCAACCTTAGATCTAGCCAGTGTTGTTGTATTAATTTGCCTATTTGTATTCATCTAGTCATAGAACTTTTTTTTACACCTTAGATGTACTCCTAAACTTCTCGCGAAGTCTTCCAAAACTGGAAACTCATTGGTCTGGATTTCTAGAATCTTAGGTGCTACGACGGACCATCGCGTTCAGACGTAAAATGTCGACATCGTCGACTTGATATGAAGTTATTAACGATATAAATCTTTCTATGGCATCTTAATGGAACCAATTTTCTAGAACATGCCTCTAAAGACTTAGGGAACAATGAGCTGTGAGCATCTGTTGCATGTCTTAATTAGAGTGTTGTAGCATCTATTGCGAGGCAGTGAGCTGTGTTGTTAGCTAATTTCGTGAGATAGGTGAGTTTTCTCACTAAATTGTTTATGTTGCTAGTAGTATATGTGATACTTGTATGGAAAACCATGGGGCAGCCTGTGACATTCGTATGAAAGAGCATGGGATAGCCCCTGACATTTGCATGAAAGACCATGGGGATAGACCGTAACACTTGGATGTTAGACCATGGAGTAAGACCATGGGGGTAGCCCATGTCATATCGGGGGAAGACCATGTGGAAGCCCATGGCAATAAGTTTTGTATTTATGCTTTGTGGTTTAAACATTTTTAGGTACTTCTAGCTCCAAAGGGAAGGACACGACTTGACTGTATAACATCCCCTGATGGCTTTACCGCACCAATTGTTATTGTATTACTATGATGTTTGAAAAATACATTTTTCTCCGATTGGTTTTAAACAAATGATTGTACGGATTTGATGTTTTAAGAATGAAAAATTTTACTATTATTTTTGGGTTGTTACATCATTATTAAACCTTGTTAACATTTATACTTGTCGTCTTTCTATGTTGACTAATAATATCTACACATGCATAACATTTTTATGTTTTTTGCTTGTTAGACATGTTTTTGGTGAAGTTACTACATCTTGACTAATAACTTCTATCATCAAAAGAAATGTAGTCATGATTCTACTAAAAATCACGTAAACATTGCAATTAATGGTCAAATACACAAGTGCATTGCCCAAATTGGCACCGAGAGTGAACTATGTTGCTATTCTCTACATTTTTTTATATGACTAACGTACTAAATGTGGGTTTGTATTACAGGTCATCATCCAAGGGTTCTATAAAACTTATACTCGCTTATAGATTTGCTCATGTAAACGGACTTTTATTTTTATGATTTTTGATGTAAAGTAAGTATAGGGAATATGTTGTACAAAGTAGGATAAGACAAGTGAAATGCATTGAATTTGTATGAATTATATTGGCTTGTATTTAAGTTACTTTTTGAAATGCATTGTATTTTTATGAATTATAATGGCTAAATAAGATTTTTATTATAGCTTTTTTTTTCTTCTGTATTTTAGGTAGAAAAAACTGATTTTTTTTTAATTATTTTTTACTAATTTGGTGACACAAATCTTGTATCGGAAATCCGTAGGTAAGTTGGTCAAACCAGGTTTCGTTGCTATGTGGCATGAAATCCCTCGTTAAAAGATTTCGTTGGTACTTTGTCCGTAACTACCGACAATATTAGGTCGTTGGTATTCCGTAGTAAATCCGTCGGTATACTTTACCCACAAGCGTATATGTTACAACTTTTTTTCCGTTGTTAATGCCCTATTCAAAAGGAATACCTGCGGATTGTGCCGTAGCTAACTCCTAATTTTCTATTAGCCATTTAACGTTTTGTTTAAATTTGATGAAGTTTCAAAGTCTTTTTATACTCTTTAATAATATACAATGACTTCGGTAAGAAAAAAATATTAATTTTCTTATACTTGAAGTGTTAAAGTACTAGATCCCTCTTTTATGGCACATGAGGCCACCTTACAACCTAGTACACTTCTGACATAAGACGAAATTTAAACCGGTTTACATTTTTTAATTCGAAGGTTTGTATCCGGGAATGAACGTTCTAATAACGACTTTAAGTAAAAGTATTTTGAATGATTTTCATCTTCCCGAAGATCTGTGGAATTTATTTGATCAACTATTGATCTAATTCCATAGACAAATTACAGATATATTTTACATAAGTAGAATTTATTATAATTGACGCTCATAAGTAACGAGTCTAGAACGTAAAATCATATAGTTCATTAATTAAATGAAATCAACAAAAAAAATCAAGGATAAGCTTTGAAAATCTTGATTAATGCATATTTGTTTTTCCCAAAAGGATTAAAGTGGTTAACTTAAAATATTTAAGGTATTTCATAATTTATATTTTTATATAATCATTTATAAAAAAAAAAAAAAATAGGTGGGTCGAGTGATCCACCTTTGATGTATGTAGCCTCGCCACTAGCAACGATTGTTAATTATATTTGAGTTACAATGCTTGAATATCCCTTAGTAAAAAAAATATTGTTCACTATCAATCCGCAAATCTTTAGCAATAGTAATTAAGACCGTAATATTACTACAACTAGTCGTAGCAGTTTCATGGGTTGCTTCCTTCGCTGCCTTGCACGATTTCTGCCCAATGATAATGCATACTACATACATCTCACCCGACACTTCCTCTCCCCATGGGGTTGGGTATGCACATTCGGTTGGGGTTTGTGGCTAGGATACTTTAAAAAAAAAACTCATGCTTTGTTCCTCATTGACTCTGTTTAATTTTCGATCTCCCACTTCACGGTAAAACACATTTAAGCTTGTGTCGCATTTGATTTCTACTTTGTTGGGCATGTTTCATTTGTTAGTACCGAAAAGTTATCGAGCTTCTATAAGAATAATCCCTCTTCACAATGGATGTTGGTCATATTGGACGAATCACATAAATATCGTGTCTTTGTGTGTGTGATTATTCTCGTTTTCCTCCTACCAAGTAGTATTAGAGCTACATTTTGTAATATCAGTTGAGGAGATGTTGCCCCACAAATTCAAGTTGGAGAATTTCATTGGACCGAAAGAATTCAATTCGTGGAAAGTAAAGATGATTGCTCTTTGGTTTAATAGGTTTGTGCGGTGAGTTTGGAAGGAGAAGCAAAACTTTATAAAGACAAGACTGGCACGTCGATGAAGGATATTATGGTAAAGGCGGATAATGTTATTCTTATAAGCTTGGCCGATGAGGTGTTACAAGAGGTTTTCGATCAAATGAGTTATGGTGAGCATTAGGATAAACTCTGTGAAAAGTATTAAAATAGATCTCTCATGAATCAGTTGTATTGGAAGAAACATTTATATACCCTCTGGATGACAGAAAGTACCTTGGTAAAGGATCATCCGGATAGTTTTAATCATATTATACTTGATCTACATGATATTGATGCTAAAATTTAAGATCGGATAAAGCTCTTATTTTGGTGCGCTCTCTACCAAATTCTTAAATTCTTATGGGAATTTTTTTGATAATGCACTAGAATAATGATTATTTTTAATGATGTGAAATATTCCTAATTGTCCAAGGGACTAAAGCATATGCATTCTAGTAATGAAGAAAGTTTTCATTCATGTATGTTTCCTTGCACAGGTAGCACACAAGAAGGAGATGAGGGAAAACAAAGGGAAGTCACGTGTTAAGTCCATAACTTCCTTTAAGATTAAAAGTTATAACTGCAAGGAAAACCGACACTACATATGTAACTGATGGGTTTTAGGTGAAATAAATAAACTAGAAAAACAATTCCTAAGTTCACATGCAACCTATTTGGATCTATGTTTTAAATATTGAACATATAACTTTGAATTGCAAAACAAGAACCCTAGAGATGGAGGCTATTTTCAAAAATACCAAAATAGAGTTTAAGAGTTACATACCTTTTCAATTGTTATAGCAAACAATTGATAATCCTCTTGAACTTGATCTTCTTGGAAGCATAGCACCACAAATGTAATGCCTCTAATGGAGTCACACCCAAAAGCTAACAAGAAGGAAACTTGAAGGGGAGAGGCTAGTGTATGCAAAAATCGGCCTAGGGTTTTCACCAAGGAAGGAGTGGCCGAATTTAGGAGCTGGGAGGCTCCTTATATAGCTGAGGGATCTAGAGTTTAGGGAAAACCCTAATGTTCCTTTGCTTGGGGCCTAAGCTAATCCAAAGGCCTTATCCAAGCCCCTTGGATGAAATCATTAGGGTTTCCCCAATAGATTTCGTCCACCCCCTTCCAAGGGGATTCTGGAACCTTCCACTCAACTATTAGATAATTGCAAACTAGTCCCTGCACTTTATAATTAATACTTTTAACCCTAAAATTAATTCTAATTAATTTCTGGCTAACTATTAATTAATTATTATGATTTCTAATTAATATATTATTTTCATAACATATTAATAAATCATTTTATATTAATTTATTAATCTCATAATAAATTAATATCTCTCGTTTCATAATTTCCTTGTCCAGTTGCTAGGTTTGAGGGCAACCCAAAAGGACTATGTTGCTATCAATTCAAGTACATACGAATTATAGTTATGGGCTTAGACACCTGATCCAACAGTCTCCCACTTGGATAAGTCTATAACTATAACTGCTAGTATGCCTTCTAAATTTGACCAACAAGTTGTAGCTTCCAAAAGCTGCTGCCGAACTCTGACCCAGTCAATTACGTGTCCTAAATAATGGATCATATAATCCTTCGTTCTGCAAGATATCTGCAGACATAAGACATGGAATGTAATCAATCTCTTTGTCTAGAATCTATGTTTCCCGATTTTTGATTTGTGATGATGTAGGACTTCTAATCGAACACATCGATTTAGTCCTGGCTGGGCCCATCACATAAGTCAACACCAAATTAGCGAGGGGCCCACAGATATCGCTTTTCCCATTAGGGCAAAATGAACGAATAAACTGTTACTCATATGCTTGTATCTTTCACTCATCAAACTATACATGACAATACATTTTATAACATCAAGTTACTGATGTGTTTTTGTATCACCAATGTATAACCGACTTGCAAATTACAATTCATATATCTTAGTTTCAAGATTATAAGATATTATCGTCTCAATATTACTCATGATGAATTCCATGAAGTAATACTCTGAGCGTGGGTTTATCCAATACTTAAATCTCAATTTCTGAGTACTCATGAACATTGCAGCAATTCTATTGCTATGTCTATCCTTAGAAAATCTGCAATCCAATTCATGACAGTCTTAATACACTACTTACTTCCAAAAGTACGAGCGACTGTGGAATTCGAATAATCATATTATTCGGGAAGTAAAACATGCAACATATGAAACACAATAATAAACAATTGACAAAGGCAGTTAAGAAACTTATACATAATACTTTATTATTCAATCACCAAATGTCAATTACATTTACTTTGTTATAAGTTTCAAAATAAAACTAATCTAACTACTAAAACTAATATCATCCCTCAGTCCTATGCGCCGAGCATGCTGAATAAGATTAACCCTACTCAGACCCTTTGTGAGGAGGTCTGTTGGGTTATCCTCAGATGATACCCTCTTTACAACAAGGTGGCCTTATTCTACTCTATGTCTGATGAAATGGTACTTTCTGTCGATATGTATGGTTTTACCATGATCTCTGGGTTCCTTTGTCAAGGAAACCGCTCCTTCATTATCGCAGAACAGTTCCATAGGCTCTTGTATGGTTGGAACAACTCAGAGATCCCCGATGAAGTTCCTTAACCAATCCAATTATTTAGACGCTTCACTTTCTGCTATGTACTCTGACTCACAAGTAGAATCAGCCACTGTATCTTGCTTGGAACTTTTCCAAGTAGCCACTCCTCCATTTAGTTGAAATACCTAGCCAGACTGAGAACGAAAGTTGTCCCGATCCGTTTGAAAGCTGGCATCACTATAACCATTGCTATGTCTAATGCACCTTAGACAATCTACAAACCCAATTCATGACAGTCTTGATTCATATTTACTTCCAACATATGACCGACTGCAGAGAATTTTGAATCATATATACACACATATATATGATTATTTTGGAAGTCAAAACATGCAAAATTGAAACAATAGTAAACGATCAACATAAGATAGTAACACTTTACTCATAAATAAATAACAACTTTTATTTAATCATAAAATGTCAATTACATTTTACAAGTTTCAGAAAACTATCTAATTTTTAAAACTAATATCATCCTTCAGCCCGATGTGACTCGCATGCTGTAAATGCTTAACCCTAGTCAGTCCCTTTGTGAGGGGATCTGTTGGGTTCTCATCTGATGATATCCTCTTTGCCACGAGGAGTCCTTCTATTCGATGTCTAATGAAATGGTATTTTCTGTCAATGTGTCTGGATCTACCGTGATCCCTTGGTTCCTTGGCTAAGGCAACCGCACTTTCGCTGTCACAGAAAATTTCCATCGGCTCCTTTATAGCTGGTACAACTCCAAGGTCTCCAATGAAGTTCTTTAGCCATTTAGCCACATTTGCTACCTCACTTGCTGCTATATACTCTGATTCGCAAGTTGAATCAGCCACTGTCTCCTTCTTGGAACTTTTCCAAGTAATTGCTCCTCCATTAAGGGTAAAGACCCAGCCTGATTGAGAGCGAAAATTATCCCTATCAGTCTGGAAGCTAGCATCGCTATACCCTACCACTCTTAAGTCATCACTGCCACCAAGGGTAAGGACCCAGTGCTTAGTCATCCGCAGATACTTGAGAATGTTCTTAACAACAGTCCAGTGAGCCTTGCCAGGGTTCCCTTGATATCTACTGACCATGCTTAAAGAAAAGGCCACATTAGGGCAAGTACAAGTCATAACATAATGATTGAGCCCACAACAGAAGCATATGGTACACGAATCATCTCAACTATCTCATCCTCTGTACTCGGACTCTAAGTCTTACTCAGTTTGGTGTTACTCTGGATCGGTAAGTCCCCTTTCTTGGAATCTTGCATACCGAACCTCTTCAACACCATATCCAAGTAAGTACTATGACTAAGTCCAATTAGTCTCTTACTCCTGTCTCTTAATATCCTTATCCCTAGGATATAGGTAGCTTCCCCAAGGTCCTTCATAGCAAAACACTTCCCAAGCCAAGCCAGTACTTAACCTCCTGCAAGGTTGGGATGTCATTTCCTATGAGTAGTATGTCATCCACATACAACACCAAGAAGCTCACTATGATCCCACTAGCCCTAACATATACACAAGACTCATCCTCGCTCCTCGAAAATCCAAACTCTTTAACTTTCTCATCGAAACAAAGATTCCATCTGTGAGATGCTTGTTCCAATTCATAAATGGATTTCTCAAGCTTACACACCCTATTAGGGTACTTTGCATCGACAAAAACCTCTAGACGAGCCATGCAAACATCCTCAGTCAACTTTCCATTAAGGAAAGCGGTTTTGACATCCATTTGCCATATTTCATAATCATGAAATGCAGCAATGGCTAGCATAACCCTAATAGACTTAATCTTAGCTACTGGAGAGAAGGTCTCATCATAGTCAACTCCCGGAGTTTGAGTAAAGCCCTTCGCAACCAATCGCGCCTTATAGGTGTGTACCTTTCCATCCATGTCGGTCTTCTTCTTGAAGATCCACTTGTACCCAACTGTCTTACGACCTGGTACATTATCAACCAAGTTCCAAACTTGATTGTCATACATGGACTGAATCTCGCTGTCCATAGCCTCCTTCCATTTAGCAGACTCAAGGCTTGCCATGGCTACCCTGTAATTATTAGGTTCTTCCAAATCTATCAGTTTACTATCACTGATAAACGTATCACCTTCAGTAGTGATCTGATAACCATAATAAAAATCATGTGTGTTCCTAACTCTAGTGGAACGCCTCGAAGGTACATACTCATCTATCAGCTCAACAGGAGTTTCCTCCTCAGGTTGGTTGATAGTGTTTGAGGTTCCTTCACCACTTGACTCTTGAAGCTCTTCAAGTTCAATTTGCCTCCCACTGTTTCCTTGGCTTATAAACTCTCTCTCACGAAAGACTCCTCTTCTTGCTACAATGACCACATTTTTACTGGGTCTGTACAAGAAGTAACCAAAGGATCTTTGTGGGTAGCCGATGAAAATACACGTCTCATTTCGAGGTTCAAGCTTATCATGAGACTCACGCGTCACGAAGGCTTCACAACCCCAAATCTTGAAGTGGTCAAGAATGGGCACTTTCCCAGTCCACATCTCGTGAGGTGTTTAGGCAACCTTTTTAGTAGGGACTAGATTAAGGATATGGGCGGCAGTCTCTAAGGCATACCCCCAGAATGAGAGTGGTAATGATGCTCCACTCATCATGGAATGAACCACGTCTAAGAAGGTTAGATTGCGCCTCTCAGCCACACCATTCAGCTGTGGTGTCCTAGGAGGTGTTAATTGTGAGACAATCCCACATTCCTTAAGATAGTCAAGGAACTCCAAACTAAGATACTCTCCTCCTCGATCGGATTGTAGCATCTTAATGTTCCTGCCCAATTGATTCTCCACTTCATGCTTAAACTCTTTGAACTTTTCAATGGTTTCTGACTTATGCTTGAATAAGTAGATATATCCATATCTGTTATAATCATCAGTAAAAGTCACATAATAGCGATTAGCATCCCTTATGGCAACATTGAAGGGTCCACACACATCTGTGTGTATGAGGTCCTACAAACCCTTACCCCTCTCACAAGTACCAATGAAGGGTGACTTTTTCATTTTTCAAAGTAAACAAGACTCACAACTATCATCTGATTTTAGGTCAAATGATTCCAAAACTCTAACCTTTTGGAGTTGGCCTATGCGCTTCTTGTTAATATGTCCAAGCCGACAATGCCACAAGGATGCTTTATACAAACTATTTAAAGAATCAATACACAACACATTATTTCCTAGATTATCTACAACATTCACATCTTCATATAAACCATCACAAGGTAATGCTTTAAAGTAAAATACATCATTGTAATAAACATTAATAGCACCATTATTATTATTAAAATCAAAAGTGAATCCTTGTTTGTACAAGCCAGGAAAAGAAATAATATTTCTCGCCATTTCAGACGAGTAACAACATTTATTCAAATCTAACATTAACCCATTATTAAGCAATAAAGAATAAACTCCTATCTGGGTAACAGGTGATGCTTTCCTATTCCCCATGACTAAGTTTATCTTCCTGTGCTCCACTTTCTCGCTTCTTCTTGGGCCTTGCAAATCAGTACAAATGTGAAAACCACAACCTGTATCAAGCACCCAAGAGGTAGTATTTAATGAGTTATTACATAGTATAGTGTAAACACCTGCATGGGTGGGTTTAACTTTCCCATCCTTTACATCCTGCAAGTATTTGGGGCAGCATCGCTTCCGATGCCCCTTTTCCTGGAAGTAGAGGCACATTGCTTCATGAACCTTTCTTGGTTCCACTTGAAGAGGAGACTTCAAGGGACTTTCCCTTGATACCCTTCGAAGGGGTCTTCCTCTTCCTCCCCCTTCCCTGCCTAATTGCCAGAACAAGGGCTGTTGTAGGAGTAGAAGTAATAGCTGATTTAAGGCCAATCTCAGCGGTCCTTAGAAGTCATTGGAGCTTACTTAGTGTGACTTCCTCCTTGTTCATATGATAAGTCATACGAAACTGATCATAACTTGGAGGTAAGGAATGGATAATGATGTCAATTGCCACGTCCTCAGGAAAATCCACATTAACCATCAATAGCCGGTCCACGAACCTTTTCATTTTCTGTAAGTGACCGGTGAGGGACTCTCCCTCCTTCATCCTAGATGTTATCATGGAGGAAATGATTTCAAACCTCTCTGGACATGTACTCTGATGGTACCTATCCATCAGGTCTTGGTGCATTTCAAAAGGGAAAAAATCTTCATAGGATTTCTGGAGTTCTGCTGTCATGGTGGCCAACATGATACAAGTCACCTTAGTGGCATCTTTCTCATGGGTAGTATACTCAGCAAACTCCTCAGGAGTAGCAGACGACTCATCAATAACCTTAAGCTCCTTATAGAGGACATACTATTTGCCCTCATAGCGAGTTATCATTCTGATGTTCCTAATCCATTCATTGAAATTAGAACCATCAAAAGTGACTTTCCCACATAAGTTCATTAGGGAAAAGGAGCCTGTAGGGTTTGAGCCAGTAGCATTATTGGAAGACATCTAAAAGAAGGAAGAACAGGTTTTATTAGATAAAGAGTCCTTAATAAGTCACCCAAATGAAATATAAAGGCTAGGACCCAACAACCTACTTATAACTGGAAGAGGGATGCCGTAATCCAATTATAAAATAGTTAAAGGTAGGTAAATGACGATTTACCAATTTCCACCACCAAAATGAAATAAATTAATTATTAAGTTTTTATTTGGATTTGAAATTCCTAGATCTTTTAAGATACATTGAAGTTTTCAATGGCATGTTTGAATCTTGATTGTGCCCTCTTCAAGTTTGTGACTAGGATGCCAAGGATCACAAACTAAGTGTGAATAACCATGCAAATTGACTTGGTACCCTTAACTTTATCACCTAATCGATGTGCCGGTTAACCACACACGCTCCACAGATCTATAATAAAGTCAAGTTACCCTTTGCCACTCTTACTAGTCCTTATTAGTGTGTCGGTTAACCACACGTGCTCCACTAAAGACTTGGTAAGGTACAAAGTTTAATTTCATGGGTTAGCACCAATTTCAAATTTTCCTAAAGTAACTAAGATTGAGAGTTATTAAGGTATAGTTACTTTATAATTTCATTATACTTTTAATGAGGATTAAGGTCCTAACCTACCTTTTTCGGCTGACGACCCTCCACCAGTCAAGGAAGCAAATAAACTAGAAAAACAATTCCTAAGTTCACATGCAACCTATTTGGATCTATGTTTTAACTATTGAACATATAACTTTGAATTGCAAAACAAGAACCCTAGATATGGAGGATATTTTCGAAAATACCAAACTAGGGTTTAAGAGTTGCATACCTTTTCAATTGTTATAGCAAACAATTAATAATCCTCTTGAACTTGATCTTCTTGGAAGCATAGCACCACAAATGTAATGCCTCTAATGGAGTCACACCTAAAAGCTAGCAAGAAGGAAACTTGAAGGAGAGAGGCTAGTGTATGCAAAAACCGGCCTAGGGTATTCACCAAGGAGTGGCTGAATTTAGGAGCTGGGAGGCTCCTTATATAGCTAAGGGATCTAGAGTTTAGGGAAAACCCTAATGTTCCTTTGCTTAGGGCCTAAGCTAATCCAAAGGCCTTATCCAAGCCCCTTGGAGAAAATCATTAGGGTTTCCCCTATAGATTTCGTCCACCCCCTTCCAAGGGGATTCTGGAACCTTCCACTCAACTATTAGATAATTACAAACTAGTCCCTACACTTTATAATTAATACTTTTAACCCTAAAATTAATTTTAATTAATTTCTGGCTAACTATTAATTAAATATTACGATTTCTAATTAATATATTATTTTCATAACATATTAATAAATCATTTTATATTAATTTATTAATCTCATAATAAATTAACATCTCTCCTTTCATAATTTCCTTGCCCAGTTGCTAGGTTTGAGGGTAACCCAAAAGGACTGTGCTGCTATCAATTCAAGTACATACCAATTATAGTTATGCGCTTAAACACCTGATCCAATAGTAACGTCCCAAAATATGACCCAAAAATTTCATCTGTAAATTTATAAAAACAATATCCAAAACATCATCATAAATCTCAAGTATAACAAAGTGTATCGATACATCATAAAATATAAGAGTAGTCATGAAAATGCTGAACAATCACGTGTGTGCACTGCAATTACGCCAAACTCTTTCCCTAAGCACCAACCGTACCTGAAACATAAACTAAAAATCATAATCACAAAGCTGAGTGAGATCCCCAGAATACCCATACCACATATATGAAACAAACCCCCCCCCCCTCATCGGGCCCCGTTCGGTATACAGATTTGTCAGTCATCGGGCCCCGCCTGACATTGGGCCCCACCCGGTACTCTCACAAGAATATAAAAATAACAACACATACTGCCGACAATAATCACTAAAACATGCAAGATATTCATCAGTCCCCGCCCAACATCGGGTCTTGCCTAGTAGTCATATACGTAAAACATGCAATAATATAATGAAAAATATCATCTAAAACAGTCATTGTGTCCCCAACTGACATCAGGCCCTGCCCGACATCGGGCTCCCACCCACTAAACATATAATCCACAAAACTTAAGCAAGAATCACGCCGACATCTTGCACCCTAAGCATAACAATCATGGGCTGACATTGGTGCCTTCGACCAGCTAAACCTAGTGAGGAAACTCACCTTGAATTGCTGAATCACAATGATAAGTCTTTGGCTGTTGGCCAACTAAAATCCTGGCGCCATCAATCATAAAATAACATTTAATTAATAATTGGATCCAGACTCATACTAAGAGTCTAACCTAGGGTAAATGACCTTTTTACCCTTTAACTAGCTTGGCCCAAGGCTAAGGCCCAAACCGGCTGTCCAAAATACCTAAATTCCAAAACAATCACCCAAAGCCCAAATATGGACCATTTTTCCAAATTGGGCTCGAATCCCTTCATGGACGTTCAACTAACAGAGTCCAATAAAATAGTATCAGCCTAAAAATAGAATTATGATAGCGCAACAGAGCCCTAGACTCCTAAGGTCTAACATGGGCCCAATACCAAAAAGCCCAAAATTTTTGAAGCCCACTGCTGAGTACGCAGAGCGTAATAAGCTCGTACGTTTAGTGTACTCGCTTTAGGGCTTGTACGTGCAACGACCAACTTGTACGCCCAACATACTCCCCACTTGGCCAACCCTCATCAAAAGTGCTTAATCCATTCAATACATAGTCCATACTCTTAGATCTTCACCCAATGGATGACATATCATGTAAAGTTGCCAAATTTACGTGCATGCATGGCTTAATGGGGCTTTAGAGCTCAAAAGAGCTTAGCAAACAACTTAACACATGCATGAGTCCATAAACACCATAAAGTTTGCATCTTTATGCTTAAGAACCCTTAAAATGTCTACATATAAAAGGCTAAACTCCATAAACGACCTTAGTTCACAAGAACCAAGCAAAAGGGACCAAAATAGCCAAAAACAAGCCAAGGAGTAGATCTATGAAATGAGTTGACAAGCTATGCAATTTATACCTCAAAAGCCAAGAAATGGAGATGCTAAAGCTGGATCTCTATGCTCCTCTCCATTGGATGAGTCGTTAATCTTCTCCTTCCTCTTTAAGATGCACAAAACACACAAAAATGATTCACACGAGCCCAAAAACACCACAAAAAGGCTAAGCGATGAATTTAGGATTTTGAAGATATGGAGGCTGGTTAAACATGGCCAAATGAGGCTATCATATGGTTTGTATATGGTGCAAGGCCTAAAACTAGGGTTTCATAATTGCTCATGTATGCCATGCCTACTACACGTATGCCCAACGTACGTGGATGAGCTCCGCGACCAACATCGGGCTAGTATGCCCAACGTACTCGAACTTCCCTGAAGTTGGAAAATCTACCCCTAGGGACCAATTCTGCAAAACATTAACACACCAAGGGGTCTAAATTGAAAAGTACTTTGAATCGAGTGTTACACCATAGGGGATTGCCCACAACAAAAGAAAGGGAATTTCAAGGATAAACAAAGAACTAATAACAGTGGCGTTGCTATTAAAGAAAGTCTACAAAAGGAGACATAGTCAACGTTTTGGCTAGACGTGCGTTTAGTTCTGGAGATGCTTAGATCTTAGACTCGTGTGCATATTTCCATATAACATATACTCATGAGTGTTTTGAACCTTTTAAATAATGGAATCACATTGTATATATAGGTGATGAAGGGATGTAGAGTATCAAGGGCAATGTTAAGGTGCAGATCAAAATGTATGATGATATGGTCAGAAAAATCGTTTGTTAGTGTGTTCCTAATCGTCAGAAGAACCTAATTTCTCTTGGAACTTTGTGTAAGCATGGGTTAAGGTATTATTGTTAAGATGACATGTTAAAAATCTGTAAATGTGGTCTAGTAATTATGAAGGAGAGGTGCAACATGTAATATTTTTTCTCTAGAAGGCTGCATATTTAGAGGAATGGTAGATGTGTTTCAATCCTTGGAACAACATGATGAAAACAAAGAGTTATAGCATCAAAGATCAGGTGACATGAGAGAGAAAGGCTTGCCAATCTCTAGCAAACAAGGGTTGGTTGGTGCATAACTAGTTGGAGAAGTCAAATTCTATGAAGCTTGTGTCGAAGGAAAGTATTTGTGAAGTTCAATTCTAGTCAACACACAAGTAAAGAAATCCTCGATCATGTTCACTAAGATAATTTATGGGTTTCCTTTTTAATGAAATTTCATGGTTGATGCTAATACTTTCTGACATTAGTTGATAATTATTCAAGGAGGGTGTGATTGTATTTTATGAAGATAAAATATGAAGTGTTTAGAAGTACAAGGAGTGGAAGGATGTGGTCGAAAATTGACAATGAAACAAGCGATGAAAATATGAACATATAACATGTTAAAGTTTTGCAATGCATCGTTTGATAACTTCTACAAAATAGAAGGTACAATAAGGCACCACACACGTACCATATACACCATAAAAAACAAAGTGACAAAACAGATGCACAAAACAACATTGATGCAACGTGTAAATTTTTTTTTTTGAGTGTATTGCTATTATGGAAAGAAAATAAGGTATCTTGATATTATCCACAAAAATATATATAAAAATATGAATATTTATATAAATAAATTACATATAAGAGTGACGGATTACCTTTTAAAAAACGTGAATTTGATGTTTCTTTTTTTAAAGTTGTATGTGTTTGATATTAAAAAATATGGATTTTTATGTACATAAAAATACATCTAATATAGCCACGGATTAGCAAGATACGTCCTAATTAAAAAGATTGTAAAATCGGTTGGTAATATGTTGGTAAGTATGCACGCCAAGAATCCATTGATAAAGATTTCCGATGGTTTTATGGGATTTTGTAATATGGTTCTAAAGACATATATAAGAAGCATTAATTGAAGTATTACTTAAAAAGAATATTATCATGATTAAATATGATAAATATTAATTATAGACTAGTTGTGAGACTCATATATTATACAGGTTGATTAAAAGATCATGTTAAATAAGAAGTTTATTTGAATTTAAAATCTGAAAAAAAAATGAAAATTATGAGAAAAAAAAACATGCAAAAAATAAATTAATTAAAATTATGTGTTTAGTTGTCAGACTCGTGTACTAAACGGGTTAGTATTAACAAAATATTAATTACAAAGGTTTAAATTGTAAATTTATTTGAACTTAAAATTGAAATTTAAAATTTAAAATTTAAAATTAATAGTCATTATGTTAGTTTCAACTTATGAAATCTAAATTAATCATATATGAGAAAAGAAAAATGAAATAAATAATAAGTGGAAAATAAATATATCTCATAATTATGACAAAATAAAATGTGGTCATTTGAATGAGAGAAGGATGTGTGGAAAAATCATTTATTCTTATTTATTAGGATAGATAATATTCTTTAAAATTAATGTATTTTACATTTAGTTTAGTTATGGTAATATTACACATAATTAATGTTTATGACTTTTAATTATAATAATATTTCTTATAATTAATATTTCAATTAATACCTTTTATATATATATATATATATATATATATATATATATATATATATATATATATATATATATATATATATATATATATATATATACACTGTTAAAAATCCCATAATTAAATATACTCATCACAACTAAACTCGTTTGTCAGTAACTTATCACTAAAAGTTATCACCTTTAAATCATCAGTAAAGACAGTAAAAACTGACTGTCAATAGTAAAATTGCCGCTAAAAATTACCCACAAGTCAGCCAACGGAGTTTCATTGGGGGCAAATCCTTTGTAAGACAATAGTGACAGGATTACCGTTGGGTTTGGATCGTAGGGTGTTAGATAAGGCAATACACTAAAAATATGCCATGTTCCACAAATAAATCAACATAAATTATTTTAACTCCTTTGCGTAAAAGATAGCATGTGTGGTTAGTGGTAACCAAGTGTCTTAAATCTCTCAACTAATATAAAATGACTCCAAGTCTTTTAATATTGGATTGATCGAATAACATTTGGGTAATTCGTTTGTATATATAGAGAAGGGTGTTGAGGTGTTGATTCATGCATTCCTTGATAAACGGTAAGATTATGATACCATGTATTATTCTTTAAAATCTTTTTCTCATAGTCTTTTTAGATATTATAGACTTTATTTTTCAATCCAGTCTTACATATATGTTATGTATTCATGATTCTTAATTTCACGACCGGTTTATTTGACGAATTGAAATGTTGAAAATCATTTATGTTCATAAGTTATGCTATCATATGAAATAAACCTAACGCTTGGTGTTATTTCTTATCAATGTATGTGCAGGAAAATAGAAGATCGACGGACAACTGATCTTTACACAAAAAAAACGATGTAAGCCTTCAACACTTGCAAATATTGTATACATTTCTATGGTAGACAATATATATAATATATATATATATATATATATATATATATATATATATATATATATATATATATATATATATACCGATATTTTGAAAGTACCGATGAAGAGTTATCAACTCTTTGTTATCAATCTTATAATTTAAAATAACAAAGTTTTTTTAATCACATATTTTTTCTCTTTTTAAAATGGTTTTTTAAGACATTTTTATAAAATAACAAACTCAAGGTAGGTTCTCTATTTTTATTAAGGCTTTTTTTTATTATTTTTCTACTAAATATATACTAAATGAAATTGAAAATTTAGTTAGGTCATAGGACCTACCTTTGCCCTTAGTAAGTACGCCCATATATATATATATATATATATATATATATATATATATATATATATATATATATAAGGGAAATTAAATATACATTACATTTTCACCTAATCTTACATACTAAACTTTATGAAACTATGCTGTTTTATTAGCTCATGATTTTTTTTGGAAAAATAATACTATGTTATTTACTAACATATCACATTCTTCTTCAAACACTACGTGATTTCCTGAATCAAGTTATTTCCAAAACATTATCTTGTCGATATTCATTGTTGCGTACAAAGTAAACTATACTAAATTACTTGTCATTCATGATTGGTGCATGAATTAAGTAATAATGGAGGAAAGAAATGCTATGGTGGATGCTATATTTACCAAGTGATAACTGAGCCGAGTATATTTATCGAGTTAAAATTATATAGTTTTGTGGTTTAGTACCTAAGATTACCTGACACTGTAATGTATGTTTTCTATCCCTATATATATATATATATATATATATATATATATATATATATAAAAGTTCAAATGTTTCTCACATCTATTGTGTGCTAGAATGCACCAATAAGAATTTAGTAATAATTATATGTATATTAAATGTTATTCATACTTATAACTCATTATTATAGAAACTAATGAAATTTATCATTAATGTCAACAAGAATATTCTTTCAGAATGAATTCATATCTAAAAAAATGAGAGTATATTCACGCAGAATGATACACTCTCGTTTTTCATATTCCATGCAACTCTATTGTATTTTAAGTGAGTAGGTTCTAAAACAAAATACGAGCTCATATATAAAAACCTAGATGTGAATTCATTTTGAAAAAAAATACTATTGCTGACATTAATGACGGATTTAATTAGTTTCCATAAATATAGAATTATAATTATGCATATCATTTAAGATACATATAATTATGAAAATCATTTAATATCTATATTTATTTAATTAATTAATAATTTAATTTACTAAATTGCTATTGGTGCATTGTAGCACATAATAAATGTAAAAAACAAAATAACCTAGCCAAATATATATATATATATATATATATATATATATATATATATATATATATATATATATGGTTAGGTTATTTTGTTTTCACTATCTATTGTGTGCATGTATGATTGATTCTGGACCAATCATTTTAGTTATTTTAAGAAAGTAATTAATGCATATTAAATGTTGAAGATATAATAGATATTAATTACATCTTCAGCATTTAATATGGATTAATTACTTTCTTAAAATAACTAAAATGATTGGTTCAGAATCAATTATAAATGCACACAATAAATAGTGAAAATATTTAAACCTAATTATATATATATATATATATATATATATATATATATATATATATATATATATATATATATATATATAGAATTAAGTATTTACAAAGAAGTAAAATAAAAAACAAGCAAATAAAGTTACACAAAAATTACCACCTATAAGTCTGGGCTTGATACTGTGCACGGATGTTTTCTTATTATTTATTATTGAAGCATTGTTTCCTAAGTTATACAGCGAATTTCAAAACCGACTGTTCCAGAATTTCAAAACCTGTTATTTTATATTTAAAAAAAAAAGAAAAAAACCTTGATAAATTATGTATATAGTTATTAAAAAATTGATGTTGGGATACACAAAGGTTGTTAAAATCTCCATTTTAATCGTATGAGATTACGATTTTAAGATTCTTTAAGTGAAAATCGATCTGGATCACAATACGATCCCGATTCCACTTCTTTAGTTTATTATATAGCCAAGTATCAAAAATCCATTTATTCATATTTGAAATCGAGCGTTACAAGTTGCACGAAGTCTTTTAGAGCATCACCATTTTATCAATTCATCTGGAGTTAGGCATAACATACCAATGATAAACCCTTTGTAATCTTAAGCCTTACTTATACATGATTAAAATGATCCTATTTTTAATTAAGATGGTTTATTCTTAATGTTTACGGTTTGTGTCAACAAAGATTATAGGTGATGCTTAAGAAGATAAAGTTGATTATCTTAATTTACAAGCAAATTTGAATGAGTCTATTTTGGTAAGATCTTATGATTAGGATCAGGATTTTGTAAAACTGAAATTTAATTAAGTTTTGTTTAAAATGAACAGCATATAGTGGATTGCTTTTATAAAACTTATACAACTGAAATAGAAATACTAATATTTGTAACAAACCAACAATGGTATTTCATTTGATTCAAATGTTTGTTTACCTTTTCTTGGGGAAAGGTGTTTATTGTGAGCAAATTAATTTATTCAAATACATTGGAAGATACACGAATACAAACATCAAACCAATAATAATCACTATATTTCTTGTACTTAATGCAGATTTGACTTGAAAGCATGATGCTTGGAGATGGTATTGCACCGGCAATTGGTATTGACCTTGGAACAACTTATTGTTGTGTGGGTGTTTGGCGAAATGGCCAAGTGGAAATCATACCTAACGATCAAGGTAATAGGACCATGCCATCTTGTGTATCTTTTACGGATACAGGACGTTTCATTGGTGAAGGTGCTAAGAACCAGCTCGCTATAAACCCTACCCACACAATCTATGGTTTGTATTCTATCCCCACTTTAATCCTTTGTAATTAAAAGAGTGGTTATATATTTTTCTTTAGAATTATAAGATACATGGTGGATTTTCAGATTCGAAAAGGTTGATCGGAAGGAGATTCAATGATGCCAAACTTCAGGAAGACATGAAGTTATGGCCTTTTGAAATTATCAAAGGGACTAGAGACATTCCGAAGATTGTAGTCGACTACAATGGTGAAAAGAGGGAATTTTTTCCAGAGGAGATTTCATCCATGGTTCTTATGAAACTGAAAGATGTTGCAGAAGCATACCTAGGTGATACAGTGATAGATGCAGTCATCACCGTGCCAGCTTATTTTGATGATTCACAACGTCAAGCAACAAAGGATGCAGCATTTGTTGCTGGACTTAATGTTCTACAAATAATCAATGAGCCTACGTCAGCTGCAATCGCTTATGGGTTTGACATGAGTACAAATATAAGTCGTGGAACCAATGTGCTCATCTTTGACTTGGGGGGTGGTACTTTCGATATATCTCTTGTCACCATTGATGGAAATGGTCAGTTTAGAGTGAATGCTGTTGCTGGTGACACTAACTTAGGTGGTCAGGACTTTGACAACATCATGGTGGAACATTTTGTGAAGCAATTCAATGAAAAGCACAAGACAGATATGAGTGGGAATGTAAAAGCACGGAGTCGGTTGAAGGTGGCTTGTGAAAAAGCAAAACGGATTCTCTCTTCAACAACTGAAACTACGGTTGAAATTGATGCTTTGCATCAGGGTGTTGACTTTTCTATGAGAATTACTCGTGCAAAATTTGAATATCTGAATGAAGATTTCTTTTCTAATTGCGTACAGATGGTGGATAGTTGCTTATGTGACGCAGGTTTTAATAAGACAGATATAGATGAGGTAGTTCTTGTTGGTGGGTCAACTAGGATACCTAAGGTCCAACAATTGTTGAAAGACTTTTTTGATGGAAAAGAGCTTTCCAAGAAGATCAACCCAGATGAGGCTGTTGCATATGGTGCAGCAGTTCTTGCTGCTAAGTTAAGTGGCGAAGGTAGTCCACAAGTTAGCAAGTTGGAGGTGATGGATGTTGTCCCATTGTCACTTGGTGTAGCTCTTTATGACACCTCTTTATCTGTTATAGTCAAAAGAAATGACAAAAAACCATTGACCAGGCAAGCCAATTACACTACAGCTGAGGATAACCAAAGTGCTATACTTTTCAATGTCTATCAGGGTCAGAGACCTAGGGCTATAGACAATAACTGGTTAGGAGAATTCACAGTTGCAGTCCCTGTTGCTCCGAAGGGTACATCACAGGTAAAAGTGGTATTTGATATCGATGAAAATGGTATTTTAACCTGCTCGGGGGAGGAAGTAACCACTGGCCTTACAAAGAAGGTAAGAATTGGCCATGACAAGCAAAGGCCTTCAAATGCAGAAATCACAAAAATGGTGGTAGATGCGCAAAGGAACCAAATTCTGGATAAGGAGTTCAAGGACAAGATTTCTGCACGTAGCGATTTGGAGGATTACATATACAAACTGAAAAACAAAATCAACAGCTTAAGAAGCAAAATCAGAAGTGAAGACGTAGAAAAAATGGAAAAAGCGATAGAGGATGTACGCCACCAAATTCTTCATGGAACCAAGCTTGCTGAGGTTGATGAGTATACCAAGAAATCGGATTACTTGGAAAATATATGTGTCCCAATCCTTGCCCGATATGCTTGATCAACAATAACATTTTCTCATGCATGCTGTGGAATTTCAATAAAAAAAAATTTATGCACTTTTGTTTCTATTTTTTCAATAACAGTTGGACATTGTTCGACCTTCAATATTGAATATTGAAGATGTGTGTGTGTCAATAATCCTATGATCGATTAAAGACAAAGTCAATTTTCATTTCGTTTTTGTAATCTTTCTTTTATCTGAAATCAATAAATTTTTTTTCTCATTTTGTCTGTCCTTTTGGAATATGCTTATTTATATCTGGCACATCCCACTACTAGGAAACAAGGTATTAGCCACAAAATTTTAGCAACCGAAAATCCGTCGCTAATAGCAACGAAACACAAACGGATTAAGAAAACTTGATTATGAGGATTCTAGTGATTGATTTCCGACGGCTTAACGATGCAATGATTTTCATTGGTATTCCATTACGATGTTGGCCTTATACAAGGGTATTTGTGTCTTTATGCTGAAACAACACAGCAGGGGACAAAAGTTGAATAGCACAGTGGGCAGAGTTAAAAGAGAAAATGGGACAAGAAAGTAAAAGACACAGAACAGGAGCAGAAAGCTGCCAATTTCTTATTCATAAACTGGAAGAAGAAAAGAGGATACCGACTCCTCGTACATGCCTGACTATTTAAACAAAAACTTTGCATAAAAGTAGCAACTGCTAGCTAGAGACCAGGGGACACTAACCCACAAGATCTTGACTTATTCTTTTCTACTAAGAGCTAAAGAAATTAAATAAAAACGTGCATAAGCTAAATCATGACCTGTACTCTGAATTACTTTAATATACGATACATCAATGGTTTAATGACAGAAAATCATGAATTTCACGTTTCATCGCTCGAGTTTCAATCTCGAGATGTTCTTCAAGTACCTGTTTAGCGACTATAATCCTCCCCTTGATCTGCATCCTACAGTAATTCTAGTGTTCATTGTTGTGATTGATTCAAAGTCGTGAAAGATATCTATAGAATGATTATTTAGGTTTCCTAAATTTAGTCTGCGTCAAATAGTTGTCCTGCTTCTAGAATTAGAACTACATTCTATGTTCCTTTAGCAATACACGCACCATGAAACTAATACCTGACCCACCATATACCATTCTTCTCTTGGAAACATCTCAATTTACCACTCGAAGAAACACCATTTATTTTGTCAAATAACAAAGACCATTGCAACTTTTTGTGCACAAAATTTCTTTACAACTTTTACTTAATGGGTTCGTTCTTCAACGGCTTTTTCTTGATCGATCAATCCTTGAGAAAAACTTCAATTGATCAACACCGGATCATCGGTAATTAACACTTTGATTAATCCAAGAAAACCACCCACTAAATGAATCAAAACATTGTTTCCTTGATGGAAAACCCCTGTGAAAATCAAATGGATCGACACCCAATTGAAACCCTTTAACCCTTTACTCAACCTCTTTGAAATCGTTGACAAAACCATGTTCTTGAACCGAAATAACACATTGGATCTCTTTGAGAACTTTTATCAAAAACTTGGCATGCGTATTTGGAAACTCCAATCCAACACAAGTTTCATTTGTGGAGAGACCCTATTTGCACTTCAAATCACCAAAACAATGACAATTTAACCAAAATGGAAACGAAATTCGACTGTGATGTTACCTAGCTAAGTAAAAGTTTGCATAGAACTTTTCCAAAAAAAAACTCACCCACTTTGAAAATAAAAAAAAAACTCTTGTTTCTTTTTTCTAGATAAAAAGAATTCCACTTGAATGCATTCTCTCGACCATCACTCGACAAATGTTGTCACCGCTTGATCAATTATACTTTTAAAATGTAGCCAAGAACTTCAATTTAATAGCACCGTTCAATCCAAAAAAAAACACCCCATATTTAAACACTAAACTAAAACAATTGTATAAGAATTAACAAAGAATGATCAAAGAAATAAATTGTCCTTGTGTTTGTGTATGCATAGAATAGAGAACATGAACTAAACCGAATTCTTCTTCACATGTATCTAAACGAGTTAAAACTCATTGAGTTATATCTCATATATTTACAACAATAATCCATTTGTTATAGCCTCATTGACACATTTGACCCTAATCATAATATCAATGCCATATTATACTACAGTCTCCACCTTGACATTCAAACAAATTCCAACAATTCAAAATTTTATTCCAAATCAAAACAAATTTGGATAGTTGATGTGTATCCAACCAAACTTCTAGAGTCACTAAAACAAACACCTTGAAATTGTCCCAACTTCACCATGATCTCGACCAAAACCATTGCCACCAAAACATATATATCAGACCTGAACAACCCAATGTACTCGTGCTTTGGCGAATGCTCCAAACCGTATTTGGAAACATAATGGCGTCCCATATAATCCACCATCTGTTAAACCAAAAACCCACTTGTTGAGCCCTTGACTTTCATTCAATGAGATCACCATGAAGAAACTCCCATGTCTCTCTATGGTTGAAAATTTTCCTTTATAGTTGATCCTAACCATTAGACTAAACACATAAGCAATGAATCGAACCAACAACCGATATAACTTTCCAACCATCGATTGCTTTAACCTATACAACCACCTATATCGAGACAACTGCCTTGCAAAAAGTAGCACCCACCTTTTGAGCTGGGTAGGCTCCCATACATCCGCCTATACTTTCTGGAATTCGTATTACCTCAAAGTTGGCATCTTGCACCTATCTGGAGAACCCCTCCACTTCCTACATCATACTCATAATAACAATCTCGTTGGACCATCGACTTGTTATCAACTCATGTATCCCGACTCAATATGATATGCCTCTTTGACAAGGACCATAACAGTAATCCCGTGATAGCACAACCATAGTCATTCCTTGACTTTCCTCTTCTATGTATATAGATCATCTCATCCTTACTTGCAAGCCTCTTTCCAGCAAGTGAAAATTACATTCTTTGTTCCTTTAGCAACACGTACGCCTTGAACTAAAACTTGACCCACCATAGACCATTATTCTCTACGAAACATATCAATTTACCACTCAAAGAAACATCACTTATGTTTTCAAATGACCAAGAACATTTCAATTGTTTTCCATAAAATTTGTTTTCAGCTTTGACCTATTGGTTTTGTTCTTCAACACCTCTTTCTTTATCAATCACACCTTGTGAAAAACTATGATTCAGAAACACCCAATCACCTTTAATTCACACTTTGATTTATCGAAGAAAATAGTTTCCCAATAAACGAACCAAAACACAACTTCCTTGATCGAAGCCCCCATGAAAATCAAATAGATCGATAGCTAAATGAAACAATTTGACCCCTTCTTTGATCACTAGTCAAACCTATGTTCTTGAACCATAAGAACACCACTATACCTCTTTCAAAACTTTTTCAAACACTTGGCCTGCATATTTGGAAACTCCACCTCATATATATATATATATATATATATATATATATATATATATATATATATATATATATACAAAGAGAGAGAGAGAGAGTTAGGTTCAAATGTTTTAATTATCTATTGTGTGCATGTATGACTGATTCTGGACCAATCATTTTAGTTATTTTAAGAAAGTAATTAATGCATATTAAATGTTGAAGATGTAATTAATACCCATTATATCTTCAACATGTAATATGCATTAATTACTTTCTTAAAATAACTAAAATGATTGGTCCAGAATCAATCATACATGTACACAATAGATAGTGAAAACAAAATAACCTAACCCTATATATATATATATATATATATATATATATATATATATATATATATATATATATATAGAGAGAGAGGTAGGTTCAAATGTTTTTCACATCTATTGTGTGCTAGAATGCACCAATAAGAATTGAGTAACCATTAAATGTATATTAAATGATATCAATATTTATAAATCTTTTTTATGGAAACTAATTTAATTTGTAATTAATGTCAATAATAATATTTTTTTAAGAATGAATTCATATATAAAATAATAAGAGTGTATTCTAGGAGAATGAGAGTATATTCTACTAAAATACACCCTCATTCTTCATATTCCATACAACTTTATTGTATTTTAAGTGAGTGAGTCCTGAAATAATGTTATTGCTAACATAAAAATAGGGGTGCAAACGAGCCAAGCTACTCGCGAGCTACTCGGGATCGGATCGTTAAAAGCTCGACTCGAAATCGGTTTTAAACGAGCCCGAGCCGAGCTCGAGCTTAAAATTAAGCTCGATTATTAAACAAGCTCGAGCTCGAGCCTATGTCATTAAGCTTGATTAGGCTTGCGAGCCTAAACGAGCCTTTACATAATATAATTTATAATTATTTATATATATTAAAATAAAAATATATTATAGGAATTACGGATTTAGGGTATTAGTAAACGAGCTCGAGCCGAGCTTAAGCTTATTTAGGCACGTCAAATAAAAACGAGTCGAGCCCGAGCCCGAGCCGAGCTTGGATAATTCTTTACGAGCTCGAGCCGAGCTCAGTACAAGAAAGCTCGAATCGAGCCGAGCTCGAGCTCGAGCCTCATATAACTTAAACGAGCTCGAACCGAGCCTGGCCAGGCTCGGGCTCGGCTCAGCTCGTTTGCACCCCTACATAAAAACCTAGATACGAATTCATTCTGAAAGAATATTATTGCTGACATTAATGACGAATTTAATTAATTTCCATAAAGAGAAAATTATAATTATGGATATTATTTAATATACATACAATTATGGAAACCATTTAATATCTATAATTATTTAATTAAATAATAATATAAATTTACTAAATTCCTATCGGTGCATTCTAACATACAATAAATGTAAAAAACACTTTAACCTAACCCTATATATATATATATATATATATATATATATATATATATATATATATATATATATATATATATATATATATATAGGTTCAGGTTCATTTGAGACCATTCTAATTTTGTGAGACCGTGAGACCAAATCTAAAAATAATTTTAAAATGCAAAATAAATGGAAAAATCCAAAAATTCTTTTTTTAAATGTTATTTTCGGAACTTGAATTAACTAAAAAAAATATTAAAAAAATATAAAAAAAATAAAAAAAAAATCCGTTTTTTTTTTTTGAAAAATACGTGAAATATTCTAAATAGAATATTTCACTGACATATTCTAAAAAATAATTTAAAATGCAAAATAAATGGAAAAATCTAAAAATTCTTTTTTTAAATATTATTTTCGGAACTTGAATTAAATAAAAAAAATAAAAAATAAATAAAAAATAAAAAAAAATTCTATTTTTTTTGAAAAATACGTGAAATATTCTAAATAGAATATTACACTGTACATATTCTAAAAATAATTTTAAAATGCAAAATAAATGGAAAAATCAAAAAATTCTTTTTTTAAATATTATTTTCGGAACATGAACTAACTAAAAAAAATAAAAAAAAAATAAACAAATGCGTCTCACGGTCTCACAAAATATAATTGGTCTCAAATGAACCTAACCCTATATATATATATATATATATATATATATATATATATATATATATATATATATATATATATATATATATATATATATATATATATATATATATATATATATATATAACAATAACGCTACTTTGTAGCCCGGTTGACATATTAGACCCTAAACTTAGTTTCAATAAAACATTTTATTACACAATTTTTTATACTTTTCAATGTCTATCGTCACGATTGAATTACGGTTTAAAAGAAACTAGGGTTAATCCCTTTGTGTGTTGCGACGAAAATTTTTACTTTCAAAATTTTCGGGCTTAAATAGGGTGTTAGTTTACGTAGAAAGTTTGTAAAATCTAAATGATATTAAAAACACATGCAAAAAAGTATTAAATTCATACAAAAATTATAAAAAAAAGATGTATATATAAGAAGTTATCAAATTAAAAAAATAAAGAATATAAAAACCTAAATTATAAAAAGTATGGGAAAATTTGTAGACAATGTTTAGAGAATTCCTAAATTATCACGCTTGTTAAAAAAAAATATATGCAGCCCAAGTTGTAAAAATATTATTAAAACAAGTTGTAAGAATAATTCAAAAAAAAAATTATTGTGGTTTCAAAGTTGCCAAAATAAAAGAAAAAGTTAATATGCACACATAAGCTTTCAAAAGAAAACTATTTTAACAGTATTTTGTATGTTGTAAAAAACACTTCTTAAAGGGTTTAAAATTAAAAAAAAAAATTGACCAAAATTGTAAGAAAAGAAAGTTGGATGGGGTGATTTGATGTTAAGGAAAAATTAGGCAAAAACTATACAAAATCAAAATGATTTAAAAAAAACAATAGAGATTAAGGGGGATCCGACCTATGATAAGGCCTCCTTACAATTTGTAGCTCAAACGTTTAACTAGTTGGCTACATGACATACTCTTTAAAAATGGTGCATTAAATACATATAATATAAGTAATAGCCTGAAAGACAAAATAGTTGTTATTCATTAGGACATTATACTTTCATATATATATATATATATATATATATATATATATATATATATATATATATATATATATATATATATATATATATATATATATATATATATATATATATATATATATATATTAATGCCCACAAACCATTGACCAATGAAGCAAATTATTGTAGGGTTGAGAATATGTAATGTCACAAAAATCACAACAATTGTAAACTTTTCAAAACAACCCAATATCATAGAATGTTTACAAAATCGTTGTTTACAAAGTGTTTATCAATATCAGAGCATCCCAAAATCATAAGGCCATAAAATAGAGGATGCATACGGTCACGCTTTCGGCTTTCCACCATCATCAGAAGTACCTGAAACAATAAACTAAATCCGTAAGCCAAAGCTTGGTGAGTTCCCCTAAAGTACCACCACTTAAACATAATGAACAAGAACATGCATAAATGAGTTTTCAACTTGACTTGACTGCCTTGCAGGGACTACAACCTATCTGCACCGCTCTTAGAGCCTTCGGCATGACTTGACCGCCTCCCAAGGCCTACAACCTATCCAGACTGCTCTCAGGGCCTTCGGCCTAGACCGCCTTGCATGGGCCTACAATCTATCTTGACAGCCCAAGGTATCTTGGCCTTCAGCACTTATCACAAAGTAGGACTGCCTCAACCCAACCAAACATAACATGTTGACATATACATAATAGATAAGCATATAGCCAGTCAATAGATAAACAAACAAGTGTACAGATCATTACCGCATGCTATCATCCTATATAACAGGATATCGGTTTCACAGATCTCTACAACATAATAACGTATTACCATATAACAGGATATCCAACCAATGCGTCATCATTGGTTCCTTTGACCCATAAGTACAGTGAGGAAGACTCACCTCACAGTCTGATGAAAAAATCTAATCAATACTCTGCTCTCGTATATCGGCTCCATCCAAGTCCTAAATTTCCAAGCATTTCCCATTCATAAAATAATTACAATTTCCTAAATTACCCTTAGTTAAACTTGGTCAAAATTAAAAAGTCAACTGAGTCAACCCATCCGAGTCCACCCAGCTGGGTGAACTCAACTGAGTCGATACAGGGCGCGTACGTTGGGCGTACTCCGGAGGTACGTAGGGGGTACTCGAGTGTGACTAGAAATCGGGTAGTGGAGTGCGTACGTTGTGCGTACGCTGAGGTACAAACATCGTACACTCAAAACCTCCATTCTCCAAAAAGTTCTTAATACATTAAGCTCTGACGTCCAAGATTCAGATCCAAGGCTAAAATACCCACAAGATTCATAAACTTTCAAACTTTATGACTTTGCATGTCCAATAGGTGCTTAATACCCCATTTTTCAACATCATAATGCATTAAGACCTTTTATAGAATGCATGGAGCCAAACTAACCATCAATACCACATTTTTATAACTTAAGACCCCTCCTAAGGTTTGAAAGTACAACTTATTGGGTCAAGAACATACCCTACTCAATAATCACTATTTTGGGACAAAAGTGTCTTAAAGGAATGAAATGTCTAGATCTACAAGATGGAGTCATCAAGTTGTAAGCTTTGTACCTCCTGGAGGTTGCTAACAAGAAGGAAACCTCATATCCAAAATGTTTCCAAGCTCCAAGCTCTTCTCACCTTCTTCTTTTTCTTCTTCTTCTTTTTTTTCTTCTTCTTCTTCAAGAACTATAACACCCCCGAACCAGACGGCGGAAATGTCTGAGGGCTCGCGTGACTTTAATTGAATACCATCACAATGAATATACATGAATCATAACATAAACGTCACCATGCATCAATATATTACAACTGAAATTGTTCACATCAAGTACATTGTTTTAATATTACACATCCATAACCTAAATAGTTCGAGTGCATTTAACAACATGACATCTAACATTACTTCTTATAAATCTTCCGCTTACCTGTTACCTGAGAATACAAGTTATTTTGGAAAAACGTCAACATATGAAATGTTGGTGAGTTCAAAAACAATGTTTTGATAAAAATGGTTTTTATACTTTGTAAAACCCATAAAATCCGATATTTTCTAAAAGACTTTTGTTTATCAAAACATGAGATCCATAAGTTGATGCATGAATGATTTTAAACACACACACACACACACACACACATATATATATATATATAAAGGGCATTTTGTATTATGGTTATAATATTTCGAACGAGTAGTATTGAATTCCCCGGAAAAACCCGATGTTTTCCCAATGTTGAAATGTATTCGTAATTACTGGTTTTTGTATTGTCTTAACGAATGAGCATTGAATTTATCCATATTGTATATTGTCCTAATTTTATCTACTTCGATTTATCGTAAGCCTTAACAATTGGAGAGAAGGGGGCATTATGTCCCACTACTATCGTAAGTACTTAGGCTGTCGTGGATGCGAAAGACACAATGGTCCAACTCGTACTTGATTACTGTGACCTTACTAGCTTGTCTAGCGGGACACTTTGGCCTAGTAGCACACAAAGCTATTGAAAGGCCTTGTATAAAATATTGAGTCTTTAAAGGCCCAATAACATATAAGCGTTATCCCTTTGGGCCCAAAGATCATGTTGGTGGGCTTGCAAGGCCCAACAAGCATAATTTGAAACTCATAAGCCCAAAGTTTGTAGATTTACTTATTGTAGTCATCACGTATCTATTGAAGTGTTTTGATTTAACGTTTGTTGTTTTGTATTGATTCGAGACCGAATCTATTCGTTTATAACGATATTTGGTATTGAAGGTGTATTTGTTTTTCGTTTTGTTGCTAGCTGGATATCTTGTATTTTGTCTTAATGAATGAACTAATTTGTTTTAGAAGTATGACTTTGACCCTTTTCACTACCTTTCTTTTATAAAAATAACACTTTTAGTCCTTTATATAAAAGAATTTCATTTTTAGTCCTTAAAAACATTTTCTTGACACTTTTGTATCATAAACTTGTTGAAAAGACATTTTTAACCCAAATTATATTTAGTTAACAGATTTAGCCCTTCCAGAATGGTATTTCTTGGTTAGAACCCCAAATTTCGCAACTTTTACAGTTTTGGCCCAAAATACAAAAAGTTTACATTTTGATCCTTTTTTGAGTTTAAAAGAATTTTTGACCTTAGAAATAGTTTTATTTCACTTCATGTCCCCTTTTTTACATAATATTACATTTCAGCCCCTTAAAGATTTCAATTTTAGCAATTTTGGGCTTGTTGGACCGAAAAGCCCATATTTAGCCCAATAACTCAAATTTTTGCATTTTAAGTCCTTTGAAAATTTTAATCTTCGGAAAAGGGATTATAAAAACTGTTTTGAGTCATTTGACCCTCAAGAAACCGTGACTTGGCAGTTTTTACCCAAGTTTTGCATTTTTAACATTTTAAGCCCTAAAATGAGTTTTATGTTAAACTTTGTTCCTTATAACCTTGTAAGCTATTTTTATTGACTTGATTAGTGTAAAATAACTTAGATTATGTTTGTTTCCTTACTCATGTCATAGATCTCGAATTATCACTCTTTTTGTTACATATTTATCTCAAAAACACATAATATCACACACATACATGCATAAAATCACACATAGCATACACATACACATATATCTACATATTTTATTGTATTCTCCCCCATAAAACATATGAAAACCGGAAATAGAGGGGGTATGAAACTCACCTTGAGTTGTAGTTTTGGTTTTGAAGAAGACTAGAAGAAGTTTGATGCTAATTTTCGATCCTAGCAAGTCTTCTTGGTAGATCTCGAGTTTAGTGGCTTAGATGATGTAAGATCACAAGTTTGAATAGATTTAGAAGAGATTTTTGATGAAATGAAGTAGCTAGATTATGGATCTAAGCAATATCTTACCTTAGATGATGAGTTTTATGGAAAATTTCCTTGAAAGCCTTCTAGATCTCGAAAGTATGGAGAGGAGTGGAGAGTGTTTTCTTGAGAGGATTTTTGAGTGAAGTGTGTGTATGTGTGTTTGGTTTCGGCCGAGAGCAAGAAAGAGAGGAGAGAAGAGAGAGTGAGTGATTGGATGGTGCCTGGAAGTATGAGTCATTTTGCATGGAAATCCTTTGAACAATTGTGAGGTGGCATCCAAGAGTCAACTCCTCTTCTTGGGTTGGGCTTGGGCCGAGAATGGAGAGGGGAATAGGAAAGAATTGGGCCTTGTATGCTTAAGTCCATTTTATGGTTAAGTTAAGTGATTTTTGGCCCAATAAAAATCAAAGAATGATTTCTATGACCTATTAGGGCTAATATAAATTTGTTTTGGTCCAATAAGACCCATTAAAGTTATTCTAGTTTATTTTGGGTTCATAAGGACCAAAAATGTTAAGTTTCATGTATATGGGTCCAGTTAGGGCCCATTAAAGAATCCTAGTCCACAATGAACTCAAATTGGAATTTCAAGGGTTTCCAATTCATTGTTGACCATTTGTAGGGCTAGAATGAAGTATTTGATGGAGTTTTATTGTTATAGAATAAGCATCATGCATGCTTTCATGTTATTGATTCCTAGTTGTTATAAGTGTTGTAGTTACAAGGCACCAAAATTTCTAGTTGTGACATCATCCCCCCGTTAGAGGGAATTTCGTCCCGAAATTCTTTTGAAAGCTAGATTTGAGAATGTGAGAATAGATGAGGGTACTTCTGCTTCATTTGATCTTCACGTTCCCATGTGAACTCTGTTCCGCGCCTTGCATTCCATCGAACTTTCACGATCGGAATGCGACTCTGCTTGGTACGCTTTACCTCTCGGTCCATGATTTCAACCGACTCTTCGATGAACAGAAGGTTCTCATTGATTTCGATTTCCTCTAATGGAATGACGAGAGTCTCGTCGGATAAGCACTTCTTCAAGTTGGAGACGTGAAACACAGGGTGTACGCTACTGAGCTCGGCGGGGAGTTGCCATCTATAAGCCACTGGACCGATTTGGGCAAGAATCTCGAAGTGTCCAATGTATCGAAGGTTCAGTTTTCCCGCTTCCCAAAACGAATCACTCCTTTCCAAGGAGAGACTTTTAGTAACACCCTATCTCCGACTTCGAATTCCAAGGGCTTTCGTCGCTTATCGGCGTAGCTCTTCTGTCTGTCTCATGACAACTGTAGTTGTTCTCTGATCTGAATTATCTTCTCGGTCATCTCGCGTATGATTTCCGGTCCCGTTAAGGCGTTGTTTGGCGTTTGCTCTCTCACTAGTTGGGTGTCTCCTACTTCAGCCCAGCACAACGGTGATCTACACTTACGCCCGTATAATGCTTCGAAAGGAGCAACTTTGATACTCAAGTGATAACTGTTGTTATACGAGAACTCGATCAAAGGCAAGTGGGTATCCCATGATCTTCCAAAGTTTATTACACACGCTCGGAGCATATCTTCTAGCGTTTGAATGGTTCGCTCACTTTAACCATCCGTTTATGGGTGGTAGGCAATGCTCATATCGAGTTGTGTTCCCATAGCTTTCTGAAGCGATTTCCAAAAGCGTGAAGTAAATCTACTATCTCTATCTGAGATGATGGATATCGGTACTTCGTGGAGTCTCACAACTTCTTTGATGTAGATTCTTTTCAGGCGCTCCATCTTGTATGATTCTTTTATTGGTAGGAAATAGGCGGATTTCGTTAGTCTATCAACTATTTCCCAGATCGTGTCCAAACCGTCCGACGACTTGGGTAGTTTGGTCACGAAATCCATGGTAATCCTTTCCCATTTCCACTCGGGAATTACTGGTTGTTGTAGTAATCCAGAGGGCTTCTGATATTCAACCTTTACTTTAGCACAAGTAAGGCACTTCCTCACGTAAGTGGCAATCTCTGCCTTCATATTTGGCCACCAACCCGGATGGATGGAGTATCGTGTCTTGTGAGCCTTGTTCATGACTACCTCTCGGTTCATGAAGTAGTATGCTCCATCTTCCTTTACCTCCAAGTTCTTCTCCATTCCACGCAGCGTTTCACTTGTTTTGTTTTCCGCCTTCATGGCATCTAACTGAGCCGTTCTGATTTGCGAGGTCAGGTGGGATTGGATGGTTAACGAGAGAGTTTTCTCACGACAATTTGAGTATTCTTTCCGACTCAAGGCATCGGCTACTACGTTAGCCTTGCCTGGATGATACTTGATTTCACACTCATAGTCATTTAGCAGTTCAACCCATCTTCGTTGCCTCATGTTTAGCTCCTTTTGATTCAAGATGTGCTGAAGACTCTTGTGGTCAGTGAAGATAGTGCACTTGGTACCATACAGGTAGTGTCTCCAATTCTTTAGGGCGAAGACAACTGCTCCCAGTTCCAGATCATGGGTCGTATGATTCACTTCGTGTGTCTTTAGCTGTCGGGACGCGTAAGCTATCACCTTTCCACGCTGCATGAGTACAAAGCCTAAACCCTGATTTGACGCATCGCAGTAGACTATAAAGTCTTCTGTTCCTTCGGGTAGTGATAGCACCGGCGCACTGCAGAGTGCTTGCTTCAGAGATCGAAACGCGGCTTCCTGCTTATCCGTCCATACAAAGGGTACACCTTTTTGTGTAAGCGAGGTAAGTGGCTTGGCGATCTTAGAGAAATTCTGGATGAATCTTATGTAATAGCCTGCGAGACCCAGAAATTGGCGAATTTTTGTGGGTGTTGTTGGGATTGCCCATCCTTCGATGGCTTTGACCTTAGAAGGATCCACATGTATTCCTTCCTGACTAACAACATGACCCAAAAAGTTCACGCTTCGGAGCCAAAACTCGCACTTGGAGAGTTTTGCATACAACTTTTCGGTTCGCAGGGTTTCTAGGATTTGTCGAAGATGTTGGCCGTGTTCTCCTTCGCTTCGGGAATATACTAGGATATCATCGATGAAAACGATTACGAAATTATCAAGAAAAGGTCGGCAGATTCGATTCATTAGGTCCATGAATGCGGCAGGGTCATTCGTTAGACCAAAGGGCATTACGACGAATTCATAATGTCCGTAACGGGTTCAGAAGGCGGTTTTTGGAATATCCTCCTCTCGGACCATGAGTTGATGGTATCCGGATCGCAGATCTATCTTTGAGAAGTAACTAGCTCCTTGGAGCTGGTCAAATAGGTCGTCGATTCGTGGAAGTGGATATCGGTTTTTGACAGTAAGTTTGTTAAGTTCTCTGTAGTCGATACACATCCTGAATGTACCATCTTTCTTCTTGACAAGGAGAACCGGAGCTCCCCGAGGTGAGAAACTGGGTCGGATGAATCCTTTATCCATAAGCTCACTGAGTTGACTGGACAACTCTTGCATCTCCGCAGGAGCCAATCTGTAGGGCGATTTGGCGATAGGGGTAGCTCCTGGTACAAGGTCGATTTGAAACTCGACTTGTCTTTCTGGGGGTATCCCCGGAAGATCATCAGGAAAGACGTCTGGGAATTCACGAGCTACTGGAATGTCTAGAATTTTGAACTCTTTCTTGGACTTGTCTACTATATGAGCTAGGAACGTCAAGCCCTTCTTTCGTAGGTGCTTCTGCACCTTAATGCACGAGATAAGACGAAGGTTCGTATTGGGTTTGTCTACGTAAATAACTAGGGTTTCGTGGTTTGGGAGATGAAGGCGAATGGCCTTCTCGTGACACATAATTTCAGCATGGTGGGGGCTTAACCAATCCATGCCAATAATCACATCAAAACTCCTAATGGAAACAAGCATTAAGTTTATTTGAAAGACGTGGTGATTTAAGGTTAGGTTACATCCTATATATAGATTTCCCCAATGGATTCTGTCTTCCCATTAGCCATTTCCACCGTAAAGGTTTCATTAAGCTTATGGGGTTGTTGATTTAACAAGTGTTTGAATTTATTGCTCACGAAACTTCGTTCTGCTCCGGTATCAAATAGGATGCATGCATAGGTGTGGTTTAGGGGAAACGTACTAGTAACAACAGTGGGATCCTGAACTGCTTCTCCCTGACCCATAACTAGCACCCTTCCTATTCCTGCGTTCCCAGAGTTGTTGGTGTTGGGGCAGTTGCGACGGATATTCCCAGTCTTCCCACATCCATAGCAGGTGGGGCTTGATCCTGTGCTGTTGCAGCTGTTGTTGGTGATGTTGTTGTTGTTGTTGTTATTGCAGTTGTCGTTGTTGTTGTTGTTGTTGATGTTGTTGTTTCCTTGTGTTTGATTCTGGGGAGGATAGGTCCTGCAATACTTTGCAGTGTGACCCTTCCGATTGCAACTGGTGCAATGCATTTCCCTGCAGTCGTTGTTATGGTGGTTGTTGCACTTGTTGCACTTTGGGAGATTCCCATAATACTGCCTAGGAACACTTGGATTAGCTGAGGCTGTAGCATGTGGTGTGAAGGGTACTTGAGTGGTTGCAGCATTGATCGCCACCATTTGTTGCTTCGTTGCTGATTCCGAGCCTTTTCGCCCTTTTCTCTTACTGTTCTTCCCATTCTTGTTGTCATCCTCTTTCTTGCCTTCAACTTCCGCTGGCTTCCCGCCCTTTTTGTTGTTGTGGTCATACAGTTTCTTGGCCAACCTCTTGGCACTGTCGAACGTCTCAGGTTTTGCAGCGATCACATTTCCTTGAATCGGGGAGGTCAATCTCCAGATGAATCGTTCAATATTCTTTCCTTCAGACGAAATCATGTCAGGGCACAATAATGACAGCTCGCTAAACTTTGATATATACGCGTCTATATCAAAGTTTCGGACGGTGAGATCCCACAACTCTTGCTCCATCTTCTCAATTTCGCCGCGAGGGCAATACTCAGCCATCAGCATTTCCTTTAGCTCCGTCCATGGCATCGAGTTAGCTACAGGGAGAGTCATGGCCTTTATATGCCCATTCCACCAGGTGAGAGCCTGGTCGACAAAGGTGCACGCGGCAAACTTCACTTTCAATTCCTCGGGGCATTCACATATTTCGAACACTGATTCCACCTTCTCTATCCACCTTTTCAGGGCTATGACACCACCTGTGCCATTAAAGGTTCGCGGCTTGGCATTGGTGAAATCCTTGTAGGAGCACATTTTGGTCGGTCCTTGATTGATCCCGTTGTTCGAACTTCCTGCCCCTTGTCCATTGACTCCTCCATTGTTCCCTTGGTGAATTTGTGCCATAGCTACAGTGACCGCGGCAGACACAGCTGCTTGGAATGCAGCTGAGTCAACCTCTGAAGGGGTTGGTCCAGGGTTACCGCGGGTTGGTCGTCGAGGCATCTTTCTGTCATGGAACGGAAAGATGTTGAGTGCCTATGGTTTCGTGAGATGGTGATCCTATAGTCTAGGTGTGTGGCACGAACTTAAGCAATTTCCTAGTTTAGCATATAATCATGGATACATATAACACATAGCAGATCACAACATCATAGTGGAACACATAAAACCTTTTATTACTATTATCCGCATTTTTTGATACATGAAAATTTTGCTCGAAAGAGCAATACATAAGTAGTGCTATTTCGGCAGCATAATGGCTCTATGAGTAGTGTAATCACTTAAACATAGAGTCGAGGGTACATAGCATAGATCCTAGTGACATAGTACTAAAGACGGGTATGACTAGTCCTAGTCGTGGTGGGATGTTCCAGGGGGTGGTGTTGAGGAAGTGGATTCTCCCTGAAGACGAGCCACCTGTCGTTTCGCATCTCGGAGTCGAGCCTCCCATCTCATCTGTCTCATGTGGAGCTCTCGGATAACCTCTCGTGTTTCCTGTTCTGCGTGCTCGACCCTAGCCCACATCTGATGCATCTGATCGACGGTGCTCTGAGCTAGGCCCCCAGTGTTCCGCAATCGTCTCACCATGACTGGGAGAGCACGATCGGTCGGTCCTCCATCCCTTAGATCAAAGAATTCGCGTGACATGCTGAACGGGGGTCACTGCCCCTGCTGCCTGCTCCATCTCCAAAGGTCGATACCCCAGGGGGGTGTAGGACCAGTGGGGCCTACCCGATAAGCGGGCACCCTAATCGGATAAGGGGGGTTGATGGCTTCGAACTCTGCGTCCGAATCACCATCTTCGTCTTTGTTGGGTTCTTCCTCGAGATCTCCTTCGGCTTCCTCCCCCTCCTGGTCCACCACTGGCTCGGCAGGTCCGCCTTCGGCTTCCGCCTCGGGTTCCCCCTCGGATTCCTCCTCGGGGTCTTCCTCGGGTTCCTCTTCCGACTCCTCCTCGGGGTCCTCTTCAGGTTCCTCCTCTGACTCTTCCAGCCATCTGTTATTCCCCTGACTAGGGAAATAAGGATCTCCAAGGTGATGGAAACCAGCCATGCTGTCTGCGAGGGTGTATAAACATGCTAATATCATTCCTAAGACTCTTCTATTACTGTATATATTAAGTGACTGTTCTCTTTTTGGTGCTAAAGGGGTATGCTTTTAGGTTCCCTAGTCATCACGATCTCCTCGGTACATGTGATAGTTGTACCTTGGAGGAATGTAGTTGATCGGGCTACATCCACTCCTTGATACGACTATGAACAGTCCTGGCTTAACCGAGATGCTAGCATTATCTTGTTTGGTTCGGTTTTATGTTCTGTTTCCTAATTCGCACAAGCAAAGATGTTTTATAGTTGTGTTTTTAATTGTTTTGTTTTGTTCAGAGTTGGGTTAGTCCCTTTTTGGCTTATAGTTGCATATCAATGTGTGGTTAGATATGCTAGTTCACTATAAACAATGCTCTGATACCAACCTGTCACACCCCCGAACCAGACGGCAGAAACGTCTGAGGGCTCGCATGACTTTAAGTGAATACCATCACAATGAATACACATGAATCATAACATAAATGCCACCATGCATCAATATATTACAACTGAAATTGTTCACATCAAGTACATTGTTTTAATATTACACATCCATAACCTAAATAGTTTGAGTGCATTTAACAACATGACATCTAACATTACTTCTTATAAATTTTCCGCTTACCTGTTACCTGAGAATACAAGTTATTTTGGAGAAACGTCAACATATGAAATGTTGGTGAGTTCATAAACAATGTTGTGATAAAAATGATTTCTATACTTTGTAAAACCCAGAAAATCCGATATTTTCTAAAAAGACTTTTGTTTATTAAAGCGTGAGATCCACAAGTTGATGCATGAATGATTATATATATATATATATATATATATATATATATATATATATATATATATATATATATATAAGGGCATTTTGTATTATGGTTATAATATTTCGAACAAGTAGTATTGAATTCCTCGGAAAAACCCGATGTTTTTCCAGATGTTGAAATGTATTCGTAATTACTGGTTTTTGTATTGTCTTAATGAATGAGTATTGAATTAATCCATATTGTATATCGTCCTAATTTTATCTACTTCGATTTATCGTAAGCCTTAACAATTGGAGAGAAGGGGGCATTATGTCCCACTACTATCGTAAGTACTTAGGCTTTCGTGGATGCGAAAGACACAATGTGTGACATCCCCAAAATCACGGCCAGAAAATACCGATTTTGTTTATGCTTTATAAAAATCAGAGTACTTCATTTTATAAAATGGTTGCGAAATTTGTTCCCAGAAAAACATGGTAAATACGTTATTAAAATCTTTTCGAAGAAACGTATTTATTTCATTTTAAAATGTTTGGGATGTCATCGTTAATACCGAAACATAAGCATAAACAGAACTTACAATGATTTACACTAGTGATCTACATCTCTTTTAAATCTCTTTTAAATCTCTTAGTGTAATGTCACTTTACTTCGTCACCTGTGATATACATAAACTGAGTGGGTCAGGTTGGGAAACCTGGTGAGTACATAGGGTTTTCAACCCACAATAATATAATTATTATGTTCAATCAAACAATCAACCCAATTACCCATCCCCATTATCTTCTTTACTCTTTAAGGATTTAACCTAAGAGTCATCTATCCTGCATTCGTTTATTCCGAAGTCCTTACTTCCAGGGTTATAGGACTGGCACTAAATCCATAGATGCCAATGTTCGTTCATAAAGCACTAATTCCATAGCTGCTATAGTCTATTCATCGGGTACTAAATCCATAGCTACTAGCCTTTATCTAATAGCTACTAAGTCCATAGCTACCAATGTTCAACAGCTACTAAGTCCATAACTACCAATTCCTACAGGTACTAAATCATTAGCTACCAGCGTCTAACTAATAGGTACTAAGTCCATAGCTACCAATTCCCAACAGGTACTAAATCCATAGCTACCAACGTCTAAAAGGTACTAAGTCCATGGCTACCGGTGTTTGTCCCATAGGCACTAAGTCTATAGCTGCCAATGTATACTCACGTCATCTTCTATCTCTCATCATTCATCTACCCATCTCATACCCAACATTTTCGTATATATAAGATACGTATACAGTTTAAGTCCTTTAAAACATGTATAAAACCTTCAACCAGCATAGACAGCAAGTATTCAGATAATATGCACACATAGCACGTAGTTTATATAAAATACTTCATATCTATGTGTAAGATAATAGAGACTATGCACTCACCTGGTAAGGTGGTGACTCGGCACTCGGACAGCTCTTCGTTACTTCTTAAAACAATTTTTCCTTGACCAAAACCTAGTATTAATACCACTAGAGTTTAGTTTTAACGTTAATCGCGACTAATTAATAGTCTAGCTATTATTACTATTATATAAGCGTTAAATAACACTTAATATAACTCATAATAATATCCCAAATAATTGTTTTAAGGTCCTAATAATGTTACTATAATTAAATAAAAGCTATATTAAATATAATATAGGCGTAACTCACTTACAACGGGTTTTTATTAAAAACCGGGCTTCGCTGGAGTAGCGTTTCCAAGCCGAAAGTTTTGCTTCTCGGAGCCGTCGGGTGCTCCGGGGCTTTCTTCTCGTGATAGGGAGGTTCCCTAGACTTGGGAGGGGCTTAGGGAGGCTAGAGAGAAGTTAGAGAGAGAAAGAGAGGCTTATGGTGTGAAGAAAATATGAGGAGTTCACCTTTGTATTCATAGGAGTTTTATAGTAAAGTAGTCTCTAAGCTTCGTCCGTAACTTTTCCATACGAGCTTCGTTTTTGTCTGTCTTTTTACCGTTGAGTTCCTATTAATGAGATCTTCAACTTTCATTTAGACCTCGTTGGCTAATTCTCATTCTATCTCGGATTTACAAAACTGTATCGAATTCGCCGCGCTCGAAAAGTAAGGACTAATCTTCGTCCGTATCTTTCGCATACGAGCTCTATTATCGACGTTCTTTATATCCACGCGTTGGTATTTACGAGTACTACAACTTTCATTTAGATCCCGTCGGCTAAAAATCGACCGATCTAAAATTCAGATTTCGGGCTGTGCACTGCTATGCCAAATCTTAGAAAAATCATAACTTCCTCATACGAAGTCAGATTTGGGCGTTCTTTTTATCGATGTTCTTAGTTTAACATATTCTACGACTTTCGTTTAGATCGCTAAGGCTAAATCTCGCTCTATCATAAATTCACTATTTACGCTTCCCGGTATCGTGCCGGTTCCGTCGCGAAACTTCAACGGGTCATAACTTCTTCGTTATAACTCGGATTTCGGCGTTCTTTATATGTACGAAAACCTTGTAACATACTCTACAACTTGGTTAAGATTATTTATTCTAAATAATATTTTGTCAAAAAGTCGTTTTCGACCCCTATTGCCTCTAATTGACTAGCCCGGATCTACAGGCGTTACACAATGGTCCAATTTAGCCCAATAACTCAAATTTTTGCATTTTAAGTCCTTTGTAAATTTTAATATTCAGAAAAGGGATTATAAAAACTGTTTTGACTCATTTGATCCTCAAGAAACCGTGACTTGGCAGTTTTTACCCCAAGTTTTGCGTTTTTAACATTTTAAGCCCTAAAATGAGTTTTATGTTAAACTTTGTTCCTTATAACCTTGTAAGCTATTTTTCTTGACTTGATTAGTGTAAAATAACTTAGATTATGTTTTTTTCCTTTCTCATATCATAGATCTCGAATTATCACTCTTTTTGTTACATATTTATCTCAAAAACACATAATATCACACACATACATGCATAAAATCACACATAGCATACACATACACATATATCTACACATTTTCTTGTATTCTCCCCCATAAAACATACGAAAACCGTAAATAGAGGGGTATGAAACTCACCTTGAGTTGTAGTTTTGGTTTTGAAGAAGACTAGAAGAAGTTTGATGCTAATTTTTGATCCTAGCAAGTCTTCTTGGTAGATCTCGAGTTTAGTGGCTTAGATGATGTAAGATCACAAGTTTGAATAGATTTAGAAGAGATTTTTGATGAAATGAAGTAGCTAGATTATGGATCTAAGCAATATCTTACCTTAGATGATGAGTTTTGTGGAAAATTTCCTTGAAAGCCTTCTAGATCTCGAAAGTATGGAGAGGAGTGGAGAGTGTTCTCTTGAGAGGATTTTCGTGTGAAGTGTGTGTGTGTGTTTGGTTTCGGCCGAGAGCAAGAAAGAGAGGAGATAAAATAGAGTGAGTGATTGGATGGTGCATGGAAGTATGAGTCATTTTGCATGGAAATCCTTTGAACAATTGTGAGGTGGCATCCAAGAGTCAACTCCTCTTCTTGGGTTGGGCTTGGGCCGAGAATGGAGAGGGGAATAGGAAAGAATTGGGCCTTGTATGCTTAAGTCCATTTTATGGTTAAGTTAAGTGATTTTTGTCCCAATAAAAATCAAAGAATGATTTCTATGACCTATTAGGGCTAATATAAATTTATTTTGGTCCAATAAGACCCATTAAAGTTATTATAGTTTATTTTGGGTTCATAAGGACCAAAAATGTTAAGTTTCATGTATATGGGTCCAATTAGGGCCCATTAAATAATCCTAGTCCACAATGAACTCAAATTGGAATTTCAAGGGTTTCCAATTCATTGTTGACCATTTGTAGGGCTAGAATGAAGTATTTGATGGAGTTTTATTGTTATAGAATAAGCATCATGCATGCTTTCATGTTATTGATTCCTAGTTGTTATAAGTGTTGTAGTTACAAGGCACCAAAATTTCTAGTTGTGACAAGAACACTACAAAAACACTCTGATGGTTCGAAATGCTCTCTTCTAACTTAAGGTTTACTTGGGGTCATTTTTCACAGAGGGAGGCTGATGAGGAAATGAGACATGAAGTTATAATGGTGTTTATATATGGCCAAAACCCTAAAAATTAGGGTTTTGACTTCTTGCACATACGCCTTGCGTAAAAGGTGTACACAACGTATGACCAGCGTACTAACCCAATGCCTAAAAATTACCACAATGACACTATGGGTCATTCTTGCTATCTTCTCAACTTTAGGGGTAAAAATGCAATATTACTCAAATATAGAGTTGAAATTGAAAACTACCTTGACATCGGTATGTTACAATTCTCCCCCACTTAAATTAGGCTTCTCCCTCAAAGTTGGCCATCACGAATAACTCAGGATAGTGCTCCCGCATCTCATCCATCGACTCCGAGGTCCACTCGGAGCCCTCCGATGTTGAAAATGAACCTTTATCAAAGGTATCTCCTTGATGTGCATGACCTTCATCTTCCTTTCCAATATAGCATCAGTTTCTCAATATAATTCAGGCGCTCATCGACCTGGATATCATCCAGAGGGACCACTGCCTCACCGTCCAACACACACTTCCGCAACTGAGAGACATGGAAAGTGTTTTGGATCTGACTAAGCTTACTCGAAAAATCCAACAGGTAAGGCACCCTTCCTACCCTAGCTATCACACGAAACGGTCCAATATATCGGGGACCCAATTTCCCCCTCTTCCTAAAACGTAACACACCCATCTAGGGTGAGACCTTCTATAGAACCAAATCACTGACCAAAAATTCCAACTCCGATCAACGCTGGTCAGCAAAGTTCTTCAGTCGACTTTGAGCTATCTACAAAATCGGCCTAATCTATTGGATGAGCTCTATGGTCTGGAGAACTATCGCAGTCTCCCCCATGACTCGGTGACCAACCTCCCCCCCCCCCCCAATTACTTGGTATGAGATCTCCGACCATACAGAAGCTCATATGGCAGTGTACTAAAGCAAAAATTCATCAAGAGGCTTTTGATGCACAAACAATACATCAACCAAACAAATTTTATGTCCACATGATCTAACCAGCTGGTATTTGAGTCTCTTAACTCCCAACCATGCACTAACATCGAACGAATTACATGCGGAAACAAAAAAAACATGATCACTGGGCCCACAATCTATGTCTGGAATGCTTTCGATATTATGTCTATATTGTCAACAGTCCATCATTCACATGGAAACTCAAAACCTGCACAACGGGGGGCTAAAGATACTATACCTCATTCCACTACCTTGAAGACACCAAATCATGTCCCCCTCGACGCTAACCGGGCAATGTCATACTCTTTTACCAAGCAAAATTATTTTCATAGTACAAGCTGCTACCAATGCAAAAATCCAATAAAAACATGGTCGTACACGACCCGAGTACGGGATATACGGTCGTACTCCTTTTCAATTTCAAAGGCTATAACACAAAATAAGAACCATGCATATAATCTGAACCAAGTGCTCCATTCCTATCTTGTCCAGCCCACATACACCCCTCACGACAATACCTAATGTACTTACCACAATACACACCCTTAGGGAACCCATAACATTACCCAAAAGGGGAAATGTACCAGAGTTCTAACGAAATAACAAAACCAATCATTAATAGAAGACATCTTCATGAATAATCAAAAGTGGGGAACACGTTCTAGTGCAACTAAAATTGAACCATTTAGACGTTGCCTGTAGATCTTGCTGCTTAATTTAAGTGGACAACAATAATTGTGGTCATCGTCGGCTAAATGGTTTATTTAGAAAAGTTTGTCAATTTTCTTCGTGTTTAAGTGGACCACAATACCAACAATTGACCAGATCTATTCATAAAGGTGAAGGTACTGATAAACAAGTTAAGGCTGTCTCACAACTTTGATCCCAAATATTTTTGTTTTTGTTAAATTTGTTCATAGTTTTCCTCTATGCACAAATTTAAGGGGAGAATTAAAAAAAAATCAAAATCAAACAAAAAATCAAAAAAATTCAAAAATCAAACAAAAAAATCAGAAAAATTCAAAATTCAAACAAAAATTAGAAAATTAAAAATAAAAAAATAGTGTTATTTCTGTTTTATTTTTTGTTCAAAAAAATCAAAAATCCAAAAAAATATTGTGTGCTAAAGTTTTCTTTTAGTTTTATTTTGTCTGGAAAAATGAATTCAGATGTAGATGAGACTCATGGACTCTGTATCGAGATTTCTGAGCCGAAGCATCATTCGTGAGCATCGAAGAATTCTCATTCGAAGGAGCAAGAAATGAAGATTATTCTTTCAACATTCAATTTGTCAACCCCAGAAGCAAGGTGAAGCTGTAATTGAAGATTATGTGACTGATTGCATTGAAGCCTCCTCAATCAATCTGCTGCTATCTATAAACCTGGTGAAGTGATCCAGAAGATTCATTCTCTCTGATCTCTCTGAAGATTCTCAAGCTGAAAGTGTCATCTTTCATGAATCTCTACAAGAAGCCTGCTCACCCAATGTGCGTTTAGAATCAAATCTTGAAGAAATTCCCAACCGCTCAGGATGAAGTCATTCATTGAAGATCCATATGTTCATATTGAAGTTGTGTAGAAATTTGAAGATTAAGGCTGAAGTCAAGCTCGTAATGAAGATTGACAAGAAGAGCCAGCTACTTTTTAGGGGGAGCTTGTTGGGTCAATTAGAAAAGAAAGCTATAAACCAAGGGGGAGATTATTGGGTCAAAAATATTGGTTTATATTTTTTCTATGGTGTACATGAAAACCCTAATACCTTTTGTAAAGTCTGCTGCTTCCCTTAACTCTTTAGGTATCGACTTAGCCTCCCTTTTAAAGGTGAAAATGATGGGTTTTGAGCAAAACATCAATCCTATGGTGTACATGAAAACCCTAATACCTTATGGATCTAGTTTGTCTAATGAACATGCAATTGAATATCCAAAGCTATAAACCCTAGATCTATCATATAAGAACTGAAATAAGGGTTTACTAATTACCTTTGATTGTTATATTGCAATAACAATCAATTCCTTGCTTTGATTGGCTTCAAAATCTTAGTGACTCAAGTGTTGCACCTCTAATGGAGTCACAAACACCTCTAAGCAACTAGATGAAGAAGGAGAAGAGAGGAGGCACTCAAAACCATCTAGAAACCCTAAGGATTCAGTTACCCCCGTTTTTGGGGCCTAAGGGGTCCTTTATATACTTGTATGGGTTGCTAGGGTTTCAGTCAAAACCCTAATGGACAGCTTAAACTCTAAGCAGCCCATGGAACCTTCTGGATAAGGCCATGGACGAAAATATGATGGGCTCACATCATAATTTCATTCATCCCTTGTTCCTTTAGCATTCCTTAGCCCAATAACTCAATTATCCAATAATTGCAGTCCAGTCCCCTATATTTAATTAATCACTTTTAGCCACAAAATTAATTATCAATTAATTCTTGACTAATATTAATTAAACAATATGATTTCTCCTTTAATATATTATTCTCATAATATATTAATAAATCATAATTAAACCTTTCACTCCTTAATTCATCCTATATATTGCTATGGTGAAGGCAACCCAAAAGGACCATGCTCATAATCGGGTCAAGTACATACCAAAATAGTTATGGACTTAGACACTAATCCAACAGTCTCCCACTTGGATAAGTCTAATAACTATTTTCCATATGACTTCAGAACCTGATCAGCAATCGTAGCTTTCAAAAGTCGTTGTCAACTCTGATCTTATCAGATAGCGTGTCCTTTAGATAAGGGATTATATATTCCTCCATTCTCAAGATATCATATAGACATAAGACATGAATTTTAATCATTCTCTCTATATTGTTTCCCGACTTCCGATTTATGTCAACTGACAATAGACTACAATTGAACACATCAACTTAGTCCCGGTTTGGCCAAGCGCTTAGGTGTCATCACTAAATCATCGAGGGGCCCAAAGATATCGCTTTTATCCCACTTTGGGTAAAAGGGATGGATAAACTTCGACTCAAATGCTCGCTTGCATTCACTGATCGAATCACACACAACAATAAGTTACTGTTGTGTTTACTTATCATCAATGTGCAACTGACCAGCAAATAACAACTTACACGTCTCGGTTTCAAGAATATACTATATTATCGTCTCACTAATCACCCGTGATAAATCCATGAAGTGATCTAAGTGAGCCTGGGTTTCATCCAATACTCTAATCTTATTAAAGCACTCATGAACACTGTAGTAGACTTGTGCTATGTGTAAACTCTTCAGACAATCTACAGACTTTTCATGACAGTCTTCCTTCATACTTACTTCCAACGTATGACCGACTGTAGAGGTTCGAATAACCCGGTTATTTTGGAAGTCAAAAAATGCAAACTGAAGCAACAATAATAATACTTAATCCTATATGGCCCCAAACTTGTGAGAGTAAATAAAACACTTCTATTTAACCACCATATTGATTACTCATTATTCATCGTTTACTGTTTTAGAACATCAACTTATTACTCAAATTACAACAATAGCTGTCCTATGCACAAAGCATGCACACTATGTTTCCTATGGTCCTTTCTTTGTGAAATAGATCAATTGAAAATTAAGAGGTACAACATGTATTTCCTCATATACAATAATATTAAGCATTACACGGATCAAATACATATTACACTGTTCTCATAGTCTCCACCAAAGATGCAATGATCTCCACCAACGTCTCCAACCGAAGTTCCATGGCTGCCGACCTCCCCCACCGAAGACGTCCCATCATCAAACCAAAGAAGTTCAAAAAATCTTAAGAGCTCAAGGCCTGAAAAGAAAGTCCTACAGATTCCTCTTCGGAGACCTAAAAGAGATGACACAGATGTCTCAACGCCTATGGGTTTACTTCTCCCCCTCTCTCTCTCTCGCCTCTCTTTCTCTCTCTCTCGATCTCCATCAGAATGAAATGGAAACCCTAATTTCAAATTGTCGATGACCTCGGACTCTGGAATCCGTGACCTGTCTGACTGGTCGCACCTTCAAATATAGCAGTCACCATAAACCTAAGATACTGTGTATTCGAGATCCCTCCAGCGAGGTATGTCCCTGTTTACTGTGATTACAAACTCACACACCTTACGACTGTTGGGTTTTGAGCATTCTAACACTCCTAAGTGTACATGCAACCCTAAATACCTTGGATCTATGTTTTCTCTATTATACATGCAAATAAGAACTTCCAAGGTATTATCCTAATCTAGCATACAAATCCTTGTCTATAGCAAGATAGAATACATACCTTTTGATGTAGCTTGATGTCTTCAAGCTTTAAGAGCTTAGCCCCAATAGTGTGGAAGCCTCAAGTGGAATCACACAACACCAAATACACTTAGAATGACTTGAGAGAATTCTACACTTCATCAAAATTGGCTAGCCCTCTCTAGAATAATACTAGTTGCCAATTTTGTCAAGAATAAGATCTTTATATAGTGTTACAATTAGGGTAAACCCTTAATTGTCATGACTTTCCATTTCCTTGGATCCATGGGTACAAATACACCATGGAGCATCCATGGACCATCCTATGGGTTTTAGCCCAACTTGATTATCCATGGAGCTTAGCCCACTATACAAGTATGGATGATTTACACAATCAACCCATATATTTAATTAGTCTTCTTTTGATCACTTAATTAATCCTAGATTAATTCTTGATCAATACTAATTAAATAATCTCATTATTCTTATTATTAATATACTAGAACTTATAATATATTAATAACTATGAGTGTCTTATTTCTCTCATTATAGTCTATCTAAATGCATGATGCCATGCAACCCAAATGGACCATGCCGGGTCGGGTCAAGTCTTACCAATTATAGTTATGGACTTAGACATTAATCCAACAGTCTCCCACTTGGATAAGTCTAAAACTATTATTGCGTATGACTTCAGGAACCAACTGGCAATCGTAGCTCTCAAAAGCTTCTGTCGTACTCTGACCTTGTCGATGAAATCTGACCTTTGTCAATGACTTGTCCATTAGATAAGGGATCATATATTCCTCCATTCTAGATATCATATGGACTGAGACATGGATTATAATCATTCTCTCTGTCCATTTGTTGTTTCCCGATTTCCGATTTATGATGACTGACTAATTGAACAAATCAAATCAGTCCTGGCCCGGCCGAGCACTTCCATTTGTCATCATCAAATCATCGAGGGGCCCACAGATATCGCTTTTATCCCAAAGGTAAAAGGAATGGATAAACTTCGACTCATATGGCTTGTTCTACTACTTGTTGAATCATACACAAAGGCACGTTTTATAGCACCGAGTTACCAAATGCGTTTTCGTGCAATCAATGTACAACCAACTCATAGTAACAACTCATATCTCTAGGTTTGAAGAATATAAGATATTATCGTCTCATGATCACTCATGATAAAATCCATGAAGTGATTCCAATGAGCGCGGGTTGAATCCAATACTCAGAACTTATGAGCACTCATGAGTGTTGTAGCCCTTTGTCCAACACCTTAGACCTCTACAAGCCAACCCATGACAGTCTTAATTCATATCTACTTCCAACATATGACCGACTATGGATGGTTTGAATAACTTAGTCATTTTGGAAGAATAACCTAGTTTATTCGGGAAGTCAAAACATGCAAAATGAAACACAATAATAATAGAATCCAATATGGTCTCAGAACTTATGAATATAAATAAAACACCTTTTATTTATCACCATATGATTACACATTATTCATTGTATACTGTTTCAGCTATCAACTTTATTCTTGAATCTAAAACAATAGCTGTCCCATGCTCCAAGCATGTACACTATGTTTTCTTAAACACTAGTCATGCCATACACAAAGTATGCATACTATGTTTGTCTATGATCTTTACTTTGTGAACTAGATCAATTGAACATAACTCCAATGATTCTCTTTTCACACTCCCAAATCCTTACTGCAAATGCAAGAATTCCAAATTCATGCCATTTACTGAAATCTGTTAGATTCTAAACTTATATGCGTTGATCCTCTTGTAATGATTATGCACAAAGTCATAAAGACTTGACAACAAACATTACAGAGCATTCCAAAGGAGATCAACTCCTTGGAAACATCCTTCTTGCATTAAGTTTCCTTAATCTTACACAAATTGAAAATTCTCACTTTGAAACATTTCCAGATTCCATTTTGACTATCACTTCTGAACAAGAGTTGCCTCCTTACAGATTATGTCAATATGGTCTTTCCAGAACTATCACTATACTTCCAATTGTCCTTGAGCAACCAATCTTTGGTAAACCTTAGATTGTCCTCGACAATTGTTTAATCCTTTTAGTCATATCCAGTTCTAAACCTTTTCCCTTCTTAATGCCCCAGGCATTTGGAAAATTTTAGAAAGGACGAATATAGCACATGTAATCGATCCTATATCCGAAGCATATGGGACACGATTCATGATGTCTTACATAAAGACTAAACCAGTCTTTTGCTATAACATTTCCATTTCTATTTGCCAAGTTCTCATAATTCAGATTATGAAAAGGGATGTCGTAATCATAATCGAATTTTAGAACGCAAATAATGGACCCATATACAGAATTTCCTTATGTTGAGCCATTCCAACATGAAATTCATATATATCCTTGACTAAATGATTAAAACCTCACGATCTAAGCTTATAGATTTGAGATGAAGTATAATTTCCTCTCCCTTAATTATAGCAAAACAACTTTTCCCAATTGAAACCTTTTGTTTTCTATAATTAACATTGCTAACTTGCAATACTTATCATAATTATCATGCTCCCACTAACATGATGATTATTAGCATAACACTTATGCTCCCACTAGCTTGGACATATACTCAGAAAGCTCGACTTCTAGAAATCAATACTTTATTGACTTTCTTACCAAAGTTCAGATTTCTGATACTAGATTGCTTTGATAAAACTTTATCAAAATCATACACCTTGCCTTAGATAGCACACTTGTGTGTCTAAACAATTATGAAGAGGTATGCCGTAATCATAATAGTTAGACCTTTTTGCCACTTCTCACAAGTCCAGGTTAGTGTGCCGGTAAACCACACACGCTCCACTAACAACTTTGAGAATGCAAATATCACAATTGCTATCTAGCTAAAATCTACTTAGTGAAAGTGTTTCCTCACCATCATTTTCATGAATCGGAGAGAAACCTTATGACATTTAGATTTAATGGTGTGTGTGTTCTTATCCATGTGAATTATCAAAACCATAGTCACAAGACAAGGATAATGACAAATCCAAACTCATATGGACTAAACTCAATCTTAATTTCTTGCCACCTGGCAGCCCAAGGGCCTGCCATTGCTTCCAAGTTGTTGTGCAACAAATTGAGAACTCTAAGAACTCATATGCAAAGCCAACTTTAACTGGAATGGGCACAGAATATGTCAACACGATAGGTTATAAACCTTAAGTCGTGTGCTAGAGAAGAACTTATGGTTTTATTCTTGATTAGTTCTTGAGACTTTCAAGACCTTTAAGACTCCCACTGTCCTCTTGACCTATAAGACTCCCTTGTCAAATATCCAAGAGATAGTGTGGATTCTAATCAAGACAAACACTTCACACAATTGGCCTTAGTTGGTCTTTGTTTTATCCAAAACATCACAACTTACCAATTTCAAATGTACAAGAGTAGGAAACTTTTACTCTTACAATTGACAAGTGTTTTAAACCTTCTTTAAGACATGTCACTCACGTTACAATCTTGGAGTATGACTCTAAGACTTGTATTGGAACGAAATATGACTCATCTTCTTGATTTAACCATTTCAACAATTCAAGATCTCTCTTCTTAGTCATAAGAATGCACTAAGACTTCCTTAGAGAACTAATTGTGCTATGGTTTCTAAATCATTAAGATGATCACAAAACTGATACTAAAGTACTCTCCCATCTTTTCAGATTTGAGAAACTTTTATCCTTCTGCCTAATTTGATTCTTCTTATTTGCTCTGCCATACATTAGAACCTATTTCCAATGTCTCAGAGTTACACTTAAGCTTGTAAGTATAATCATATTTACTGAGCTTTAGTAAACTATGACGAATAGTCTTATAGATCTTTTGTGGTGGACTTGACCAGTGCACAAGAATGTGTACTCGATCCCTAAGTCCTTCACTTGACTCACACATCCATGTGAACAAGTAATTAGTCTTAATTTTCCAATACTTGAAAGTTCTCATTCATCATGCCATACGACTTGCATGATTCCAAGTTCCGGTCCAAATGAAACTTGGGTGATGAGAATCTTTCCTTATTTGGTAAATTTAGACATTACCACAAATGAAAGAATCAATTTCATATTCCCACTCTTGCTCTTAATGGAATCTTATAAGCAACAATTTTTCCTCAAATGCCATTGTAAGGATATTTTAAAATAAATAAAATCAAAAATTTTCTTTTATTTTAAAACTTTGCGGAAAAACTTATCCTTACAATCCATATGAAAACTTGTTGTTATCTATTCCTAAGCAATATCTCATAACTCCTAAGAAGTAGCTCAAGAATCCGATCTTCAAACTACGCGATAGAAATCCATCTACGCGATCAGATTCAGCATATTCTTTCTTTAAGTTTCTTCACTTTTCTTTGATTCTTAAAACATCACCATGTGACCCAGTCACATCATTTATCAAGAATCTCAGAATAGAAACTTAAAAGAGTTAGGTAGTGGACTTTACCTGAAGTAGAGTCAAACTTATTGACTTTAACATCCTTAGGTAAATTTGGCAGCTTCGCAACCAATGCCCCTTCCTTTGGCAATATAAACATATGAACCCTTTGATAATGGTACACGGTACTATCACAGACTTAGCTTTTCTCTTTACCATTTGGTCAACCGAGTTGACTATGGCCGATCCCTTTCCACCGGGAAGAGAGAATGCTTTACTAGATATCCAATGTCATCATTGTCAATGTCCATAAAGTCTTAGGAAGTTGATCTTAGCAAATAGATAAGATCATTAAGGGTCTTGTCATAGTCTGTTTCATAGGTGTCCCAAAGGAACTCACTATGTGACTTAGAAAGTGATTGAACCACCAACTTTCTCAAGACTTTGACACCCAACTCTCCCGGCTTGTCAATATGTGACTACATCTCCAAGATGTGATCACACCTAGACCTTGCCTTGCCAATAGGGCTTGAGTGACCTTAAAATTTTCAAGAACTTGTGGGTTAGGGAGAATAATTCGAGGAGGAGAAAGAAGTATGATATCCATGGGACATCATCTTCATTAGGAAAGCTTGTTTCAAGAGATTTGGGAAGATCATAAATGTCTAAACCAGACATGTTTTGGGAGATATTCAAGATAGTTGATCTTAAGTCCTTAATATGACACCCAATATGAAATATTAAGGCTAGGACCCAACAAACTATTTTATAACTTAGAAGAGGTATGCCGTAATCCAAGCTATAAAATATTTGAAGGTAGGTGAATGACGATTCACCAATTTCCACCAAGATAAACGAAATATATTATTAGGTTTTAATTGGATTTGAAACTCCTAGATCTTTTGAGATTCATTGAACTGTTCAATGGCATGTTTCAATCTCGAGTGTGCCCTTCAGGTTTTGTGACTGGGATGCCGAGGATCACAAAACAAGGTGTGAAGTAACCATGCAAATCACTTGGTACCCTTAATAAATTACCCCTCAATCGATGTGCCGGTTAACCACACACGCTCCATCGATACTATGATAAATATTAAGTCACCCTTTACCTACCTTGTTAAGTCCAAGTTAGTGTGCCGGTTAACCACACACGCTCCACTAACGACTTAGACAAAGTGTAAAGTGTAATTTCATGGATTATCACCTTATTCACATTTTTTCCTAAGTAACTAAGATTGGGTATTATTAAGAGTTTAGTTACTTAGTATTTATCATTAATACTTTTAATGAAGGGAGAATTATAGTCCTGTCAAACCCGTTCGGCTAACGACCCTCCACCAGTCAAGCAAGAGGTGGGTGAGAGTGGACACCCATTAAGTTGCCATTTTATAGGCAACAACCTTATACTCACCTTATAGATCGGCTTCGTGAATGAGGCGTACTAGCGGTAAGACTGACTTTACTCTTATACATATATATATTATTAACTTATAATATTATAAAGTATAAGGGTTGAATTTTAACTCTTTAAAATTCTAAGGGCTAACTTGGAATTAAAGTATTCATACTTGAAAACTTTTCAAATTCCAAAACTTGAGGGCAAGTTTTGAAACTATTCAAAACTAATTAATTCCATAACTTATGTGTTTAAAGTAGTTTTAATCCAAAAACTCTTCAAGTTCCATAACTTGAGGACAAGTTATGGAAGACTTTAAAGTAATAAAAGAATTAACTTTTCTTTATTTTATAACTTATGGATTTAATTATGGTTACATATTTTATTACTTAATGAAGTGACTCTTGAACCTCCATAACTTAAGGACAAGACTCTTCATATTTTGTAACCATTGCCAACTTTTATGAGTTTTATGAAACTTAAATGTGACTTTTCAAATAACTTGAGGACAAGTTACAAAAACACATTTTATAATCAACTCTTAGATTAATTTGGATTGAAAACAACTATTTCACTCAACATTTCTATTAATCTAAGCAACTCATATGAACAAGATAATTCAAATCAAACTTTTTCATGTAATTAGTCTAAACCTTAAACTAATACAAAACATGAATCTATTGACAATTATCTTTGAAAATGGATTAGCATGAACATTACCACATCAAAAAGAAGTTTATAAGTTCAAAAACAACTTAGGGTAATGTTCCTAGTCCATTTCTAGCCAAAAACCTCGAAAATATGCTGTCTGGGGGTCCAACTCGTCGAGTGCATGAACCAACTCGGCGAGTTGGATCGAATTGATCACATTTTAGGCATGGACTCACCGAGTCTCCTGATGGACTCGCCGAGTCTGATGATCAGACAGCAACAAATTCGTTTTTTTCCAGCTTCGATTGCAGGTATAACAAGAAAACAAACCTAGGCTCTGATACCACTGTTGGGTTTTGAGCATTCTAACACTCCTAAGTGTACATGCAACCCTAAATACCTTGGATCTATGTTTTCTCTATTATACATGCAAATAAGAACTTCCAAGGTATTATCCTAATCTAGCATACAAATCCTTGTCTATAGCAAGATAGAATACATACCTTTTGATGTAGCTTGATGTCTTTAAGCTTTAAGAGCTTAGCCCCAATAGTGTGGAAGCCTCAAGTGGAATCACACAACACCAAATACACTTAGAATGACTTGAGAGAATTCTACACTTCATCAAAATTGGCTAGCCCTCTCTAGAATAATACTAGTTGCCAATTTTGTCAAGAATAAGATCTTTATATAGTGTTACAATTAGGGTAAACCCTTAATTGTCATGACTTTCCATTTCCTTGGATCCATGGGTACAAATACACCATGGAGCATCCATGGACCATCCTATGGGTTTTAGCCCAACTTGATTATCCATGGAGCTTAGCCCACTATACAAGTATGGATGATTTACACAATCAACCCATATATTTAATTAGTCTGCTTTTGATCACTTAATTAATCCTAGATTAATTCTTGATCAATACTAATTAAATAATCTCATTATTCTTATTATTAATATACTAGAACTTATAATATATTAATAACTATGAGTGTTTAATTTCTCTCATTATAGTCTATCCAAATGCATGATGCCATGCAACCCAAATGGACCATGCCGGGTCGGGTCAAGTCTTACCAATTATAGTATGGACTTAGACATTAATCCAACAACGACATCTCTCATACATTCACTGTCTCTTCGTTTTCAGTAAATATGAAGCGGTTGTCAATAACAGATCTTCCTTCCAAGTATGTACTTACTGTGATTACAAACTCACCCCCGCTCTCCAACCTTGCACCACTCGCCGTTTCTGATCGCCTTCTCCACCAATTATGTGCTCTCGCATCACTTTTTCCGGCAACGATAACCCACCACGATCCGTCACTCTCACTCTTTACCCTAAACTCGCCCCCAATCTCACCACCACTCATCGATGTTGACCACTGCAACTGCTTTCTCTTATCGCCGACCTGTAAGTAACATATCTAATTATTGTACATCTTTCCTCATCATGTGTTAACAATTTCCCTTTATTATAGATGGAAAATATAAGAGCAAACGTGATTCGTGTAAGGATGTTTATGGATTTTACTACAATCCACATTCCTTTGCATCGCTTTTCTTGCAATGAACCCCCACAAGGAATCCATATCTGCATCTCTCCCTCTGCCTTGACTCACTATCAAACCATACCACCACTCATCGTCACCGACACTGCCATCGTTGCTGCTCCCATCTCCTCCAGCAACCGGTGGATAAGCATTATGCCTCCTTCTACGCTCTTCACTAAAAAAAGGTAATACATGACTTAAACTGGGTTTTTTTTCCCTAAAAGTTAATGCTGAGTGTAAATAAAGATGATTGTTTCTTTGAAGCTGTTTTCAGTTAGATATGTATGGTGGTTTTTCTAATTTAGTGTTTTGATTTGAAAAAGATATTGAAGATGAGTGAATGCAAATTTAGTTTCATTTTCCCCTCTAAATGAATACTATAATATAGTTGAATTCAGGCTTTGAATAGTTATCTCCTCATGTTCTCTTTTACTTATGAGTCTGTTTAAGCTTATTTAATATATCATCCATGTACCTTCTGGTTTGATTTGGAATTTTCTCATTGAAATTTGTTCCATTATACATGTTCCATTTCCTCTTTCAGATGCGAGTAGGCTATGGTTGTTTTCTATTTGAGTCCTTCCTTCCCTTGATTTTGGGCCGTGATGATTGTGGTGAAATACTGAAATTGTAGGAATTTGACAATATGTTCAGACTTTTAATGTTGGGCAATAATTTTTTGGAGCACTTCATCCAATAGCTATGAGAGGTACTTACATGATCATCCAGGATGTAAATGCAATTCCTTTTGTTACCCTAATGGATTGTTGATTTCACTTTCTACTGATTTTGCTCTTGGTTTGGTTTTGTTGCAGGTTTCTACCCATATTTACTTGATACATACATAGATGACAAGTAATTCGAAGACTTCACCCAAGATCTTCAAGGTATTTCTCCTCTTCATCTTCTCTCTAATTTAAAATTCTTTAGTATGTTTAACTATTTATGTGAGAAATAGTCTCGATTGTGTGTATGTGTGACATTGGTTGTTGTGAAAAAGCATAAAAACAGGGCATACATGTATTCCCTAAAAAAAATTATTTAGGTTTTTGTTATTTGAGTAAAAGGGCCATTCTAGAACATAATTAGTGCTAACCTTGGTTTTTTGTGTATAGGGCCGTCTAGGAATCAATCATGGGCTTCTTAACAGATGAGAAGTAAGACATCAGAAATTGCTGGTTGATGATGTGTTTGAAATACAAAGAGGAGCTGATGAGTTTTCTTATTTTAAGGTGAAACTGGTTAGTTAGTCTAGGAACTCGAGTAAAAGAGTCAGGTCTGATTCAGTTTTTAAAAATGTTTTAAGGTTAATGTTTTTTTGTCATTGTTTGTGGACTTAATTGAGGTCTGATGTTGAAGGTCTGATTCTAACACTACTGGAAAATTGGTAATAGAGTACACCCCCATCTAATACGGTTGTAAAAAAACCCGTATTATAAAGGGATAAATAAATATAATACACACAATTGCAGCATCTAATACGGTTAATTGCAGCATCTAATACGGTCAATGAGATGTACTAGAAACAAAATCAAATAACTAAAAAATACGCCCCCATTTTGATTAAGTACGACTAATACATAAACATGATCAACTTCCTCTTTAGTTAGAAATCCAACTTTAATGCCTTTATCCTTGCTGCTACAACTTTGATCCTGTTTTCAACTATTAAAGTATTTGTCCCTGGAAAACCTCCTGTTGACTACCAAGGAGATAGAGAAGCAAAACCAATCACAGAATTTGCACTCAAACAAGTGAAGACACTCCTTAAAGACAGATTAAGTGGAAAAACTACAATTACTGAATCAAGTGTACAGGTTTGTATGATGATATAAAACCATTATTCTCAAAGGAATGGAATTGATAGGGGAATGGAATGACTGATTCCATTCTTGTCATAGAAAAGAAAAGAGAGGTACATAACAGAAGCATATAAAGATGTGCATCAAAAAAGTGTACAGGTTTGTATGATGATATAAAAGTACAATTTTACCCTTGGGGTAATATATTTTTAATCTGACCATTTTGCCCCTTTATAGGCCATGAAAGCACAAATGGGCGATCTTGGACAGAGCTTAGGAATGACCCAAGGTTTGGGCAACCAGTTCAAGCAATAATCGAATTCCCATTTTTCCCTCATCCTTCAGAAAGCTGCAGTTTTGTAGACTAACTGTGCCAAAAGGTCAATATTACCCCTCAATTTTTAATAATAATAATTGTAGCAGTTCTTGTTCAGTTTATTGATTCAGCCACTTGACTATTTTCTGTATTTTATCGTTTTTATTTTCTGTATTTTCATCCTTTTTTGTAAGAAGAATTGTGGGGTAACACAAGTGACTTTTTTTATTTTTATTTTTTATTATTTTAGGTTTGTTATCAGTTTATTTTAAAAAATTACCAAACATCAAAAACCAATAACCAGATGAGGTTCAAGTTTCAATAGATTACATGCAAAGTTTGGACCATAAAAATGGTCAAATGGAATGAATAGATTACATTCAAATGATTTTTCTTTAAAATTTTTTGTTTTATTTTCTGTATTAAACATAATGAAAGTTTGTTATAACCAAAGGTCATAAACAAAATAACTTTTCCAATTAAATTAGAATAAGAAATTTTAGATTATAATTGTAAAAAGGATGAATCTTTTGTAGTTTATATTTTACAGTGTACTCTATAGATTATTTTTAAATACAATTAATGAACTTTTATTCCATGTCGAGTACAAGGGAAGAAAATACCATGAGGCAATTAAATTCAATAGGATATTTTTATGAGTAAAAATACTTGAAATAAAAAATTAAATAAGTTCATTTGATTAAGCCCCGCAGCAGAATTCATTCTTTGAGACGCTTTCTCCCTTTGAGACGCTTCCGGCATATGACCAAACAAATTCATCGCCATTTTCGCTCTATTACTTAGAGTTGTTTATACGAAACCTTAGCCTTCGGTCGACGACGCCTCCGCCTCTAGCCAACGACGCCTCCACCTCCGGTCTCCAGTCGACGAGACTGATGAAGTCTCCTACTCCGGCCTACAGCCGCTTCTGCCTCCTTCTTTCACGTTGTTTACAGGTACGCTCGGACTTTGGGTGTAGTTGATTTATTCGTTGACTAATGTTGTGTTTATGACAATGTCTTCTCTGTGTACGAAATATTACTTCATATTTCTGGTTGATAACCCTAGAAAGCATCATCGACTCTGTTTTGAACTTCATCTGTTGTTGCTCCAAAAAGAAAAAATTGTCCTCTCCAACTTCTTTCCTGATTTCAACATTAGCCCCATCCAATGTTCCTATAATCAGGCATCCATTGAGTGCAGATTTCATATTAAGAATATTTCAAAACCACTCAATGATCACACATCCTCTTCTATAACTATTCGATTTCACATTATAATTTTGTTAAAGTTCACATTTATTGCTTAATTATATAGAAACCAATATTTAGAAAAGCAAGATTTTTCATCAAATGTTGACCAAGATATATGCTTATAGCTGTGAGACCTGCAGTATCAGCATTTCGTAGGGAAGAAGAATCACAAGTTCACCATTTATCTAAAAGAAGAAGAGAGAGATCAGATCAGGTTTGTCCATTCTTCTTTGTGGAACTCCATGTTAAAGAGGTAATTTGGTAATTTAGTTTCAGACATAATAGTAGTAACCTGTATTGTATGGATTCAGGACAGGGTTAATTATGGTGATTCAATGTTCATGGAGACACCACGAGGCAAAGGTCTTCAATTCCCATTTTCTGTTGCTGATCGTGTTATTATAAAGTCCAATATCGCTCATTAGCTAAGGTTTCTGATACTTCATCATCACAGCAAACTTCAAGTAAGATAACACCCAATTGGCTCTAAACCCATGTGGCATCTTTAAATGTATCATGTTTCAAATGTATGTGTGGTGTGTGTTCTAAAGATAATTGTGTAGCAAGTTTTGCATATGTGACTGATTCAATTTCACTTCAAGTGCCTTTAGCTGTGGGGTATCGATTATTATTTCATCATCTTCTCATTAGTTAGATTAAGTCATAATCTTTAACATATCTTTACCCTCATTATTTTCTATGATCATTTTTATGCTCATTTTCTTATCAACAGGTCTGAGGTTATACATTGGAAATTTACCATCACATATGGATGAGGTACTAGTGCAAACAACCAAGAGCAGGAGGATCCGTATGGTAGAAAGAAAAACCAAAAAAAAAGTGTTGATAAACCCAAAACGAAACATCTTGAAGCAAGGTATACATATTAACAAACATTATTTGAGTTAATATATGAATCAAGAGTACATAAAGCATTGAATTTGTTTTGAAAAGAGCATAAACTTACCTTGGGCATCTTCAATTTTGGGTTTTTTTTGGTGTTCGAGACTCTTAGAATTAATTATACGAGTGTTTATGCTTTTGTAGGCATACAATGGACCGTAAAGAAAAGAAAAAGAGAAGTGTGACATTGATTAGAGATCATTCCAAAGAATATCTATCAAATTTAACAGTTAAGTTTGATCAATTCGGTAGAGCTATTGGACCTAACCGCTTTAAGTTCACCAGTTATCGTGGAGTGACTATGAGGAAGATGATTTCTATCCTTATAGATAGTTGGGATTTAGTGGATCAATGTGACAAGGATCAATTGTGGTTGAACATAAAGGTAAAAATCATTTCAACACACTTTTGATATCATTTAATAGTAGCAATCACAATTTCCTGCCATGTTATTCTCTTCTATCATACAAGTTGTATCATATCATTTACCTAATAATTGTTATCTTTATTTTTTATTTAAAAAAGCAGAATTATTGGCATATACGAGATGATAATCATAAAGCACAAGTACTTAGAGATTGCAACACGCAATGGAAGGCCTACAAGTCGGCACTTCTTAAGTTGTGGGAAAAAGGTGTCAATCCAGTAAAAGAATACCCGTACCTTGACAAAACAATGTGGAAAAAGTTTATTGTTCTAAAATCCACGGAAGAATTTGAGGTTTGTTTGAGTTTATAATATTATTATGTTTTACTATTTCTAATTGGACAATTCATTTGTAAAGGAATTAAGAAGAAAAGGAAGGGAGCCAGCAAATAAAAACAAGAACCATCCTCGGTTGGGCCCAAGAGGGTATCGTGGTAATGAAAGCAAATGGCATGAAGAGGCAACATCTAGTGTAACAATAAAAGGCCACAATATATCAAGCAAGCGGGCAAGGAATTTTCTCTATGCCAGGAGAAAACGCAATGCATCGGGGCAGTTGGTTATAACGCCAGAGACTGAACCTCTAGCAGATAAGATTGTAAGATAGTGGCCTTTGAAAGTTCTTTATTAAATAAACTGCTCTTACAGTTGTATTGTTTGCATTTTTATAGATCCAAAAAGATATTCTGTTATCTCAAGGAGTGTTGGAGCTTGGACCTCAGTCTGATCTACTGCTCTTACAGTTGTACTAGGACGGGAACATTCCGGTCGCACGAGGGCAGTTGGTCATAATATCAGATTAAAGCAATCAATGATTTATAAAAGAAAAAAGAAAGAACATGAGTTACCCGATGTTGAACAGATGCAAGAAAAGCTAGAGACGAGGATGTTGAATAACAACTTTTATGACAAGATCAAAGATAGGTTGATGACTGAGATGTCGGAACAATTAGTACCGATAGTGGTTGTTGCGTTGAAGCAAGATAAGACAACTGATATGGCGGAAGACACAAATTTTTCTCGGGTGAAGACGACAAGTGTTGGATCGAAGACATCCACGACATTGTTGGATGATTTGCATAAGATAACGGTATCTATTTTTTCTAACATATATATTTGTTTGCATGTTTGATAATATAACTTTGCATTAAACAAAATGTATATTTGTTTGTAGGAAGCCATCGACTGCGAGTTGATGCTACCATATGGCACAGTACGCCCATCATTAGCCAAAGAAACCGTCTTCCCTTTCGGAGATGGTGTAATTCATTCGGTTTCTCTAGAAGCAGGGCACTTGAGGGTATCAGTCGATATTATCTATGGAGATCATCATTCTTTCCTTCTTCCAATCTCGCCAATTGAAGGTGTATATAATCTAGGGCAGGCACTTCATAGTTTTATTCAATGGCCTCGAGATTCAATTACTCTTATTAAGGTACATTAATATCTAATCACCTGCATCATTGACTATTTACTAAGCTCGATTTCAATTATGTAGAAAGATAAAAGACCTCTCATTGAACCATTACCAATGTCGACCCAAGCTGCTCCTATTCTGCATGACCAGGGAGTCACTCTAACTTACAATTTTGGAAAGGTATACTGTATTTTTAGCATTTAGCCCATAGAAATATACTGTATTTTTTACTATTTTTTGGTGGCAGAAAAATCTTCCTAGAAAGAAAAGAAGGAAACTGGAAGCATCTAAAGAGATGATTGGGGATGAAGCAGAAAATAGGGTATATGGCACAAACCTACGTCTCTCTCTCTCTCTCATTGTTATTTTTTTCATAGCAATACAATTTTCATGATAATCATTTAGTTTCTTAATGTAGGTACAAAAGGAAAATTTATACAAAACGATGCAAGAACCCATGATGCCAAAGAAACTGTTTAAGAGCCACAACATTCCGGAGTCGTTTCCTATTGTGTCTGAACCCGGGATCTTCAACGCTGTGAGTGTTGAAACTGTGATTAGCTCAGTGGCCATTATGGAGATGTTGAAAAAAGAACAACTTGATATTAGTTGTATTCTCTGGTATCAAATGTAAGTACTTTAACATTTATGATATTAATGTTTCATATTATTTTACCATTATAATATATATTGTGTTTTCAGAATGCTACATTCACTCATGCTTGTATCAAGAATGGATAACAAATGTGGTTTTATAAACCCACAATGTATCACGTCTACGAGATGTGAATACGATGATAGGGGTGAAACAGATCATGTCATCAATGATCTTGTTGATGTGATGAATTTTCATGAGGAAAAACAATTTTTTCTTGCACCATATTGGGAAAGGTATGATATTCTAAATGTCTTTACTGTTATGATATTTTTAATCAAAAGTTGTTTATGTTTAATTTGTTTAATCTTTATTAGGAGACATTGGATGTTGATAGTGATTTGTCCTCATCAATATAAAAGCTACATTTTGGATTCTGCCAGAGGGACAAAGACATTGAAAGACTACACAATAGTTGAACATGTGAATAAGTAAGAAATTTATTATTTTAGTATTCGAAATGATATATCTTTTTATAAATTTTAACAAATCATTGTTGTTTATTTTTGTTTTAGGGCTGTTACAAGGTTTAAAAAAACAAAAACCAACAAACAGTTTGTGTCCAATGACTTGGATTTTCCCCAAGGTAATTAATCTTATTAACTAATATATATATATATATATATATATCCGAAAAGAAAACTCTCATACATATATAATTGTTTTAGTGTAATCAACAATTGTCCGATTGGGAGTGTGGTTACTACGTTATGAACTAGATGCATGAGTTTGTACTTTTTCGACAACATGGATTTCCGAAAGTAAGTATATTGTTTGATATATTTTTTTTTTCATTTTTGTTTATTGTAATAAAGGCTCACCTTTGTTAAATAACAAATTTTTTATCTTAATTTGTTTGTAGAACATTTGGAAGGACAAAAAACCATTTTCTAGTGAGGAATTGGAGGAACGTGTTAAAACATGGATGAGAACTTTTGGTGATAAAGTGAAGCCTTTTTGTAAGGTACACAAATTGTATTTCATGTTGTATTTGCTCATATTTTTTATGTTCTGGAGAAGTTTTCACCCTTGCATTGCTATAGATGAAGTTGTTAATGGCCAAGGTCTTATAATTTGAGTTTTCTTCATTAAAAGTTATTTGAGATTTTGAATCCTAAGTTTTCTTGTTAATTTTTGTAGGCATACAATGAATCAACCACAAAGGGGAAAGAGAGGTTAGAGATGTGACATTAACAAATTTTTTTCTGTTTAATGAACTAAGTTCATTGTAATTTTTTTTTTCTATTTTTGAAAATGAAAACATGATCAGTGATGTCCCACTTCTTATGGTTGGAATGGAATCATATAGTAGGTTTGTATTTTGTAGAGATTGATCCATGGTAATCATATAGTAGCTTTGCAGAAATTGAAAAGTTTGTTTCAGTTGGAATGGTGATCCATGTGTTCCAGAGCATCCATGGACTGGAATTCACTGTTTAATAAGGCTGGAGTGGAATTGTCTATTTAATAAGGCTCTGGAATGCAAAGGGGATGTGAGACATCAAGTACGGTTGTTTATTGGTGTTTTAGATGTGTATATATGGCGTATTTGATGATTGTATGTGTAAAATAGATAGGATAATATAATACAGTCAAATAGCCGTACTCTATTATGCATGTAATCTAATACACCCCTCTACTAATACACCCTCTATGTACGTATTATATTCACAATTTCAACCGTACTCTATTAACCTTTTTCTAGTAGTGTAATGTATTTTTGTTGTTGATGTCATGTCTGATGCAGGAGTAGGACTTGGGGTTTAAATAGAATTGGAATTTGCGATTCCATTCAATGGAGTATTTTTTTTTCCAAATGGTTCGATGTCAGGTATGATGCCCTTTCTTGATCTGCTTGGTTGCTGTTGTTGATGTTAAAAGTTTTTTGGAGTAATGACCTTTATGCCCTTGGATGTATTTACAACTATAAGGGTATTCGAAGTTTGAGTTTTCCATTGGAGTTGTGTAAGTCTTAACAATGGTAGGTGCTAATGGTTTTAAACACTGATTAAAGGAAAACAATAATGACATCACATTTATCTTTGCCCCTTAAAACCTATTTCCTATTTCCTTTTGTTTTCCTCTATAGCCAAGAAATCGACAACCCTTATCTTCTTTTAATTTTCTTAATGGTTCGAACTTGCAGGTGGTTTGTTCTCGGTTTTTTAAGGTTGTATTAATGGTGATGATGGAACCGGTTGGTTGTGGTGGTTAATGATGGTGTGATGTGGGTGGTGTTCCGGCTAGGAGTGGGTCTCGATAGAGGTGCTTGGTGATGATGATAGCATGTTTTTAACGGTGCTAGAACAGTGGTTTTCTAGCAAGTGTGTTTCTTTGTGGGGAAGAAATTGGTTGGAGATAGCCACGGTGGGTTATGATTTCCCCTTTATTTTTAATCAAATTGTCCTGAGTACATGAATGCATTGATTGTTGTGGGGTAGAATTTAATGAAAATTAAATATTAGTTGAGGTTCTTGGAAATATGTAACATGCTATAAAAAATTAATGATATTTTCCAGATTTATTGGTAGAGTCTTCGTTATCATTAAAAAAAATCCATTTTGGTATTCATCTTTGTTTGTGGTAGTAGGTGCCTATACATCCATGTGTTTGTTTCTGTGCTGTGTGTGAAATGGAGTATATATGTGATTATATGAGTTTGTGCATATATATATATATATATATATATATATATATATATATATATATATATATATATATGTGTGTGTGTGTGTGTGTGTCTCAGTGTTTTTATATGTATATGATGGTGTATATGTCTCATCAATGTTGATATATATATGATGGTGTATATGTCTCATCAATGTTGATATATTAGCACTGGCTTATCATATACATGATATAAAGTTTGCTGATGATCAAGATTTTCCCTTTAGAGATTTATCAAACTTTCCGGTGCAAAATGAAGAAGGAAGTCATTTAAAAATTCCAACACAACACCAACCTCCAACTTACTACAATGCAAGTAATTGCATCCATATAAGTACCAATGGATGAATAAGGAATGGAGTGATTAATAAGTGATTATTTTTTGGAACAATATTTATTGGAAACCTAAATGAGGTATGACTCATTGATGATATATAAAAGGGAGGTGATACTTCCACGGATCTTTTTAATACTCCCACTGATTTTTAAAAGAAAATGACAAATGTGCCCCTCATTAATATTTAGATTATAAATTAGTTAGTCAATGATATGAGCTGATTTGTAGCAAAACAGTTACACACTAAAGAAAAATACCCCTACGTTGTTCGCCTGTTCCTTCTCCGGCACTTTATTCTCCGGAATTGTAATCTTCACCCAACAAATGAACAAATGGTAATCAAGTAATCTCCGATTCTTTTTGACGAAACTCTTCGGCTATCGTCTATCGACTCCTTCCTCATCTACTCAACTTGCTGATCGTCCTCTTGAAGCACTATCTTCGACAGATCCCAGGCGGATGTTGTCTCCTCTTCTTCTTTAAACCCATGATGATTATGGAGAGACCAGTGATTTCCAATTTGAATGGAAGATTTGCTTATGTATAATAAATTAAAGGGCACAATTGCATATATACTAGATTATTAGATTATTGCATAACACAAAGAACCCAATAATCAACTTTTCAGCCTTTATTTGGAGACATGCACAACAAAACCGAAAAATCTGCCATGGAATAGAGAGGCTTCAACAATGGCTTGCACCATAAACAAAACCAATACCAGATCTATGTCGAGAAAGAATACCTGAAGCACAAGTGACTAACGGTTTCCGCCAGTTGACTACAGAAAAACACATAAATCTGAGGGCAAAACTATCCCCTTTTATCAAGTTCGAGCAACTCGGTATCTTGTATTCCTGTACATAAGGTTCTCCACAGAAAAGAAGATGGGGGTATATATATAGAAATTGATTTTTAGATGATATTGTTTTTCATGGTTTAGAGAAATCGATCTTGAGATTATATCAACCTAAAAAACTGAAGAAGTTGGGAAAGAAGAACGAAGGACGAATGACTGATGTGTCATTGGAAACAAATCTCTCTAAATTAAAATAAAGGGTATTATTGTCAATACATTTATTTTTCGTAGATGGATAAAAAGTATTTGTGGCAAAATCAGTTCCCTATATAAAAGGGATAATAGTTGATTCTAAATTATATACGTGTAATCATAACACACAATGATGTAATAAGAAAAGTCAAAAACGTTTTTTAATCTTTTTTATAGTCTTTGCTTCAAATGAAGAAAAAAGACGAGCATTATTTAATAAAAAGTTAAATTGGTATAAACATAGTTTTTTTAATATTTAGTGGGAGTATTAGAAAACGGATAAACAATTTTTTATAATTACTTAAGTTGGATGTGAAAAATATATATTTAATTTTTATAATTACTTTGGTTGAAATTTAAAGAAAGCTTTCACTAAGTTTAAAAACCAAAAAGTAAAGATGTAAATCACCATTGGTAATAAAAGTTAAAGGCTATCGCTACCTGCATATATAAAAAAAGTCGGACGTCATGGTTTTCTCAAATGTATGAAGTATAATCTATTAAGAATGATATTTGATGTATGAGATTAAACTATAAAATGTATATTGCTATTTTTATTTTTTTTGTATTTAGCGTAATTAGGTGCTAACAGCAAGCAGGGCCGGTCCTAGACAATTTGGGGCCCGGGGCCAAAGCAAAATTCGGGGCCCTCATAATGTTTTTTTTTAATAAAAAAAAGAGGGCGGCACCTCCAAAAATTTTATTAATTAAAAAAAATAATACAATTGAAGGCTGGGGACTCCCCACCTATGGAAAAAAAGACTTCGGGACAGGCCCCGTAAGCCAAACAACCTAGCAACTATTAATACAAAACAATAAATAAAAAAACCAAAACATGCTCTAAACCAAAATACATAAACATATCAAAGAAAAACTAAAGAAATTTACATTTACAAGCTTTTTTAGATGCAAAGTCATCAATTATAGAATCAAGTTCAATATTATCCAACAAATCTTTTTCAATGCATAACATAGCCAAACCATTTAATCTTTCTTGTGACATTGATGATCTCAAATAATTTTTTAATAATTTTAGTTTTGAAAAATTTCTTTCTGCTGATGCTACAGTAACTGGTACGGTTAATAAGATTCTATATGCAATACAAACATTTGGATAACAATCTTTACCTTTGACAAACTCTAAAATTTCAACTGATGACATAACAACATTTGGCAAAGTTTTTGTAATACTTTAAGTTCCGTCAAAAATTCATTTAAATCCACATCACATAAGTTATTATGAGTAAACTTATTTACAAAAACAGCACAACTTTTTTTAAGTTCAATATCATCCAATGATTTTAACCTTTTTGAATCATATAAAAATCCAAAAATGTTTTCAAAGTTTGTTAATTGCTCAAATCTACTCTCTAATGATGCAATTGCCACATCAACAATATATATAAAATACTCGATTCTAAATGATTCTTCCGGTGATAGTAATTCATCTTCACAATTAATTTCATCAAATTGTTTTTTTCTAGTAACTTGGCGTTTTTTTGGGAATATAGGTTCAACTTCCATATCCAATGCAATGGCCTTAGCATTATCAATACTAATGGCATAACCTTCATTTCTATAATTTTTAAAAAATGTTATCATATTTTTTAATAGATCAATTGTGGCATCAATACATATAGTTTTGGTTTGCATTTTCTTACTAACTTTATTTATAGCAAATAAAATATCATACCAAATTACCATACCAAGTAAAAAGTCATAACTTTCAATAGCATTAACTAAACTTTCAGCTTCACTTTTAGACTTTGCATCATCACATGATGAACTTAATTCTATCAAGGCATCCCTTATATGAGGAGCTTGAAACCTAATGGCTTTTACACTTTTTATTCTACTCTCCCAACGTGTATTAGATAAAGATTTTACCGTTAAGTTAGGGACTTTATCAAGTAATATTGACCATCTTTTGGTTGAACTAGAAAATAATACAAAAATGCGTTGCAAAACTCCAAAAAAAGAAATCGCTTTGGCACAAGAATGAGCCATATCACTAACCGTGAGGTTAAGACTATGACAAGCACATGGCATAAACAATGCTTTTGGATTAATTTCAAGTAATCGTTTTTGAACACCTTGGTGTTTTCCTTTCATGTTAGAACCATTATCATAACCTTGTCCTCTTACATCATCAATATTAAGACCATAAGATTTAATTGCATTTAATAACTCATTAAAAAGTCCTAAACCCGATGTATTTTCTACCTTTAAAAATTCTAAAAAAAATTCTTCAACTTTTATTTTATTATTAGACATGTTCACACATCGAATAACAAGAGTCATTTGTTCTTGATGGCTAACATCGGGGGTGCAATCAAGAATAACAGGAAAAATATTTTGATTCTTTTATAATAGTAATTATAGAATTTCTAACATCATTAGCTAAAATAGAAATGATTTCATTTTGAATTCTGCCATCATTTGAATTGCTCCCAATTTTATTTGTAAGTTCTATTGTTCTAATTTTAGCTAGAAAATCATGTTAGACACATAGAAAATCATCAAACTCATCTTCATTATTTAGGACACAAAATTCAAAATGAAATCATTTCTATTTTAGCTAATGATGTTAGAAATTCTATAATTACTATTATAAAAGAATCAAAATATTTTTCTGTTATTCTTGATTGCACCCCCGATGTTAGCCATCAAGAACAAATGACTCTTGTTATTCGATGTGTGAACATGTCTAATAATAAAATAAAAGTTGAAGAATTTTTTTTAGAATTTTTAAAGGTAGAAAATACATCGGGTTTAGGACTTTTTAATGAGTTATTAAATGCAATTAAATCTTATGGTCTTAATATTGATGATGTAAGAGGACAAGGTTATGATAATGGTTCTAACATGAAAGGAAAACACCAAGGTGTTCAAAAACGATTACTTGAAATTAATCCAAAAGCATTGTTTATGCCATGTGCTTGTCATAGTCTTAACCTCACGGTTAGTGATATGGCTCATTCTTGTGCCAAAGCGATTTCTTTTTTTGGAGTTTTGCAACGCATTTTTGTATTATTTTCTAGTTCAACCAAAAGATGGTCAATATTACTTGATAAAGTCCCTAACTTAACGGTAAAATCTTTATCTAATACACGTTGGGAGAGTAGAATAAAAAGTGTAAAAGCCATAAGGTTTCAAGCTCCTCATATAAGGGATGCCTTGATAGAATTAAGTTCATCATGTGATGATGCAAAGTCTAAAAGTGAAGCTGAAAGTTTAGTTAATGCTATTGAAAGTTATGACTTTTTACTTGGTATGGTAATTTGGTATGATATTTTATTTGCTATAAATAAAGTTAGTAAGAAAATGCAAACCAAAACTATATGTATTGATGCCACAATTGATCTATTAAAAAATATGATAACATTTTTTAAAAATTATAGAAATGAAGGTTATGCCATTAGTATTGATAATGCTAAGGCCATTGCATTGGATATGGAAGTTGAACCTATATTCCCAAAAAAACGCCAAGTTACTAGAAAAAAACAATTTGATGAAATTAATTGTGAAGATGAATTACTATCACCGGAAGAATCATTTAGAATCGAGTATTTTATATATATTGTTGATGTGGCAATTGCATCATTAGAGAGTAGATTTGAGCAATTAACAAACTTTGAAAACATTTTTGGATTTTTATATGATTCAAAAAGGTTAAAATCATTGGATGATATTGAACTTAAAAAAAGTTGTGCTGTTTTTGTAAATAAGTTTACTCATAATAACTTATGTGATGTGGATTTAAATGAATTTTTGACGGAACTTAAAGTATTACAAAAAACTTTGCCAAATGTTGTTATGTCATCGGTTGAAATTTTAGAGTTTGTCAAAGGTAAAGATTGTTATCCAAATGTTTGTATTGCATATAGAATCTTATTAACCGTACCAGTTACTGTAGCACCAGCAGAAAGAAATTTTTCAAAACTAAAATTATTAAAAAATTATTTGAGATCATCAATGTCACAAGAAAGATTAAATGGTTTGGCTATGTTATGCATTGAAAAAGATTTGTTGGATAATATTGAACTTGATTCTATAATTGATGACTTTGCATCTAAAAAAGCTCGTAAATGTAAATTTCTTTAGTTTTTCTTTGATATGTTTATGTATTTTGGTTTAGAGCATGTTTTGGTTTTTTTATTTATTGTTTTGTATTAATAGTTGCTAGGTTGTTTGGCTTACGGGGCCTGTCCCGAAGTCTTTTTTTCCATAGGTGGGGAGTCCCCAGCCTTCAATTGTATTATTTTTTTTAATTAATAAAATTTTTGGAGGTGCCGCCCTCTTTTTTTTATTAAAAAAAAACATTATGAGGGCCCCGAATTTTGCTTTGGCCCCGGGCCCCAAATTGTCTAGGACCGGCCCTGATAGATATATATATATATATATATATATATATATATATATATATATATATATATATATATATATATATATATATATATATATATGAAAAGCACAAGAATTGAAATGAAAAGGCCTGAGAGGTTGCATTTTGTTTTGGGCGCATAGCACGTAGCCTTTCTTTCTTGCCTGTTTTTCATACCTCAGGCTAATGCATTAATGTAGCAGGAGACGAGAAGATGACAGTGAGTTGGATACTAGCTTCCCTCCACCAATGTAATCGCATCCGCTACCCTCCTTCCAATGGGCAAAACTAGCGGATCCAACCATATTCATTAGTGGGGTTCATGAGTAAGAGTGCTACAATCTCCTTGGGGTCAGTGAAACTAAAAAAAAATATTTACAGATTATCTATATGAATTTTAGGGTAATTGTATGTCAAGTGATTACTTAGATCTTTGCCATCCAATTTACAATACCGGTAACTACTTAGATTTTTTACTAAATCTGTGCATATCAAGTGTTTGATAGAATAAATGAATGAACTTCATTGCTATTTGGATGCATGGAATCTTTCGGACAATATTTGTATGTTGAACTAATTGGAATCTTTCACTCTTGTGAAAAAGTGAATTGTTTGGTGCTTGAGAAGTTATATGAGGAGGGCTTCTTAATAGGGGTGAGCAAAAACCGAACCGCAAACCGAAAAAAACGAAAAAACCACATGAACCGAAACCGAAATGAAAACCGACGGTGCGGTTTTTAGTTTTGCAAAAACCGAAAATGTTCGATGCGGTGTGGTTTCTAATCTTGCAATACATGGGTGTCACACCTAGTATATATATATATATATATATATATATATATATATATATATATATATATATATATATATATATATAAAAGAACGAAGAACTAATGACAATTAAAATTTCTACAAATATAAATATTTATCTTATCATAGTATGATTGTATATTTTTACGTTTACATATAGTGATATTTACAAGAACAAATAATGTTTATTACATTTTTAACATTTAAATATGAAGAATATTAATGATGACATGATCATTTTTATGAATAGATTAATTGATATTATCACATGTACCTGTAAAACAAATATTATATTTAATTCGTATTATATCCAAACATTAGGAGCTTGTTGGATGGGTGGTTATGTCATTTGATTTCAAACCAAGAGGTGGTGGTATCCGTTCATCGTCAAGATATCATTTGGGCTTTAGTTTTGCCAACCTTATAAAAGTATCCCCGATCGCCTTTGACATAAAATCTTCACCATTCTCACATTTCATATTAGAGAGTCAATCTGACGCTCCTCATCTAGTTTCTGAAGAAATGATTAACACTCCTCATTCTAGTCAAAGTAACTCGTTGAGTTAGTGAGTTTTAGTAAAAAGGCAAAACAAAAACCAAATAAAAAATTGACAAAACACCGCAAAAAAAAACCGAACCGCAAAAAACCACAAATAAAAACTGCAAAAACCGAACCGCATAAAACCGAACGGTGCGGTTTCTAAAGTTCAAAAAACCGAAGATGCGGTTTTTGGTTCGGTTTTAGCCAAAAACCGCACCAAACTGCATTATGCTCACCTCTACTTCTTAAGTCTTTTGGTTTTACATCCAAGATAAAAATCCTATGAACAAGAAGGCAAAATGTACTGATACGTGGAGTTCTCCTTTACTCTACTGTTAGAGTACTTTGATGGACGATTTTGAGAAACACCCAAGGCCTCTAAAACCTAAATACAAATCTCTTGCAATATTTTCCGTTTCTTCATGTTGTTCGAGAGAAAGGAGGAATATGTTGTCCATTTCAATGACCAACGTTTTACTCTAATACCAATTCCCCCATACAATTCCCCTTTAATTTTAACCCTAGCATGGTATCTTGACCGGGAATGGCTTAAAGTTGTAAATATATTGCTGTAAGATTAAAATAACTGAAAGTTCATTGCTATAAAATTAGAAAAAGTTAGAAAAATAAAGATAAATAAGCATGGTATTTTGGTGGTACCACTAACAAGAATTAATGCTTCCGCGATTGCTCCTTTCCAACTCTCCAATTGCTTTGAGATCAGACGGTAGCACTTCACAACGGCCCTCCCGTTTTACTGCCCTTAGATTATTTATTGTTAATGTAAATTAATTTAGATTATTTATTGTTAATGTAAATTAATTTAGATTATTTAATAAGTTGTAATTATAGAAAAGTCTGTGGCGGGTGGAATAGGAGGGAGCAATATAAATTTCACTAAAAACAATTGTTTGAGAGAAATGAATAATAATTGAAAAAGAACTTAATGAAAAGCTAATGTTTATATTCTTCAATTAATTTCGTCACCCATGACGCTTCGTCATCTATTAAACAACAAATCCTATTAAAAATTTATTTCTCTCTCCAAATTTATTAAAACAAAATGTCAACCTAAACTAACTATTGCTAGCGTTCTAAAGCTAACGTTGCCCCCACTATATACTTTATTATATGTATACAAGCATCACTCATATATTTGTGTGTATCGATCCTTTCCGATTCATTTATTCACCCTCCTTTTTTTCGTCCTTGTCTGTACTTGATAAACACAAATATCATGTCTTCATCTTCCAACCAAAAGTTTGCTCACTTACGAATCTCACTCGAAGAGATAGCATCCGCAACCAGCAATTTGTCTGAAGCAAATTTCATTAAAAGAACCATGTCTGGAAGGGGTTTCAAAGGACAGCTCTTGCGGTCTGAACAATTAATTGATATATTTGTACACAGGTTAGATCGTAAGTTTGGGGAAGGAATCACTGAGTTCTGGACGGAGATATTGATTCTTTCAAGTCTCAAGCATGAAAATCTGGTCACCCTTGTTGGTTTCTGTGATGAAAAGAATGAGAAGATCATCGTATCAAAGCTTGAGGCGAACGGAAGTCTGGATAAATTTATAAGAGATCCGACCCTAAGATGGATGCGAAGATTGCAGATATGTGTTGATGTTACCCACGCACTGAGTTACATTTATTATTACATCGTGATATCAAGAGCTCCAAGATTTTACTAGATGAAAACTGGAAAGCAAAATTGTGTGGTTTTGAACTTTCCATTAATCAAAAAGCAGCACGAAGGCACCGTCTTTTCCTTGATAACGCTGTTGGTACGTTTGGGTACTCTGACCCAAAATATTTTCAAAGCGGAAGTGTGAGCCACAAGTCCGACATATATTCTTTAGGAGTTGTATTGTTTGAAGTACTTACTGGAAAGAAAGCAGGAATGGCAGAGGATGATAGTAGGTTCTTAGTTCCATTGGTCAAATCCCATTATGAACTAGGAAAACTAGATGATCTTATCCATCCGGATCTGCGGAAACAAATGGACCCACTTTCATTCAGAATCTTTTCAGAAACAGCATATTACTGCTTGAAGAAACAGCGATCACAACGCCCAATCATAGATCAGATTGTCATAAAACTTGAGAAAGCATTGAAATCTCAATGGAAACATGAAAATCCTGTAAGACAATTCTTTGTTTCTTTTCTTCCCATCGTCCTTTATGTCATGATGCCTAGTTTTTTTATTAATTATTTCTCATTATTGCAATTCGTATTTAAGGTCTACTCCCATGTTCAAGGCACAACATCCAAGAGCGTAAAGGTAATCGATTTCTTTTGTTTTTGAGTTAATTGTCGTAGATAAATTAAAACATGAATTGTTGTTTTGGTGCCCGTAGTATATATCAATTTGCTGGTTTGGCTAGAGTTTTGGAAATTTTACACTACGGAATCTTATGGTTGGCAAATCTATCGGATTTGATCCCTATCCCACTTACCGTATATGTTTTCCTGTTAAGTGCACACGAAATGACTAAAATGCCCTCATTTTCATTTTTTTCATTTTATTTTTTCTTGTTTGGTAGAATATTATTATAGTAAATTACAATACACAACCACGAACATCATTTTTCACCACCACAACAATCTAAAATAAACTAATTGAAATCCCGAATTAAACCTAAATCTAAAACTAGATCCCAAATTGAACCTACATAGCAAACCCAAATCGGAATCCTCAGTGGTTGCTAGCCACATGATTTTCGAGGAGTGGGAAATAACGGGCCGAGAAAGGCTGCTTAGAGTGTAGGGAAGAGAAAAAAAGAGTCAAAGAGGTTGATCGAGTTGTAGAGGAGAGAAAATTCTAGGTCCTTCCTAGAGGTTTTCGTACCTTACAAGGAGGTTCTAGAGCTTTTTTCCTCATCTCTCAATAAATTGACAAACAACCCATGTACTTTTAATTAATCAAATTAATCCCAAAATTAATTCCAATTAATTTCTGATTAATTATTAATTAAATATTTTAATTTCTAATTAATATATTATTCTCATAATATATTAACAAATTATATTTTCCAATTTATTAATCCAATAATAAATTATCTCTCTCTATAATATAATCATGTCCAATTGATAGCTTTGAGGCACCTAATCCAAAAATCTCCACTTGGATAAACTAATAACTATAACTGCCATTATAACTTCCAAACTGATTAGCAAGTTATAGCTACCAAAAGCTGTTGTCGAATTTTCACCTAGTCGACAACATGTCCTAAGATAAGTGATCATATAATCTACCGTTCCGCAATATATCATAAGGATGTGAGGCATGGAATAGAATCAATCTCATTATCCAATTCAATGTTTCCTGATATTTGATTTGTAATGACAAATAACTACTAACTGATTAGCAAGTTATAGCTACCAAAAGTTGTTTTCGAACTTTGACCTTTTCGGTAACATGTCCTAAGATAAGTGATCATATAATCCTCCGTTCTACAAGATATCATAAGGATATGAGGCATGGAATAGAATCAATCTCATTGTCCAATTCAATGTTTCCCGATTTTTGATTTGTAATGACAAAGAACTACTAATCGAACGCATCAATTTAGTCCTGTCGGACGCGACACTATAAGTCAACACCAAATCATCGAGGGACCCACAAATTTCACTTTTCCCGTTAAGGAAAAAGGAACAGATATACTTTGACTTATATGATTGTGCCATCTACTCACCATAACCTACACAACAATATGTTTTACAACATCAAGTTACTGATGTGTTTACATATTATCAATGCACAACTGATTTGTAAACAACAACTCATATATCTCCGTTTCAAGATTATAAGATAACATCGTGTCATAATTACTCGTGATAAATCTCATGAAGTAATTCTATGAACGTGGGTTTATCCAATACTTAAAATCCCAATTTTCAAGTACTCATGAACGTTGCAACAATCTATTGCTATGTCTAAACCCTTAGACAATCTACAAATCAATTCATGGTAGTCTTAATTCACTACTTACTTCCTAAAGTACGAACGACTGTGGAGTTTGAATAATCAAATTATTCTGGAAGTAAAACATGCAAAATGAAACAAAATAATAACCAATTGACAAAAGGTAGTAAACAATACTCATAAATAAATCACTATTATTTAATCACCAAAAGTCAATGACATTTATTTTGTTACAAGTTTCAAAACTAACTATCTAACAACTAAAACTAATATCATCTCTTACACCAATGCTCCAAGCATGCTGAATATGCTTAACTCTGCTCATACCCTTTGTGAGGGGATCTGCAAGATTCTCTTCAGATGATACCCTCTTAACAACGGGTTACCTTCTTCTACTCGATGTCTGATGAAATGGTATTTTCTTTTGATATGTCTTGATCTGCCATGATCTCTTGGTTCCTTTGTCAAGGCAACCACACCTTCATTGTCATAGAAAATTTCCATTGGTTCCTTGATGGTTGATACAACTCCAAGATCTCCGATGAAGTTCTTGAAACATATTGCTTCCTTAGATGTTTCACTTGTTATTATGTACACTGATTCACAGGTAGAATCAACCAATGTCTCTTTCTTGGAACTCATCCAAGTAACCGCTCCTCCATTCAAGGTAGCACACAGCTAGATTGCGAACGAAAGTTGTCCCTATCTGTTGGAATGTTGAAGTCACTATACCTAGTTACTCTCGACGTATCACTACCACCAAGCACTAAGACCCAGGACTTAGTCCTTCGCAGATACTTGAGTATGGCTTAACTACTATTCGATGAGCTCTACCAGGATTCCCTTGATATCGACTTACCATGCTCAAAACAAAAGCCACATCAAGGCGAGTACATGTCATAGCATACATGATAGATACAACTGCATAAGCATATGGAACTCTACTCATATCTACTACCTTTGCATCCATACTTAGATTTTGAGTCTTACTTAGTTTGGTATTACTCTGGATAGGCAGCTCTCCTTTCTTGGAATTTTCCATACTAAAACGCTTTATCACCTTTTCCAAATGAGTACTTTGACTAAGTCTAATTAGTCTCTTACTCCTATTTCTCAAAAATCTTATCCTTAGAATATTACCAGCCTCTCCTAGATCCTTCATAGAGAAACACTTTCCAAGCCAAGCGTTAACCTCATGTAAGGTTGGAACGTCGTTTCCTATAAGAAGTATATCGTCAACATACAATACCAGGAAGGTTACTATACTCCCACTAGCTTTGACATATTCACAAGGTTCATCCTCACTTCTAGAGAAGTCAAACCCCTTGACCTTCTCATCAAAGCAATGTTTCCATCTGCGAGAAGCTTGTTTCAATCCTTAGATTGATTTCTCAATCTTACACATTCTATTTGGGTACTCTGCATTTAAAAAACTCTCTGGCTGATTCATGTAAACATCTTCAGCCAACTTCTCAATAAGGAAAACAGTTTTAACATCCATCTGCTAAATTTCATAATCATGAAATGAAGCTATGGCTACCATTACCCTAATAGATTTTATCTTGGCCAATGGTGAGAAGGTCTCATCATATTCAACCACCTAGGTTTGAGTAAAGCCCTTCGCAGGCAGCCAAGCTTTGAAAGTGTGTACCTTTCCATCCATGTATGTCTTCTTCTTGAAGATCCATTTGCACCTAACTGTCTGACGACCAGGTACATTGTCAACCAAATTCCAAACTTTATTATCTTACATGGACTTGATCTCGATGTCCATTTACTCTTTCCATTTGGTTTCCTCAGGACATGCCATTGTTTCCTTGTATTTAGCAGGTTCATCCAAATTTACCAGTGTACTGTCACTAATAAATGTATCACCTTCTTTAGTTATATGGAAACTATAAAACTCAGGTGGCATGCTAACTCTACTTGAACGCCTAAGAGGTAATGAGTTGTCAACTAATTCAAATGGAATTTCTTCCTTTAGTTGAGCCCTAGTGTCTTGAGAAGCTCCTTCATCCTTTGACTCTTGAATTTCCTCAAGACCAATGATACTCCCACTGTCTTCTTTAAATATGAGTTTTCTCTCGCGAAAGACTCCCCTTCGTGCTACAAAGACCACGTTCTCAGTAGGTTTGTAGAACAAATTTCTAAAGAACTTTTTGGGATACCTAATGAAAACACAACTCTTACTAAAAATTTCAAGCTTGTCTTGAGTCTCTCATCTAACGAAAGCTTCACAACCCCAAACCTTGATATGAGCTAACGAGGGAGCCTTTCTGTTCCACATCCTGTGAGGTGTTTTTGGCAACTTTCTTAGTTGGGACAAGATTAAGAACGTGGGTGGCAGTCTCTAGGGCATACCCCAGAATGATATTGGAAGTGAAGCTCGACCCATTATGGAATGAACCATGTCCAACAAGGTCTGATTACGCCTCTCAACTACACCATTAAGTTGTGGTGTCCTAGGAGGGGTTAATTGTGAAACTATTCCACATTCCTTGAGATAGTCGTGGAACTCGATTCTAAGATACTCTCCGCCTCTATCAGATCAGAGCATCTTTAGCTTCTTGCACAATAGATTCTCGACTTCTTATTTGAACTCTTTGAACTTTTCAAAAGTTTCTGACATATGTTTGATTAAGTGGATATAGCCATATCTGCAATAATAATCAGTAAAACTCACATAGAATCGATTAGCATCCCTTGTGAATGATCCGAAAGGCCCACACACATCTGTGTGTATAAGATCCAACAAACTTTCACCTCTTTCACATGAACCAGTGAAAGGTGATTTTGTCATCTTTCTCATTAACAAGATTCACATACATCATTTGACCTTAAGTCAAATGACATTAACACTAAATCCTTTTGGAGTTAGGCAATGCACTTCTTGTTATCGTGTCCAAAACGACAATGCTACAAGCATGCTTTGTCTAAGCCATTAGACGAATTAATTTGAAAAACACTATTACCTAAATTGTCTACAATCATCATAGTTTCATATACACCATCACAAGGTAAAACTTCAAAATAAAAAACACAATTTTATAAGTAGAAATAGAACCATTCTAATACCTTTTTTAAGCAATGTATGGAATGAAATAATGTTTCGTGTCATTTCTGACGAGTAGGAACAATTTATGGAATCTAATCCTAACCCGCTACTAAGCACTAAGTCATATACTCCAATCTTGGTGGTAGGTGAAGATCGTCTATTCCCCATGATCAAGTTCATCCTTCCATGCTCCACATCCTTACTTCTTCTTAGTTCCTGTAAATCAGAACAAATGTGAAATTCACACCCCGTATCAAGGACCCAAGAATGCAAATATGATGAGTTATTAGAGAAGATATTATAAATACCATTCTAAGTTGGCTTCACCTTGCCATCTTTGATATCCTGCAAGTATTTTAGGCAACTTTGTTTCCAATGCCCTTTATCGTTGTAGTAGAAGCAAGTGGCCTCTTGGAATCAGATATAGGAGGGGCTTTAGAATTGGATTTTCCTTTGGATCCACTAGATGATATAGCTTGGGACTTTCCCTTACAATTTTGCTTTGGAGTACCTTTCCTCTTTTTGCCCTTTCATTGCCCAATGACCAAAACTGGAGTAGCATTAGGAGTGGAGGCAACACCTTTTCCCTTCATTCTTGCTTCAGCTGTTCGCAAGAGACTCTAAAGTTTAGCCAAAGTGGTTTCCTTGTTGTTCAAATGATAAGTCAAGATGAACTGATCATAACAAGTAGGAAGAGAATGCAAGACTGTGTTAATACATTCACGTTGAGCTTCACGAGATGATCCATGTATAGTTGCATCCTCTGCAAGTCAGTGCTCACAGACTCTCCCTCTTTCATCTTGCTTATATTGAGGGACTTCACTACTTCACACTTCTCTTGATGAGCTTGCAAGTGGTACTTTTCCATGAGGTCTTTGTTCATCTCGTATGGCCAGTAATCCTCATAAAACCTTTGCAAATCTGGAGTCATCGTTGCAACCATGATGTAAGCAACCATTGTCGCATCGTTGCAATGTTTCGTGTAATCAGCTAGTTCTTTATGGGTGGCTTTTTCTTTGTCAATCTCAACGAGTTCTCTTTCAAGAACATATTCCATGGCCTCAAAATGAAGAGCCATCTTGATATTTTACATCTAATCATTGTAATTTGTGCCATCTAATGTCATCTTGAAGAAAATACATAGCAAAGAGAAGTTTTAGGAGTAGGAGGAACCAAAAGCGTCTTTTTGAGTAGAAATTTGTATAAGAAAGATAGTTTTTAGTTAGATAAGAATAATCCTCAATACAACACCCAAAATGAAATAATGAGGCTTGGATCCAATTAAATAATTCCCAACCTAGAAAAGGGATGCCGTAATCTAATTTTAAATTATGTAAAGGTAGGTAAATGACAATTTACCAATTCCACCACAAGAAAACAAAATTAAAACAAATTTAAGTTTTTAATGAAATTCCAAGATCTTTTGAGATTCATTGAAACTCTTCAATGGCATGTTTAATCTCAATTATGCTCTACCATTTGTGCCTGGGATACTACTGAGGATAACAAACAAATTGTGAATAACCATGCAAATTAATTTGATACTATCGACGTCATTTATCATCTCATTTTAATGTCCCGGTTAACCACACCTGATCCATTAATCAATGATAATTTTCGATTTACCCATTGCCACTCTTTATTAGTCCCACATTAGTGTCCCGGTTAACCATATATGCTGGACTAATGAATCATAAAGTGCAATGTGCAATTCATGGGTTAGCACACGATTTCACATTTTTCCTAAAGTAACTAAGATTGGGAATTTAATAAAAAAAAATGTTTAGTTACTTTGATATTCATTATAGTTATTAATGAGAATTAACATGTCTTATCAAAGCCGTTCAGCTAATGACCCTTTACCACATGGGAGAGCGGTTGGTGAGAGTAGACACCCATTCAATGACTATTTTATAGGCCACTTCCTAATACCCTCTTTATAATATGGCTTTGTGAATGAGGCCTACTATTGGTAAGATTGACTTAATCTTTTACATATACTAATATTAAGTTCTTAATGTTACATATATTATATGGATGTATTTTAAACTTTTCTAAATACTAGGCTTTATAATAAATTTCAAAATTAAAAAAATTTAAGATAAACTAAATATAATTTGGCATCAGTTATTATGTTCAATTAATAACCAATTAACTATATAAACACTTAAAAAATCAATCATATTTGTCACAAAATAATTAATCAAGTCAAATACTAATCTCCTTAAGTGTTGGCTTTTAATTTATCATTCTAGATACACCAAAATTGGATTTAGGGATAAAAATATGGCATGGATTTATAATATAAAAGTTGCTAAGGCATATTAGGTCCAGATTTTCGGATCTGGACGAGCTCACGTGATGAGCCTCATATGCCTACGTCGTAAGCAACTATTAAACAAAAGCAAGTTTCTTTTCTGATTTACCAATGTACAAATAGATGAAAGAACATCCTAGACTTTGATACCACCGATGGAAAATTTAGTTTACCAGTTCAATGCACTAAGAGAAAATTTATTCAAACAATTCAAATAATTAGGGCACATGCAACTAAGTTTCATCTATGTCTTTCAAGTATAGCAACATACTATGAATCCTAGTCTACAAAACTTTTCCTATGAACTAACTAACTCATAAGAACAAGAAACACTAACCTTTAAGATTGTTATTGTAAACAATCTTGATTTCTTATTCCAATCCTTTGGCAGCTAGCACCACAAGTGTAGTGCCTCTAATGGTTCACACCACAAGCGTCTCCCGGTCTTGGCATTTCTACTGAGACAACTCCATCCCGACATCTCTATCGACACATTCGTCACCATCTTCCTCCCAAGACCAACCATTCCATTCCTTCTATTGTCATCGCCGATTTCATTTTCATATGATGTGGCTCTATACCTCACCTTCGATCATTTTCTTCAATGGATACACCGCTAGAGCCTCCCTTGTCTTTGTCTCCGGTGGGGGTGGGTTGTCTTTGTCTCAGGTAGGGGTGGGTCGGGTTGGGTCATAAACGATTTGGCCCATTAATCAAATGTGTTGAAAATCTCTAACCAACCATATCTGTTTAAGTAAACAGTTAAGAATTTCCAAAGCGACCCAACCTTTTTTGTAAATGAAATGAAATTAGGTTAACATGCTTATTGTTTTTCCAACCTAATCTATTTGATAAATATGTTGAACCCAAGTAGAGCAAATTAAATTTCCAAAAAAAAGAACCATTAAAAATCATGTAATCCTTCTAATAAAATAACATTAAACTTAAAAACTCCAAAAATTATTCAATTTTGAAAATAAAATAACCATAAGTCTATAAGTTCATCACACAAACAAAAAATTAGTTCTTACATCCATAAAACCTTTTAAATGTTTAATTTATAAATTCTAGCAGCTCGACTTTCAATAACGGTAACTAACCCGTAATTTTTGTAAGAAATAAAAATAATCAAAAAATAGCAATGAATTAAATAATAATACTAAATAAATATAAATTAAAAATACTAAAACAAAACTTTAAACGGGTTGGTGGGTTGTAAATATGTTCGGATTTTCAATACTAGCCTAACACATTTAATTAAATGGGTTAGATGGGTTGACCTTTTTAATTAAATGTGTTGAAAATATCCTCCTAACCTGCTATATATCGTGTAGGGTTGATGGGTTTGGGTTAGGATTTTCATCCCTAGTCTCTAAGACATACGCAACTAATTCCGTCGTGGGTGTTGCGGTTTAACACTAATCAAAAGCTACAAAACTCTTATTTCTTGACCGCTTCAAGGTTTAGTTGAAGGAAAGAGAAAAAGAGATTAGGGTTTTCCCTCCCTCTGACATCATTGCTTTCTCATCAGAATCTCAATAGCTTGCAATCGATCACATACAATACCTTCCTTTGTCTTTCTTCTGGGTTTGAGTTCCCAGCCACCATGTTAGCCTCACCTTTACTTCCCATCTCATCCATCTTTGGAGGACACCTCTCCATCACTCCTCCGTCACCAGATATGTCTCCCTCACCCTCTTCTACATGTCCCTTCCAACCACATGTCTCGCTCTCGTCTCCATCTCCTGATCAACTAATCTCCTTTTGATCAAGTGATCCCCTTTTACCTTTGTTCTTGAACTTTGAGGTATGTACCTTATGGTATGATGATTCGTCATTTAAAAATTTAAACGCTTGAATAAAACTAATTTTCATGGTTGTTTACTTATTTTTCTTGTATATTGGTAATATTTATTTATTTAAAAAAATCATTCACAACTTAAGGTCCGCGTCCCCGACTAGGCCGTTGTCATGGTTCAGCAACGATATTGTTAGTCTTTAAGCACTTTAGCAAACAATAAATGATTACACCCATAGTAATAAATGCAAAACGAAAACAAGAACACAATTATGTGGTTGACACGATTAGATCAATTGGCTACGTCCACCGCGAACACGAGAGAGAGAGAGAGAGAGAGAGAGAGAGAGAGAGAGAGAGAGAGAGAGAGAGAGAGAGAGAGTTTATAATTTTCAGTCAAGTGGCTTATTGATGCATTAAGTTACCTGAATTCAAGGTATATAAACACTAGTAGGTTGACCTAAAATTGCCAAAGAGGTCAAGCCCATAAACTCTAACAAAAAACTGGCCCATGACAAAATTGGAGGCGAATATGATATCGAAAATATATAGCCGATGAAAAATTTATGCATAGGGTGCTGTTAGAGGGTCAAATGTTGAATCAAACTCTAGAACTTAACACAAAATACCACCAAATATTAACATACATGACATACTATTTTACAGATAAATATGCCCCCGACCTTAGGGTCAAAAGGTGATTTGCCTTCAATAGCAGTAAGTTAATCTAAAACTGCCAATGAGGTCAAGCCCTGAGTTAACAAAAAATTGGCCCGTGACAAAACTGAAGGTGAATCAGTCTCCACAACTTAACACAAACTAGTACCAAAAGATTAACTTACTTAACATATTCCTTTACGTATAAATTTTTTGTTTGAAACAAAACAAGATTTTAAGAGATCATTTCAAATTACTTTTGTTAAATAAGAATAATAATTTAAACATAAACATATAAATCTATTATATTAGAAATGCTAGTATTGGATAGATTACACAAGCAATGATGAACTAGTTTTAGCCCTTGTTATTATATTTTTTTGAAACTATTTATATAAAATTGACATATATAATTACGCTAGCTCTTATTTATATGGAGATGAATAAAAAAGAAGTTCTGTCAACAGAATTTGTTTAACTACATTTTAAGCCCTACTACCACATTTTTGCAGGGGAAAAACTACCACTACTTGATATAGAAAAGGCAACAGAGAATTTTTCTGAAAAATACTTGATTGGGTCAGGCACATATGGTGATGTCTACAAAGCAGAACTTGAGCATTTTGATAGCAAAAATTTCTTGCCATTAGAAGTGAAAAATAAAAGCAAACATCCAAAGAAACGAAGCAGTGTAGCTATAAAGCGGATATTGATTAGAGAAGACAATCAAGGAGAACAAGGGTTCCTTGCAGAAATCGAAATGCTTACTAGTTGCAAGCATCCCAACGTAGTCTCTCTTCTTGGCTTTTGTAATGAAGGTCGCCATATGATACTTGTCTATGAGCATGCTTCTAATGGAAGCCTTGATGAATATTTGGGAAACACCGGTAGCTTGACTAATCTTACTTGGGTGCAACGTATAAAGATATGCATTGATGTTGCACGTGGGTTGAATTACATTCACAACAAGATAGAGGATGATCGAAGGATAATACACCGTGACATAAAAAGCGGTAGCATTCTGTTGACAGAGAATTGGCAGGCGAAGATTGCTGATTTTGGCATTTCTAAATTCTGCCCGGAGAATCAACAGTTGAACACACTCTATACAGAAAATATTGCGGGCACAAAAGTGTATCTGGATCCGGAATATGATAAAACGGGTAGGTTGAAGAATGAAACAGATATTTACTCTTTTGGGGTCGTTTTATTTGAGATGTTGTCTGGGAGGTTTGCAAATGATCCAATTTACACCAAGGAAGATATTAACGGGATTGCACCTGTCGCACGTAGACGCTTCAATGAGGGAACAATAAAGGAAATGGTTGATCCTAGGTTATTGGAAGAAACTCATGAAAACATTTTCAATCCAAATAAAGGACCAGATCAAGATTCCTTAGATGCATTTTCAAAAATAGCCTACCAGTGTGTGGCAGAAACCCAAGTTGAGCGTCCAACTGCGGAAGTCATTGTCAAGAAACTTGAAGAAGCATTATCTTTTCAAGTAAGTTATATATAATCAGTTTAGGCACCAATCCTTTATAAATTTTATCACCACTTTGTTGTTTTCCTCACCTGTTGTACATTTTCATAACAAAAAGTTAGCAAACAATTTCATTTCCAATTTTATCACTGGTTAGTATAATTCCATCAGTAATAAGTATTTTCTTTTTATCACTAACTTAATATAAATTAACCACTTGGATTGTGGTGATTTGGTAAGACATGTGGAAGATATGGTAGATAACATATTGACACATGTTCAAACCCTGGACTACTCGGCCTCTGTAGCCATAGAGATTCGCGTGCAGTGACTCTAGGGTATGAGAAATAGTCTAACGTTTGCAGCGGGGATTAGTCGGTGCGAGAAAGCTGGTCCGGAAACCCTTGTTACGGAAGTTCCCTTTCCAAAAAAAATAATATAAATTTATAACCTATTAAGACATATCTATGTTTATATATGTATCAAAGGTGAGTACGTACTTGCTATTTGAGGCCTTGTAAAAATATATCACTATTTTGAATGAACATATAAAAGATATTGATATTAATGAAATTAATATGACATATTTTGATCGTGATATAAAATAGAAAGGAGAATTTTTTCAAAACTTATGATATGTTCGGTATGATGAAATAAACAACATAATGGAATGAACCGGGTAATAAATGTATCATTAAATTCCAAAATTTGGTTGACTAGAAAAAAACAAATGAGTTATCAAAACATCTTGTTTTTTGTTATCAATAAATAGAAATTTTATCATCGTAACTTTTCTATATACTTTAGTTTAACGACCTTTTCTTTAATATATTAGCATAACCAAGTAGCTTCGGATAAAAATTTCAGGTTATTTTTGAATTTTCAAGTTAATCGAGTGTTTATTAATTCACAGGAAAACTCCAAAGAAAACATCAAAATTTCTCTCGATGACATAAAATCGGCCACACGAAACTTCAGTGATGACCACTTGATTGGTAGGGGTGGATTTGGGAATGTCTACAAAGGACAAATCACACATGCTACTGGATGTAATGCCATTGCTGCAAAGCGGCTGGACAGACAGTTCGGTCAGGGAGAACCAGAATTTTTGTCGGAGCTGCAAATTCTTTTGGAGTATAAACATGAGAATATCATTGGTCTTGTGGGTTATTGCAACGAATTGGGTGAAAGCATCATTGTTTATGAGTATGCATCTAGAGGAACTCTTGATAGGTGCTTGTCAGACATTGGTCTTTCATGGATTAAACGACTTGAGATATGCATTGATATTGCAAGCGGGTTGGATTTCCTTCATGGAGGTGGATTAACACAAGAGGTTGTGATACATAGGGACATCAAAAGTTTAAACATTCTGCTAGATGATGATTGGAAAGCAAAAATTACAGATTTTGGAGTTTCCTTGATAAGTCGAATAAATAAAGATATGGACTTTATCATTGACAATGCTTTGGGCACACTTGGCTACGGTGACCCACTGTACGTGGAATTAGGTTTCTTAACAGAAAAATCTGATATATACTCATTCGGTGTGGTTTTATTGGAGATTTTGTGTGGGAGATTATGTTTTGAAGAAAGCAAAGACCAACTTTCACGATTCCTAATCACTTTGTTTAAACACCACTATGTAGAAGGAACGGTCAATGAGATGGTGTTTCAAGGCATAAAGGAACAAATGGTTCCAAAATCGTTGTCTATGTTTCAAAAGATTGCCTATCAATGCTTACAACGTGAAAGAGAACAACGACCAACATCTAGTGAGGTGGTACAGCAACTTAAGAAGGCATTGGAATACCAGGTGAATATTCATATTCTCAGGAAAATATTTTCATCTCAAGTAATGAACAGTTGAAAACTTATACACGCTTTCTCTGTTTTCCTAATACTATGGGTATGACCCATGCCTCCGGTCAAGGTTAAAGTTGAACATATTCAGTTAGTTTGCTTCCAGCTTGCCGCTGTTTTTTTTTTTTTTTTGAAAATTCATAAAAAATACTCTGATTTTGTTGCAACTCATTGAAAGAAAACAGGAACACTTTATTATTATTTTTTTTGTTTCTGGTGTTATTCTGGTTTTTAATAAACTGGATCTTTCCAGAATTGTTTGTTTCTAGGATTTTCAGAAACGTACTTATATGCTTCCCCCTTTAGAACTTTAAATTAAGAGAAATTAAATATCCTCCTACTTTTGTTCCTTCAAATCCTCCTACCCATTTAAATGATCACATGAGTCATTTTAGTATACTAAAATTTCATTAAATGAGCATTAAATGTGACAAATGTTATCATTTAACTGAGTAGGAAGATTTGTAGGAACAAAAAGTAAGATGATATTTAATTTCTCTTAAATTAAAAGAATATGGTTTCCATAGGTTACTGTTCAAAAAAGAAGTTATTATTTCCAGAATTTCAAAAGCAGAATCATTTTGTTTTCTGTTTCTAATCAACATTTCCAGTTTTGGAGTTCTGACAATAAGGCATTATTATTTTAAGAAACATTTTTTTTAACTATCATATTATATACTACACTAATTAAAACATTCATTACAGATGGAAAACACATCTGCCAACAACAGAGCCACGGCTCCTGCAACAAATGAACTTGTTCCACCTTTAGCACATAATATGTTGGAGCCTCAACAAAAACCAGAGAAATTCAATGGTTTGGATTTCAAAGGATGGCAACAGGAAATGATTGGCTACTTGAAAACACTCAACTTTGATGGATTTCTGACTAAGGATCCACCCGAGTTGAATGCCCAAGTAGGAGACATTCAATCACCCACTGTCATCGATGCTTGGAAGAACTCAGATTTCCTGTGTCGCAATCATATATTAAACGGCTTACTGGAGGCATTATCAAACAAGTATAGTACCACTAAAACAGCAAAAGAATTATGGGAATCTTTGGAGCAGGAATACAATACAGAGGATGCTGATGTTGTTGCACATTTTCTGGAGTACAAAGTGGTGGATTCTACAAGAGTAGTAGATCAGGTGCAAGAACTTCAAATAATCATGCATGACATCCATGCTGAGGAAATGACATTGAGCGAGACTTTTCAAGTAGCTGCGATTATTGAAAAGTTGCCTCCTACTTGGGTGGATTTCAAGAAATATTTGAAACATAAGAGAAAGGAAATGAGTGTGGAGGACCTCATCGTGCTGCTACAAATTGAGGGTAATAGGTTGGCTGAAAAGAGAGGGTATGTTTCAGATGTAGCTAATTAGGCTAAAGTTTTCGAACCTGACCAACCTTCGAGGGACAACATTTGAAAGATGGCTAGCACAAAAAGGTAAAGCTCAATCTTGGGTCAAAACTCTAAAGGTGGAAAGTTAGAAAAAGAAATTCGGAGGAAAAGGCTACAATTTAGATCAATTTGGCCACAAGTCTTTGAGTTGATAGTATATACGTTGCCCAAGGGAAAGAAGACCGGAGAAGTGAACCACTTATACCTGTGTCACGCTAGATATGCCCAAAACAGCCCTTGTATTTATGATTTCGTAATTAATCTCCTCATGTGTTTTATGTGAGAGAGTTGTATAGACCTTTATTGTCATGCCATCATTTGTCAAGGGGTAATTATGTAAAAAAAACCCTATGTTTTCCGGTATAAAACCTCAAATATATATTTTTTCGAATAAAATCCTTGGCTTTTGGCAAACATTTCGAATTATACGTTTTAGAAGTTTTCATCATGACGTGATGTGTCGGTAATACTTAGATGTGGTTATCCAACGTGGATAAGAGTTAAGGGAACTAAATAAAGATGTTTACCGATAGTCAATGAAGAAGAAGAAGAAGAAAGTATCGATGCATTTGATAGTGGTTGTAAGTAGAGGTTGTGATGGTGGCCAATTTTGACCCGTTTGTAGCAAATCATCGCCATGAAATCAGTTATTGTCTCTTGACACTTAATTTCCCAAAACTACCTGAATCAAACATTAAAAATCATTAAAAATATATAAAACTTGAAGTTTCTCTGAAAAAGAACCATATCCAATTCAAAACCCATGATTTTTAACTAAAATAGTTTGTTTGAAGATTCAAATGATCAGGGTTAGGTTTAGATACAGTAAAAGACATGAAAAAAAACCTGGATTGGCCAATTATTTAATGTAAATCTTTCAATCCTTCACCTTGCCTGTGAAATTAAAAAAAAAAAAAAAAACAACACAACACTATGTTATCCAATCATTTCGACTAAAATTACATCGACAAACAAAAAACCCTAACAAACCCCTTCACATATGGAAACAAAAGAAAAACATCTAAGACCTCTTCTTGCCCAAACAGGTTCTAGATTTGATGACGTTGGTGATGGAGAAGATTCCATTTAAGATCATAAAAAATCAACAGATGGAGAATAGTTGAAGCTCATAAGCCATCAAGGGAGATGGGGACGGACAGGGGAGGAGAAGGAGAAATCGAGGATGCCACTTCTGTACTTTGAGCCATAAATAGGAAGGGAATTTCAAACTACCTGTTATCATTGGACAATATTTCAGGGAATTCAAATGAGAATACCAGGTCAAAAGCCGAGATCTTTGCCAAAAAATATCGCACACGCTTGAATAAATGAATCCCCCTTCTTATCTTTGACTTTTTCAATGGTTAAGGAAATGGCGATTTGAATTAGTTACATATTTGACTTTTCAAATTGTTCAGGTGTATAAAATATATGCATAAAGTTATTGTATATCATGCTTTAAGGGTTATACCTCTTAAAATTCAGCAAAAAATGCTAAATGCTTATTAAGGTATATATATATATATATATATATATATATATATATATATATATATATATATATATATATATACACACACACACATTCACACACACATACATATATCCTTACTATATATGAAAACCACAAGAACTGAAATGAAAAGGCTAGAGGAGCTTGCATTTGGTTTTGAGTGCATATCATGTGGCCTTTCTTTTCATCCCTTTGAATGATGTAGCATGAGACAAGATGGTAGTGGCTTGAATACAACTTCCCTCCGCCAATGGAATCGCATCCACCACCCTCATTCCCAAGGGTAAAGCTAGCATAGAGTCAATGCTACCCCTCAAATTTGTCTAAGAACTATTTTTTGGGATGATGTTGAAGATAATACAAGGTGCTACTCCTCAATGGTATACAGTGCTACTCCTAATATGAGTTTAGAGGAATTAACATCTTTCGATGTCAATTCCAAACCCGTGATTCAAGAAATATTTTGACTGAGAACTACAAGACCAACAACAAGCTAAATTAGATATCATTTCAAAGGTATGTAGTTTTTTCTTTTCTTTGTCATCCAATTTCTAATACTAGTAATGTGACAACTTGAAATTTATACCGTCGCCGTAACCCATTTCCGTTAATAAAAATATTTTATTATGTTCGTTAAGATTTGGGTTAGACAAATAAATTAAAGTTTTTATTTTATTTCATAAGGGTTGAAATGAAATAAATATACGTGTAACACCCTCAAATTTGTCTATGGAAAAATCTTAGTTTGCGACTAAGCCGGGTACTACCATAAGCCCCGTTTAACGTCGGTATCGGGTAGATTTCCATCTTGCCACAAACTCAAACCCTATATAAGCGTTGCGTGGTCAACAACTTAAACTTTTTACCACCTTAGTCACTCTCTCTACTCTCTCTCTCTACAAGTGGGTTTTTGCCTAAGAACACCTCATTCAAGCTCCAAATCTGTAAGTAATCACTCCTAGCTTATTGTTTTGCTTAGTATTCATGAAAATTAGGGATTTAATCACCCAAATACCCACAAACTAGAGTTTACGGTTGGGGAAGACCTCCCAAAACCGTAAACTCCCATAATGGGGTTTTAAGGCCCCAAAATCCCACCAAAACCCTTCTAATGCTTGTCTATGACTTGGAATCTTGCATGAATGAAATTAGAAGCCCAAAATCGTGTCTTTAAGGGGATAAACATGAGTTTATGGTCCATGAACATTCATGAACTGTAAACACCCAACAAAGGGGTTTTTGATGCCCCAAAACCCTCCCAATGCTTGGATATTGACCTAGAATCTTGCCTAAATGACCTAAGGACCCCAAATCACGAAATGGATGGAATGGCCATGAGTTTACTGCCGTAAACTCATGAGTTTATGGTAGTAAACTCCCAAGAAACATTCAAAAACCGTAAACACCCCAAAAGGGTGTTTTGATGACCCAACTCCCTATCTAGCATGACTTATGGACTAGGAACTTGCTTGGATGATCTAGGAACCTCAAAATTCGAAGTGTATGGATAAATCATGAGTTTACTGTCGTAAACTCATGGGTTTACAAATGTAAACTCCCCAAAAAGGGTCCGAGGACCGTAAACTCCAAAAAGTGGCCAATTCATGCCCTAACCACTTCCTAAACCCTTGAAATCAACCCTAGAACCTTCCTTAGTGAGCCATGAAGCTTAAAAGCACACAAATACACTCCTCCCATGAGTTTACAGCCGTAAACTCATGGGGGAAGTGGTCCCTCAACCGTAAAATCACAAAAGGTGAGTATTTGAGGAGTAAACTCCATAGTGAGGCCTTACACTCCTTCCGTGCAACCCAGTAGCCTTCTAGCACTTAACCATAGAGCTTTTATTCACATTAGGATGTCTATATGTGTTCAATTAGTGTTAAATCACTAATTACTTGTAAACGTATGTCTTCATATGTTACTAGGATCATAAAGTGTGTACAAGTCTTTACTTGACACCAAACGCTCAACCGACACTTCCACCCGATATACTCGCTTCAGGTGAGTTCATACCCCTTAATTAACCTTTTTAAATGTTTTCATATGTTTTAGCGGGGATACAAGTAAATGAAACAAGTTCTAGTTTCAACTCATATGTGATTTATATCTTGCAATTAAAAAGGATTTTTCTATACTTTTAATTATTTGTCAATAAAACTGTTTTAAATATTCATCAAACGCATTTTCTAAAATAAATTGTTGTTAAACTATTTTCAAATTGTATTTAAATTACTTTTCTTTTAAACTATATCGACATCAATATATTTATATAAATAAAACTTGAAGGACTTAGGACCGATAGCTCACCTTATTCCTGTTCTTGTTTGATTGTGGTCTTAGGGTATATTGTTATCCGTCCGACTGTCGTTGATTTCTTACATATATATCATATATATTGTGTTAGATATGAAAGTCTTCATCTTATATAATACCTTTGTAAATCAAAGGCATGCGACTCTACACTCTATATAACTATAATAGGTATAGTTAATACTACTGCTTGTTACCTCTATCACTATGATACCCGCTATAATTACTATTATCACGAGTATAGACACGTTTAAGAGAACACTCTCTATACTATAACTAAAAGTTACTATACTATAATTCAAGAGAATACACTAATCCAGAATATAACATACTATCCCTCTATACGACACTCTACTACGTAAATACCATGTAACCAGGGCTTCCCGAAAGGAAAGCAACACTACATGTATAGATCTATACAGGATGGATGCTATTACATCCCGACTGTTATTTACAGTCCGAGCCGACTAGGCCCAGTGATGGCACTACATCACTACACTACAGATGACCGGTAAGGTCATCAGACCCTCTATAATCACTCATTTTGGTTACATGAGAAATCATATGCATATCCGAATTAACACACTAAGAATTAAAGTCTAAGCTAATTCCCGAAGTAAATAAACATATATTGAAGTTGCAACACTACTACAGTCAATCAGAAATACTTTTACTCATCTACGTTATTTGTATGAAATTATTATTTTATTTTTAACACTGAAAGTTTCAATGAAAACACTTTTACACACTCAAAGGATTTAACTTACAAATATACTATCCTGGAAAATATAGGATTTTCTAGGGATTTCTACTACTCTCAACATTTATTTCAGCTTTTATATTACCTAATTGTAAACACTTTTATACAACAAATGAAACTAAAATCTTATGAACTCACCAGCTTTATGCTGATACTCATATTCAAAATAACTTGTATCCTCAGGTCAAAGATAGACAGGTACTGGTGCAGCTTTTGGAAAGATGGACCATATACAAGACTCATCTTTTAGTTTTGTTATACTTTCGGTGTCTATCAACTGTACAGAACACGTTTGTATTTAAAATCACTATATTAATGCAATGGTTGTTGTCGCTTGTTTTTACTATTATGCAATTGTTATGATATTGTACATGACGTCCTTCACCCCTGAACGTATTCCACCATTCTCGGTTTTGGGGTGTGACAAGTAACAACTTTGATTTTTTTTACGAAACATGTGCATAACAAGTGTTTGATGGAATGAATGAATGAACTTCATTGCTATTTGGAAGCAAGTGGAATCTCTCAATCTTGTGAATTGTTTGTTTCTTGAGAAGTTACCTGAAGAAGGTTTCTTGAGTTGTTTGGTTTTACATCCGAGATACTTTAAAGGATGATTTTAAGAAACTCCTAAGGCTGTTCTTGACTTCATGTTACCATCAGGTTCTGCATTTCAACCTTAGTCCATAGGAGACAATTATTTTATTAGTATGTAAAAAAAAACTTTTAGTAATACCAAAAACTAACCTTAACATGGAATAGAATAGTTGGTCTTTCTTATCAAAACTTTGTTATGAAAGCAAAAGTCATGAGGTAGTATTTAGTTAAGAAGGAAATTACTATTTTAGACTAAAAACATGTTCTTGGTAAGAAAATATATTTATTCCTGAAATGATTTCTAATATAGCAGGGTGTTGGAATAACAGTGTTGCACAAAACCCTAGTGCATCCACTCTCCTGATATTTACTGAAGTGTAAACCCTAAATTACTCCAACTTATATGAAAAGTCTGAAAATCAACTATGACTATTATAACTTCTATTGAAGTGATACTATTTGAATAGAATGGAAATTTCGGGTTGTCACATCATCCCCCCGTTAGAAGGAATTTCGTCCCGAAATTAGAAATTAAGCAAATAAAAAGTTACAAATAACTAAGAGAAAAGATGAGGGTATTTCAGTTTCATCTGATCCTCGCGTTCCCAAGTGAATTCCAGTCCTCGCTTGGCGTTCCAGCGAACCTTCACAATCGGCATACAGCTTTGTTTCGTCTACTTGACCTCACGGTCCATGATCTCTACAGGTTCTTCCACGAAGTTGAGGCTCTCGTTGATCTCGATCTCGTCGAGTGGGATTACAAGATTCTCGTCGGATAGACACTTTTTCAAGTTAGATACGTGGAATGTAGAATGTACGTTACGAAGTGTGTCAGGTAGGTCGAGTTTGTAAGCTACGGGGCCGACTCTTGCGAGAATCTCGAAAGGCCCTATGTACCCCGGATTAAGCTTTCCACGCTTACCGAAGCGTATCAAGCCTTTCCAGGGTGAGACTTTAAGAAGGACTCGGTCTCCCACCTGAAATTCCAAAGGTTTTCTTCGCTTATCAGCGTAGCTCTTCTGTCGGTCTCTAGAGGCTTTCAATCGTTCACGGATCTAAACGATTTTCTCTGTCATTTCCCGAATGATCTCCGGACCGGTGAGAGTACTGTCAGAAGCCTGCCCCCTGGCTAATTGGGTATCACCCACCTCAGCCCAGCACAGAGGGGATCTACACTTTCGGCCGTAGAGGGCTTCAAATGGAGCAACCTTGATGCTCGTGTGACAACTGTTATTATAAGAAAACTCAACAAGGGGTAAATGAGTATCCCATGCCTTTCCAAAGTCAATCACATAGGCTCTCAACATGTCTTCCAGTGTTTGGATGGTCCTCTCACTTTGTCCGTCGGTCTGTCGATGGTAGGCTGTGCTCATGTCCATCCTTGTTCCCAGGGAATGTTGTAGTGATTGCCAGAATATTGAGTTGAACCTACTATCTCTATCGGAGATAATGGATATAGGCACACCATGTAGTCGTACGATTTCCCTAATGTATGTTCTCGTAAGTTTCTCCATCTTGTCGGTTTCTTTGATAGGCAGGAAGTGTGCAGACTTGGTCAATCTATCGACGATGACCCATATGGTATCAAGTCCACCCGTTGTCTTGGGCAACTTGGTTATGAAATCCATAGTGATCCGCTCCCACTTCCATTCTGGAATCTCTGGTTGTTGTAGTAAACCGGAGGGCTTCTGGTACTCGACCTTAACCTTTGCGTAAGTAAGGCATTTACTTACGAACGTAGCAATCTCTGCTTTCATATTAGGCCACCAGTATAGCTTTTTAAGATCTAGATACATCTTATCTGAACCTGGGTGAACGGAATACCAAGTGTTGTGCGCCTCGGTCATGACCAAGTCTCAGAAACCACCGTGTTTCGGTGTCCAGATCCGGTCCATGAAATATAAGGCTCCGTCACCCTTGGCTTCTAAATTCTTGTCCATTCCTCTGAGGGATTCACTCGTCACATTTTCAGGTTTCATGGCTTCAAGTTGGGCCGCCTGCATTTGTTTAGACAAGTGTGAATGGATGGTTATTGACAATGACTTGACCCTGCGACCAGAATATTCCTTCCGACTTAGGGCGTCTGCTACTACGTTGGCTTTACCCGGATGATAACGAATATCGCATTCGTAGTCACTGAGTAGCTCGACCCACCGTCGTTGTCTCATGTTGAGCTCCTTCTGATCGAATATGTGTTGTAAACTCTTGTGGTCGGTAAAGATAATGCTTTTCGTCCCGTACAAGTAATTGTTGGATTAATGTCTTAGTCCATAACTATAATTGGTAAGACTTGACCCGACCCGGCATGGTCCATTTGGGTTGCATGGCATCATGCACTTGGATAGACTAAATGAGAGAAATAAGACACTTATGGTTATTAATATATTATAAGTTCTAGTATATTAATAATAAGAATAATGAGATTATTTAATTAGTATTGATCAAGAATTAATCTAGGATTAATTAAGTGATCAAAAGAAGACTAATTAAATATATGGGTTGATTGTGTAAATCATCCATACTTGTATAGTGGGCTAATGCTCCATGGATAATCAAGTTGGGCTAAAATCCATAGGATGGTCCATGGATGCTCCATGGTGTATTTGAACCCATGGATCCAAGGAAATTGAAAGCCATGACAATTAAGGGTTTACCCTAATTGTAACACTATATAAAGATCACATTCTTGGGAAAAATCGGCCACTAGAGAGAGTAAGAAAGGGCTAGCCGATTTTCATGAAGTGTAGAATTCTCTCAAGTCATTCCATTTGTATTTGGTGTTGTGTGAACCATTTGAGGTGTCACACTTGGGGCACTAGGCACTCAACCTTCATGAAGACTTTCTACACCAAAGAGGTATGTATTCTATCTTGCTATAGTCATTGTTTTGTATGCTAGATTAGGATAATACCTTGGATGTTCTTATTTGCATGTATAATAGAGAAAACATAGATCCAAGGTATTTAAGGTTGCATGTACACTTAGGAGTGTTAGAATGCTCAAAACCCAACAGTGGTATCAGAGCCTAGGCTTGTTTTCTTGTTATACCTGCAATAGAAGCTGAAAAAACGAATTTGGTGCTGTCTGATCATCAGACTCGGCGAGTCCATTAGAGGACTCGGCAAGTCCATTAGAGGACTCGGCGAGTCCATGCCTAAAATGTGATCAATTCGATCCAACTTGCCGAGTTGGTTCATGCACTCGACGAGTTGGACCCCCAGACAGCATATTTTCGAGTTTTTTGGCTAGAAATGGACTAGGAACATTACCCTAAGTTGTTTTTGAACTTATAAACGTGTTTTTGATGTGGTGATGTTCATGCTAATCCATTTTCAAAGATAATTGTCAATAGATTCATGTTTTGTATTAGTTTATGGTTTAGACTAATTACATGAAAAAGTTTGATTTGAATTATCTTGTACTTATGAGTTGCTTAGATTAATAGAAAAGTTAATTGAAATAGTTGTTTTCAATCCATTTTAATCTAAGAGTTGAGTATAAAATGTGTTTGTGTAACTTGTCCTCAAATTACATGAAGAGTCACATTAAAGACTCATAAAATTCATAAAAGTTGGCAATGGTTACAAAATGAAGGGTCTTGTGTCATTGAATATTTTTTTTATGACTCCATAACTTGTCCTCAAGTTATGGAAGTTCAAGAGTCACTTCATTAAAGAAAAATATGTAACCATAATTAAATCCATAAGTTATAAAATAAAGAAAAGTTAGTTCTTTTATTAGTTTAAAGTCTTCCATAACTTGTCCTCAAGTTATGGAACTTGAAGAGTTTTTGGATTAAAACTACTTTAAACACATAAGTTATGGAATTAATTAGTTTTGAATAGTTTCAAAACTTGCCCTCAAGTTTTGGAATTTGAAAAGTTTTCCTTATGAATACTTTAATTCCAAGTTAGCCCTTAGAATTTTAAAAGTTAAAATTCAACCCTTATACTTTATAATATTATAAGTTAATAATATATATATGTATAAGAGTAAAGTCAGTCTTACCGCTAGTACGCCTCATTCACGAAGCCGGTCTATAAGGTGGGTATAAGGTTGTTGCCTATAAAATGGCAACTTAATGGGTGTCCACTCTCACCCACCGCTTGCTTGACCGGTGGAGGGTCGTTAGCCGAACGGGTTTGACAGGACTATAATTTTCCCTTCATTAAAAGTATTAATGATAAATACTAAGTAACTAAACTCTTAATAATACCCAATCTTAGTTACTTAGGAAAAATGTGAATAAGGTGCTAATCCATGAAATTACACTTTGCACTTTGTTTAAGTCGGTTAGTGGAGCGTGTGTGGTTAACCGGCACACTAACGCGTATTTAACAAGGTAGGCAAAGGGTAACTTAATGTTTATCATAGTATCGATGGAGCGTGTGTGGTTAACCGGCACATCGATTAAGGGGTAAACACTTAAGGGTACCAAGAAATTTGCATGGTTACTTCACACCTTGTTTTGTGATCCTCGGCATCCCAGTCACAAAACCTGAAGGGCACACTCGAGATTGAAACATGCCTTTGAAAAGTTCAATGAATCTCAAAGATCTAGGAGTTTCAAAACCAATTAAAACCTAATAATACATTTCGTTTATCTTGGTGGAAATTGGTGAATCGTCATTCACCTACCTTCAAATATTTTATAGCTTGGATTACGGCATACCTCTTCTAAGTTATAAAATAGTTTGTTGGGTCCTAGCCTTAATATTTCATATTGGGTGTCATATTAAGGACTTTAAATCAACTATCTTGAATATCTCCCAAAAGTTGTCTGGTTTAGGCACCTATGATCTTCCCAAATCTCTTGAAACAAGGTTTCCTAAATGAAGATGATGTCCCTTGGAAATCATACTTCTTTCACCTCCTCCAACTATTCTCCCTAACCCACAAGTTCTTGAAAAGTTTAAGGTCACTCAAGCCCTATTGGCAAGGCAAGGTTTAGGTGTGATCACATCTTGGAGATGTAGTCACATATTGACAAGCCGGGAGAGTTGGGTGTCAAAGTCTTGAGAAAGTTGGTGGTTCAACTACTTTCTAAGTCACATAGTGAGTTCTTTTGGAACACCTATGAAACAGACTATGACAAGACCCTTAATGATCTTATCTATTTGTTAAGATCAACTTCCTTAAAACTTGATGGACATTGACAATGATGACATTGGATATCTAGTAAAGCATTCTCTTCCTAATGGAAAGGGATCGGCCATAGTCAAATCGGTTGACCAAATGGTAAAGAGAAAAGCTAAGTCTATGATAGTCCTGTGTACCATTATCAAAAGGTCCATATGTTTATATTGCCAAAGGAAAGGGTCATTAGTTGCGAAGCTGCCAGATTTACCTAAGGATGTTAAAGTCAATAAGTTTGACTCTACTTCAGGTAAAGTCCACTATCTAACTATGTGAAGTTTCTATTCTGAGATTCTTGATACATGATGTGACTGGGTCACATGGTGATGTTTTAAGAATCAAAGAAAAGTGAAGAAACTTAAAGAAAGAATATGCTGAATCTGATCGCGTAGATGGATTTCTATCGCGTAGTTTGAAGATCGGATTCCTGAGCTACTTCTTAGGAGTTATGAGATATTGCTTAGGAATAGATAACAACAAGTTTTCATATGGATTGTAAGGATAAGTTTTTCCGCAAAGTTTTAAAATAAAAGAAAATTTTTGATTTTATTTATTTTAAAAATATCCTTACAATGGCATTTGAGGAAAATTGTTGCTTATATGATTCCATTAATAGCAAGAGTGGAAATATGAAATTGATTCTTTCACTTGTGGTGATGTCAAAATTTACCAAATAAGGAAAGATTCTCATCACCCAAGTTTCATTTGGACCGGGACTTGGAATCATGCAAGGTGTATAGCATGATGAATGAGAACTTTCAAGTATTGGAAATTAAGACTAATTACTTGTTCACATGGATGTGTGAGTCAAGTAAAGGACTAAGGGATCGAGTACACATTCTTGTGCACTGGTCTAGTCCACCACAAAAGATTGATAAAACTATTCGGCGTAGTTTACTAAAGCTCAGTAAATATGATTATACTTACAAGCTTAAGTGTAACTCTGAGACATTGGAAAAGGTTCCAATGTATGGCAGAGCGAATAAGAAGAATCAAATTAGGCAGAAGGATAAAAGTTTCTCAAATCTGAAAAGATGGGAGAGTACTTTAGTATCAGTTTTGTGTTCATCTTAATGATTAAGAAACCATAGCACAATTAGTTCTCTAAGGAAATCATCTTATGACTAAGAAGAGGAACTTGAATTGTTGAAATGGTTAAATCAAGAAGATGAGTCATACTTCGTTCCAATACAAGTCTTAGAGTCATACTCCAAGATTGTAACTTGAGTGACATGTCTTAAAGAAGGTTTAAAACACTTGTCAAATGTAAGAGTAAAAGTTTTCTACTCTTGTACATTTGAAATTGGTAAGTTGTGATGTTTTTGATAAAACAAAGACCAACTTAGGCCAATTGTGTGAAGTGTTTGTCTTGATTAGAATCCGCACTATCTCTTGGATGTTTGACAAGGGAGTCTTATAGGTCAAGAGGATAGTGGGAGTCTTAAAGGTCTTGAAAGTCTCAAGAACTAATCAAGAATAGAACCTGAAGTTCTTCACTAGTACACGACTTGAGGTTTATAACCTATCGTGTTGACATATTCTGTGCCCATTCCAGTTAAAGTTGGCTTTGCATATGAGTTTTTAAGTTCTCAATTGGTTGCACAACAACTTGGAAGCAATGGCAGGCCCTTGAGCTGCCAGGTGGCAAGAAATTAAGATTGAGTTCAATCCATATGGTTTTGGATTTGTCATTATCTTTGTCTTGTGATTATGGTTTTGACAAATTCATATGGGTAGGAACTCATACACCATATAAATCTAAGTGTCATAAGGTTTCTCTCCGATTCATGAAAATGATGGTGAGGAAACACTTTCACTAAGTAGATTTTATCTAGATAGCAATTGTGATATTTGCATTCTCAAAGTCGTTAGTGGAGCGTGTGTGGTTTACCGGCACACTAACCTGGACTTGTGAGAAGTGGCAAAAAGGTCTAACCATTATGATTACGACATATCTCTTCATAATTGTTTAGACACACAAGTGTGCTATCTAAGGGAAGGTGTATGATTTTGATAAAGTCTTATCAAAACAATCTAGTATCATAAATCTAAACTTTGGTAAGAAAGTCAATGAATTATTGATTTCTAGAAGTCCAATTGATTTCTGAGTACATGTCAAACCTAGTGGGAGCATAAGTGTTATGCTAATAATCATCATGTTAGTGGGAGCATGATAATTATGATAGGTATTGCAAGCTAGCAATGTTAATTATAGAAAACAAAAGTTTCAATTGGGAAAGAGTTGTTTTGCTATAATTAAGGGAGAGGAAATTATACTTCATCTTAAATCTATAAGCTTAGATCGTGAGGTTTTAATCATTTAGTCAAGGATATATATATGAATTTCATGTTGGAATGGCTCAACATAAGGAAATTCTGTATATGGGTCCATTATTTGCGTTCTTAAATTTGATTATGATTACGGCATCCCTTTTCATAATCTGAATTATGAGAACTTGGCAAATTGAAATGGAAACATTATAGCAAAAGACTGGTTTAGTCTTTATGTGAGACATCATGAATCGTGTCCCATATGCTTCGGATATAGGATCGATTACTTGTGCTATATTCATCCTTTCTAAAATTTTCCAAATGCCTGGGGCATTAAGAAGGGAAAAGGGTTAGAACTAGATATGACTAAAAGGATTAAACAATTGTCGATGACAATCTAAGGTGTACCAAAGATTGGTTGCTCAAGGACAGTTGGAAGTATAGTGATAATTCTGGAAGGACCATATTGACATAATCTATAAGGAGGCAACTCTTGTTCAGAAGTGATAGTCAAAATGGAATCTGGAAATGTTTCAAAGTTAGGATTTTTCAATCTGTTTAAGATTAAGGAAACTTAATGCAAGAAGGATGTTTCCAAGGAGTTGATCTCCTTTGGAATACTCTGTAATGATTGTTGTCAAGTCTTTCTGACTTTGTGCATAATCATTACAAGAGGATCAATGCATATAAGTTTAGAATCTAACAGATTTCAGTAAATGACATGAATTTGGAATTCTTGTATTTGCAGTAAGGATTTGGGAGTGTGAAAAGAGAATCATTGAAGTTATGTTCAATTGATCTAGTTCACAAAGTAAAGATCATAGACAAACATAGTATGTATACTTGGTGTATGGCATGACTAGTGTTTAGAAAACATAATGTACATGCTTGGAGTATGGGACAACTATTGTTTTAAATTCAAGAATAAAGTTGATAGCAGAAACAGTATACAATGATTAATGTGTAATCATATGGTGATAAATAAAAGGTGTTTTATTTATGTTCATAGGTTTTGATACCATATTGGATTCAATTATTATTGTGTTTCACTTTGCATGTTTTGACTTCCCGAATAAACCTGGTTATTCTTCCGGAATGACTAAGTTATTCAAACCATCCACAGTCGGTCATATGTTGGAAGTAGATATGAATTAAGACTGTCATGGGTTGGCTTGTAGAGGTCTAAGGTGTTGGACAAAGGGCTACAACACTCATGAGTGCTCATAAGTTCTGAGTATTGGATTTAACCCGCGCTCATTGGAATCACTTCATGGAATTTATCATGAGTGATCATGAGACGATAATATCTTATATTCTTCAAACCTAGAGATATGAGTTGTTACTATGAGTTGGTTGTACATTGATTGCACGAAAATGCATTTGGTAACTCGGTGCTATAAAATGTGCCTTTGTGTATGATTCAACAAGTAGTAGAACAAGCCATATGAGTCGAAGTTTATCCATTCCTTTTACCTTCGGGATAAAAGCGATATCTGTGGGCCCCTTGATGATTTGATGATGACAAATGGAAGTGCTCGGCCGAGCCAGGACTGATTTGATTTGTTCAATTAGTCAGTCGTCATAAATCGGAAATCGGGAAACAACAAATGGACAGAGAGAATGATTATAATCCATGTCTCAGTCCATATGATATCTAGAATGGAGGAATATATGATCCCTTATCTAATGGACAAGTCATTGACAAAGGTCAGAGTTCATCGACAAGGTCAGAGTTCAACAGAAGCTTTTGAGAGCTACGATTGCCAGTTGGTTCCTGAAGTCATACGCAATAATAGTTTTAGACTTATCCAAGTGGGAGACTGTTGGATTAATGTCTAAGTCCATAACTATAATTGGTAAGACTTGACCCGACCCGGCATGGTCCATTTGGGTTGCATGGCATCATGCACTTGGATAGACTAAATGAGAGAAATAAGACACTTATGGTTATTAATATATTATAAGTTCTAGTATATTAATAATAAGAATAATGAGATTATTTAATTAGTATTGATCAAGAATTAATCTAGGATTAATTAAGTGATCAAAAGAAGACTAATTAAATATATGGGTTGATTGTGTAAATCATCCATACTTGTATAGTGGGCTAATGCTCCATGGATAATCAAGTTGGGCTAAAATCCATAGGATGGTCCATGGATGCTCCATGGTGTATTTGAACCCATGGATCCAAGGAAATTGAAAGCCATGACAATTAAGGGTTTACCCTAATTATAACACTATATAAAGATCACATTCTTGGGAAAAATCGGCCACTAGAGAGAGTAAGAAAGGGCTAGCCGATTTTCATGAAGTGTAGAATTCTCTCAAGTCATTCCATTTGTATTTGGTGTTGTGTGAACCATTTGAGGTGTCACACTTGGGGCACTAGGCACTCAAGCTTCATGAAGACTTTCTACACCAAAGAGGTATGTATTCTATCTTGCTATAGTCATTGTTTTGTATGCTAGATTAGGATAATACCTTGGATGTTCTTATTTGCATGTATAATAGAGAAAACATAGATCCAAGGTATTTAGGGTTGCATGTACACTTAGGAGTGTTAGAATGCTCAAAACCCAACAGTAATGTCTCCAGATATTTAGAGCAAACACTACTGCTCCTAGTTCAAGGTCGTGGGTCGTGTAGTTAACTTCGTGTGTCTTCAATTGTCTGGAGGCGTAGGCGATGACCTTACCTCGCTGCATCAGAACACACCCGAGCCCTTGGTTCGATGCATCACAATAGACTACGAAGTCTTCTATCCCTTCGGGGAGAGATAGTATTGGTGTGGTGCACAAGGCTCGCTTGAGCGTTTGGAACGCTCTTTCTTGTTTCTCTTCCCAGTCAAAGGCCACGCCTTTCTGGGTCAGGATTGTAAGAGGTTTCGCTATTCGGGAGAAGTTCTGTATGAGTTTGCGGTAGTAGCCAGCGAGGCCTAGGAATTGACGAATTTCAGTAGGCGTCTTCGGTGCTGACCAGTTCTCAATGGCTTTAATTTTGGATGGGTCCACGTGGATTCCCTCTTCGCTTACCACGTGTCCAAAGAATTCGACTCTTCGGATCCAAAATTCACATTTCGAGAACTTCGCATAGAGTTTCTCCGTTCATATAGTTCCTAGAACTTGTCGCAGGTGATCGCCATGCGCTTCCTTACTTCGGGAGTAGATCAGGATGTCGTCAATGAAAACGATGACGAACTGATCCAAGTAAGGTCGGCATACTCTATTCATCAGATCCATGAAAACTGTGGACGCATTGGTCAATCCGAATGGCATCACCACGAACTCGTAGTGTCCGTAACGAGTTCAGAAGGTTGTCTTCGGAACATCCTCCTCTAGCACTCGTAACTGGTGATATCTAGATCTTAGATCAATTTTGGAGAAGTTACTCGCCCCTTGCAGTTGGTCAAATAGATCGTCTATGCGCGGCAGAGGGTAACGATTCTTGACCGTCAGTTTGTTGAGTTCCCTGTAGTCGAATGACATACGGAATGATCCGTCTTTCTTCTTAACAAACAAAACTGGTGCTCCCCAAGGTGAGAAGCTTGGTCTTATGAAGCCCTTGTTGAGCAGTTCGTTAAGTTGACCAGATAGTTCCTGCATCTCTGCTGGTGCTAAACGGTAGGGCGATTTGGCTACTGGGGTAGCTCCTGGAACTAAGTCGATTCTGAACTCGACCTGTCGTTGCGGAGGTAATCCTGGTAGCTCTTCTGGGAAAATGTCGGGGAAGTCGCTCACTACTGGAATGTTCTTTAGTTCTTTCGTTTCGAGGTTCGTGTCGACGATGTGAGCAAGGAATGCATGATATTCTTTATGTAGATATTTCTGTGCTTGAATACTTGATATAATACGAAGAATCGCACCGGGTTTGTCGCCGTAGAGGATAAGAGTTTCGTTAGACGGGAGGTTTAGACGGACTGCTTTCTCGAAGCACATGATGTCGGCGCGATGAAGACTCAACCAATCCATGCCGATGATAACGTCGAAGCTTTTAATCGAGACCGGCATAAGGTCGATTGGGAATGAATGGTTATCTAGAGTTAGGGTACATCCTAAGTATATTCTATTGGTGTTTTCTGTTTTTCCATTAGCCATTTCTACTGTGAATTGTTCTTTAAGTGCGTGTGGTTGTTGTTTAAGCATGCGAGCAAATTTATGGTTCACGAAGCTTCGCTCCGCTCCACTATCGAACAGAATGCATGCATAGGAGTTATCGAGGAGGAACGTACCAGTTACCACCGTCGGGTCAGCAACTACTTCCCCATGGCCTATTGCCAGTACCCTCCCTGCTCCGCCAACATTCTTCGCTTTGGGGAAGTCCCTCTTATAGTGGCCTGCTTCACCACATCCATAGCAGGTCGGGCTCGCGCCAGAGTGGGGGACTTGGGTGATCGGTTGTGCCGGAGATTTACAGAAATGGACTGTGTGTCCCTTCCTTTTGCAGTTAGAGCACAGCATTTCACGGCAGGGGCCGTTATGGTGGAAGTTGCATTTATTGCACTTAGGCAAACTTCCAGCATACTGCCTCACCGGAACAGTATCAGCAGCAGGGGTTATCGCGGCATGAACAACCACAACTTGCTGCTTTTTAGCAGCTCGTTGTTTCTTCTTGTCTTCCCAGAACTTCCGCTTAGTGTCAGCGGGTTTGGAGGGTTCCGGGATGGCTAGGGTGGTTATTGTTGCAGGGGTTTTGACTCCATGGTCATTGAGTCGCTGTGCCAGTCGCTTGGCACTGTCGAAGGTAGCGGGGTTTGATGATAGGACATTCCCCTGATACGGAGGCACTAGCCCCCATATGTACCTTTCGATCTTTTTCCCTTCAGTGGGAACCATATTGGGGCAGAGGGCCACCAGTTCGCTGAATCTGGCGGTATAAGCGACAATGTTGGTGCCCTTCATGGTCAGGCTCCAAAGCTCCTGCTCCAATTTCTGGATTTCGCCCCTTGGGCAGTATTCCTCAATCATGAGGTCTTTCATCGTCTCCCAGCCTATGTCGTTGGCTACGACGAGGGTTAGAGCTTTAACGTGGCCGTTCCACCACGTCAGGACCTTTCCTTCAAAGGTGCATGCGGCATATTTGACTTTCCTCGCAGCAAGGCATGAACAAATTTCGAAGACTGATTCAGTCTTCTCGAACCATTGCGAGAGGACAATGACTCCGCCGGTGCCATGGAAGGACTTCGGCTTGCAGTTGGTGAAATCCTTGTAGGAGCACTCTCTCGAGCGCACAGGAGTTTCCACCGGAATAGAGTTAACAGGGGTTCCACCTCTGCTGGCATCAGTAGAGTAATACTGTGCCATGGCAGTTGACACTACTGCAGCTACGACAGTATTTAGGGTTGTTGTATCGATGACCGGAGGTGGAGGAGGCGGTGGAGGTGTAGGGTTATTTCGGGGAGATTTGCGAGGAGGCATCTTTCAGCTATAAGTTTATAAAGATAAGCAAAGTGGTAAGAATCAATTTGTAAGTAAGGTGAGAGTGACACATGGACTAACTAACCATAGCCCAACAGTTGAATGAGTGTTTGAGATCACAACGAAGAATATTAGTAGGAAAACACAAGTGTAAAGATTTTTCCCACAGATTAGATAGATGTCAATAGTACTGGTATTACCGATGTAATAAGTTCAGGGAAAATCGGCCTAATAGTAGGTCTTACATCATACCAGACGGAAAAGTTTGACAGTCCTTAGATTCCTAATTAGAGTACTGAAAGTTAGGAATATTTTACAGACAAGTGCTACTTAGAGCACAGATGTTAAAGGCTAATCCTTAACCCAAAAGATAAAGATGTACAAGACATCTTCTAACGGCGATGAGTATTCCTCGGGAGAACCCTAAGGTCTCTCATTTGACGGATCACCTCTTGAAGGTGTCGTTCATGAGCCCTTTGACGAGCTCGTAGTTACATGACTTCTGCTTGAGAGGCAACCAGATGTTGCTGCAGGGTTTCATTGGTTCTTCGGGTCCATTCCATGTCTTCTTCAAGACGGCGGATGCGGACTATGTTGACGCCAGAATTGGCATCAATCTCCACGACCCGGTCGATGGCTGCTCGACCCTGCTCAACATTACGAGGTATTCTGCGGATAATGACGGGCAGAGCTCGGTCAGCAGAACCTCCTTCGCTGACGTTGTAAAAGCTTCGGTCCCCAATGTATGGTAAGGGTTGACCCTGTTCGTCACTCCAGCGATTCAAGTTATTTATCCACAAGGGAGTGGGACCTGGAAAAGCTGGTCGAGGGTTGTTGTTCGGGGCTTGACCTACTGGAGGTAGGTTGTTGACTTCGGGCTCAGAGTCCGATCCATCCGAGAAGCCTTCAGCTTGATGATCATCCAACAGAATTTGGTGTTCATCATCGGACTCTGCTTCGAGCCATCCTGTGTTTCCTTCATTTGGAAAGTACGGGTCGCCGTGATGGAATCCATCCATTTAAATCTATGCGAGAAGAGAGGTATAAGGATATAGTATATATGTAGCTAGTAGTACAAAATACACCTATAGTATTTTAAGTTTAGGTTCTACTGATCTTCTTTGGTATTGTTGGTAAGTTTTTAGACTTGTTAACATATCACAACCATTCTTGGGCATATGCTAATCACTCCTCGGACCAGCATAGTTGATTAGGCTATGCCATTCCCAGGACTGACCATACATCCCCGAGCTTACCTGTGATATTTAACAATCGTAATACTTTTATTCTTGTCATTGTGATACTGATTTTAGTATGAATGCAGACTAGTATACTTAATTAAATATCTTAGTATTTAAAGTATACATTCTTGGTCAGAGTGTTTTAATCCCAAATGGGTTTATAGTTTAGTATATCTTTTATGGGTTGATATACTTGATTCACTATAAACAATGCTCTGATACCAATCTGTCACACCCCAAAACCATGAATGGCGGAAACGTTCTGGGGTGGAGGACGTCATGTAAAGTATCACAACACAGTATAACAGTAAATAAGCAAACAACATCATCCATTGCATTAAATATATAATTTTAATACAAGCGTGTTATGTACAGTTATAGACACCAAAAATAAGGTAAATCAAAATAAGATGAGTCTTGGATGCGCTCCATCTTCTCAAAAGCTGGCCTCGGTACCTGTCTACTGATGACCTAAGAATACAAGTTATTTTAAAAGAGTTTATCAACATTAAGCTGGTGAGTTCATAAGTATTTTAGTGTCGGTGGTTGTATCAAAATGTTTGAACGTAGTTATAAATATGAATTTGTAAACGTTTGTAAGTGTTTGTAAATGTTTGAATCTCCTAGAAAAACCTATATTTTCTATTTAAAAGTAGCCTTCTACCAAGGCTTAACTGTTTTGTATGTTCGTTTACTGTAAAAGTGTGTAATTTACTCAAGTGTAACTATCATTCTCAAAATATAGTTTGTACATTAATGTTTAAGTGAAAAGATCACTAAATGTGTAAAGAGTAAATTAATGTAGTACTGTAGTGTTGTATTATAGGAACTACTGCTGTACTAACTAACTTAAACCGGATTTATATTAAGGCATCATGTGATTAATTGTACCATACTATCGACTGGATAAACAACGACAAATGTAGGTCGTAAAATGATATGACGTTTAGCACCCGCAGACCTGCAGGTCCGGCTGTAGCTAGCAGCAAGGTGTAGGATAGTCAATCTAGTATATATCTATACGCAAACTCACGCTCTCCCTCCAAGAGAATTCTGGCTACAACTCGGGCCATGACATTTAAGGCATGCTCCGATACAGTGGATCATAATTGTTAACTTATTCATGTATATGTAATGTAATGTTACTTGTTCTAGTATCGTTGTATATGTTCTCTTCCTAGTATAGTTGTATATGTTCTTCTCTAGTATAGTTGTATAAGTTCTTCTCTAGTATAGTTGTATATGTACTCATAGTAATGTAATGTATATGTTCTCATAGTAATAAGTATTGACTCATGAATGAACTGACTCATTGATCTAGAAATTGTAGTAGTATGATCCTGTGTTACCCCGATGGTAACTTACTAATGATGTAACTAATACGCATGAATATGGAAGTACTTTTATGTCTATATATGTACACTTGATATATAATTAATATTGAAACGACTTTCGGACGGCTACCCGAAATCCCACCAGACCACATCTCAAGCGCGAAAAGGAAATAGGGTGGATGGCCTTCCTAAGCCCTTTAAACATTTCTTATATATCTATACATATATGGACATGTAATTTATAAGAAGTATAACAAAGTTTAAATAAAATTATTTGGTAAGAAAAGTGTTTGTAAAACATTTTGAAGTAAAGCAGTTTGATAAACAGTTTGAACAGTGATAAAATCATTGGTTTTATAGTTATTAATCACATGTGATTGATGTAATAACTATAAGTATTTAACTTGTATTCCCCCCATAAAAGTATTTAAAACATTTAAAAGTATTTCAAAGGTTAATTAACATGGGTATGAACTCACTTGTGGTGAGTGGATTGGATTGAAGTGTCGGATACTATGCTAGGTGGCAAACGGAGACTTGTTCACACGCAAGAGCCTAGTTATCATATAATGAGCATATACATAACTAATTAGCCAAATAATAACTAATGAAATAAGTTGGGACACTCAAGAACATGTAAACACTTTGTATAAGTGTTATAAGTCCTAATGGTTGCATCTAAGTGGTTGTGGGACAAGGCAAAAGGGGTTTAATGTACCAAAGGGTCTTGTATATGTGTTTACTCTTCAAATACCAACACACATGGAATTTACGGTTGTAAACTCTTGATTTTACGGCCGTAAACTCCCAACCATGGGGTTATTGTGTGTTTTGAAGTTCCAAATGATTCCTAGAATTATTCCAACTTGGTGGTTAAATTCTTGGAAGGGTTTAAGACCTAGAAACACTCCTTTGAGGAGTTTACGGCGCAAAGACCAATTTCCTTAGAGTTTACGGCCGTAAACTCTTAAGGGTGTTTGTTTTTGATGTCTACAAGTCTCATGCAAAAGTGGGATAGCTTCTAGTCATTTGTTTGAGGCTAAACAGGACCCTAGGCACACTTTGGTGCCCTTATTTGGTGTTTACGGCCTAAGAGCATTCCTTGGCCGTAAAATCCCTTTAAGGGGGTGTTTTTGATGTCTTAAATTCCACAAATTAGCTAGAAGTAATTGAGGGTTAATGTCTAAAGCCTTAGGAGTGATTAGGGCACATTATGGCCCTTGAATTTGGAGTTTACGGCCTAAGACATTCTTGGGCCGTGAACTCCCTAAGCTATGTGTTTTTTATTGTTTTGTAGTCTCTATTGTACATACATATTATCCTAAGCTAGTTACCTAACAAGGAAATGGGACTAGATAGCCTTTAAGCTTCGTTTTGGAGTTTACTCCCCAAGAACGTTCTTGGGCGGTAAACTCCCGAATCTCACATATTTGACATGTAATCTATGTTATTAAGCATATAACAAGCATTAAATAACAACTAGAGAAGTGTACTCACGATTTGGGACGAAAACCCGAAGATCCGTGAGAGAGAAAATGGCTTTTCTCTCTCTAGTTGGAAATGTGAATAATGAATGAATTTGGTTCAGAAATCTATTTATAGTCCTGAGATATTTTCGACATAAAATATTTTTATTCCTGAAATGATTTCTAATATAGTAGGGTGTTGGAATAACAGTTTTGCACAAAACCATAGTGCATCCACTCTCCTTATATTTACTGAAGTGTAAACCCTAAATTACTCCAACTTATATGAAAAGTCTGAAAATCGACTATGACTATTATAACTTCTATTGAAGTGATACTGTTTGTATAGAATGGAAATTTCGGGTTGTCACAGTATCCACTGGGCATTCTTTCTACTACCATTCGGTGTCGCGCACCCCACGAACAACTAACTGAATCCTACCATACGCTGCATACTCGCACTGCTACTGACTGAAAATTCTGCTATTCCATATCTGGCTTCCGGATGAACTGAGACCACCCTGGTTCCTACCAACCTATCAATATTTGCATTACCGACTCTCACCGATCGCTGACTCAACACAATCACTAGTCGCTCCCAGTGACATTCGAAGAAACTTCCGCCACCTATGCTGCTCAATCTATTCCACTATGCTGGCACTACAATTTCATGGGATCCCTGATCCCCTCATCTAGACACTAAGATCCTTGCGAGGTCCCACCTGTGCTGCTAAAACTCACGGGCCTCGCCCACGGGTCTCACCCAACCATACTACTGAGCAACCCTGCTCTAGGTCTCACCTATACTGCTATTCTCATACGGGCCTCGCCCGCGGGTCTCACCCGACTATATCCTAGAGCGGCCTCTCCCAAGGTCTCACCTCTCAAGGGCTATACAGGCAACTCCTTACCATTCTCACCCATTCCCGATCCCTATCTGAATGCTAGGGGATAAGGGCCTCACCCCGACTCCGCCAACGAAGCTACTACAGAATGCTACGGCTCCCCCGTAGTCTGACAACACTTCCCACTACTGACTGCTAGTGAATGCTACGGCCGCCCCAAAGTCTTACATCACTTTCCACCAATGACTGCTGCTGAAGAAAGCCGAGGCTCTCCCGCCACTTTTCCATGCTCTACATGCTGCTTCTGCCACTGACTGCTAACACGAAGGCATCCTATGTTAATTGACCTCAAGATCTCCATTCCGACTCACACGAGTCCTACAGGCGACCCTTTACCGGAATCCGTACCACATACTCACCATTACCATTTACACGCACGGACTGATGGGGAGTTTCTCAAACTCCCAACCCTGAACTACTCAATCCATCAAACGCTGAACTACTTCTTTTCCTTCTCAGAAATCACGTACTCGTTCTGGATTTGCGTGCTCTTACCCTTGTACACTCGGAGGATTCTCCCCCACTTTGATCTTGCTTACAATTGGGGTTTTCTTTCTTTTCTTGGCTTTCCAAACTTTGGGTGTTACAAAATCCATTATGAACTTTAACAAATCGATGAAATTGATGAATTTGGGTTATGAAATCTGTCTTGAACGGCGAACCTCCCAGCTAAGAATATTGATGATTGATTAACATTGAATTACATTGATGATAGTTTAGTTGAAGAACTCTAGCTGATTCTTGAAGGTTGGAGGAGAAATTTTGAGGATGAACGAACTGTTATCAAATTCTCTATAGTTACATATTTGACATTGAAGGTTATTAACATATTTACAAGTTTGCCACCGTGTGTTTTTATGCTTAGATTAAATGAATGGCTAAGAATGATTCCCCCATTCTCAACCTTTTTTATTTTCTCAATTGAACCCACCTCTCTCTCTCTCTCTCTCTATATATATATATATATATATATATATATATATAAAGAGAGAGAGAGAGAGGGAAAGAGAGAGAGAAAGAGTCACGTTTCTTTGATCTAAGGCCATCCGTTATGCTTGTCACGAAGAACGGAACCACGAGGACCTTCACGAACCATGGAACTGTGTTGGTGTACCGGAGACAACAAAGAACGGAGAGAGAGGGAGAAGAAGAAGGCTGAGTGAGAAAGGCAACAGTCATGGTCTTCCGTCCTCCCCACCACGACCACGAACGTCCGGGGTGGTGTGCACGGACAACGCTCGTGGCCACATAGACCACGAGTCCCTTTGTTGTCGGTATACCAGACGGCCTAATTAGTGTTTTTGTTTTCTTGAAACGGAAAATCTGCTCTAACGAGTTTACAGTTTATAATTTATCTTGACAACATTTATCCATAAGAATATAATATGTTAAAAGTTATAAATAGTTTCTAAGTTGAAATGCTACATATTCTATGTAGGTAAAACTTTTACTTGTTATAAAATATAAAATATAAAATGGTGAACATGTAATATATTATAAGTTATAAATATTAAAAATAAAAAGTTAAAGTATTTATAATTTCTATTTTAACTTGTTACAAGTTTTAGATAAATTTTATTTATATATATTTTTTGAATAAGTAAGTTAATATATACATAATATTATAAAAGATATGAATCATAAAGTAAAAATAACGGGAATCTAAATGTATTGTATTAATAAAGTTAAAGCTTAATAGTAAAAATAAAAACTTTAATTTAATAACATCCATAATATTAAGTTCAATGGAAATGTTGAATGAGTTAATAAATGTAACTATCATGAGTGAAACTTAGTTGTGAAATGCTATTTTAAAAACTTGGAGCTCCATGGCAGTTTGAACTTTTTAATGAAAAAAATAAAAGTTTTCTAATATTAAAATAAACATTATAAATTAGTTTTTCTAATGTTTTATTGAACTTTGTTGAGTCAATGAATTTCAAAACAAAAAAATTAATAGAAATATATATGAATAGTAGAAAAATAATCTCTAAGACAATCGATTAAAATTAATTGAACTATATAAATAATTAGATAGTAGAAAGATAATCAATATGACAATCAATTAAAATTTAATTTGTGAAGTTGGATGTATTATTCAATATCTCACATAAGTCTAGTAATGACTTTGTGGGGTCCAAACCCTATTACCGGAAGACAAATTAAAAATATCTTGTCTTCACAAATAGATTGGGAAGGAATCCAATATTTGAAAACACACACACACAAATAACTCCATATCTGCTTTTCATTGAGCGTTCTTATCTCTTCACATTCATTTGCTGCCTCCCCTTTTCTTGCTCTCGTTTTACTTGTAAACACAAATTTCATGTCTTCATCTTTCTACAAAAAGTTTGCTCACTTACAAATCCCTCTGGAAGAGATAGTATCCGCCACCAGCAATTTTTCTGAAGCAAATATCATTCAAAGAACTGGATTTGGAAAAGCTTACAAAGGACAACTCCTGCGGTCTGAACAACTGATTGATATTTTCGCACACAGGTTAGATAGTGAGCATGGGCAAGGAAAGCCTGAGTTCTGGAAGGAGATCTCGATTCTTTCTAGTCTCAAGCATGAGAATCTGGTCTCCCTTGTTGGTTTCTGTGATGAGGAAGATGAGAAGATCGTCATAACAAAGCTTGAGACCAATGGAAGTCTGGACAAATTTCTAAGAGATCTGACCCTGACATGGATCCGAAGATTGGAGATATGTGTCGGTGTTGCCCACGCGCTGAGTTACATTTATTATGACAAGGGACGTGATTTTAGCGTTATACACCGTGATATCAAGAGCTCAAACGTTTTATTAGATGACCATTGGAAAGCAAAATTATGTGGTTTTAATCTGTCCATTAATCAAAAAGCCGCACGAAGGCACCATCTTTGCCTTGTTCACGCTGTTGGTACAGTGGGGTACTGTGACCCAACATATCTTCAGAGCGGAAGTGCGAGCCACAAGTCGGACGTATATTCTTTAGGAGTCGTATTATTTGAAGTACTTTGTGGAAGGAATGCATTCATGGCGACGGAGGGGGATAGTAGGCTATTTGCTCCATTGGTCAAATCCCATTATGAACTAGGAAAACTAGATGATCTTATCTATCCGGATCTATGGAAGCAAATGCACCCACAGTCATTCAAAATCTTTTCAGAAACAGCATACTACTGCTTGAAGGAACAGAGATCACAACGCCCAAGCATTGATCAGATTGTCATTAAACTTGAAAAAGCGTTGGAATCTCAATGGAAACATGAAAATCCTGTAAGACAATTTTTTGTTTCTTCCCGTTCTCCTTTATGTCATAATACCTTCCATGGTTATTAATTATTTCCCACTATTGCAATTCGTATTTAAGGTCTACTGGCATGCTCAAGGCACAACATCCAAGAGCTTAATGGTAAACGATTTCTTTTGTTTTTGAGATAACTGTGGTAAATAAATTAAAACTTGAGTAATTACTGTTATGGTCCCTGTAGTATATATCAATCTGTTGGTTTGGTTTTAGTTTTGGAAATTTGACATCGAATCTTATGGTTGGAAAATCTATCGGATTTGGTCCCTATCCCAATTACGGTATATGTTTTTCTGGTAAGTGCACACGAAATGACTAAAATGGACTCGTTTTTCATTTTTTCATTTCATTTTTTCTTATTTAGTAGAATATTATAAGAGTAAATTACAATATACCACCAACACAACTGTATACTACCAACAATTGCACCATTGTATATCGCTGCCAGCCTTTTTCATGACCACCACCATTGTATACCACAACGACCATCATTTTTCACCACCACAAGCATTTGAAAAAAAGTAATCGATAATCCCAAATTAAACCTGAATCTAAAACTAGATCCCAAATTGAACCTAAATTGAAAACTCAAATTCAAAACCCCTAGTAGTTGGTAACCACTCTATCCCCATTTGTTGCCAGCAGCCACCACACCAATTTTCGAGGAGCTGGAATTAAAGGCGGAGAGAGGTTGGTCGGGAGTAGACCTGTCAATAAGGGTGGGTTTGGAGCGGATCACCCTTGATCCAAACCATTGAAAAAAATTAAAAACACGACCCGCCCCGCTCCAATAACCTCAAGATTTTTTGAATAATCGAATCCATATCCGTATCCACCGAATCAACGAATACCCGATCTTTTTTCAATGTTAAAATTTCATAATTTTGATATGTGCCTGAAAGCAATATTTATCAAAAAAGATAAAATGTCTACTTCAACAATATATACATTACTTAATACTCAAAATCCAATTAGATAAGAATTACATTTTACTTAGATGTAGAGTTGCATGCTTTTTTTTAAACAACAAACTTTCATACTCATAATCTAATCCTAAACACCACAATGTCTCATAGTGAGACTTGAACCTATGACCTGTCATTTGAGAGAGTCACACCTATATATATATATATATATATATATATATATATATATATATATATATATATATATATATATATATATATATATATACACATGGCTAGGTTATTGTAATCTATCTCTCTATTTTGTGGATGTAGGGTTAATTGTGGACCAATCATTTTAGTTATTTTAAGAAAGTGATTAATAAATATTATTAAATTAAAGATAATAGAAAAACATCATCTAATTTCACTATAAGGGTATTTTAGTCAATTGTGATAAATTTAAGAAAGGAAAAATCCAAAATTTTGGGGATAATTAATTCTCTTCATTTAAAACTTTTGATTTTTTTTAATTAATTTAATTTTAATTCTACGTAATTTTTAATTATACCTGATTTTACTCTGTCAGAATGACATTTTGTTAGATTGATATTCAATAAGAATGTCACGATACATATTTATGAAATAATATATATTTGATTAAAAAAAGTTCTTGAAGAACAAGAACATTTTTGAACCATTAGTTGAAAAATAACAAGATTATTGTATATTCATAGACATCTGAATGTAGATTCATACATATTCTTACATAATAATAATCTTATACATTTTAATATAAGTATACATATTCAAACAGAATGTCATAAAATGAAATAAGTTCTTAAAAATATAGCATGCACTTCATCTTCTCCATTGGTCCATAGTCGACTTGATTCCAACAATTCTTATAGAAATGACATTCTCTAAGACTAACATCAAAGAAGAATTATATTCTATAAGAATATGAGGATACATTTATCTTCATCATCTAATATATGTAATGTTCATGTCTCTGCCAAAAAAATACACATTATCAATTCCTATGATAAAATACCATACAAATTTCAGTGATTCTAACATAATGCATACCACATGGTCATAACCAAAGAATTTTGTATGAGAACCAAAAGAATATTGTCCTTCCTTATTCTGAAACAATATTTGCATTCCTCATTCTAATAGGATGCATACCACATGGTCATGTTCTTTATCAGGCATTTCCACAAACACCTGTCATGCAATATATATAGATAATAGAAAATCAAAGCTCAAAGTATAAAACACAAGCATGCAACAGATGAAAGAAGATTTAAAAAAAAAAAAAACAAAATCAAATTGCATGATCAAAAGTCTCTGACTACCAAATGACTACATTGAGGGTTTTCATATTGATATGAGCAACTACTGTCCAAATAATTAAATTGCATAGAAATACTCCCCAAAATATGAAATAAATTAAAATAAAACATGGGAACTCTGCATTTTCAGAATCAGAGATATAAACAAAAAACATGAAAAAATGTATTAAATTTGAAACTAGTATGAGAGCACATGTGATCATTCAAGTGCATTGAACTTTGGCAATCATAATAATGATTCAACAAAAAGAAAATAGTAAAGTAATGCACTAAAAAATAGTGTTCATAAGTAAAATTATTTTGGAATTGATTACAAGTAGCATTGAGAGTTCTTACTAGTGAAGGTAATTGCCGCTGTCGCACATAGCACATTAACAGCTGCCTTTCGATTTCAAATTTTGATACTGAGAAGCATCAATTAAAGGACAAGAAAATTAATCCTCATGAAATAGGTTTGCTTGTAAAATCAAAAAACGGTGGTGATGGATAGCGATGGTGGCTAGGTGATCGCTGGTGGTGCTTGTCGGCAAAGGGAGGCTTCCTATCTTCTTTAATTGTGTGTGAGGTAGGGTTAATGAAGATGAATTATGTATGAATTAAAACTGATTTCCTAATTAAAAAAATATTAATTAATTTAACATTTTACCATAAATAATTAATAGCTAAGATTACATTATTACATTTGTATATGTTTTTAAATGATTGGTCCACATTAATCCCTACACCATCATATTCAGCCATTGTCACCACTATCTTCGACCATCACCAAAGCCACCATCTCCTTTGGTCCATGCCTTTAAACTAGACCACCATATTCAACATGCACTGTAACCTTAAAAGAAGCAGTGGGTTTCGAAGAAAGATGACTAATACCAGTGATTATAAATATTTTCACCAAAGACCGCTAACGGCGGATTGATTTCCCATGATGTTCTTATTCGTGGTTGTTCTCCACCTAAGAATAGAAAAAATAGGATGAGAAATGGGGATGAAGGTTTAAAATATTTTAATGTGTGAGGGAAGAGGGTAAGTAGGTAGGCGCTGGGTGGTTGGGTCAATTTTATTTCTTTTGGCCGCCACCCATTCATCGCCTCGATCACCTTTAGTTGCCACCTTCAACCTACACAACCATTTTCAACCGCCACCACCACTATTTTCAACCATCGCTAACGCCATCACCTCCTTTGGTTGACACCTTCAAACTAGACCACCATATTCAACATGCATCATAACCTTAAAAGAAGCGGTGGTGGTTCGGAGAAAGAAGATTAATGACGGTGATAATAAAAAAATTTCATCGAAGACCGCTAATGTTGGTCTGATTTCCCACGATGTCCTCATCAGTGGATGTTCTCCAACTAAGAATAGAAAGAAGAGGATGAGAAAGGGGGTGAAGGTTTAAAAGATTTTAATGTGAGAGGGAAGAGGTTGAATAGGTAGGTAGGGTTGGTGGGGTCTATCTTATTTCTTTTGTTTTAAATTAAAAATAATTTAAAGATATAAAATAATATCTAAAACGAAAATTATGACATCCCAAAAATTTCGGCCAGAAAAGTCTGATTTCATTTATGATTTAAAAATAATTGCAGAGTAAATCCTTTTTGATTCAAAAGAGTTGCGGAATTTGTTCCCAAAACAAAATATTATAAAATAATATTTATCAAAGCATTTATCAAGAGATGCATTTTCATTATATAATCAAAACTCGGGATATCATGTTCCGATACAGACCATAAAGCATAAACGATAACATTACAAGTTATTCAACACATATTTACATATACAGACTTGTAAACAAAACAACTTGATGATTCATCCATCTTATGCCCTCGCGCCACTTCCTGTAATGCAAATAAGACTGAGTGGGTCAGGCTTGGGAGCCTGGTGAGCATATAGGGTTTTCAACCCATAATAAATAATTATATTTAATTTCACCAACCAACAATACCCCGATTACCCATTCCCGTTATCCTCACTTTATGTCCCTAAAACAACATCTATCTCAAGGGACCAAATCTAGGATTTTCATCGGGACGGACATTATTGCTAAGGGGTTTCCTCAACAATAGATATCCTAAAGGCAACCACGAGGGGGATAGAGTACACCGGTGAACACATCGTTCACAACACCTACAGGTTATGAACCTGCTAGCGTTCCACAAGACTGTCTAGAAAGAGTTTGTGGTCGTCATTTATACTCCGCTAGATGACTAGGTCAGCAACAACAACATCGAGGCCTCTCATCTGTTTATCACACATCAACTATGTACCCATGTTCTACCAAACATATTAGTAGATAAAAATATATATTTTTATATATAGTTTAAAACCTGTATAGCATGTTCAATCAATACATATTCCACATAACAGATGAGGCACACACACACACAACACATATTTCATAGAGAATAAATCGGATCTATGAGATAGAAGAAAGTGAATATACATTCACGCATATAACAACCAAATATACACATAACACGTACTTCATATAAAATACTTCATAATTATGCGTTAGAAGAAGGTAACTACACGCTCTCTTGATCGGAAGATGATCGGACAACACTACGGCTTTTAGAAGTAGTATTCTTCGGTAGATCTGGAAGATCTTCACAAAAACCGGGCTCCTCACGCGCAGAGCTTCGGCTCAGGAATCACACTTCTCGGGATCTTTGGGACTTGCTTCGGGGCTCGGGAATAATATTGGGGCTTCGGGGTATAAATGGCACGCAAATCGAGGCAAAAACTAGAGAGAAAGGAAGAATTTGGCAAAAGAATAAGGCTGCCCTCGCATGCCCTTTTATAGGAGGCTGAGGCCTCGCAGTACGCTGGGCGTACTGCCTCCGAAATCGTCAGTGCATGCGTTATCCGAAGAACTCGAGTGCGAGGCGTGTCATGCTTCGCTGTATGTTGGGCGTACAGCCCTACGTTGGGCGTAACCCGGATAAGTCCGGTGACTCCTCTTCGGATAATGTCGGATTTAATAATTTAATTTTAATTTTAATTAATTAATCAACTTCGAAAATTCATATTTTCTTCATACGAACTTCATTTTCGACGTTCTTTATATCCACGCGTAGGTGAGACTACGCTCTACAACTTTCGTTTAGACTCCGTCGGCTAATTTTGACTTTATTTTTATTATTTATTTTTAGTAGGCCGGGACAAGAAAACTCTTTTATAAATTCATAACTTCTTTATCGGACGTCCGTTTTCGTTTGTCTTTTCACCAATGCGCTACTATCAACGAGATCTTTGATTCTCGTATGGATTGTTTCAACCAACAATCACTCGATCTCGAATCGAGTATTCGGGCTGCATACTGCTAAGTCGAAACTTCTAGAAAATCATAACTTCCTCATACGAAGTCAGATTTGGGCGTTCTTTTTATGCACGCTCTCGGTTTAACGAACTCTACGACATTCGTGTAGATTACTAAGGCTAAATATCGCTCTAACGTAAATTTCATTTTTTACGTCATTCAGCGTTGCCGGTTCTGTCGCAAAACTTCGACAGGTGATAACTTCGTCGTTATAACTCGGATTTCAGCATTCTTTATATATTCGGAAACCTCATTTCAACTACTGCAACATTATCCATAGATATCAGCTTTATCTAACCTTTCATTTTGATGCTTATTTTTATTCTTAATTAAATTAAGACACACAATTAAGCACAAAACACATAATACACAAATAATACACTTCTATTATTTCAAAACGGGTTACAAAGGTTAACCTAGACTATTATATCAACATTAATGACAAGCCTAGAAACACAGCCGTTACAAAAATAGAAGGGTTAAAAATTATTTTTACTTTTTACATGAATAAAAGACCAATCACACAAAAATTGAAACCAAAATACCATGCGAATTCAGAAAAACTACAATGATTAGTTGTGTAACTTTTTCTTAATATTAAAAGAAAAATCAAATATTTTTTTATCGTTTCTTCCTATCCATCTTTCAATTTACTAGATAAAAAAGTATCAAAATCAAAAGAAGATTTTAAGAAAAAAGGAAATAGTGAATTCCACATGTCATTATTTTTATATGAGTAGACGATAGCCTCCGATTAGTCCTCGACTAGGCCGTAGTTCCTGATCAACCACCGAACTAGTGCCAAAAGATTAACATACTTGACATATAACTTTACGTATAATTTTTCTGTTTGAATCAAAACAAGATTTTAACAGATCATTAATTTGAGGAAATCTATAGAAAAGTCTCATTATTTTAGAAAAATTAACGATTTCGCTCCATAACTTACTAAACAGGTCAAAAGGGGCGGAAGTCAAGAAATTAGCCAGTTTCTTGGGTTTTTATTCAAAAAAAAAATTGGAACTTGATTCTTAATTTTCCCAATTCTTTAGATTTCTCTAGAAATATTAACTTCATTTTCATACCTACTACCATAATTTTGCAGGTGAAAAACTTGGAACACTTAGAGATCCCACTGCTTGATATAGAAGTGGCAACAGAGAATTTTGCTGAAAAATACCTCATTGGGTCGGGCACATATGGTGATGTCTACAAAGCAGAACTTTACCATTTTGATAGCAAAAGCCTGGTGCCATTAGAAGTGAAAAATAAAAGCGAACTTCCAAAAAAACGCAGCACTGTAGCTATAAAGCGGATATTGATTAGAGAAGACAATCAAGGAGAGCAAGGGTTCCTTGCAGAAATCGAAATGCTTACCGGTTGCAAACATCCCAACATAGTCTCTCTTCTTGGCTTTTGTAATGAAGGTCGCCATATGATACTTGTCTATGAGCATGCCTCTAATGGCAGCCTTGATGAATATTTGGAAGGCACTGGTAGCCTGACTAATCTAACTTGGGTTCAACGTATAAAGATATGCATTGATGTTGCATGTGGGTTGAATTACATTCACAACAAGATAGATGATGATCGAAGGATAATACACCGTGACATAAAAAGCGGTAACATTCTGTTGACTGAGAATTGGGAGGCGAAGATTGCTGATTTTGGCCTTTCCAAATTCAGCCCAGAGAATGAACAGTTGAACACACTCTATACAGAAAATATTGCGGGCACAAAAGTGTATTTGGATCCAGAATATGATAAAACGGGTAGGTTGAAGAATGAAACAGATATTTACTCTTTTGGGGTCGTTTTATTTGAGATGTTGTCTGGGAGGTTTGCCAATGATCCAATCTACACCAAGGAAGATATTAATGGGATTGCACCAGTCGCACGAAGACGCTTCAATGAGGGAACAATTAAGGAAATGTTTGATCCTAGGTTAATGGAAGAAACTCATGAAAACATTTTCAGTCTAAATAAAGGACCAGATCCAGATTCCTTAGATGCATTTTCAAAAATTGCCTATCAGTGTGTGGCAGAAACTCAAGTTGAGCGTCCAACAGCAGAAGTCATTGTCAAGAAACTCGAAGAATCATTATCTTTACAAGTACGTTATATATAATCAGTTTAAACACGAATCCTTCATACATTTGGTCACCACTGTTGGTTTTTTTCTCACCTGTTGTACATTTTCATACATTAATGTAGCAAACAATTTCATTTCCAAATTTATCACCGGTATAAGTAATTTTTTATCACGAACTTAATATAAATTTATAACCTATTTAGACATATCTATGTATGTATATGTATCAAAGGTGAGTATTTGCTATTTGAGGCCTTGTAAAAATATATCACAATTTTGAATGAACATATAAAAGATATTGAAATTAATGAAATATCACATATTTCGATCGTGATATAAAATAGAAGGAGATTTTCTTCAAAACTTATGATATGTTCGGTATGATGAAATAAACAGCGTAATGGAATGAACCAGGTAATAAATGTATCATTACATTCCAAAATTTGGTTGACTCGACAAAAACAAATGAGTTATCAAAACATCTTGTTTTCTTATCTATAAATAGAAATTAAATTTCATCATCGTAACCTTTCTATATACTTTAGTTTAACGACCTTTTCTTTAATATATTAGCATAACCAAGAAACTTCAGATAAAAATTTCAGGTTATCTTTGAAATTTCAAGTTAATCGAGTGTTTATTAATTCACAGGAAAACTCCAAAGACAGCATCAAAATTTCACTCGAGGACATAAAATCGGCCACACAAAACTTCAGTGATGATCACTTGATTGGTAGGGGTGGATTCGGGAAAGTCTACAAAGGACAAGTTACACACGCTACTGGATGTAATGCCATTGCTGCAAAGCGGCTGGACAGACGGTTCGATCAGGGAGAACCAGAATTTTTGTCGGAGCTGCAAATACTTTTGGAGTATAAAGATGAGAATATCATCGGTCTTGTGGGTTATTGCAACGAATTGGGTGAAAACATCATTGTTTATGAGTATGCGTCTAGAGGAAGTCTTGATTGGTGCTTGTCAGACAATGGGCTTTCATGGATTAAACGACTTGAGATATGCATTGATATTGCAAGCGGGTTGGATTTCCTTCATGGAGGTGGATTAACACAAGAGGTTGTGATACATAGGGACATCAAAAGTTCAAACATTCTTCTAAATGATGATTGGAAAGCAAAAATTACTGATTTTGGGCTTTCCTTGATATGTCCAATAAATAAGGATATCGATTTTTACATCGATCAAGCTCGAGGTACAAGGGGCTATTGTGACCCACTTTACATTGAATTGGGTTTCTTAACAGAAAAATCTGATATATACTCGTTCGGGGTGGTTTTATTAGAGATCTTGTGTGGGAGATTATGTGTTAAAGAAAGCAATGACAAACTGTCACAATACCTAACCACTTTGTTTAAACACCACTATGTAGAAGGAACTGTCGATGAGATAGTGTTTGAAGGCATAAAGGAACAAATTGTTCCAAAATCGTTGTCTATGTTTCAAAAGATTGCCTATCAATGCTTACAACCTGAAAGAGAACAACGACCAACATCTAGTGAGGTGCTACTGCAACTTAACAAGGCATTGGAATACCAGGTAAGTATTCATATTCTCAGGAAATTATTTTCATTTCATGGAATGAACAGCTGATAAACTATTTATACACGCTTTCTCTGTTTTCCTACTACTATGAGTATGACCCATGCCTCCGCTCAGGTTTAAATTTGGATATATTTCGTTTGTTTGCTTCTGAAAGAAAACAGGAACACTTTATTTTATTTTATTTTTGTTTCCCATGTTATTCTTTTTTTTTTCATAAACTGGATCTTTCCCGTCTTTAGAACATTAAAAGAATATTTTCTCGATTCTTGATTTTCAGTTATTGTTACCAGAGGTTACTGTTCAAAAAAGAAATTATTATTTCCAGTATTTCGAAAGCAGAATCATTTTGTTTTCTGTTTCTAATCAACAATTCCAGTTTTGGTGTTTTCACAATAAGGGATTATTATTTTAAGAAACATTTTTTTTAGCTATTATATTATATACTACACTAACTAAAAACATCCGCTTCAGATGGAAAACACATCTGCCAACAACAGCGCGATTGTTCCTGCAACAAATGAACTTGTTCCTCCTTTATCACATAATGTGTTGGTGCCTCCACACAAACCAGAGAAATTCAATGGCTTGGATTTTAAAGGATGGCAACAGGAAATGATTGTCTACTTGAAAACACTCAACTTGGATGGATTTCTGACTAAGGATCCACCCGAGTTGAATGCCCAAGTAGGAGACATTCAAGCACCAGCTGTCTTTGATGCTTTGAAGAACTCAGATTTCCTGTGTCGCAATTATATATTGAATTGCTTAGTGGAGGCATTATCAAACAGGCATAGTACCACTAAAACAGCAAAAGAATTATGGGAATCCTTGGAGCGGGAGTACAATACAGAGGATGTCGATGTTGTTGCACGTTTTCTAGAGTACAAAATGGTGGATTCTAAAGCAGTTGTGGATCAGGTGCAAGAACTCCAGATAATCATGCATGACATTCACACCGAGGGAACCACATTGAGCGAGACTTTTCAAGTAGGTGCGATTATTGAAAAGTTGCCTCCAACTTGGGTAAATTTCAAGAAATATTTGAAACATAAGAGAAAGGAAATGAGTGTGGAAGACCTCATCATACAGCTACAAATTGAGGAGGGTAATAGGTTGGCTGAAAACAGAGGGTATGTTTCAGATGTGCCTATTTATTAGGGTAATGTTTTAGAACCTGACAAATCATCAGAGGGCCAACATTTGAAAGATGGCTAGCGCAAAAAGCTAAAGCTTTATCTTGGGTCAAAACTCAAAAGGTGGAAAGTTAGAAAAGAAATTCTGAGGGAAATGCTACAATTTAGATCAGTTTGGCCAAAAAGTTGGTATCTTTTGAAAGGACAAAAAGACTTTTGGGAAAAGTTCCAAAAAGCCAGGTTTCTGACATTTCCAAAAAGTCAGTTTTCCTTCTATAAAAAATTCAAAATGAACTTTTACCAAACATTTTTTCTCTATTATCTTTTCCCAAAAGTCTTTTTGCCCTCTAAAAAGATACCCCAAACACCCCCTACGTTGCACAAGTGAAAGAAGACGGGAGAAGTGAACCACTTATACTTGTGTCACGCTAGAGGTGCCCAAAACGGCCCTTGTATTTATGATTTGGTAATTAATCTCCTCGTGTGTATAATGAGAAAGAGCTGTATAGACTTTTAATTAATGTCATGCCATCATTTCTCAAGGGGTAATTATGTAAGAAAAAACCTATGCATTATGAGAAAGAGCTGTATATATTTTTTTGAATACAAACCTTGGCTTTTGGCAAACTTTTCGAATTATACATTTTAGCAGGTTTCATCGTGATGTGATGTGTCGGTAATACTTTGATGTGCTTATCCAACATGGATAAGAGTTAAGGATTAATTATATGAAAGAACTTATCTTTTGCCTTTATTTTGGTATTAAACCTCGTAAAGAAGACCTTCCTTTTTCGACTAAAATATATAAAGTTAATATCATACAAAACCTTATATATTGTATTATTCCATATTAAACCTTAGCTTTATTAATTTGTTGCATGTGCCTGAATAAGACCTTTTGTTTTTTTTTTTTTTCAATCCAATACTTTTAGCATTTTTTTTTCAAAAAAACTTTTCCAATGTGAGGGGGTTTTTTCTTTTCGGAAAAAAAATAATGTTGATGGGTTTTTGTGGAAAATTTAATGGCATGAAGTTTTTTTAAGAAAAAAAAAACGTTGAGCGTTTTATTAGAAAAAATAAAACATGCTAGGTTTTTAAAAAAAAAATTGAGGTTAATTCCGGAAAAACAAATCTATAATGTTTCTTATGGTATTAACCCAAATGTATGATTCGGGATATTTGCAAAAACTAAAAGTTTTTATTAGAAAATATGAATATTTGAAATTTTATCCTAGAAAAGGGAAAACGTAGGGTATATTACGTAATTAACTGTGTCAAGTCCTTTTGTGTATTGTGTATCCACCAAATGCACATTTTGGATTGCAAGTCCACGTTATGAAAAAGTATGGAAATATTTAATATTCAATCAGATAGTCGTCGAACGTAAATTGCTATTGACTGGTTGGCGTATGTTATACCTTCGTTTAATGGGGCAATTAAGAGGATCACCAATTTAATAAACGCTCCATATATTGCAAATTTACTTTTTTTTTTAACCGGCAAATAATTTCATAAAAGAAAAGCATCAACTCCTAGCAAGGTGCTAGGAAGGAGAGAATACAAGACATGAAAGAAAAGTAAATTGCATAATGGTAAAAGGACTAACACACCAATCTATCCAACTAATGTTGCATCGGTCTCTCCTATGCTTAATCCATGTAAACACAATGGATTTCACCGAATTTGCTAGATTGAGTGGCGATGTTCTTAATTTTTTAAAGATCCAATCGCACCTGGCTTTCCAAATACTCCATGTAGTCCCATAACATATGCTAGTTAGGGTTTTTCTTTTCTTTGAACATGTACCCCATTGTGCTACATATTTCACCATTTCCTTAGCATTTTGAAATTGGAGATAAGGAATGTTGCACCAATGACATACATATTCCCATACCTTTGATGCCATTGGGCACCGAAATAACACGTGTGTCGTATCCTCCTCTTCCAACTCACAGTAGGGACATAAGACGGACATGATCTGGATTCCCCTTCTAGTTAGTGCACGTGCCGTTGGGAGTCGATCGAGCTTTGCCCTCCATATGAAATAGTTGACCTTCAACGGGACTTCATGAGTCCACTTTAATGTTTCTCCAGTCGAGCTGTGTTCTAAGAGCATTAACGTGGAATACCCCATCACTCGACAGATTACACACCCATCTATCACTTTGATCCGTTGATTGGAACGTATTGACTCCATTAGTGAGCATCTGAATCTTACAAAGCTGCTCTATAGTTGTTGGTGTTTCTTTCCAATTTCAGTGACATCACCCGTCCTGTAATTGATCACTAATCTTGCAATGTTTGTGACGTTCCAGTTTGTACATCTCAGGGAAGGATGTTTTTAATCTGTCTCCAGTCCACCGATCAAGCCAAAACATAGTACGTCACCGGACCAATCTTCTTCGATATTACGTCATTTAGATTAATTCCAATTTTTTCCAGTTCTCCTTTTACTCCAGCGATATTGCTCCATACTCTAGGTAGGCTTTTTTTGGAAATATGGTATGCCGGTTTATTGTACAAATTGTGTATATCCTTTTATGACCTACTCCATAGACTCGAGCCATCCCTTTTCAATCTCCATAGCCATTTCACAATTAGTGATAAATTGAGTGCCTTCAATGAACCCAGACCAAGGCCATCTGCTTCTCTATGCGTTGTCACCTTTTACCACGATACCCAATTGATTGCTTTTCTATCGATCGATCCCCCCATAAGAATCTCCATCTTATTCTTTCAAGCTTCTTAATCACACCTGCAGGGGCAACAAATAATGAAAAATAAAAGGTGGGAAGGCTGCCAAGGAGAGCCTTTGTTAGCGTTAATCTTCCCCCAAGAGAAAGAGTCTTCAACTTCCAAACGTTCAACCTTGTTTGGAATTTTTCAATAACGGGCGTCCAGTGGCGTTGTATTTGCCCTCACCGGGACACCAAGATAGGAAAACAATAGTCGGGAGGGTTCATATCCAAGTGGCTCTGCCAAAGATATTACTTCTTGATGTTCAACACCAATTCCAGGTACTCTCGATTTTTTAAATTTACTTTTAAGCCTGATGCTACATGAAAGTATCGAAGTATTCTTGCGAGATTTTTTATGTTTTCATCAGTCCATTCCCCCACGAAGAGTGCGTCATCTGCATAAAACAGATGAGAGACATACGATTCATTGTTTGGGATTTTTTCCCTTTAAAGATTTATCGCAAGCCTCCTTCATCGCGATGTTCAGCCCCTCCATCGCGATTATGAACAAAAATGGAGACAAGGGATCACCTTGTCTTATTCCCCGCCTCATTTCAAACTCACTTGTTGGAGACCCATTTACAAGGACTGATAACGTCGAGGATCTTAAGAAATTTTTTATCCAGCCCCTCTATTGTTCTCCAAAGCCCAACTACATTTGAATATGATCTAGATACTCCCAGTTCACCGCGTCGAAGTCTTTGTTGAAATCTACTTTAAAGAGTAGCATCTTTTCCTTTGTCTTCTTGACCCAAGAGCACATTTCATTGATTATTAGTGGCCCATCCAAGATATTTCTCCCCTCGATGAAGGCTGATTGAACTTCTATGCATTCCCCAATGACCTTTTTTAATCTGATGGACATCACCTTTGCGATTACCTTGTACATACAACCAAGAAGACTTGTTGGTCGGTAGTCACTAATAGTAAGCGAGTCTTTTATCTTAGGGATAATAGTGATAAAGGATGCATTACAACCTCTACCGATGTTCCCAAAGTTTTCAAAGTGTTTTACAACATTCATGATATCATTTTTTATGATATCCCAATATCTTTTAATGAATTTGAATGAAAAACCATCGGGACCTGGACATTTTTCATTTCCACAGGACCAGATAGCGTTTTTGACCTCTTCTAATGTGAACGGGGCTTCAAGACTTGCATTTGTTGCGGTGTCAAGGGTTGAGAACTTCATGCTGGAGAATTTTGGTCTAGATGGCCGCTTTTCTTGGAATTTCTTCCGATAGAAGTTGAGGATCTCGTCGTTTATGGGTTCTGGTTCTGTGATCCAGTTATTATCAATTAACAGTCCCGCAATCTTATTCTTTCTTCTTTTATTGTTGACAAATCCATGGAAGAACATCGAGTTTTTGTCTCCATCGATCAACCATCTAATCTTTGCCCGTTGTTTGATATCCAAGGCCGCAACCTTCTCCATTTCTGCTATCTTTTAGAAACTCGTCTGCCTTTCACATATCTCTTGTTCGGTGAGTATGCGCTCCTCTGCTAGTAAATCAATTTCCTGAACTCTCCTTTTAATTTCCTGCAGTTCCTTCACCTTCTTAGGGTACTATGTGGCTCGCCATTTCTTTATTTCATTCTTCAAAAATTTTAGCTTCGCCTTTAAAAACATGTCTGGTGTTCCAAATCCTCTGAACTCCTCCCATGCCTTTTTAACAATGTCATCGAATCCTTTTCGCCGAGCCAAGAGTTAAATAATATGAACGGGGGCTTCCCAAAGTCTGGAAGAGTTGTTTGGAGAATTATCGGGCAGTGATCCGATAATTCTCGTGGGAGCACAGTGGTAGATGTAGAGGGGAAAAAATTAATGAAGTTATTGCATACCAAAAATCTATCTAGTTTACTAAGTTTCATCTGAGATTGGCATAGGAGAGTAAACCTGTTCCCACCCATTCGAATGTCATGTAATCCTGCTTCAGCAATGAATCGGTTGAAGTGGAGAGCAGAGGAGGGGCAAAATTAGGAATTATATCGCTCCTCCAAATTTATTAAAACAAAATGTCAAACTAAAGTAATTATTGCTATCGTTCTAAAGCTGACGTTGCCCTCAATATATAGATACAAGCATCACTCATATATTTGTGTATATCCTTTCCGATTCATTTATGCGCCCTTCTTTTTTTCGTTCTTTGATTTTACTTGGTAAACACAAATATCAAGTCTTCATCTTACTACAAACAGTTTGCTCACTTACAAATCCCTCTCGAAGAGATAGCATCAGCCACCAGCAATTTTTCTGAAGCAAATATCATTCAAAGAAGTGGATTTGGAAAAGCTTACAAAGGACAACTCTTGCGGTCTGAACAGCTGATTGATATTTCCGCACACAGGTTAGATGGTAAGTTTGGGCAAGCAAACCCTGAGTTCTGGAAGGAGATCTCGATTCTTTCTAGTCTCAAGCATGAAAATCTGGTCTCCCTTGTTGGTTTCTGTGATGAGGAAGATGAGAAGATCGTCATAACAGAGCTTGAGACCAACGGAAGTCTGGACAAATTTCTAAGAGATCCGACCCTGAAATGGATCCGAAGATTGGAGATATGTTTCGGTGTTGCCCACGCGCTGAGCTACATTTATTATGACAAGGGACGTGATTTTAGCGTTATACATCGTGATATCAAGTGCTCAAACGTTCAATTAGATGACCATCGGAAAGCAAAATTATGTGGTTTTAATCTGTCCATTAATCAAAAAGCAGCACGAAGGCACCATCTTTGCTTTGATCACCCTGTTGGTACAGCCGGGTACTGTGATCCAACATATGTTCAGAGCGGAAGTGTGAGCCACAAGTCGGAAATATATTCTTTAGGAGTCATATTATTTGAAGTACTTTGTGGAAAGAAAGCACTAATGGCGGAGGGGAATAGTAGGCTATTAGCTCCATTGGTCAAATCCCATTATGAACTAGGAAAACTAGACGATCTTATCGATCCGGATCTATGGAAACAAATGGACCCACAATCATTCAAAATCTTTTCAGAAACAGCATATTACTGCTTGAAGGAAGAGAGATCACAACGCCCAAGCATAGATCAGATTGTCATTAAACTTGAAAAAGCGTTGGAATCTCAATGGAAACATGAAAATCATGTAAGACAATTTTTTGTTTCTTCCCGTTCTCCTTTATGTCATGATACCTCTCATGGTTATTAATTATTTCCCCCTATTGCAATTCGTTTTTAAGGTCTACTCCCATGCTCAAGGCACAACATCCAAGAGCTTAAAGGTAAATGATTTCTTTTGTTTTTGAGATAACTGTGGTAAATAAATTAAAACATGACTAATACCGTTGATGATAAATATTTTCGAAGAAAGATGACTAATATCGGTGATGATAAATATTTTCACCAAAGACCGCCGTGGTTGTTCTCCACCTAAGAATAGAAAGAATAGGATGAGAAATGGGGATGAAGGTTTAAAAGATTTTAATGTGAGATGGAAGAGGGTAAGTATGTAGGCGGGGGTGGTGAGGTCAATCTTATTTCTTTTGGCTGCCACCTCCATTCATCGCCTCGATCACCTTTGGTTGCCACCTTCAACCTACACAACCATTTTCAACCACCGCCACTACTATTTTCAACCATCTCCAAAGCCACCACCTCCTTTGGTCGACGCCTTCAAACTAGACCACCATATTCAACATGCATCGTAACCTTAAAAGAAGCGGTGGTGGTTTCGGAGAAAGAAGATTAATGACGGTGATGATAAAAAATTTCATCGAAGACCAATAATGGCGGTGTGAATTCGTAGGATCTCCTCATCCGTGGATGTTCTCCAACTAAGAATAGAAAGAAGAGGATGAGAAAGGGGGTGAAGGTTTAAAAGATTTTAATGTGAGAGGGAAGAGAGTGGATAGGTAGGTAGGGTTGGTGGGGTCTATCTTATTTCTTTTGTTTTAATTTAAAAATAATTTAAAGATATAAAATGATATCTAAAACGAAAATAGAAGGGTTAAAAATTATTTTTACTTTTTACATGGAAAAAAGACCAATCACACAAAAATTGAAATCAAAATACCATGCGAATTCAGAAAAACTACAATGATTAATTGTGTAACTTTTTCATCTTATTAAAAGAGAAATCAAATATTTTTATTATCGTTTCTTTTTATCCATCTTTCAATTTACTAGATAAAAAAGTATCAAAATCAAAAGAAGATTTTAAGAAAAATGGAAATAGTGAATTCCACATGTCATTATTTTTATATGAGTAGACGATAGCCTCCGATTAGTCCCCGACTAGGCCGTAGTTCCTGATCAACCACCAAACTAGTGCAAAAAGATTAACATACTTGACATATAAATTTACGTATAATTCTTCTGTTTGAAACAAAACAAGATTTTAACAGATCATTAATTTGAGGAAATCTATAGAAAAGTCTCATTATTTTAGAAAAATTAATGATTTCGCTCCACGACTTACTAAATAGGTCAAAAGGTGCGGAAGTCAAGAAATTAGCCAGTTTCTTGAGTTTTTATTCAAAAAAATTTTGGAACTTGATTGTTAATTTTCCAAAAATAATGAGACCTTTCTTTAGATTTCTCTAGAAATATTAACTTCAATTTCATACCTACCACCACAATTTTGCAGGGGAAAAACTTGGAACACTTAGAGATCCCACTGCTTGATATAGAAGAGGCAACAGAGAATTTTGCTGAAAAATACCTCATTGGGTCGGGCACATATGGTGATGTCTACAAAGCAGAACTTGACCATTTTGATAGCAAAAGCTTCGTGCCATTAGAAGTGAAAAATAAAAGCGAACTTCCAAAAAAACGAAGCAGTGTAGCTATAAAGCGGATATTGATTAGAGAAGACAATCAAGGAGAGCAAGGGTTCCTTGCAGAAATCGAAATGCTTACTGGTTGCAAACATCCCAACATAGTCTCTCTTCTTGGCTTTTGTAATGAAGGTCGCCATATGATACTTGTCTATGAGCATGCCTCTAATGGCAGCCTTGATGAATATTTGGGAGGCACCGGTAGCCTGACTAATCTAACTTGGGTTCAACGTGTAAAGATCTGCATTGATGTTGCGAGTGGATTGAATTACCTTCACACCAAGATAGAGCATGAGCGAAGGATAATACACCGTGACATAAAAATTGGTAACATTCTGTTGACCGAGAATTGGGAGGCGAAGATTGCTGATTTTGGCCTTTCCAAATTCCGCCCTCAGAATCAACTGTTAAAGACACTCTATACAGAAAATATTGCGGGAACAAAAGTGTATTTGGATCCAGAATATGAAAAAACAGGTCGGTTGAAGAATGAAACTGATATTTACTCTTTCGGGGTAGTTTTATTTGAGATGTTGTCTGGGAGGTTTCCCAATGATCCAATTTACACCAAGGAAGATATTAATGGGATTGCACCAGTCGCACGAAGACGCTTCAATGAGGGAACAATAAAGGAAATGGTTGATCCTAGGTTATTGGAAGAAACTCATGAAAACATTTTCAGTCTAAATAAAGGACCAGATACACATTCCTTAGATGCATTTTCAAAAATTGCCTATCAGTGTGTGGCAGAAATTCAAGTTGAGCGTCCAACAGCAGAAGTCATTGTCAAGAAACTTGAAGAATCATTATCTTTACAAGTAAGTTATATCTAATCAGTATAGACACGAATCCTTCATACATTTTCTCACCACTGTTGGTTTTTTCTCACCTGTTGTACATTTTCATAACAAAAGGCACCTCGATGTCGGCTCTTCGCCACCTGGGGCTGTAGTATGTTCCAAGGGTTGGGTTGTTCGCCCATTAAAGCGGTACGTGAGCTGGGTTCAGAACGTCGTGAGACAGTTCGGTCCATATCCGGTGTGGGCGTTAGAGCATTGAGATGACCTTTCCCTAGTACGAGAGGACCGGGAAGGACGCACCTCTGGTGTACCAGTTATCGTGCCCACGGTAAACGCTGGGTAGCCAAGTGCGGAGCGGATAACTGCTGAAAGCATCTAAGTAGTAAGCCCACCCCAAGATGAGTGCTCTCCTATTCCGACTTCCCCAGAGCCTCCGGTAGCACAGCCGAATTTCATTTCCAATTTTATCAACAGTTACTATAATTCCATCATTAATAAGTAATTTTTTTTATCACTAACTTAATATAAATTTATATGTATCAAAGGTGAGTATTTGCTATTTGAGGCCTTGTAAAAATATATCACATTTTGAATGAACATATAAAAGATATTGACATTAATGAAATATGACATATTTCGATCGTGATATAAAATAGAAAGGAGAATTTGTTCAAAACTTATGATATGTTCGGTATGATGAAATAAACACCAAAATGGAATGAACTAGGTAATAAATGTATCATTACATTCCAAAATTTGGTTGACTCGAAAAAAAAAATGAGTGATCAAAACATCTTGTTTTCTTATCTATAAATAGAAATTATTTTTCATCATCGTAACCTTTCTATATACTTTAGTTTAACGACCTTTTCTTTAGTATATTAGCATAACCAAGTAACTTCAGATAAAATTTTCAGGTTATTTTTGAAATTTCAAGTTAATCGAGTGTTTAATAATTCACAGGAAACCTCCAAAGACAGCATCAAAATTTCACTCGAGGACATAAAATCGGCCACACAAAACTTCAGTGATGATCACTTGATTGGTAGGGGTGGATTCGGGAAAGTCTACAAAGGACAAGTTACACATGCTACTGGATGTAATGCCATTGCTGCAAAGCGGCTGGACAGACGGTTCGATCAGGGAGAACCAGAATTTTTGTCGGAGCTGCAAATACTTTTGGAGTATAAACGACTTGAGATATGCATTGATATTGCAAGCGGGTTGGATTTCCTTCATGGAGGTGGATTAACACAAGAGGTTGTGATACATATATAGGGACATCAAAAGTTCAAACATTCTTCTAAATGATGATTGGAAAGCAAAAATTACTGATTTTGGGCTTTCCTTGATATGTCCAATAAATAAAGAAATTGATTTTTACATTGATCTTGCTCGCGGTACGATGGGCTATTGTGACCCACTTTACATTGAATTGGATTTCTTAACCCAAGAATCTGATATATACTCGTTCGGGGTGGTTTTATTAGAGATCTTGTGTGGGAGATTATGTATTAAAAAAAAGCAATGACCAACTTTCACTATACCTAACCACTTTGTTTAAACACCACAATGTAGAAGGAACAGTCGATGAGATGGTGTTTGAAGGCATAAAGGAACAAATTGTTCCTAAATCGTTGTCTATGTTTCAAAAGATTGCCTATTAATGCTTACAACGTGAAAGAGAACAGCGACCAACAACTAGTGAGGTGCTACTGCAACTTAAGAAGGCACTGGAATACAAAGTAAGTATTCATATTCTCAGGAAAATATATTCATCTCAAGTAATGAACAGTTGAAAAGTTATTCACGCTTTCTGTTTTCCTATACTATGGGTATGAACCATGCTTCCGGTCAAGGTTAAAGTTGGACATATTCAGTTAGTTTGCTTCCAGCTTGCCGCTGTTTTTTTTTTTTGAAAATTCATAAAAAAAATACTCCGATTTTGTTGCAACTCGTTGAAAGAAAACAGGAACACTTTATTTTATTATTTTTTTTTTGCTTCCGGTGTTATTCTGGATTTTCATAAACTGGATCTTTCCAGCGTTGTTTGTTTCTAGAATTTTCAGAAACCAACTTATATGCTTCCGTCTTTAGAACTTTAAATTGAAAGAATATTTTCTTGATTCTGGATTTTCAGTTATGGTTTCCATAGGTTACTATTCAAAAAAGAAATCATTATTTCCAGAATTTCGAAAGCAGAATCATTTTGTTTTCTGTTTCTAATCAACATTTCCGGTTTTGGAGTTCTGACAATGAGGCATTATTATAATAAGAAACATTTTTTTGAGCTATTACATTAGGTACTACACTAATTAAAACATTCATTACAAATGGAAAACACATCTGCCAACAACAGAGCCACTACTCCTGCAACAAATGAACTTGTCCCACCTTTAGCATATAATATGTTGGTGCCTGAACAAAAACCAGAGAAATTCAATGGTTTGGATTTCAAAGGATGGCAACAGGATATGATTGGCTACTTGAAAGCACTCAACTTGGTCGGATTTCTGACTAAGGATCCACCCGAGTTGAATGCCCAAGTAGGAGACATTCAATCACCCACTGTCATCGATGCTTGGAAGAACTCTGATTTCCTGTGTCGCAATCATATATTAAACAGCTTAGTGGAGGCATTATCAAACAAGTATAGTACCACTAAAACAGCAAAAGAATTATGGGAATCTTTGGAGTAGGAATACAATACAGAGGATGCTGATGTTGTTGCACATTTTCTAGAGTACAAAATGGTGGATTCTAAAAGAGTAGTAGATCAGGTGCAAGAACTTCAAATAATCATGCATGACATCCATTCTGAGGAAATGACATTGAGCGAGACTTTTCAAGTAGCTGCAATTATTGAAAAGTTGCCTCCTATTTGGGTGGATTTCAAGAAATATTTGAAACATAAGAGAAAGGAAATGAATGTGGAGGACCTCATCGTGCAGCTACAGATTGAGGAGGGTAATAGGGTGGCTGAAAAGAGAGGTTATGTTTCAGATGTGGCTAATTAGGTTAATGTTTTCGAACATGACCAACCTTCGAGGGAGAACATTTGAAATATGGCTAGCGCAAAAAGGTAAAGCTTTATCTTGCGTCAAAACTCAAAAGGTGGAAAGTTAGAAAAGAAATTCTGAGGAAAATGCTACAATATTAGATCAGCTTGGCCACAAGTCTTTGAGTTGATAGTATGTTGCCCAAGGGAAAGAAGACGGCAGAAGTGAACCACATATACCTAAGTCACGCTAGAGGTGCCCAAAACAGCCCTTGTAATTATGATTTCGTAAAAATCTCCTCATGTGTATTATGCGAAAGAGCTGTATAGACTTTTATTATCATGTCATCATTTGTCAAGGGGTAATTATGTAAAGAAACCTATGTTTTCCTGTATAAAACCTCAAATATATATTTTTTCGAATAAAAACCTTGGCATTTGGCAAACATTTCGAATTATACGTTTTAGAAGTTTTCATCATTATGTGATGTGTCGGTAATACTTTGACGTGGTTATCCAACGTGGATAAGAGTTAAGGCTATCCAGAGTGGGTGTGAACCCATGCGTGAGTTCCCTATATGGCATACATGTGGCACACTAACCCATCGGTGAACACCGCCCTATGGATCGGTGGTTTGGCTGTGGAGTGGCTTCTAGTGGTTGTGAAGACGGAACAAGACGAGCATTTTGATTGGTTCTTCCATTTTCCCTCACATTTTCTCTCCTCTCTCCTCCTTTTTGTCCCTTTACTACCAACCCACCGGTGAACACCATTTCCACAACCTAGTGGGTTGGTTGTGGAGTGGTAAAATACCTACGAGACGCTGAATTGGCCGGTGGTTTGGCTGTGACCACTCCCCACAGCCTAAGGATTAATCATGTAAAAGACTTTATCTTTTGCCTTTATTTTCAGATTAAACCATAATTTTTTTTTCCTAAAGAAGGCCTTCCTTTTCGACTAATATGTACAAAGTTAATACCATATTTCATATATGTTTTTTTTTCGATATTAAACTACACACTTTATTTTTGTTCCATACCTTATATATTTTTTATTTTTTAATCTAGTACTTTTAGCAGTTTTTTTTTTTGAAAAAACTATTCAATGTGAGGGTATTTTTTCAAAAAAGAATAAGAAGTTGACGGGTTATATGGGAAAAATTAGAAGTTTGAGGGTTTTTTCAGGAAAAAAAAAATAAAAAGTTGAAGTATTTCTCAGAAAAAACAAAAACTGCGATGTTTTTGTAAAGAATAAAGTAAAATTGAAACTTAATCTGGAAAAAACCTATTTATACTGTCATTTATGATATTAACCTAACTGTATGATTAGAAATTTTTTCTGAAACCCAATGTTTTTATTAGAAAATATGAATATTTAAGGTCTTATCCGGAAAAAGGGAAAATGTTAGGTATTTTACATAATTAACTGTTTGTTAAGTCAATTGTCCATACTTCATAATCATAGAAAGCAACAATGGCAAGTAATTATTCTAATAGATTTAATCTTTTCTATCGGTGAGAATGTTTACTCATAATCAATCCCTTTAAGTTTGAATATAACCTTTTGCGACTAGTCTAGCCTTCAATGTGTGTACATTCTCATCAATGTCATTCTTTTTCTTGAAGATTCATTTACACCCAACAGTTTTAGGGGACACGTAGGATCAACTAAATTCCAAACTTGGTTATCATACATTGACTGAATCTCGCTCTCCATGCTCTTTTTTTATTTGGCTATCCCTGTGTAACACCCGCTCCGAGAAGGTACGGGTTAACCCTAACTTTTTAAAGATTGGCATTTTGGTATGTATGCCATGCACAGTAAGGGTGTACGCATGGCGTACTTACGCATGAAGGTGGTGGCCTTGCACGTGTACGCCCTACGTACTTCTTTGGTACGCAACGTGTACGCTATTCAGACAAAAACCCTAGTTTTAAGGGTTTTGCACCTTATATAATATCCTTATGGCCCCACTGTCTTCACCCTCATCAGCCTCCACCTGAAAATCGTCCCTTTAGCTAACCCTAAGTGAGAAGAGTGCACTTTGAGCTCAAATGTGTGTTTGGTGGTGTTCTTAAAGAAAAAGAAGGTGGTTGAAGGACATTGGAGCTTGGAAGAAGCTTGAATATGGGATTCTCTACTTGCTAGCAAACTTTTGGTGGTAAAAAGCTCCTAGGTTGATCATCTTTTCATATGGATCTAGGTATCTCTTCATTTAGGGCATTTTTGTCCCAAGCTTTGTCATTTTTGAGTAAGGCATGCACTTAACCAAATAAGTCGTCATTTCAGACCCAATGAGGGGTCTTAGAGTTATAGAAATGATCATTCAAGTGCACTTAACTTTGACAATTATAATAATGATTCAACAAAAAGAAAATAGTAAAGTGATGCATTAACAAAATAGTGTTCATAGGTAAAATTATTTTGGAATTGATTACAAGTAGTATTGAGAGTTCTTACTACTGAAGGTAACTGCCGCTGTCGCACATGGCACATTCATAGCTGCTTTTTGATTTCAAATTTTGATACTGAGAAGCATCAATTAAAGGACAAGAAAATTAATCCTCATGAAATAGGTTTTCTTGTAAAATCAAAAAACGGTGGTGATGGATAGCGATGGTGCATGGCTCGTTGATCGCTGGTGGTGCTGGTCGGCACAGGGAGGCTTCCTATCTTCTTTAATCGTGTGTGTGGTAGGGTTAATAAAGATGAATTATGTATGAATTAAAACTGATTTCCTAATTAAAAAGATATTAATTAATTTAACATTTTACCATAAATAATTAATAGCTAAGATTACATAATTACATTTGTATATGTTTTTAAAATGATTGGCCCACATTAATCCCTACACCACCATATTCTGTCACCACTATCTTCAACCATCACTAAAGCCACCATCTTCTTCGGTCCATGCCTTTAAACTAGACCACCATATTCAACATGCATCGTAACCTTAAAAGAAGCAGTGGTGGTTTCGGAGAAAGAAGATTAATGACGGTGATGATAAAAAATTTCATCGAAGACCGCTAATGGCGGTGTGATCTTCCACGATGTCCTCATCAGTGGATGTTCTCCAACTAAGAATAGAAATAAGAGGATAAGAAAGGGGGTGAAGGTTTAAAAGATTTTAATGTGAGAGGGGAGAGGGTGAATAGGTAGGTAGGGTTGGTGGGGTCTATCTTATTTCTTTTGTTTTAAATTAAAAATAGTTTAAAGATATAAAATAATATCTAAAACGAAAATAGAGGGGTTAAAAATTATTTTCCCTTTTTACATGGATAAAAGACCAATCACACAAAAATTGAAACCAAAATACCATGCGAATTCAGAAAACTACAATGATTAGTTGTGTAACTTTTTCTTAATATTAAAAGAGAAATCAAATATTTTTTTTATCGTTTCTTCCTATCCAACTTTCAATTTACTAGATAAAAAAGTATCAAAATCAAAAGAAGATTTTAAGAAAAAGGAAATAGTGAATTCCACATGTCATTATTTTTATATGAGTAGACGATAGCCTCCGATTAGTCCCCGACTAGGCCGTAGTTCCTGATCAACCACCAAACTAGTGCCAAAAGATTAACATACTTCACATATAACTTTACGTATAATTTTTCTGTTTGAAACAAAACAAGATTTTAACAGATCATTAATTTGAGGAAATCTACAGAAAAGTCTCATTATTTTAGAAAAATTAACGATTTTGCTCCATAACTTGCTAAACAGGTCAAAACGGGTGGAAGTCAAGAAATTAGCCAGTTTCTTGGGTTTTTATTCAAAAAAATTTGGAACTTGATTGTTAATTTTCCCAAAATAATGAGACCTTTCTTTAGATTTCTGTAGATATATTAACTTCATATTCATACCTACTACCACAATTTTGCAGGTGAAAATTTTGAAACACTTTGAGATCCCACTACTTGATATAGAAGAGGCAACAGAGAATTTTGCTGAAAAATACCTCATTGGGTCGGGCACATATGGTGATGTCTACAAAACAAAACTTTACCATTTTGATAGCAAAAGCTTCGTGCCATTAGAAGTGAAAAATAAAAGCGAACTCTAAAAAAATGCAGCACTGTAGCTATAAAGCGGATATTGATTAGAGAAGACAATCAAGGCGAACAAGGGTTCCTTGCAGAAATCGAAATGCTTACCGGTTGCAAACATCCCAACATAGTCTCTCTTCTTGGCATTTGTAATGAAGGTCGCCATATGATACTTGTCTATGAGCATGCCTCTAATGGCAGCCTTGATGAATATTTGGGAGGCACTGGTAGCCTGACTAATCTAACTTGGGTTCAACGTGTAAAGATCTGCATTGATGTTGCGAGTGGATTGAATTACCTTCACACCAAGATAGAGGATGAGCGAAGGATAATACACCGTGACATAAAAAGCGGTAACATTCTGTTGACCGAGAATTGGGAGGCGAAGATTGTTGATTTTGGCCTTTCCAAATTCCGCCCTCAGAATCAACTGTAAAAGACACTCTATACAGAAAATATTGCAGGCACAAAAGTGTATTTGGATCCAGAATATGAAAAAACAGGTCGGTTGAAAAATGAAACTGATATTTACTCTTTCGGGGTAGTTTTATTTGAGATGTTGTCTGGGAGGTTTGCCAATGATCCAATTTACACCAAGGAAGATATTAATGGGATTGCATCAGTCGCACAAAGACGCTTCAATGAGGGAACAATTAAGGAAATGCTTGATCCTAGGTTAATGGAAGAAAATCATGAAAACATTTTCAGTCTAAACAAAGGACCAGATCTAGATTCCTTAGATGCGTTTTCAAAAATTGCCTATCAGTGTGTGGCAGAAACTCAAGTTGAGCGTCCAACAGCAGAAGTCATTGTCAAGAAACTCGAAGAATCATTATCTTTACAAGTACGCTATATCTAATCAGTTTAGACACGAATCCTTCATACATTTTCTCACCACTGTTGGTTTTTTTCTCACCTGTTGTACATTTTCATACAAAAATTTAGCAAACAATTTCATTTCCAAATTTATCACCAGTTAGTATAATTCCATCATTTATAAGTTATTTTTTTATCACTAACTTAATACAAATTTATAACCTATTTAGACATATGTATGTATGTATGTGTATATATATATATATATATATATATATATATATATATATATATATATATATATATATATGTATATATATATATATATATGTATGTATGTATCAAAGGTGAGTATTTGATATTTGAGGCCTTGTAAAAATATATCCCAATTTTAAATATGTAACATATAAAAGATATTGACATTAATGAAATATGACATATTTCGATCGTGGTATAAAATAGAAAGGAGATTTTCTTCAAAACTTACGATATGTTGGTATGATGAAATAAACGGCATAATGGAATGAACCAGGTAATAAATGTATCATTACATTCCAAAATTTGGTTGACACGAAAAAAACAAATGAGTTATCAAAACATCTTGTCAATTTATCTATAAATAGTAGTTATATTTCATCATCGTAACTTTTCTATATAGTTTAGTTTAACGACCTTTTCTTTAATATATTAGCATAAAAAACGTAACTTCAGATAAAAATTTCAGGTTATTTTTGAATTTTCAAGTCAATCGAGTGTTTATTAATTCACAGGAAAACTCCAAAGACAGCATCAAAATTTCTCTTGAGGACATAAAATCCGCCACACAAAACTTCAATGATGACCACTTGATTGGTAGTGCTGGATTCGGGTTTGTCTACAAAGGACAAATCACACACGCTACTGGATGTAATGCCATTGCTGCAAATTAAGCGGCTGGACAAAATGTTCGGTCAGGTAGAACAACAATTTTTGTCGGAGCTGCAAATTCTTTTGGAGTATAAACATGAGAATATCATCGGTCTTGTGGGTTATTGCAACGAATTAGGTGAAAGCATCATTGTTTATGAGAATGCGTCTAGAGGAAGTCTTGATAGGTACTTGTCAGACAATGGGCTTTCATGGATTAAACGACTTGAGATATGTATTGATATTGCAAGCGGGTTGGATATCCTTCATGGAGGGGGAGTAACACAAGAAGTGGTGATACATAGGGACATCAAAAGCTCAAACATTCTGCTAGATGATGATTGGAAAGCAAAAATTACAGATTTTGGGCTTTCTATGATAAGTCCAATAAATAAGGATATTGATTTTGTCATCGAAAATATTGCTTACGGTACACTCGGCTATTGTGACCCACTGTACATTGAGATCGGTTTCTTAACAAATGAATCTGATATATACACATTTGGTGTGGTTTTATTCGAGATCTTGTGCGGGAGATTGGTGCATGAATACAAAAATGGGAATCCTGGACAATCTCTAGCCGATTTGATTAGAGCCCACCATAATATGTGAAAACTTGACGAGATGGTGTTTGAAGGCATAAAGGAACAAATTGTTCCAAAATCATTGTCTACATTTCAAAAGATCGCCTATGAATGCTTACATCGTCAAAGAGAACAACGACCAACAACTAGTAAGGTGATACTGCAACTTAAGAAAGCATTGGAATACCAAGTAAGTACTCATATTCTAAGGAAATTGTTATTCATTTCAAGGAATAAACTGTTGAAAGTTTCACAGTTTTCTTACTACTGTTCATGAGAAGGAAATTATGAGTATGACCCATGCCTCCCGCTCAGGTTTAAATTTGGATATATTTTATTAGTTTGCTTCCGGCTTGACGCTGTTTTTTTGAACAATCTTAAAACACTTTTTTTCTTGTTTCCGCTGTTACTCTGGTTATTCATAAACTGGATAATTTACAATATGGTGAATTTCCAAGATTTTAAGAAACTAACTAATTTTATGTTTCTGTCGTTTAGAAATTTAATAGAAAAAATTATCTTTTCTGCATTTTCAGTTATTGTTTCCAGAATTTTGAAAGCAGGATCATTTTGTTTTCTGTTTCTTATCAACATTTCCAGTTATGGTGTTCTCACAATCAGGCATTATTATTTTAAGAAACACTTTTCTAATAACTTTTATAGATACCACACTAGTTAAAAATTTCGTTTCAGATGGAAAACACATCTTCCAACAACAGAGTGATTGCTTCTGCAACAAATGAACTTGTTCCTCCTTTAGCTCATAATGTGTTGGTGCCTCCACACAAACCAGAGAAATTCAATGGTTTGGATTTTAAAGGATGGCAACAGGAAATGATTGGCTACTTGAAAATACTTAACTTGGATGGATTTCTGACTGAGGATCCACCCAAGTTGAATGCTCAAGTAGGAGACATTCAATCACTGCCTGTCATTGACGCTTGGAAGAATTCAGATTTGCTTTGTCGTAATTATGTATTGAATGGCTTAGTGGAAGCATTATTAAACAAGTATAGTACCACTAAAAGAGCAAAAGAATTATGGGAATCTTTGGAACAGGAGTACAATACTGAGGATGTTGATGTTGTTGCACGTTTTCTAGAGTACAAAATGGTGGATTCTAAAACAGTTGTGGATCAGGTGCAAGAACTCCAGATAATCGTGCATGGCATCCATGCCAAGGGAACGACATTGAGCGAGAATTTTCAAGTACTTGCAATTGTTGAAAAGTTGCCTCCAACTTGGGTTGATTTCAAGAAATATTTGAAAGATAAGAGAAACGAAATGAGTGTGGAGGACCTCATCGTGCAGCTACAAATTGAGGAGGGTAATAGGTTGGCTGAAAAGAGAGGGTATGTTTCAGATGTGGCTATTTAGGCTAATTTTTTCGAACCTGACCAACCTTCGAGGGCCAACATTTGAAAGATGGCTAGAAAAAAAAAAGTAAAGCTTTATCTTGGGTCAAAACTCAAAAGGTGGAAAGTTAGAAAAGAAATTATGAGGAAAATGCTACAGTTTAGATCAGTTTGGCCACAAGTCTTAGAGTTGATAGTACGTTGCCCAAGTGAAAGAAGACACGAGAAGTGAACCACTTATATATAAGTGTGTCACGCAAGAGATGCCCAAAAAAATGTCCCTTGTATTTATGATTTGGTAATTAATCTCCTCATGTGCTTTATGAGAAAGAGCTGTATAGACTTTTATTGTCATGCCATCATTTGTCAGGGGGTAATTATGTAAAAAAAACCTATGTATTATGAGAAAGAGATGTATATATTTTTTTTAATACAAGCCTTGGCTTTTGGCAAACTTTTCGAATTATACATTTTAGCAGCTTTCATTGTGATGTGATGTGTCGGTAAGGCTGGAGGGAGTGGTGCCACCGAAACCGCACTCCCTCCCCCGCCACATAAGCGTCACGTCACTTTTTACCATACAAGTGTGGTTTAATGCAACACCAAGGGAGTGGGATTATGGTAGAAAAAAAAAAAAAAAAAAAAGAAGAAGAAGAAGGTGATTGGTTGAAAGAGAAGAGAGAGCACAAATAAAAGAGGAGAGAGAGAGTGAAAGTGCAGCAAGGGAGTACTGCACTGCGGCCTAAACCGCACCAAACCGCAGTCAGGGGGCGGTGTTCCCCTACCTATGTAGCAAAAGGTGTGGTAAAGACCGCACCCACACCCCACAGCCTAATACTTTGATATGCTTATCCAACATGGATAAGAGTTAAGGGTATATGAAAGAACTTATCTTTTGCCTTTATTTTGGTATTAAACCTATTTTTAATACCATAAAACTAAGTAAACAAGACCTTCCTTTTTCGACTAAAATATATAAATTAATATAATAAAAAACCTTATATATTCTGTTTTTTGTATTAAACCTCTAACTTTATTTGTTGGATCTTGTACTTTTTTTCAATCCAATACTTTTAGCATTTTTTTTTTCAAAAAACTTTTCCAATGTGGGGGTTTTCTACGAAAAAAAATAATATGTTGATGGGTTTTTGCGGAAAATTTAAAGGCCGAAGGTTTTTTCTGAAAAAAGAAAACGTTGAACATTTTATTAGAAAAATTAAAAATGCAAGGTTTTAAAAAAAAATTGAGGTTTATTCCCAAAAAGCAAATCGATAATGTTTGTTATGATATTAACCCAAATGTATGATTCAGAATATTGCAAAGACTAAAAGTTTTTATTAGAAAATATGAATATTTGAGATCTTATCCGAGAAAAGGGAAAACGTAGGGTATATTACATAATTAACTGTGTGTCAAGTCCTTCTGTGTATTGTTGTTAAAATAAGGGTTTAACATGTATCCACCAAACTTCTGCACATTTTTTATTACAAGTCAACGTTATGAAAAAGTTTGGAAACATTTAATATTCAAGCGAATGTCGTCGAACGTAAATTGTTATAGACTGGTTTGCGTTTGTTATACCTTCGTTTAATGGGACAATTGAGAGGATCACCAATTTAATAAACACTCCATATATTGCAATTTTAGTAGCAACATGAAAGTTTACATGTTAAAAATAAACCATTTTCCTAAAACCTTACAACTTATAAGAATCAACATCTTAAATCACTACTAGAAAACAGGGTATTACCTAATACCGACAGATTTTTAGCGATAGAAAAAATCAGTTGGAAACAGCAACTGAATACCTACAGATTCAGACGGACAGCAAATTAGGATATTAGCAACGCTATTTCCGACGGTGGCAACATAATCAATTTTGTCGGTAATCCGTTACAATATACCAACTGTTTACCGACAGAAATCAATAAATTTGCAATTTTGTTGGTAATCCGTCGGTAAAATTCACATTTTTTTGTTATTTATTGTTGTAAGGGTAATTCGGTAAAATCAAACATCTTAAAGGGCTTAAACGTGGCTGCACATCGATTTGATCTAAGCTAATTCAAAGTGGGGCTCTGTTGTCTCTATGAACAAAAACCCTAGCCGTTGTTCGTGTTTCACCTTCGCCGGAACCTAGAGCCCCGACGCCGTCGCTCACTCCTGTCCGCCTCGTATTCGGCGTTCCCCTACACCAAAGACACTGTCTGCCGCCGACGATTGCTTCCGGTTCACCGACATTCACCTCCGACAACATTCAATCTTACCATAACATCTACCGGTATTATACCATCTCTTCTCTCCTTCCACCCTCTCCTTCTTCGTACACTGCCGCCAGTATAGTCGGAGACGGTTGTTAGTACCTTCTAGTGCTCTGCCTCCACCTCCACAAAGCTAAAGAAGGAGAAAGTCATTGTTATATCTAGTCCTATCGGCGTCGGAAAAATCCGCCTCTCATTAGAGCTTTCTAAAAAGCTTAATGGCGAGATAGTTAGCATAAACTCTGTCAAAGTATATATAGAAGTAGCTATATCTTATTCCATGAAAGACCGCAGTACTTCTTATTGAGCTTATTGGATTATTAGTGTGTGGATCCTTCTCAGTCGTTAATCCTTTGTATTTATTGAATTTCCTAAAGCAAAATGAGTATTTGATGAGAAAAATGGTAGAGAAAATGTTTGTTTCAATTGCAAAGTGATTTCAGAATTACAAATAAGGTTGAGCTTATGTTCTGTGAATCAATGATGAGATATATTTAACTTGATAACATGATCCAAGCTTAAATTGGTGTTCATTTATTGTCTAATAGATAATGAGGACATTGAAATCTACAGTCAATTGCACTACTAGAAACTTGAGTTTCAGCTACGGATTTAGAGAGGGATTGAATCTGTAGCAAATTTTAGGCTTATAGAGAGGGAATTAAGAGATATCTGCGATGGTTTAAACAATTAATTTATTTATTCAACATTTAGCATATTAGAGACTGTTTAGCGAGGGATCAGCTACAGATCTCACAAGTATTTATCGACGCACCCATATTCCTCGGTAATCGGTGGAAAACGAAGGCATTTGGCGAGGATTCAACGAGGGAAAAAAATTATCGACTTTGTGGCCATCTGGTACGTGTTTAGCGAGAGAATACCGACAGAGCATACACACGTTATGTTTTTAACCTTGACGATCTCTCATTGAAATTGACGCTCCAATTCCAGTTTCACGAAGTTTGTGTAAGTTTCCTTCCGTCCCAAATCTGATTTGTCACTCCAATTGAACACGGTCTCCCCCAAATCTGAAATTGACGACACTCTCGAGTTGCAGCTTGCTTAACCTAATCTCACCCTCTCTGTTCAAACAGATGACAACACCACGGAACATTGCAGCTTCCGATTCCGACATCCTCCACATTTTTAAAATCTGAAATTATTCTTCGTTAACTTCCGATTCAGGTAAATCTCTTGATTTTGTTTGCTTTAGTCATATATTAGGTTAGGTTTGGTTCAGTTGCATAATATATTACGTTAGGGTTTAATTTCTCCATTTTTTTTTCCTTTTTCAATCATCATTCCTCCACACAATACAATGCCCCTGATATGCAAAGTTGTTAAATCTGGAAAATCCCAAGGTGTTTTGCACGTAATATTGGAAGCTCCATTCCCACGAAGTTTCCTTAGTACAACATCAAATTCCCTTTGTTTTCATATCTTAGCCTGAATGCAATATGCATACCAATATTTCTTAAATCTTCACCTTTATAATACTTTGTTTTTTTTTTCACTAAAACCTTACCAGCCATCTAGGAGATTCTGGTATAATAAAGAGGCCCAATAGTAAGACACCACATGGAATCAATCCTGCAACCAAATCACTGTGATTCACATTTCATCACTGTTAGTAAGGTTTAGGTAGATGATGTTGCATTTTATTCCTTTTTCTCCCTTTGTTTTATAAGAATGTGATATTGTTTAGCTCTTGTAGATTCTGTTTTACTAACTGTTTCCCAAAGGTCAAATATAAAATTTGGAAATAAATCAATAGTAGTGATTTATTTTTTAAGGAAATAATTATCCACTAAATTTGTATCTAGGGTAGAATTGAGGTTTGGGAGGTTTAATTTGTGATGTTGTGATTGAGATATCATCATAAAGTTGTTTTTTTTATGTAGAAGTCAACTCCACTAGGCAAGATAGAAGTCAAAACATGCTAAAAGTGAAAGAAAAAGTCAATAAATTGATAGGAGGGACATAGGTTGACATGTATAAAACATAGGAGTGATTGAGACTAATCATATTTGGTCAGATATTTGGTTAAACTATGCCTCTGTGTAAGCCATTCATTGAAATGTGCATTTTGCTATTTTCAGATAGAATGTTAATTGATACTATCAAACCTAACTTTAATTTACAAGAAAAATAAAGACTACACCAAGGCCTTAAACAACTTTCAACAAAGATTTAAGTTGGTTATCATTTCCCTAATAACAACCTAAATGCACCTTAATACTATAAATACCAGTAGACTAGAATAACATTCCATATTGCTTCCACAACTCTTCCTCAGTTTAACATTCTGTTTTAAAGCTTATATTTACCTAGTCATGGTTCATTTCCAGATATACCCTTGTGTTTTTCTCCTTCTCATTATCACTTTATATGCAATCCCATTGACTGAGGGTAGGAAACTAAAAGATGTTACTGCCTTTAGGCCTACAACACCAGGTAATAGTCCAGGAGCAGGGCACTCTTTCACTGAAAACAGACTAGCATTTACCCTTTTCTCAAGGTTGATCCCACTTTTTCTAGTAACGGGGAAAACATTTGATACTTTTGTAAGCAAAATAAGAGCATTTCAAATCTACATGTACTCTATAGATTCCAAGCACTGAATCAGTAATCATCACAAAAGAACACATTCAGAGATAGGTTACCATCAAGATTTTCCATCCTTCTTTTCCAAAATGTGATTTTTTTTTGTATCGAATAAAAAAATCTAAATGGAACTTAATAAATCTATTCTGGTACAAGAAAATGCAGCTCACAGCCTCACCCAACGATTTCTTTTAACTGATTAATTCTAGATAAACAAGCCAACTGCCGGAAAATCAAGCTTTGTAAGTTTGTCTTTACTTTTAAAGATGGCTCATAACTATCACTTAAATCTTAGCAATAAAAAAAACACTGGTTAGACAATAACATTCTAAAAGGAAACAGCATTGTGTACTTGGCTGTATATGTTAGGAAAAAAGGATGAAATGTTGTTGCTTATGATTTATTTAACTAAGAATAGTCTAGTCATCTTGTGGTATCTGGAAGCCTGCCCTGTTTTCAGACTAGGTTTAGATTCAAGAGGTTTTTTCAGGAAAAGATAAAAATTGAGGTTTAATACAGAAAAAAAAATCCGTTCAATCGGAAGTAGAATGTTATAATTAGGTAGATTATTCAAAGTAAAGTATCTTAATAAAAAAATTAAATAATCCATTAGCGAGTTATTCCGTTGTGAGTTATTCTTATATTCTGTCGGTAATCCGTTAGTGAGTTATTAAAGTATAGTATCTTAATAAAAAGCATTATGTCAGTAATCCGTTAGTGAGTTATTCTTATATTCTGTCGGTAATCCATTAGCGAGTTATTCCGTTGGTAAACTGTTGCAAAAGCATTCTGTCGGTAATCCGTTGCAAAAAAATTTCCGTCGGTGATTGGTTCCTAATTACCGACGGAGAAATCTGTCGCTAAAATTTGTTGTAGCCGTCGGAAATCCGTTACAAATAATTAGCGACAAGAATATACCAACGCCTTTGAGGATATTGAGGATTGATTTCTATTTGTGTTTTTGCTTTTGAGATACAGATAATTAGATCGCAATGATACTAGTTTCTATCACCCAATTTAGGGGTTTTCACCCTTTTCTGTTATACATTATTTAGGTTAATACAAAATATTTATGTTTTCTGCATAGATTTGAACTTGTTGAAGGTGATGGAAAACAGTCATAGCACGTTGAATGTTATTGCAAGTCAAAACATATATGCTCTGAAACATCATCCAATTCAAACCATCATTATTTGTTTTTGTTGTCGTGTATAGCAATTGCATTACATAGGATGGTGAGTAGAGTTAGAATTGAGAGAGAAGGAGAAGGAAATTTAAGACTTTTAAAAGTCTGTATGAGTCAAGGGAAAATGGGTCAACAAGTGTAAATGTAGCAAAGGGGAGTTATCCTTTATAAAGCGTGCAAATAAGTTAAAAGATTGAATCGACAAATTCTTTGTCATTTCCCACTCAAAAATACTATATTCCTCTAATTTTGATCTCACAAAATAACTCTAATTGTTTTTCCTCCCTCTAGACTTACGTACGTTAACAAGCACCTATATTTATAAAGCACCTATATTATAGGAAAACTAATAGCAATCCTAAACAAAATTAAACCCCAGTGATCATTATGGATAATTGCATATAAAATAAGAGGCTTTCATGTTGGAACCGACTTCCATAAATAAAAATCATAAAAGTCCGCAGCAAATCTGCAATCTGAACACATGGGAGGAAAAGGATCACAATTGTATCATTTCAGTTTGAATTTTCTGTTTTAACTTTCCATATTTGGACCAAATCAAAGCTCTTAATTTTTCAGTTAGCTATCTTCACTCGTTGGCCGTGGAGGACTCACCATGTTCAACAACATTAGCCACACCTGAAAAATATACTTTCTTTTTAGCCAAATTATTATCCTCCTGAAGTCGGAGTTGTGCAAGGAGGTCCTCCAAACTCATTTCTCTTGGCATGGTTTTCAGATAACTCTTGAAATTCACCCAACCCGGCGGCAATTTTCCAATTATTGCAGCTACTTGAAAAGTCTCACTCAATGTTATTCCCTCAGCATGGATGTCATCCAAGATTAATTGGAGTTCTTTCACCTGATCTACAACTGTCTTAGCGTCCACCATTTTGTACTCTAGAAACTGTTCAATGAGGAATTCCTTATTCGTGACATTCTCTTTACTAAACTTGTGTTCCAAGGATTCCCATAACTCTTTTGCTGTTTTAGCAGAAATATACATGTTGTATATTGTGTCCACTAATCCGCTCAGTACATAACTGCGACACAAGAAATCTGAGTGCTTCCAAGCGTCAACCACAACTAACGCTTGGATGTCCTCCACTTCAGAATTCAATTGAGGGGTATCCTCTGTCAAAAACCTAGCCAAGTTGAGTGTGGTCAAGTCGAAATGCATTTTCTGTTGCCACCTCTTGAAATTCAAACCACTGAATCTTTCTATTTTTTCTGTATTACTGTGAGGAACCAATCCATCCATCATAGGAGGGATTACTGTCTTATTGGTCGTATCCATGGCATTGCCGGATGTGTTTTCCATCTGAACCAACACATTAAGTTAGTGTAGTCTAAGCTAACTGAAACTAGAAACTATATCTGAAAATTTAAGCATAGGTATGATACTGAAACAGAGAATTTTGTTTCTCAAACTCGAAATTATCTATTTGACAAACTAGATGACAATTTTTGATAACTGTTTTGGGGAACAGGAAAGTCAGTGTCTGTAAAACAAAAACCAATTACTAAAAACCTGTTTCTAAAACAAATTTCATTTTTATGTGGATTAAAAAAATAGCTAATGAAAAACTGTTTATGAAAACGAGAAAACATGTTGCTAAGAACATTGGAACTGGACATGTTGATTAGAATTAACAAAAAAACAAAATGACTAAGTTTCTGTAATTGAAACTTAACTGGAAGATTCAGAGAAAAAATTTTGTTTATGAAAGTTCTAAACACAGAAACTTTAAAACCGGAAACCGAAAAGTTTGTTTCAATACAACTTAAAAACTGAACTAGAGTGGTGTGCTATAAATAAATGAATCACCGTACACAATCAAGCCTGAGTGTTTTTGTACTTCTTCTTCTAACAAAGATAAGTGTATGTTTTTGTGTTGGGGTTGGAAAACTCTTCTATTAAACACTAAAATAGAATTACAATAGGAGGAGCAACTCTCACACTCAACTATTACAAAAAACCAACCCTCTCACTAACACTCTCACTCTTAGTGTTATACTATCTGTTTCTCTGTGTTTGGGATGTTTACAACTGAATAATGAAGCCTCTATTTATAGTCTTGGCAGCCACCATTGTAGTTGCCTTCATTAATTGTGTTCATCATAAGGTGGGAAGAAAAACTTGTCCCGTAGGTTTCATTTTGTCAACAATGATGGCTACTGTAGCTTTGGAGGCTGGAACACAACAAATCTCCCCCTCCAGTCTCCGTCCAACAATCCTCATCCCAACTATGTCAGCACATAGTCTGTGTTTCTCTTGTGTCACCACCTTTGTCAACATGTCTGCAGGATTGTTGTTGGTTTTGATCTTTAACAACTTTAATTTTCGTCCCTCAATTGCTTCTCTAAGCCAGTGATAACGTATATCAATATGTTTTGTGCGGGAATGGTACATCGAGTTCTTACTCAGGTCCATAGCACTCTGACTATCGCAATGAATGATGTACTCTTCTTGTGGAAAACCTAATTCTTGAAGAAACCGTTTCATCCATATAAGCTCCTTCCCAGCTTCAACGGCAGCAATATACTCGGCTTCTGTTGTAGACAGTGCGACACACTTATGTAGCTTGGATTGCCACGAGATAGCTCCCCCTGCCAAAGTAAAAATGTAACTTGATGTAGATTTCCTACTATCAAGATCTCCGGCCATATCGGCATCTGTATAACCTTCCACGATTGGCTTTGCTCCCCCGTAGCATAAACATAGTTTCGAACTACCCTTTAGGTATCGAAGTATCCATTTGACTGCTTCCCAATGTTGTTTTCCCGGATTAGCTAGATATCTACTCACAACACCGACAGCATGAGCAATATCTGGTCTTGTACACACCATTGCATACATAAGACTTCCTACGGCTGAGCAATAGGGGACTGCCTTCATCTCTTCTTTTTCTTTCTCAGAAGATGGACAATTTTTCTTACTCAAATTGAAGTGGTTAGCCAAGGGCGTACCAACAGGCTTGGCATTTTCCATGTTGAACCTTTTGATCACACGTTCAACATACTCTTCCTATGATAAAAACAATTTTCTTGATTTTCTATCACGGATAATTTTCATGCCCATTATCTGTTGTGCTTGGCCTAAGTCTTTCATATCAAAGAACTTAGACAAATCCTTCTTCAAGTTGTTGATCATCGTTGCAGCTTGGCCCACTATCAACATATCATCCACGTAGAGCAAAAGGATGACAAATTTCCCATCTGGAAACTTCTTCAGATAGACACAATGGTCTGCAACAGTTCTCTTGTACTCATGATTCATCATAAATGAATCAAACTTCTTGTACCACTGCCTTGGAGCTTGCTTAAGACCATAAAGTCTCTTCTTTAATTTACAAATGAGATGCTCTTTCTTTGGGACTTTAAAGCCATCAGGCTGCTCCATGTATATTTCTTCATCCAAATCACCATGGAGAAAGGTTGTTTTCACATCCATCTGCTCAAGTTCAAGATCTAGACTGGCAACTAATCTGAGTACAACTCGAATAGACATCATCTTCACAACCGGCGAAAAAATTTCATCAAAGTCGATTCCTTCTTTTTGTTGGAAACCTTTGACAACGAGTCTCACCTTATACTTCATAGTATTTCCCTTGCCGTCTTTCTTCAACTTGAAAACCCACTTGTTTTTCAAGGCTTTCTTTCCTTTGGGGAGTTTCACCAACTCATATGTTTGATTCTTCTGCAAAGAATTCATTTCTTCTTCCATGGCCTTCTGCCAATTCGCTTTATCAATATGAGATTGAGCTTCTTGAAAGCTCTCTGGCTCCCCCTCACTAGTAAGAAGGATGTAGTTTGAAGTCGGATATCTTCTTGATGGAGCACGAACTCGTTCGGATCGTCTAACTTGAGTTCCTTCGTTTGTAACTTCTGGAAATGTATCTAAAGTATCATGGGGTGGAAGCTCCCCCTGCTCAACACCTTCTTGATTTGCGTCATCAACTTCTTCATCCTCTTCTTCAGTGGAAACATCATCTTTATTTTCAGATATTATATCTGAAACTTTGGAGCTTTGTTTCTTGTTAACCGGTGCCTTGAAATCATAATATTGGTTTTCATAGAAAACCACATCTCTACTTCGAATAACCTTCTTTAGTTCTGGGTCCCATAGCCTGTACCCGAACTCTTCATCTCCATATCCAATAAAGATGCATGGAGTGGATTTGAGGTCCAACTTCTTCCGCAATTCACTTGATACATGTGCAAACACCTTGCACCCAAATACTCTCAAGTGAGAATATGATATGTCATTACCCGTCCATATCTTCTCCGGAACTTCAAAATTTAATGGAGCGGAAGGTGACCTATTTATTAGATAGCAAGTTGTCAATACAGCTTCACCCCAAAATGGCTTTGGGAGTTTAGTCATGTTGAGCATGCATCGAACTTTCTCAAAAATAGTGCGATTCATCCGTTCTGCTACACCATTGTGTTGTGGGGTTCGTGGGACAGTATTTTCATGTCTGATACCATGTTCCGTGCAGTATTTAGAGAACTCACGAGAATAGTACTCGCCTCCATTATCTGATCGGAGACATTTTAGCTTCTTGCCTGTTTGTCTTTCCACCATTGCATGAAAAGCTTTGAAGCGGTCCAATACTTGATCCTTCGTCCTCAAACAATATGCCCATACCTTTCGTGATGCGTCGTCAATGAATGTCACAAAATACCGGCTTCCACCAAGAGATTCTACTTCAATGGGTCCACATACGTCGGAGTGGACAAGGCTCAGCAACTCAGAGCGGTTCTTTCTTGTGGAGCTAAGGGAAACTCTGTGTTGTTTCCCGAATAGGCAGTATTCACAAGGATCCAAGGCAACATCTTTTGCCATTGAAATGGACTCCTTTGCAAGAGTCGTCAATCCCTTCTCGCTCATGTGGCCTAGTCTTCTATGCCACAAGTTTGTTGATATCTCTTCTTCAACAACATTGAGACTTGGTTGAAGTAGCTTTGCATGGCTTTTATAAAGAGTACCATTAAGTTGTCCCCTTGCAACAACCATAGCACCTTTTAACAAATTCCAGGTGCCATTTTTGAATTGATTATCATATCCTTGGACATCAAGAGCTCCAACTGAGATAAGATTCATTCTTAGCTCTGGGACATGTCGAACATATTTCAGCACCAATGTACATCCAACATTGGTCTTTAAATGCACATCACCAATACCAGCAATGCTTGAAAAACTGGTGTTTCCCATCTTCACGGTACCATGGTCTCCGGGTTTATAAGTAGTGAATAAATCCCGATTTGGAGTCGAATGATATGATGTGGCGCTATCAATCACCCACTCATCATCATGAGTTCCAACATGTAGGCATGCTTCTTCCTCGTATGTAACAAGGGCAACGTCTTGTGTTATGGTGACCATGGTTTCACCATTCTCCCTGCTTGGATTCTGACTTGACTCGGGCTGCTCTCGTAAGAACCTTCGACAATCACTTCTTTTGTGGCCATAATAATTACAATGATTGCAATAGCCTTCGAACCATGTATTTGAAGATTTACCTCGCTCTCGTGATTTCCCTCGATCTCGTGATTTCCCACGATCTTGAGATCTTCCTCTACTTTGACTATGCCTGCCTCTGCCTCGACCTCGACCTCTACCTCCAGTTCTTCCTCCGCCTCTTTCTTTATTTTCTGACACGAGGGAAAAAGAATGGTCTATACCAGCTTCTTTCCTTCTAGCTTCCTCGTTCATTAGGGCGTCTGTGACCATCTCCATTGACACTTTGCCACCGGGGGCAGAGTTGCTGAGAGTCACAACAAGCGTCTCCCAATTATCTGGTAGAGAACTCAAGAGCAATATGGCTTGTTCCTCGTCTTTGAGAACCCAATTAGCAGCATCGAGCTGGTTAATTTACAAGATCCTGGGACTGACTCGTATGCTCGGTTATAGACATACCACTTTGTAACTTGTGGTTTACAAGGCGCCTCCTCAGCAAGGTCTTGTTGCGTGCCGTCTTTGACTGATACATATTCTCGAGCTTCTCCCAAAGTTTGTACGCGTCTGTCTCTTGAGAGACATGGTGAAAAACAATGTGGTCAATCCACTGTCGAATTTGTGCCACCGTTTTCCTGTTTATGCTCGTCCAAACTTCATTTGTCTTCGTGTCGAGTTTGACGTCTTGCTTTTCTATAGGCTCTGCTAAATCTTTCAGATTAAGCAAATCTTCCATCCTTGGCTTCCACATGTTGTAATTTGTGGGCGTAAGTCGAACCATCATAATCGTACTTGTAGATTCCATCGAAAATAATTGCAAATTTATTTTACAAATATTTCGAGGAAAAATTAGATAAAACCGAGCTCTCGGTTGGATTCGGGAGCATCAAAAATGGTGGGGTAGAGTTTCTCGGGGTCAAAATATACTTTCTTGAAAAGTTATGTGCTAATTTGTAACTTTTCGGAACTATAGGGGCTAAAATGTAATTTTCGGAGCTTACAGGGGCCAATCTGAAATATTTCTGCCAACCAGCGACTTTTCTGAAACTTTTCAGAACTCCAGGGACCAAAACAGATGTTTTCAGAAGAACAGGGACCGAACTGCAGTTTTTCAGAAATAGAGGGACCTTTCTGCAATTTTCTGGAACTTCAGGGGCTAAAACGCATCTTTTCTGAACTTCTGGTCGATGATGACGTCAGTCGTCTTCTCCGGCGAAACCTCTCCGGCGACTGGTTTTTCGGCGATATTTCCGGCGACTTTGACCAGACTTTGACCGACGTTTTGGAGGTCTTCCCGTGGTCAAAAAATTACGAAAAATATATTTTCGAAATCCTTGAAACAAGACCTTTCTAATGGTGTACCCAGAAATCGATTTTGAGACAAAAAAAAAATTGACGAAAAAACAGAGAAATTCGTGAAAAAATCCCTGGACACCAAACCAAGCTCTGATACCAGTTGTTGGGGTTGGAAAACTCTTCTATTAAACACTAAAATAAAATTACAATAGGAGGAGCAACTCTCACACTCAACTATTACAAAAAACCAACCCTCTCACTAACACTCTCACTCTTAGTGTTATACTATCTGTTTCTCTGTGTTTGGGATGTTTACAACTGAATAATGAAGCCTCTATTTATAGTCTTGGCAGCCACCATTGTAGTTGCCTTCATTAATTGTGTTCATCATAGGGTGGGAAGAAAAACTTGTCCCGTAGGTTTCATTTTGTCAACAATGATGGCTACTGTAGCTTTGGAGGTTGGAACACAACATTTTGTACTTCTTCTTCTAACAGAGATAAGTGTATCACTTTTACAAGAATATCTTAATCAAAAAAGAGAACAATTTCCTAAGAATATAAAACTTACCTGGAATTCAAATGCTTTCTTAAGCTGTAGTTGAACATCACCAGCCATTGGTCGTTTTTCTCTTTCACGATGTAAGCATTGATAGGCAATCATTTGAAATGTATACAATGATTTGGGCACAATTTGTTCCTTTATGCCTTCAAACACCATCTCATCAAGCTTTCCTTGTTCACGGTACAATTTAAACAAATCAATTAGATTTTGAAAATAGTCCATGAAGAATTCATGAATTAATCTCCCACGCAAGATCTCAACTAAAACCACACCAAGCGAATATATATTAGATTCCTTTGTGAAGAAACGAAATTCCGCATGTTGTGGGTCGCAATAGCCATTTGTGACTCTATAATTGTCCGTGACAAAATCCGTATCCTTGTTTATTGGGGTTATCAAGGAAATCCGAAAACTAGTAATTTTTGCTTTCCATTCTTCATGTAGTAAAATGTTTGAACTTCTGATGTTCCTATGTATCACTACCTCTTGTGTTAACGTGCCTCCATGAAGGAAATCCAACCCTTTTGCAATATCAATGCATATCTCAAGCCGTTTCATCCAGGTAAGATCATTGTCCTTCAAGTGCATATCAAGACTTCCTCTAGATTCATAGTCGTAAACAATGATGTTTTCACCCATTTCTTTGCAATAGCCTACAAGACCGACGATATACTTGTGTTTATACTTCAAAAGAATTTGCAGCTCCAACAAAAAATCATAAGCTTCCCCAATTACAAAACTTTTCAATCTCATTACAGCAACAGTATTACATCCATTAGCGTTTGTAAGTTCTCTTTTGTATACGTAGTCAAATTCTCCACTAGCAATCAAGTTGTTATGGCTGAAGTTTTATGTGGCCAATTTTAAGTCCTCAACTGAAATTTTGAGGTTGTCCTTGGGGTTCTCCTGTGAATCATCACACACTCAGGTCGATTTCAAAATTCAAATAACTTAAATATTCTTATCTAATGTTCAGTCATACTCTTGTCTCCAGCAAGTTCATGTCAAACTAGTGCACTAATTAAATGTTAGTAATGTAGGAGATAACAAATTCTAAGTGATTATATATGTTGGAGTCTCTTCAAGGGCTCTTTAATAAAGTTAATATGGGGCTCCACGTATATTTACAAATAATGATGGAGATGACTAATTCTGGAATTGTATATGCAACAAAATCAAGGTGTGCAACAAGTATCAAAATCAAGGTGTGCAACAAGTATCGGTTTCTTAATATTTTACAAACTTTTTACAAGAAAACTAACTAAATATTATCTAAAATCACTGATTGAGAGATAATTCCTCTAAAATTATTTATTTTAGATGTAGAATTTGACAAGACAAAAATTCCACTGTTGAAATTAGTGTATATGTGTAAGATTGCACATATACAATCCATGTTCGACTTCTACTATGTATTACAAACTAGCATAAAAAACCCTTCGTTTCTTCTATATATTAATGGATGGAGAACCCAAATTAAAAAAAAATTTAAAATTCTTTGAAATATATATAGAGTTACTTGAAAAGATAACGATTCCTCAAGTTTCTTGATGATGACTTTTGCTATTGGACGCTCAGCTTGTCTTTCTGCCACACACTGATATGCAGTTTTTGAAAATGCATCCAAAGAATGTGGATCAGGTCCTTTATGTAGATTAACAGTGTTTTCATGAGTTTCCTCCATCAACCTAGGATCCACCATTTCATATATTGTTCGTTCATTGAAGAGTCGACGTGCGACAACTGCAATTCCATTGCTATTTTCCTTGATGTAAACTGGATCATTGGCAAACCTCCCAGATAACATCTCGAATAAAGAAACCCAAAAAGAGTAAATATCTTATTCATTTTTCAACTTACCAGTTATATAATATTCTGGATCCAAATAAACTTTTGTGCCTGCAATATGTTCCGTAAAGAGAGTGTTTGATTGTTGGTTCTCAGGACGAAATTTGGAATGCCCAAAATCAGCAATTTTCGCCTCCCATTTCTCAACTAACAAAATGTTACCACTTTTTATGTCCCTGTGTATTATCCTTCGATCATCCTCTATCTTGGTGTGAAGGTAATTTAATCCACAGGCAATATCAATGCAGATGTTTATCTGTTGCACCCAAGTAAGATTAGTCAGGCTACCAGATAATCATGAAGGCTTCCATTGGAAGCATGCTCATAGACAAGTATCATATGACCATGATTACAAAATCCAAGAAGATGGACTATGTTGGGATGCTTGCAACTAGTAAGCATCTCAATTTCTGTAAGGAACCCTTCTTCTCCTTGCTTGTCTTCTCTAATCAATATGCGTTTTATAGCTACAGTGTTGCGTTTCTTTGGAAGTTCACCTTTATTTTTTTGTTCTAGTGGCAAGAAGCTGTGGCTATCATAATGGTCAAGTTCTGCTTTGTACACATCACCATATGTGCCTGAGCCAGTGAGGTATTTTTCAGCAAAATTCTATGTGGCCTTTTCTATACCAATCAGTGGGATCTCTAAGTGTTCCAAGTTCTTCCCCTGCGAAAAATTGAGGACGAGTTAGAAAAATTGTTACGCATCGGTTGTCATTGGTACTTTTAGTTCACCCATATACAAAGCAGCCTATTTAAATTATTGTCGTACACCTATTTTGAAATAACAATAGATTATTATCAACCATATGTCCTAAGGGCATCCATAATGCATTGAACTCTACAGAGTTCAATGGATTGCCACATCATTTTTCTACATTCCATACAACTCAATCAATTTTTTCCTACAATACATTCAACTCTATAAAGTTCAATACAAAGTTACACAAGCTAATTTATAGTATGTATTTAATATTAGAAAACTTTCATTTTTCCTATTGAAGAGTTCAATGGCCATTGAACTTCAAATTTATTGAATGTCAAGATCATCTAAAGATTATGGATATGCATCATATTGTCTTTGTTTTTGGAATGGCTAAAGTTTATAGCTTGTAAGAAGCTGATGAACCCATGAAACCCAACTTGCATTAAGATTTCTCAATCTATAATAAAACTAAAAATTCATTTATAATATTCTTCGTACCAAAGACCAAGGAATTACAAAAATACTTAATGCTTCACCTAAGGATAATAACATCCAACGTTTCCTTTTTTGAGAAAAAAATGAACCTGTCTAAACAATATTCATCTAAATCGTTACACCTTTCTACTCCACAAACCTATCATGTTTATGCATCATGTTGTATCAAAGCTTCGTTTACGCATTGAAAACTTTTAACTTGCAATTCATATTGGGTTTGAATATATGTTTGGAGGTGGACAAAGGTTGTGTATTCTTGGCACTTAATTATGTTTGAGTGGAAAAGCCCATATGAGTTGTGAATAGTCATTAACTAACACTAGGCAATACTTGTGACTAAGTTTGGAGGTAATCGGAGATGTCTAGAGATTAGCATGGATAATATCAAATAGATTGTGAGTTATAGAATTTGAAATATCAAAGCTAAAGTTGCTTGTGGCGTGTGTTGGATGAGATGGTGTGGAAAACTATTTGATGGGATTTCACATCGGGAGTTGGATTGAATGGGTAGAGCTCATAAGTATTGTCATGATTTTAGATCGAGAGTTGGAGTGAATAGGTAGAGCTCATAATTATTGTCACATCTCATGATGATGCTCCCTTTTGTAACGTGCTTTAGTAGAAAATTTTCACGTGTCAAACTCAGTGGAAATAAGATTCTTATGAGTGAATTTATGAATATGTATAATATTTTTATTATTTTTGGTACATGAGAGACTTGGTTTACAGTATAGGTATGGTTTGGGAAAAATATGGTCGAGTGCACAAACATGGATTGGCAAATTATTCCCCTTTTCGACTAAAATATAATGTGGTTTACATAAACAAGAAAGGTTGGAAATTTATGCGAATTCTTGGTAAGGTGAGACGTAGATCCTGAGTGCATGTACCATGAGTTGTCGGGTTGTGGTAGCTACATTGTATGGAAAGTAGTCTCAAGCTCAATAGAGTTATGGGCTAACGATGGTCAGATGGCATGTCATAAATAAAATGAGAAAGAGAAAGTCACTTCTGAAGAATTAGCCACCTACAAGAGGCACTAAAATGATGCATCAAAAGTTGCTTGCATCATGGTTGCCCTGATGACCCCTGAGTTGCAGAGATTCTATGAAGACTACTGGTCGTATGAGATGAAAAAAGACCTTATGGAGAAGTACCATAAGTGTGACAACCCAAACTTTTATCTTGTACAATTGATGTTTACATCCAAATTAAATTTGATTGTTATCACCATTTTACGCTATTTAAGGGTCCGTTTAAGTGTTCTAAGCTTGAGTACAGTTGGGAATGAGATTAGGAATGAGTCAACACGTCGTTTAGAAGCAAAACCGGGCCATACACCCTTCTAAGAGGTGTGTACGCCGGCACACATGGGTGTGTTCGGCCGCACACCCACTCTCCAGCCGCACTCACCCTTATATATATATATATATATATATATATATATATATAAGGGGACCCCTTCACTCATTCCTTTCCTTTGGCTGCACTCTACTTTCTCTCACTACTATTCTCTCTCTAAAGACTTCACCACACTCAAATGGCCTCAAAAACGTGAACTACTCCATCATTCAGCTTGTTATAGTGGTAAGACACCTGAATCTAAGCCTAAAACTCATAGTGTTCTTCGTGTTCCTCATCCTTTGAAGGTGTACGGCCGCACACCTTCATAAGGTGGCCGCATACACACTAAACTCTCTAAAGTGAAGGGTTTTGGCCTTCATTTACTAATAGGACTTGGTATTAGCACAAGAACATCTCGAAAACACCTCAAAATCGACATTTCGGACACAAACGAGGAGTGTACGGCCGCACACTCCTTTGTACAGCCGCACACACCCTCTGTACGGCCGCACACACATTCTGGCCGCACACACATAAAAGTCAAGATTGGTGGCCTTACACTCAAATCTATATCATTACACTCATTTGGGGACTTCAATAGGTGTCTATAATACCTAATCCTAAGTGTTTTCATGTCCCTAAGATGTGTCCATGTGTCTAATATATATACCCTAAGTGTAATCACATATGTGTTATCACAAGTTAATAGGATCCACTTGCATACGAAACATAGGTTTACTCTCAACACTCGTAACCAATTGTACTTTCGGATCCTACTATAAACTGTGAGTTCATACCCCTACGTTTTTTTCCGAATTTTTCATGTTATCAGGGGGGAATACAAGCAAAAGTACAAGGAAACTTGTGCTCAAATTATCTCTTTTGCTTAGAATGATTTTATGCTCGGTATGCTTTTAACTCTGAAAACCGTTTTACCAATCGATTAACGAATCAACTCGTAGAAACAGTTTTCAAATCTAAAGCAAGAAACTTTTAAATCATAAGCAGGATTTTCGTACTATTACTTGTAAATTTGTTAGGCTAGGTTTGAGACATGTCCTTGGTAACACTCCATCGGATTCGTGAGTGGAGGACTACGACTTATAACCAGAATCTCTTGGAGGGAGAGCGTAACTATTGTGTATAGATCTATATGGGACTGACTATCCCGCACCCTCACTGCTAGCTACAACAGAACCATTAGGTTCAAGGGTGACATAGTCATAAAAGATATTGGCCCCCGTTTCCTGCCTTATCCAGTCTAAGTACGGTTATGGCACTCACAACTTAGGTAACAAGACTTTACTTTTGTAATAATGAAACGAGTGAACTAACCTCAAAGTAATAACCGATTTGATTACTAGAGGGCATCATTAACGCCCTTAGGATTTAGTTCACTAACCTATTTTATTAGTTTGATTTATGTAATAAGGCTAATACATCTCATAACGAGTAACCAGGGTTTTTTTTAAAGAAACTACATCTATCGATACAAGTATCGTAGATACTTGTACACCTCATATCAGAATCGGAAATCAAATATCGACTTTTAAGGAAAATATAGGGTTTTCCTAGGATAGCTTAATCTTTCATAAACAGGCTGTTTAACTTGTAACTAATGGATAATCAAACATCTTTCATAAGAAAATAAGGGATTTGCTTGGGAAATAACTTTTCAAATAATCAAAGAAACATTTCTTTCACCAGAATCAAACGCTTATGAACTCACCAGCCTTATGCTGATATTTTAAAACTGCTTGTATTCTCAGGGCATCAATAGACAGGTAGTCTTGCCGACTTTTGAAGAAGACGGAATACTCTGAAGTCATGTCTTTTACTTTTTCCATATACTGTTATGTACAAATCATGTTTTGAACAATGTAAATATTCATATTATAATGTAATGGTTGTGTTTACTTCGCTTACTATAATACAACTGTTGTGATACTACGCATGATGTCACTCCGCCCCGGAACGTTTCCGCCGTCCGTTTCAGGGTGTGACAGATTGGTATCAGAGCTATTGTTTATAGTGAACTAAGTATATCGAACCTTACATGGTATACAACTATAAACACTAAGGGGCTGAAGTGCTCTGAACAAAAAGTATACTTTTAAAATAGAACTATTTTTACAAAGAATATACAAGTATATCCAAGTACCAGAAATTTGTGTCACAAGTAGAACAAAACAAAAGTATTTTGGATGTTGAACATTGCGGTTAAACCTGGGCAGTTATGTAATCATGTATAGGGTCAGTAAAGCCTGATCAATTATATGCATTCGAGACATGACCAACATGTGCATGGGAGTGACTTTGGTGTTGCAACAGGCCTAAAACTTACCCGGTATCCATGTAACTTAAAATACTATAGGAGTATTTTAGTCAGAGCCGAATATATTATAGAAATTCGATCATAGTGTTGCTACCTATTCGTTTCTTAGCAATAACTTACTTGCATTAGTAACTTTCCTTTTGCTTATCGCTTAGTAGAACACTCCAACCATCGCAATGAGATATATATTTTTGCTTCATATCTCTTGATTCGATTCAGAGGACTTACCACCCTCTTCTTCCTAATTCTTTTTAGAACAAGACGCCTCCCTGAAGAAGACCTATCAGAAGGAACAACGACACTCCACCACCACCACTGCCCCCTCAGTTTGATCCCATTATGTTTCAAGCAACTGTTACTGCTGTTGTGGCTGTTGGGATGTCACAAATGAATCCTGGCGGATCTGGTGGACAGGGAGGTGGTACGCATCCCCAAAATCAAGATGGTGGTCAGGAGCACCAAAAGGAGTGCTCGTATAAGGACTTCATGAACGCAAAACCCACATCCTTTGATGCCGTTGGAGGTGTTATCGCCCTGACTCAATGGTTCTAAAAGATCGAGTCCATTTTTTAAATCTGTTCCTGTTCAGAGGTCAACAAAGTAAAATTCACCGCTTGCACCTTCGCCAACAGGGCACTAACCTGGTGGAATGGCCGGGTCAAATCCCTAACCCTACCAGTGGAAAATGCTATGGGTTGGGAGAGCTTGAAAGAGCTCATGCTTGCTGAGTATTGCCCTCGGGGTGAAATGCAGAAACTGGAGCACGAACTCTGGAACCTAAAGATGAAGGGTTCTGACGTTGCCGCCTACACATCTAGGTTTGAAGACCTAGCGCTTCTCTTCCCGGGAATGGTCACCCCGGAAAGCAAAAAGGTTGAAAGATACATTTGGGGGCTGAATCGGCCGACCAAAGGAAATGTCTTGGCTGCTTGGCCAGCTAAATTTGATAGCGCCAAGTGCCTGGCACAGACTCTGATCGATCATGGAGTCGATCTCGATGAAGTGACCGCCAGCCCTGAACCGGATAATGGGAGTGGGGAGAAGAGAAAATTCTAGAAGCATAGAAAGGGTCAATCTTCGCATGATCCCTCAAAGAAACAGCATACGGTAGCAGTTCACGCCGCTACTACCCCTGTCGCTGCTCCTACAACTTAAGAACCTACCAGTAGGTATACTGGTACCCTCCCTTGGTGCAATAAGTGCAGCTATCATCAGCACATCCCTGGTCCATGTTGTCAGATGCTCTGCAACAATTGTGGTAAAAAGGGCCACCTAGCTCGAGGCTGCAGAAACCTAGTCCAACCAACCGCTCAGGCATCTGGAGCAGGCGTCGGTCAAGCCTGTTATGGTTGTGGGGAAATCGGACACTATAAGAGAAACTGTCCCAAGGCAACAACAACTGGCAACACCGGGAGAGTACTAGTTATGGGGCAAGAGGAGGTCGTGGCTGACCCTACCGTTGTGACGGGTACGTTCCTCCTCGATAACTCGTATGCATGCATTCTTTTCGATTCGGGTGCTGAAAGAAGTTTTGTTAGTCATGCATTCAAGCATTTCCTTAAACATAAATCCCAACCTTCAACCGAAACATTTACCATCGAGATGGCTAACGGTGAGAAAGAGAGCACTAATGACATATTCATGGGTTGTACCCTTACTTTGAATGACCATTCATTCCCCATCGATCTTATGCCAGTCTCTATAAAAAGCTTTGATGTCATTATCGATATGGATTGGTTGAGCCCCAATCGTGCTGATATCCTTTGTTTCAAAAAAGCTATCCATCTCAATCTTTCCCCGTATGAAACTCTTTTAATCTACAACGACAAACCCGATTCAAACCTTCGCATCATTTCATGCATCCAAGCCTAGAAACTCCTGCAGAAGGAGTGTTATGCATTCCTAGCCCACATCATTAACGAGAAGCAGGAAGTTAAAGACCTCGAGAGCATCCCCGAAGTCTGCAACTTTCCTAATGTTTTTCCCAAATATCTCCCGGGAATCCCTCCCGAACGCCAAGTCGAGTTTCGCATCGACTTAGTCCCCGGTGCTACCCCCATAGCTAAATCTCCCTATCGATTAGCGCCGGCAGAAATGCAGGAGTTATCTAGTCAGCTAAATGAGTTGCTCAGCAAAGGGTTCATCAGACCGAGTTCCTCACCCTGGGGAGCCCCGATCTTATTTGTGAAAAAGAGATCTTTTCGGATGTGCATTGACTACCGAGAGCTGAACAAGCTCACAGTCAAAAACTATTATCCTCTTCCTCGAATCGACGACCTATTTGATCAACTTCAAGGAGACAGTTACTTCTCGAAAATAGATTTAAGATCAGGCTACCATCAGCTACGAGTCCATGAGGGCGATGTTCCTAAAACAGCATTTCGGACTCGATATGGTCACTGCGAGTTTGTAGTTATGCCCTTCGGTATAACCAACACACTGGCAGTGTTCATGGAGCTGATGAACCGGGTGTGTCGTCCTTTCCTGGACAAGTTCGTCATTGCATTTATCGACGATATATTTGTCTATTCCAGAAGTGAGGAAGATCATTGACATCACTTGAGATCGGTGCTAGGAACCTTAAGGACAGAGAAGCCATAAGCGAAATTCTCCAAGAGCAAATTCTGGATTCGAAAAGTAACCTTCCTAGGTCATGTGGTAAGCGAGGAAGGCATACACGTGGACCCCTCCAAAATCAAAGCGATAGAGAATTGGTCAGCACTAAAGACACCCACCGAAATCCGTCAATTCTTGGGTCTCGTTGGCTACTATCGTAGATTTATCCAGAATTTCTCTAGAATTGCCAAACCCTTAACAACTCTGACTCAAAAAGGAGTACCCTTTTGTTGGAGTGAGAAGCAAGACACTGCATTCCAAACATTGAAGCAGGCCTTGTGCAGCACACCTATTTTGTCCCTGCCCATAGGGACGGAGGACTTCGTTGTCTACTGTGATGCATCCAATCAGGGCCTAGGTTGTGTGCTCATGCAACGGGGAAAAGTCATTGCTTATTGTTGGGTCGTGTTTTGTTAAGTATTGCGTCAATCAGGCTCATTTATTAGTCCAATTTTGTATCTCCGGTATGGGCCTGTCCATCCGTGAGCTTGATAGGGTTTATTATAAATATAGGTGCTTGCATGCATCTTAGGTTAACGATGGTAACGAAAGAATAGATTAATCAGAGAAGTTTTATTATCGTTCTTGTAACCCTAAATCCTCTACAGCGGAAGTTCTTAGTCGAGCTCTGCTGAGGATTGTTTGAATTAATCATTCGACATATTTTGATCCATACTTGTCTTGTTTATTGTTTTGTGTTCATCATAATTCCTGTTACAAAGATCTAATTGATCTTCAAGTTTATTTAATAACTTATCAATTGGTATCAGAGTGGGAGGCTGTGTAATTCATACACATCTTTTCTGTGAAAAAGGTTGCGATTAGGGTTATTCCGTGTTAACTAATATTTATTGAGCCGTCATCCCATAATTGACGTAACTCAACATTTATTTGTGTTGCCCTAATTTAATACATTACAAGTCTGATCTTTTAAACAGGTTATTCGATCAAGCATAGACGAGTCACAATCTAATCCCATTAACATCTCAAACAGTATTGGATCAACGACAAAGATTCCCATCCTTTATACCCAGGATTACAAAGTCTGGGCGCATCACTTTGAAGATTATGTCATCGGATCTGAGGACAATGGTTATCTCATCTGGGAAGCAATCGTTTCTGGACCATTCGCTCATTCAGCAACTTCAAGAATTATTAAAACTCAGAAGGAATACAATGATCTTTTGAAAGATGTTAAAGATATTGCTCAAGACGAAAAAGATAAATTTCAGTGCAATATTAAAGCATTGAGATTAATCAGATTCGCTCTTCAATCTGACACTTTTAGGCTGGTGAGTTCATGCAAAACTGCCAAAGAAATATGGGATAGGCTACGAGAACTGTATTCTACGGACGAGGATCTTGAGCATTCCATTCAAACCTTGCTTCTATCCAAGTTTGGTGAATTCAAGCAGAGTCCTGAAGAAACTGTAACTCAGACATTCGATCGCTTCAATCATCTTCTTAGTAAGATGATTAAACATGATATTGAAAGGAAGTTGATTGAACAAAAGGTTACTTTTTTAAACGGTCTCAGATCTGAGTGGAGAGCGGTTGTGTCCACTGTTAAAGCGCATGAGCAATTCAAATCTTACTCTTTGGCGAAACTGGTAGGCATTCTGAAATCTCAAGAAAAGATTGTGTTACAGGAGAAAAATGTGGTCTCAAGCTTGGGTTCATTGGCCCTTCTGTCCAAAAGCAAAGCTGTGATGGATGATGAAGACCTCAACCTAGAGGATTATGACCTTACCTCTAAAGACTATGAAATGATGGTGTCAAACCCAAAAAGTTTCATCAAGAGGAGGTTCCCCACCAATAAGAACCAAAATTGGCAGGGAAGTTATAGTTCTGAAAAGGTCAGGGAAGAACCGAAGGCAGAAGAACCAAAGAAGGAACCGAAAGCTAAAGGAGATTCGGGAGTAAGCTGCTATTATTGTGGAGGAAAGAACCACTATGCCAAAGATTGTGTCCTTAAGAAAATGGCAGAAAAGGATGAGGAGAAAGACGAAGAAGTTGTCTTGTTGAAAAAGCTGGAAGAGATCAAAAGAAAGAAATCTACTGCTAACCCTTCTATGAATGCTTTAATTGTGCAGGGTTCGGTAGCGGATGATGAGTTCGGTGGCGTGGAGGTCTGGTCAACCGATTCTGAGGATGATGAAGTCAGGAAGCCATCTCATGGAAAGGCTTATGTGGCGAAAGATGAGGGTAGCGGTGGAAAATGCTTGATGGTGTCTGATGTATCTCAGATGAGGGGATACAACACGGATGGTGGGAATGAAGACACAAAGGAACGAGAGGACTTGTGCTTCACAGCAAAACCGCTCAGCGTGCAGTTCAACAAACTTGATGAATTAATCAAGAAGGTACAATCCGTTTTATTGCATTCAAAGTCCCACAAAGTTCATCTGAAAAAGAATTAAAAAATGTTAATTCAAGAATCTCTCATCTAGACAGCAGTTTAACTCAAACACGAGTCACCAATTCTAACCTAACTGACCAAATAAGCAGGGTGTCTTCAAAGAGTGAGGAACGGAGGATGTGGATCGAACTGAAGGAGTCGGAGTTAATCAAAACCAAGGACGAAAACATTTATTTGCAAAGAGACAATTTAAAACTTTTAAAACAGAGAAATGTCTTTTGTTTAATTGCTAAGCGTCTTTATACTAATATCACTCAGCTTCATTTGGACTGTGAAATAGGACAGAAAATTCATCGCATGATTTTGCCCTTCCTTGAGTTTAAGGAGGATGAAATTGATGCTGAAGCATATAATTGTGAAAGTGTTGTTTCGTCTGAGGATGTTAATCCGACATATATGTATGGTCTAGACAAAATCGAATATTTCATAAAGTCCAAAGACCATAAGGACATGCTGAAAAACCTTTTGGATGAAACTGATAAACTGAAACTAAGGACCGAAACCATACAAAAATTTGACTCATTGAATGCCAACTTGAGCTCAGAAAATAAAATTGATGTTGAAAATGCATCTGAGCTTAATGAGGACGACAATATGAGTGAAATTTCTGTAGAGGACACAGTTGATTGTTCAGAATTTGTCAAGAGCGAACCCGAAAACCACAAGAATCTCATTTCAGAAAATTCAGTGGAGTTTGCTCGTTTGTCCCAACAAAAGTCCCCGATCCTTGCAGAAAAGGCAGTAGTATATCAAAAGGTAAGGACAACTCCAAATCAGGTGTATAAGGTCACAGGCGTAACCGAACATCAGACTGCCGAACTCACAGCCATTGTAAACGAAGATAATGTTGATGGTTGCGTTGAGTTCTTCTGGTCAGCTCCTATCGACAATGCTGACGAAACAGTTGGTCTGTCAGAAAGGACATCATGGAAAACCAAAGGCAGATATGTGCCAGAACCTTTGAACAAGCCTGATAGCTTCGACGTACCAAGTACTAGTGGTACAAAAGATGTTCCTGAAGAAAAAGGAATTCCTACAAAAGAAGTCACTCCTTTAAGCGAAACATCATCAGTTCAAAGTGAACCAGCTGACGGAAAGCAAAAACCAAAAGCGAATATCCATCATCAGCCAAAGCAGGTGAGAAATCAAAAACAGCAAAGGAATCAGAGATACAAGAAGAATCTCTCTGAAAGAAAATAGTTTTGGCAATCTCAAAACGCCTATTTCTATTATCGTGAAAGAAATTTAAAGTCAGAGAAAAACACTGTAAGGTCATAAGAAAGTCAAAACAACCGAAAGGATACATTCGGTTCTGAAAAATTTGACAACCGAAAGCAAAGGTTCGGTTCGGAGAACACTATCAACCGAAAGCAAAGGTTCGGTTTAGAGAGCAAAAGCGACCAAAATTCTAGGTTCGGTCCCACTAATGATCAAAAACAAAAGGATTACCTAGAATCTCAAGTCAAGAAATCATCTCAGTCTAAATCCTCTCATTCTAACTCTTCAAATTCTTCTAATTCCTCTCACCCCCATTCTAAATTCTATTATGTTCGCTCTCAAAATCCTAAATCTTCAACAGATCTAAAAGGAAAATCGAAGGTTTCATCGATCGAAACAAATCAAAATCATCCCACAATCCAAAAACCTAAACCAGAATCCAAACCAAAAACAACAAATCCCAATAAAATTAAGGTTTTCACCATCAAAAAGAAAGATGAGACAACACTAATAAAAAGAACATATCTTGTTGACATTTCTCTTACTATTCCTGTTCCTGTGAAAGGCTCACGTGGACCCAAGAAACTTTGGGTTCCTAAATCTGCTTAATTTTTGCAGGTCATCAGTGACGAGCAGTTTGATGAAGAATGGTATATTGACAGTGGCTGCTCACGTCACATGACAGGAAGGAAGGAAGAGCTGAGAGAATTTTGATCTCTTTCAAACGGTGGAAATGTCAAGTTCGGGAACAACTCCTTCGGCACCATAAAAGGCTATGGAATGATCACAAACGGTGATTTCACGATTAGGAAGGTTGCATACGTAGAAGGATTATAGCATAACCTCATCAGTGTATCTCAGTTTGTTGGAGGTACTGGTCTCAAGGTTTCCTTCGACGATGAGGGTTCGGAAAATTGAGAAGAAGACGAAAAGAGTTATTCTCAAATCGGAGCACAAAGGTGAAATGTTTCCCTTGAACCTCAAACCCATCAAAGGGAATCCAGCTATCTGCCTGTTACCCAAAGCACAATCTGACGAAAGTTGGCTGTGGCACCGAAGGCTCGCTCATCTCAACTTTAAGGACATCAACAAACTTGTCACTGGAGGTCATGTTCGAGGTCTTCCATTGCTCAAATACGATAGAGAACACTTATGTGATGCATGTGAAATGGGGAAGCAGAGTCGTCAAAGTCATCCATCAATTATAAACACTAAAGTTGTTGAACCACTAGAGTTACTTCATATTGATTTGTGTGGTCCATCATCTATCGAAAGCATCGGCGGTAGCAAGTACATTCTTGTTATTGTTGATGACTTCTCGCGTTTTACATGGGTGTTCTTTCTGAAGCATAAATCTGAAGCGACTCACAAGCTAAAGATGTTCATCATGCAGGTTGAAGTACAACTGAAGAAAGTCGTTCGCAACATCAGGAGCGACAATGGGCTAAAGTTCAAAAATAAAGAATTCGAAGAATTCTTGGCAGAAAAAGGAACCAGTCACAACTTCTCAGCTCCCTGCACACCTTAACAAAACGGGATTGTCGAAAGACGAAACCGATCTTTGTGTGAGGCGGCCCGAACCATGCTAAGTTTCGCTTCTTTACCTTTATATTTTTGGGCTGATGCTATCTCTGCAGCTTGTTTTACGCAGAACATGTCATATCTCAATAAGCGATTCACTCTCACTCCATATGAGATCATCAACAACAGGAAGCCAAATGTCAAATTTTTCCATGTGTTCGGTTCACGGTGCTTCATCTTCAATTCTAAAGAACACCGCAACAAGTTTGATGTCAATGCCGATGAAGGGATATTTCTGGGCTATTCTCTCACTTCTAAAGCGTACAGGGTATTAAACAAGCGCTCGAGGAAAATAGAAGAGACTTATTAAGTGACTTTTGATGATAGCTATGTCAAAAAGCTAAAGGCCAACGAAGACACAGCTGGAGAAATCTTTCCTCAAACTGGCCAAGTCACAGCCTCAATCGCAAACCTCTTTGAGAAGTTCGTCGAGTTATTTGATGAACCAGAGAAGGCCACTCTCTCAGAAGCCAGTGCAGCAGACAACAAAGTAGATCATCTGAAGCAACTTGTCGAAGATGCTGCAAAGCGAATGAATAAAGGAGTATCATGTTCCAACGAACCTCCACAGCACAATGCTTCAGTTGAGGGGGAGGATTCATCTTCGTCATCACAACCGAGCTCACATGTTGAGGGGGAGAACAACTCTCAAGCTGCTCCCGAACGCACTTCAACAACCGAAAGTGCTACACCACCCGAAGGTGCGTCTACATCCGAAAGCTCGACACCACCCGAAACCCCTGTAGCTCCAGAAACTCAAGACACACCAGCAAGCTTATCTGTCGAGGGGGAGAATGATGATATACTTGATGACGATGACAGTCAATCCGAACTAGAAGAGATGGTAAACGCTGAATTGGATCCATCCTATGATCCAAATTACCCTCCTCTTGTCAAATGGACCAGAGATCATCCTGTCTCCCAAGTTGTTGGTAATGTCTCTGAAAAAGTTCTGACCCGATCACAACTCAAGGCAAAACAAACTTCCTTATTTTCAAAAGTAGAATTCTGTATGTTCAACTCCTTCGTCTCAAAAGTTGAACCAAAGACAGTTAACACTGCTCTTGATCACTCCGATTGGGTTCAAGCTATGCAAGACGAACTAAATGAATTCGAAAGGAACAAAGTTTGGCGCCTCATTCCAACTCCTCAAGATGCCTCAGTTGTTGGTCTCAAATGGGTCTTTAGAAACCAAATGGACAAGGAAGAGAACGTGATACGAAACAAAGCACGTTTGGTGGTGAAAGGATACTGTCAGGAGGAAGGAATTGACTATGAAGAAACTTTTGCTCCTGTAGCTAGGCTGGAATCCGTTAGAATATTTCTTGCCTATGTTGAACACAAAAACTTTGAAGTCTACCAAATGGATGTCAAGTGTGCATTTCTAAATGGAGAACTTGAAGAAACCATGTACGTGGAGCAACCTCCTGGATTCGTAAATGAAAGGTACCCTAATCATTGTTACATTTTGGACAAAGCCGTATATGGATTGAAACAAGCTCCGAGAGCCTGGTATGAAACGCTTACCAAATTTTTAAAGATGTCTAAATTCAAGCAAGGTTCGGTTGACCCACTTCTTTCGTAAGAAAGAAGGTAACCACCTTATGATTGTTCAAATTTACGTCGACGATATCATCTTTGGCTCAACGAATCCTAGCTTAACGGCGGAATTCAGAAAGTTGATGGAGACTAAATTTGAAATGAGCTCAATGGGTCCAATTAACTTTTTCCTTGGCTTAAATATTAGACAGGGACCTGAAGGCGTCTTTATTAATCAGGAGGCTTACACTAAGACTCTCCGTGCAAAATTTGGCATGATGGGAGATTCGAAGGTTAAAGTTCCAATGGCGTTCGGCACCAAGCTCACTCCATCCTTGGATAAGCCAGCATTTGATATTACGGTATATCGCCAGATGATCGGTTCTCTGATGTATCTTACCGCTAGCAGGCCTGATATAATGTTCTCTGTATGTTACTGTGCTCGATTTCAGGCGAATCCACGTGAACCTCATATGCTTGCAGTGAAGAACATACTCCGTTATCTTAAGCGAACGACCTCTTTAGGCCTATGGTATCCATCCAACTTAGGCTTCTTCGTTCAAGCCTACTCAGATGCAGACCTTGGAGGTTGTGGAGTTGACAGGAAAAGCACCACGGGAGGCTGCCAATTCCTCGACGGGAAGTTGGTTAGCTGGCAATCAAAGAAACAAACTTGTGTGTCTCTGTCTACAGCTGAAGCAGAATACATTGCAGCTGCCTCTTGTACTTCTCAAGTAATTTGGATCCAAAGTCAACTCCGGGACTATGGACTCAATATGAAAAAGATCCCTCTATATTGTGACTCTAAAAGTGCAATTAGGATCTGTCATAACCCAGTGCAACACTCCAAAACCAAACACATAGCACTGAGGTATCACTTCATTAAAGATCATGTGGAAGATGGGAATGTCGAAATTCATTTTGTTAGAACCACTGATCAACTGGCTGACGTCTTCACCAAAGCCCTTCCAGAAGCGTCGTTCAACAAAATTCTACAAGGGCTAGGCATGATGGAATCGGAGTCAGTACCAAACACTACCTCTCAAACTCAAAAGTTAGAAGCGAAATAGACCAAACGTTCGGGTTCGGGTCTTGTGCTAATGCACCGAAATGAACCGAACGCTCGGGTTCGGGTCTTGTGCTAATGCACCGAAATGAACCGAACGCTCGGGTTCGGTTGGATAATCTGCTTTTCGCTCATCAATCAAAGGTAGTTTTCTTGGTTGTAAATTATGTATAATTGTTCCAAATTCATTTATCTTATTGTCAAAAGTATTCTCTTTTAGAAAATCTATTTTCTTTGGTGACCGAACGTTCGGGTTCGGTTTCAAAATTTTTCTCACCCGAAATAGACCGAACGCTTGGGTTCGGTTCCAAAGTTTTTCCCAACCGAAATAGACCGAACGCTCGGGTTCGGTTCCAAAAAAAAAATTTCTTATTTTTTTTATTTTATTTATTTCACTTTTATTTATCAAAAATTCCAAAAATATTTTTTTTGTTTTGTTCTTTTGTTTTATTATTTTATTCAAAAACACCAAAAATATTTTGTTATTTGTTTTCTTTTTGGCTTTACTTTTATTTGTGTGTTCGTTTATGGGGAATTGTTGGAGTAGCTAAGTGTCCCTAGAAGCATGCTGCTGTATGTGTCCACAGCCTCATCTGATTCTGAATAACAGCCTTAATGACTTGGTATACACAAACCTTGTCTTCCCAATTAGGCTATCATATTTATTCTAATCATGAGCTACCTAACTCTCTTCTCACATGAGATAAGAGTTTTCTGCTTGGTCCTCTTTCTCTCAGCAGAGGTACTTTGATTTCTTACACCATCTACATTACATTTCTCCATCCCATTCGCTTCACAAACGTAACCCTTGAGACTCTCAAAAATTACCACTGAGGTTTATGGTTACCCAATAACTGCGTTCATGATCTTAGTTTCGTGCCACTACGAGCTGAGTGAAACCCAAAATTCAATACCCAAAAAGCATTGACGGTGAACAATTAATTTGCTCTAGTTTTCACTATTGAATTGACGGATGTATCTTTGTGAAATCTCAAATTTTTCTTTTGAGCGATTCCTATGAAATTGTTAAAACCAATAACATTTCTACCCCTGGGATCCAGTTTTATCTTTTTTTGAGATTTTATATTCCTACCCAGTTTACATAATTCCCAACCTACTTGTTCAACAGACTACACCGGTCTCACAAGTACTTTGTTCACTTTCTATCTTATTTCAAGATTAGGAATGTTGAATCGAAGCGAAAGCCACCCTATTAAGCCTAATTAAAAGAAGCCTTTCAACACTTCTTAATAAGTGTTTGATCGAAATTTCAACGGGAAACCAAACAAACACTTTAAGGTCTCTCTTGACTTTGGAGGAAGAGATTCGTGCCCGGGATCATTTGTTTCGTGTCTTTATTGACATCACAATTTTTCCTAAAAGTATTGCTTTATTTCTTTTCTTTTACACCCTTAGCACGAAAATCTTTGATTTTCCAAAATTCCGGTTCTATTAATTACAGGCATTTTCATTGGATTGGTGGTTAATTAAAAGTTGTGGTTAATTTTAATCCACGTGGGAGCATTGTTCAAAAGATGTCGTTACAATTTAAAAGGATAAGATGATGACATGCTGACTCAGGCGAGAGTCTAATCGATTTGATTTCAAACGGCGCTAAAAGGGAACGCGTGCGAATTGGAAACGTCTTATCTCTAAATGGCGCAGCAGGAGCGCGTGTGAATTTGAAACGGTTTACATTCAAATGGCGCTTGCTGGGAGGCGTGCTCTTAGGAGTCTGACACTCTCTCTCATGCGTGATCATCGGCAACCCCAACTGTCATGCATCAGTCAACTTCGAAAAACCCTTCCATTCTCAATCGAAGATTTGGGAAGATCTTTCTCTCTCCTTAAACCCCGGTATAAAAGGCAACCCAATCCTTCATTTACCTCTTTACCGCAATCAAAATTCCCAGAGAGCAAAAATTCCTCGATTCTTCCCTGTTCATCATCTTCTCCACTCTATTCAAGTAATGGCAGACTCTTCTTCTGTTCACGCAACATCCCACATACTACCCATTCGCCCAAAACAAAGCCTCATCATTGATTTAACTCCTCAGGCTTACGACGCCTTTATGTTTCCCATTATCGAGTGCTTGAAGTTTTCTCCAATCGCTCCTGCACTTTCAAGAGCTGAATCTGTTCCGATGGAGTTCTTGTTGCAAATTTTTGCAACTGCTCATTACGACAAAGCGGTTGACAGAATTTTCTTTGACGTTTTTCAGCACAAAGCATCAATTTCCAAGCAACGATTTTGCTCCCTGTTAGGGTTTGAAGCTGATTCTACGAGAGTTAATCCTGAGACGATTCCGCTAGGGCACTTGTTCAACATGTTTTACAACATGGGTTATACGGAGGTGCTTACTTCAGTTGCGAAATTCAAGAAGTCGTGCCTGCCTCCACAGTGGAACGGGATGTTCACTGTTTTATTCAAAGGCCTTTCTGAATGAAGTGATGGTTCTGATGGTGCTAGTCGACTATTTCTGTCAATCATGTATGGTATCTACAATGGCATCAATGTAGATTATGGGTCTGTTCTATGGCAACAACTCATCCAGAGTCTCTCCTCTTCTTCAAGGCATTCAGAGGTTTCTTACGCTAGGTTCTGGACCTTAATCACGAAATGGGTGATGGACAAGTACCACGTCCCCATTGTCGCTGGTGCTCCAATGTCTTCGATTGGTACATTCCATACCACGAAGATCATTGTCTCAGATGCTTCCAAGTTTCCATTCAACGGTTCAATTCCAGAGACTATGTATGGTGATGTTCCAGCTGATAGCCGGATTATCAGAACTTACAAAGAATTTAAGCGTTCTGGTCCGAGAGATCTCACTCCGGAGATGTTGAAGTCTATTCATGACGCCGACAAGCCTGCTCCAAGAGGCAAGAAGGCTGATAAAGGGAAACAGGTGGCGAAAGATGCTAAAGGCCCGTCTCCAAGGAAGAGGAAACCCACAAAGGTTGCTCAGTCTCCACAGTAAAAGAGGAGAAAAACCCAACCCAGGAGAAAGCTGGTCATCGCTTCCTCCTCAAGCGAGTTTGAGGGTGAGAGTCCGGATTCTAACGACTCTCCAAGAGGCAACACTCCACCCAGATCTCCTACCCCAGAAGTGCATGTCTCTCCTTCTCCCATTCATTCTCCACCAAGAACCATTCCTTTTTCTATTCCCCCCATAACTTCCAGTACTTCAATACCAACCACTTCCATCCCTATACCAACACCAATCTTTACTGAAGCAACCACAACATCCACTGTAGATGTTAAAGCCAACGTATCTGATACGGGGGTTCATACTGATGCAACCGAACCTACACCAGCACCCGAAACCACAAACACCACCGAAACCCCAAAAGCACCCGAACCTACACCAACACCTGAAACAACCCAACCTAAACCTACTAACACTTCACAACCACCACCTTC